>NC_087364.1:69723596-70378318 GCF_030014295.1 Loxodonta africana | reverse complement strand
GTCAAAAGATTGTCAGTCAATACTGCACGTTGTTTCAGCGCAATTTAACTTAATAGATACCTACCACCTACAAGACAGGCTCTCCAGATCCTCCCGTCCAGTACTTTTAATTAAACAAAAGAGGTTGCAATGAAAATATAATTTCAAAATCGTTTTGGGAACACGTTGAAAAATAAATACGGTTCTGTGTAGACAGATATAAAAGACAACGATGGCCCCAAAGTGATTATGGCATGTTTTTTGGGATTTATTACCAATCCTTATTTCTTTCAGTTAAAGAGATTAGTCACAATTACCTCTAGAAAGAACCTTAAAAATATAGACTGGGGACTTCCTTAATTACTATACTTATTGAAATCCTTTTTTGATACCTTGAATGTATCAAATTTTTAAGCGGTTCACTTCAAAATTTGAGTAAGTTTAATTTGAAAATAAATGGTTAGTTGTTCTCGGACACAGTTAAATGAAACCACGCAGGAATGGAATCTACTTCCTGACAATAATTAACAATATATTTTCTGTGACTATTAACAAAGGAGTTCTCTTAGAGGAAAAAGAAATTCCGAAAAGATAATGTCTCTATAATGTATGCTATAAAGATTTTCCTGTGGTCCCAAATGTTATATGATGATGTCCCCTTAAAAAATACCCCAAGGAAAACCTTGAGCTTTGAAAACACAAAGGAAAATACCCTGGAAGATCCAGACAGATCCTTTAGAGGAACACAGAAAGGACCATATCCGTACACATGGCTTCCTGAGTACTCTGGTATTTTGTCTTCTGGCCAGTTGAACAGCTTGACAAGCTACCATACAATTAAATAACTCAGATAAAAGGCCTGAGTGTTGGTTGCTATCTTGAAAACAGTCTTAATTGGAATGAATACAGCAGGCCTCGGTTTTTTCATCTACTGATATAAGAGAGTTAGACTGGATTCCTTCTAGTCCCCAACTTCTCTGAGTCTCTAATTCAGAGCCCTCGCAGCAGGCAACATCTTCATGTTGGTTGATTAGGATGGCATTAGCTGGTATTACGAGAGAGAAAGAAGCAAAGAAAACCGTTAAGAGTTCCGTGAATACTCAACAGGAACCAACTCCTCTCTCCTTTGCATTTTTCATTTGCAACCTAAGCAGTAGGTAACCCCACTGAGCAGCCTGTGGCAAGTGCGTTGCCCCACAGTGTGGATGCTTTGAAATGTACACTTAGTCCAGATACCTTGAGCGCTTTCGGAAAACTGACACTTTACTAAGAATTTGGGGGTGGTAGTTGTGTCAAGTGCACCATAGACTTTTTTTTTAATGATGTAAAAAGGTAAACTTTGTAAATACTTTTGTCACATTCTGCACATTAAATAGATTTAACTACATCTCTATATTTTTTTAATGTATTTTTTCTATGTTTAAATTATGTTTCAAATCAAAATTGTGCCTTGTGGATATTACATGTATTTAAAAATCATATGTGGATTACTTTTCTATTTGGAAAACACTTAGACTAGGTTTAATGAGAAAAAAAAAACTTATTTAACACCCCAAAACATATCAGCATTTATTGATGTTTGAACACCAATCATAAGTGCCTTAAAACCAAACCCACCGAGTCAATTCCGACTCATAGCCATCCTACAGGGGAGAGTAGAACTGCCCCATAGAGTTTCCAAGGCTGTAATCTTTACAGAAGCAGCCTGCCGTATCCTTTTCCCAAGGAGTGGCTGGTAGGTTTGAACTACCAACCTTTCGGTTAGCAGCCAAGCACTTTACTACTGCACTACCAGAGCTCCTTGTAAGTGCCTTAAAGGTATGAAAAGAATATACTCCATATATTGAAGTGACTTGCCTCAACCATTCTGTGTTAATCTGTATTTGATTAATAATGTAAACTCCTGACTTGAAGGCGTTTACGGTTTAGTCGGAAAAGCAAAGGATGTACATAGCTAACAATAATACCAACATATAATAATATTCAACAATAATATACCTTTCCTATGCACTGTTCACAAGTAACAAAGATGATCTCCTTTAATTCTTAAAAATATTCTAGGATGGTAGTTGGCTATTGTATCCCCATCTTATGTGATGAAACTGAGGCACAGAGCAGTTAAGTAACTTGCCCATAGTAACACAGTAGAAACTGGAATTTAAACTAGATCATCTATGCCTAAAGCCCGTGTACTTAACCGTCACCCTGTGGTGAAATACAAACAGTGCAGGGCACGGATAGGCAGTCATCTTTTAGAGACTCGGACAGACTGAGCACAGAAAGGGTCATTCCTAGCAGCCTTCTATAAGAGAAATATTTGAGTCAGATTTTTAAGCTGCTATTGGTCAAAGAATATTTTAGAAGCTTCCCAAATATTCTACTTATCTTTTTCTAAAAATAGCCAACATTTAATATGCAATCAGAGGATAGACAATTCTGAGGAAGTCAGAGATCTTTGGCCTTCTCAAACTCATAAACAAAAAAGCTGCTTTTCTCATGTCTGTGCAGATTCTCATCACCATCTTCAGAAAAATCTCTTCTTTGCTCCTCCTTTAAAGTCACAGGAAATACAGCAATCACCGAAGATGGAAAGGTCATAGGGAAATAGTCTAATCGAGACCACAAACAGAAAAAAAATTCCGATAAACATAAAATATTCCAATTGTGAGGATTAAGAATTGTGTGTCAACTTGGCTGGGCCATGATTCTAGTGTTTATATGTGATCATTCCCATGATTAAATCTGCTGTGAGTAGCCAATCAGTTGAAAGGGCGTTTCCTTGGGGGTGTGGCCTGCATCCAAATATAAGTAGACATTATGGTTCTTTGTTCTTTCTGGATCCTGCGCTGCCTCCTGTTCGTCTGACCTCTGGTTCTTGGGACTTGAGCTATCAGCTTATCTTCGGGTCTTGGGATTTGGATCCTGTAGCTGCCTCCTGTTCGTCTGACCTCTAACTCTTGGAACTTGAGCTATCAGCTTATCTGTAGATCTTGAAATTCATCAATCTTCACAGCCTGAGAGCGGGAGCCCCACTCTCCGACCTGCCAATCTTGGGTTTGCCAGCCCCTGCAGCTACATGAATTGAGAGAAGCCTCTATCCTGATCCATGGACTTTGGACATTTCCACCTCTACAATCACGTAAGCCATTTCCTTGATATAAATCTCTTTCTATATATATATTTATATGCTTTACTGGTTTTTCCTCTCTAGAGAATCCAGCCTAAGACACCAACTTTAAAGTTGAGTTGAAGAAACATAAGATTTGATTAACTAAATCACCGGTTCCCATTGAGTCAATTTCAACTCATCGCAACTCCTAAATCTAACTCTGGTGGCAGCATGAAAGAAGAAAAAGCCAATGGGCAGGACAGCTGTTAGGAATTTTCAGATGAGAGAGAATGAGACCCTGATTTAGGAGATAAGGGAATCATTTGAGAGACTCTTTTAAGTTTATCAACTAAGATGTGACAACTTCTGAGATGCATCTGTTGAAAGTAAGGAGGCCCCTCCTTCCCCCAAGATGAAAATAGGAAAAGGAGGAAGTCTGAGGAATTCATAGCTGAGTCCTTCAATGAAGGAGAAGGAGAGAGGGCTAGGGTGGAGTGGAATTGGAGAGGGAGTGTACTGAGTAAGAATAAAAGGACTGTCCCATGATGTGGAGGGCCCAGCTGTTCTATAAATTAAGACACTTGTCATGGATCCAATCAGTAGGCTTCTGGAAATTTATTTCATTAAGAATCACAGCAGGGGTATAGGACACAGAATACAGGCAGCAGGGTTGACCCAAGGTTGGGGTGAGAAGAGGTGAGGAGAGCAGGGCAGGGCAGGGCAGAGGTAAGAGAGAAGGGAGAGGAAAAGAGGGGAGGAGAGGAAGAAGAGGGAAAGGGAGGAGGGGAAGAAAAGGGAACTGCAGGAGAGGAAACACTCAAGTGCGGAAAGAAGGGAAGGCAGGATATTTGCACGGTAAGGGGAGGGGGAGACCTTTGGAAATCTCAGTTCTTGATAAATCTCTGCACAGAGCTTTTCAGTCATCAACGTTTAAATCTCCATGTTTGTACGGAGATCTGGTAGGTGAGATGACAAAGGCTACACAGTCCTGTTCCTATTGAGTACTTGCCCCTTGGAAGGCAACAATAAGCCACCAGCTAAAGAGCCTTCTTTAGGTTTTCCATCTGTGCCGCCAAATCACTTGCAAGAGCCTGTAAAATCCCAGGCCACTTACGTTTGCTTCCATCCTTCAGAAAGTTTCTTGCTCCCAGAAGTTGAGTATCTAAAGGAACCACTTTTCTGTATTCCGTTTCTTAATATTTGGTTCACTTAGCCCTCTCTACATGAAGTCCTGGTCTTGGAATATTTTTAAAAGAATGTTTGCTAAATCCAGAATAAATCCTAGCACATGCGTTTAAACACTCCAGTCATGGCTTGTAGCCTCAGCCTTTCTCTAAGCATCCTTGCCTGATAAATATTCCTTTTCCTCCCTTGTCTCTGACCTCGCAGGCTTTCCAAAGACATGTCTTAGAACATTCGCTGATAACAGATTAGAAATTCTATATTGCATACCAGTTATCTTACAATTTCTCTATGCACTTAGCTTTTTAAAAAGACAGAGAGATAAATGCTCATAAAGCCTGTGGGTGCACAAATACTTCAGAGCTAGTTACTCAAATCTGAGGTCTGGTACCTTAATTGTGAACCCTTAGAGGGTTTCCATGGTACCACACAGGATGAGAATATGGCATTATTTGAGAGTTACTTTCCATCGTTATCATATTCATCATAAATAAATTATTAACTTTTGGTACATCTACATTTTGAGTACTTAACCTAAATTCCAAAGAGGCAAATGAAACTCAGGAGTAAAAATAAAGAAATAGCCCTGTTTTCTTATGTAAGTCACATCCTTCCATCAGTTCATTTCTGGGTGTTGATCTCAATTATGCCCCAAGTGTTCCACATTTTTCAAGATCAAATTTAATAGCTGTTGGTGTCACTCATGTTTCAGGTTTTGGAATCCAGCTCTGTAAAGAGTTGGTAACAGGTTTCCACCAGTAGTATCCAAAATGGAACCAACTTTAAAGAGGAGAACATTGTATCGTTTATTATAAATACTTCTGGTACTTTTTTAGTTTAGACTCTTGTCTAAAGGCTGGCTGAATGGGCTGATTACAGAGAATCTTCCTAAAACAAGCCAAATTTTAGACACTTCTGGAAAGAAATCTGGGTAGCCGAAGTGAGTACCCAATGAGTCAACCTACAAAGATGGAACACTCTTGCTTATTAAAAAAAAGAAAAAAAGTAAAATCAAATAAAAACCAATATAGAAGTGGTTATTTGTAGTTGGAAAAGAAACCAAATAGAGACTAGGTAATACTTCAGGCAAGAAAACAGTCAGTAGCTTCTTGATAAATTCTTGTGTTTTCAATAATAGGGTTTTGCTAAACCCCAGAGCCTTACATTAGCTCTGGTTTTCTTCATCTTTCAGCCTTTGTTCTAGACACCTGATACCACAGCTAGATATTTATCTTGGACACTACGTCATAATGATGATAACCACCGAGTAAGTAAAACACGATCTTCCTCATTGGCACCATCTTTGAGTCTCTTACTGAAGGCTTTCACAAACTCGAAGGTGCATACACATCACCTGGGGATCTTGCTAACATGCAGGTTCTGATCCAGTAGAGGCTGGGTACACTCCAAGACTCTGTTTCTAACAAGTATCCAGTTGATGTTCAAGCTGCTCACCCAGCCACTAAGCTCTCAGTAGCAAGGTTTTACCTGATCCTGCCTGACGAGGCTGTGCTGTGCAATTTAAAAATGTGGTAACTGTTCCTGTCCGAGGACTAAGTCATACATGTTCAGGAATCTGGAATTGTGATGCATGTACTTCACATGGATTAGCTCACAGCACACAGGTAAACACAGGCTTGGAGAGAAAGACAGAAATTGGTACAAAGGTCAGTTTGGGCCACTTACCAGCTGTAATAGATACACTTGGGTAATCACCACACCTGTCTTGTGCCGGTGTTATTATTTAATAACCCCTATATCAGAAGATTGCTGTGCGTGTATGCCCAGCACAGAGTATGTGCACAACTAATGATAGTGATCATTATTATGGTTATTATTATCATCATTGCTTGTAATTTTCTCTGAATGGATATGTCTTGATAAGGGGGCATTTGGATGTAAGACGCCAAATCCCTTGAAACCAGCTTGATCAAATAAAGTGACTCTTTATTTGCTTTTGGTATAACCTGACCCTATGAATGCCAGTACATTTCCATTAGTCCCTAAACTAGCCCAAGCCAAATTTGGCCTGCCCTGCATGTGCAGAAGGGCCAGCTGTGACCGCTAATTGACCTCAACAGAGGACGCAGCAATAGGAGGAACCAATCAGAAGGAAAGTCATCACACAGACCCTACTCCAAAGCAAGAGGTTCCAATAAGAACCAGTCACCCCCTGTTTCCTGGCCGCCTTCTAGAATGTTTCCTCCCAGGACACCTCAGTGGCCACCATCTTGCTGCCCAAATCGCATATAAGCTCTGCTTCCCCATAGCTCTGGGAGCCAGATCTGAGGAGCTTCCTCCCAGCTCCTTGCTCTGCGCATTGCAATAAAGTTACTTTCTCTTTCTCAAAGACCGGTGTCCAGATAATTGGCAAGTCTGAGCGTACCAGACATGGAACCACCTTCTAGGATTCAGTAACATTGGCAAGGTACAACAGTATGAGTGTCATAAGGAAGTAGGTATGGGAATTTGAAAATCAGAGATTTTATCTACTCTACTTCTCCAAAGACCCTTTCTTTATTCAACTGTTTGCTTTTCTCTCCTTCCTTCTCTTCCCCTCACTCCTTCCCCCACCCCACCCTCGCACCCCCCTCCCCATCTCTCTCACTGTTGATCAGTTTTTTCTCTTTTCGCATGGGCATAGCTTGACATGGGCACTCAATACCTGGCTTTATTTTCAATGATAAATTCCTGGGGAAAAAATCTGAATGACATGGTCCAGTTCACTTTGGCCTGAAGGAGTAGAGAATAGGCTGACCATTGGAGCCCTCACCCAGGGCTGAACAACAGACTCTAATGGGAGAGAAAAGAAGGGTGGGCTACTTCTCTTAGAAGGGGAAATGGGAGCAGGAAGGATGTGATCAAGCAATGAAATTGTTATCATCTCTGGGGTAGAAGGCAGTGTGGCCATGGGTGTGATTGGTGGGTGGGGAGGAGACAGGAGGAGAAGAAGGATTTCAGGAAAAGCAATTGTCACAAGCAAACCCACAGTCAGGGGGGTGGAGGATGGATGGTGCTTGCAGCCATACAGAGGCTGGTGGGGGAAACACTGCTCTGATAGTGATGAGAGCAGACCCTGGGAGCCGACTGCATTCTTCTGCCTGGCTTTGGTGGACGGTCTGGTGAGAATTTATGACCAACAGAGCAGCCAAGTATAGATGTCCAGGGAAAACGGAAGGACTGAGCAGAATGAATGAACTGAGAAGGAAGAAGGCAGAAAAATACTGTTGTCTCATCTATTTTGTCTGCAAGGGCATTAGGAGGCAACTGTGAAAAAAAGAAAGGAATTATTGCATTCTTGCTAGGATGATGGAAGGCTTCCTTTGATAAAAGATAAGTTATAAGGTTCTGCTTCGTTCATGGAGACCCGTTTCAGGGCATGTAATCACTATTGGGACCCTAATTATTAATTCATTTGGAACTCAATGGACATATTTACAGTAATTTGAGTCGCTGGAAATAAAGAGTTTGACGTGATCTTCAGAGCGGCAGAGAAATGGAATTTGATTTGGAGGATGAGTGGCTCAGAACAAAGTGGAAAGCAAGGCTGGAAAACCTTTGTGGTGATTGCATTAGCCAGCCATGGCTAGAGGATCTGTTCATTCTCCTTAGACGTGAAATCTTAGTTGTACGAGACATCGCCATTTCCTTTAGGAAGATACCATGAGAGAGTACCATCACCAATGAAAGTGGTAGGCTGGTAAGTGTTTGGATGAGAAAACATATGTGTGAAGGACAGCTGTGGCAAGGAGAGATGAGGTTAAATACTGATCAAATACTTTTCATTCAGAAACAAAGATAACTACCAGCACGCAGACACTCAGAAATGTACCAAAGATAGGCTTCACAAAATTATGGAATTAGTGTGAAGTTAGTAAGGAAAAGTGGTTTGGAATGGAGGATAAGGTTGTTGCTTTTGGTTAAAAAAAAAAATACTGTAAAGAATTGTGCTGGGGAGGAAGGTCACTTTATAGTATACACCCAAGAGCATGTTATAATCAACGAAAGGGGAAATGAAAAAAAGTAGGCTGGTAACATCTGCTCAGAATGAACACAGGAGAAGGATGTAGGACTCTAAAAGAGAGGAAAGATATAGAAGAGGCATTTTAAGTGCAGAGGGGAGAAACAAAGCAGTTGCAGCTCAGCTCTGGAAGGGAAAACGCACAGGGAAACAGACACAGTAGTGATCACGAACGAGAGGCACTTCCATAAAACAGATGGGACGCGAGAAAAGGAGGCCAAGTCTCCTTACCTCAGAAAAGACTATTTTATTTACAAGTACATAGAGGTAAGTATAAAGAAGGGAAGGGGGCTCATTTCCCTTTCCTCATGGAAGGAAAGACTGAGGAAAATGAATGTAAAATCTGAAGATTAAATAAACAAAAACAAAAACCCCAAACCCATTGCCATCAAGTCAATTCCGACTCATAGCAACCCTATAGGACAGAGTAAAACTGCCCCATAGGGTTTCCAAGGAGCGGCTGGTAGGTTCAAACTGCCGACCTTTTGGTTAGCAGCCAAATGCTTAACCACTGCACCACCAGGATTAAATATACAATATTAAATATTATATTAAATATATTAAGTATGAATAGACTATATGAGGAAATTGATATAAATTCTCAAAGAGGAGAGGCAAAAGGAAGAAAGGAAAGAAGAAAAAGGAGTCCACAGTAAAAGAAAACTTGCCCATCAAAGAAATCTTTAAGTCCTGATAAGCTTCTTACAGTTTATCAGTCTAGAAAAAGCAGAATTTAAAGTTACATATAATACGAATAACGTCAGGTCTCAGAAGGCTGATTACAGCCCCTTGAGATGACAAACGTGTATGTGAGTGTTTATGTTGTAAAGGAAGCAGGACAGAGGATGCAGGAAGGGGACCTGTCCTGGCTCTTCAGGACAGGAAGCTGGAGAAGGGCTATTGATTACCAGGTGGATGTTCTAAAACGTTGCTGGGAAAGATGTGGCCAGATGCCAAAGTGACAATGCCAAAGAAAGAAAGAAATGAATTCCTATCAGGCTTGGCCATTCCAGAAGTGAAGAGTGTGAGGACATTTTTAGAGGGAAGAAAAGTGTTCTTGTTTTAACAGCCTTAGCTGAATTCTTTCTGTAGACCGTCTGAGCAGACTTCGTTTTCTATACTTGCTGGCTTATGGTAGGCTATTTGAATGACAAATGTGATAAAATAAAGAGGTTAAACAATAATTTTTCAAACACAGTCATTTCTAATAAAAATGACTCAACTAATTACCCAGGAGCACAATTATTATGGGAGGAAATAAATACTGCAGATAAATCACACACACACACACACACACACACTCTCACTCACACACCACACACAAGCACACACACAAACAGAAAAAAACAGATGGAAAATTCTATACCCTGGGGTGGCCAATGTTAACATCTGCTCATCCAGAGACTTTTTCCCCTTTCAATTATATTCATATGAATATGTATATATATATACATACATGTATATATATATATATATTTTGAAACCTTGGTGGCGCAGTGGTTAAGAGGTATGGGTGCTAATCAAAAGGTCAGCAGTTCAAATCCACTAGGTGCTCCTTGGGAACCCTATGGGGTAGTTCTCTGTCCTATAGGGTCACTATGAGTTGGAACCGACTCGACCGTGACAGGTTTGGTTTTTTTTTAAATATACTTACATTTTAAATTGGGGTCATACCATATATGTTTACATATATACATAACATATATGTTAGTATATGTACATATCTTACCACTTTCTTAATGGTGTGTAATATTGCCACCATGCCAGTAATATTGTTGAAAAGGTAAAGGAAAGAAAACTGAACAGCTAGAATTGCTAAACAGGAACTGCTCCACAACGGCGAGGGCTTGATACCAAAACACAGAGAAGCACTATCTGTCTTAGTCATCTAGCGCTGCTTTAACAGAAATACCACAAGTGGATGGCTACAACAAAGAGAAATTTATTTTCTCGCAGTCTAGTGTATTACAAGTCCAAATTCAGGGCATCGGCTCCAGGGGAAGGCTTTCTCTCTCTGTAGGCTCTGGAGGAAGGTCCTTGTCCTCAATCTTCCTCTGGTCGAGGAGCTTCTCAGGCGCAGGGACCCCGTGTCCAAGGACACGCTCTGCTCCTGGTGCTGCTTTCTTGTTGGTATGAGGTCCCCCTGTCTCTCTGCTTGCTTCTCTCTTTTATATCTCAAAAGAGATTGGCTTCAGACACAACCTAATCTTGTAGACCTCATCAGTATAACTGCTGCTAATCCATTTTATGACATCATAGAGACAGGATTTACAACACATGGAGAAATCGCATCGGAAGATAGAACAGCAGACAGTAGTAATACAATCATACAAGGGAATCACGACCTAGTCAAGCTGACAGATATTTTGGGGACATAATTAAATCCATGCACAATAAATGCATGAAGGGAGCTGGTTTCCTTAAGAGATATCATGGTGCATCATTTAAGCTTAGATCAAGAATTTGAATCAGGCAAATCAAAATTTTCTCTCCAAGAACAGACAAGAATAAGGCTCTTACCTATTAAGTTACTGCAAAAAATAAAAGCATTAAGTCAAGGACAAAGACCATAAATCTAAAAAGGAATATAAGGCAAGTTAAATACAAAGAAATGTCAAAGGAAATCAATACTCACAAAAAGGACACTGCTGGATTTGATGACAAGGATATGAAAAAACATCAAAAAGCTACAGGAAACAAAACTAGGGCACAGAAGAGCCATCATGCAGAATGTTTTGTAGAAAACCAAGAACTTCTAATTAAAACCAATATAGGAAAACATGGCAGTTCTCCAAAAGAAGCATGTAAATATAAAGTCCCTCCCAGTAATAGGATGCCTTATAGAAAAAGATCTGGGAGCCAGATGGCTGAGATTATTGGATGAGAAGGCACAGGAAAGGAACTGGGAGATGTAAGCAAGATGGAGGCTTAAATAAAAATTCATTGGGTATTATTAAAAGGAAAAGAAAGAATTCCAAAGTCTTAATCACAGAGTTAAAATCCTGGGAAAGCAGAAATGCTGATGCCTCCATATGAGCAAAGGAGACAGAAGGATGTGCCAACTGGAAAAGCCACATTATAGAAAAGATGGGAAAACCACATCACAGAAAAGAGGAGGAAGAAGAAGTGGAAGGGGAACGAGAAATCTAAGAAATTGGTTTTCAAAGTCATGCAAATTGTTGGTTAGGGAAAAGTGGTAAATGCCTATGTAAGTAGAACTTTTAAAGGCCATATATAACAGTAGATATATAAAGATAAAATATTACATATAAAAAATAAACATCAAAACACAAATACTATTACCTTTGCTAAGCTCTGGATTATGAGTAAATGGAATCCATTAGGTCCATTGTATTGAAGATACAAGGGTCACTCCAATGCTTTCTCTATAATGGTTTCAAATTAAGAAGGCTAGACAGGGACTCACAGATTGGTTGGCTCTAGTTTATTCTTCTTGCAGACAAAGTCATCTAAAATGGGGCGACTGCCTCCAGTTCTAGCTAGTGTAAGCAACCCAGTGCTTCCAATAGGACACGTGCTCTTTCTTAACAATGAAATGTCAACATTACATTTGTATGTGTGTGGTAGGGGAGAGGAGAGGAGCTTTATAGCAGCTAAAGACATAGGGGCATCACAGTGTAAACCCCAGTGAAAATGGCTGGAGTTTCCTTGTATCCTTAATGGAGGGAGTGGGCCAATAATTACCTAGTCATTCTCCACTCTTACTCTAACCCTTTAAACTTTGCTTTTCCAAACTCAACAATGTGAACTCCCAGTATAGTTCATAACTCTTGTGTTTCTTCTCTGCGAATTTTTTTTTTTTTTAAATAGAGACAACTGACAAAATGTCTTAGTCATCTAGTGCTGCCATAACAGAAATACCACAAGTGGATGGGTTTAACAAGGAAAAATTTATTTTCTAACAGTCTAGTAGGCTAGAAGTCCAAATTCAGGGCGTCAGCTTCAGGGGAAGTCTTCTCTCTGTCAGCTCTGGAAGAAGGTCTTTGTCGTCAGTCTTCCCCTGGACTAGGAGCTTCTCTGCACTGGAACCTGGGGTCCAAAGGACAAGCTCTGTGCCCAGTGCTTTTTTCTTGGTGATATTGGATCCCAGCTCTCTGCTTGCTTCCCTTTCCTTTTATCTCTTGTAAGATAAAAGGTGGTGCAGGCTACACCCCAGGGAAACTCCCTTTACATGGGATCAGGGAGGTGACCTGCGAAAGAGTGTTACATCCCACCGTAGTCCTTCTAACCACTGGCAGAGATTATGATTTATAACACACGGGAAAATCACAAAATGGAGGACAACTACACGTGGCCTAACCAAGTTGACACATATTTTGGGGGGACACAATTCAATCCATTACACAAGATGAGGTATTTTCAAATTTGTAGATTTGGATTACTATCCAGGAATGAAAATAAAAAAGATACTATCTAAACCCTGGGACTCAAAAATATCACAGGCTGTAAAAAAGTAGACTAAATAGTAGATTTAAGCTGTAGCGCTCCCACTGTCTGACAATGGACGCTCAGCTTCCTTGTGCACAGTTTCTTCGTCTGTAAATTGGGAACATTACTTTCTGTATGTATCCATTTCTTGGGATATTTTGAGAATTAGATAATAGACTTGCACTCTGAGCTATCTGAAAAAGCCAATGCTACAAGAATTAAAGGGAGTGTTGTTTTCAAACCTTGTGCTTTGCAACAGAACAGTTTGGGTATTTGATCTTCTATACCCAGCCAATTATGTACTCTTTAAAGAGCATCTATTATAAAAGTCTTCCCTAGGAACTGTTTTCACTCTTTACTGCATCAATACTTAATAACATGGGACCTGGACTCTTACTTGATTGCGGGATACTTCTTTCGAAACACCACAACAAGGAAGTGGGTAATATGAGTCTGTTTGCAGCAAAATATTTTTCATTCTCTTTCTATTTCCTAAAATAGGACTTTCATCAAGTTTTGGGTTCTCAAAGGACTTGTATTTTCTCTCCTATTTCATTGACATTTTTCAAGGCTTTTTATAGCAGGCCCAAATCTCCCTTTCCAAGCTCTATCCTCCCATCAAGGCAATATCCTCTGTTCCCCATGCAGTCTGATGATTCTGGCCTCTGAACTTTTCTTCATGACATTCATCCTCCCAACACGGTCCTCCCTGCCTTTTCAATTTTATTCACCCTTCGATGCCCTTGAAAGACCGATGCAGTGAAAGACTCTCTCTCTTTTGATATGTGTATAAATATAAATTTATATATATATATATGGGAGCCCTGGTGGTGCAGTGGTTAAGAGCTATGGCTGCTAACCAAAAGGATTGCAGTTCTAATCTACTAGCCACTCCCTGGAAACTCTATGGGGCAATTCTAATTTCTCCTGTAGGGTGGCTGTGAGATGGAATCAACTTGAACGGGTTTGTTTTTTGTTTTTTTTTTAGTTACCCAAAGATGCCTCTGAAGAAAACCCTGGTGATCTAATTCCGAAAGGTCACAGCCTTGAAAACCCTATGGAGCAGAGTTGTACCCTGACACACGTGAAGTCACCATGAGTCAGAATTGACGTGACAACAAATGTTTATATGTGTGTGTGTGTGTGCGTGCATGCATGCACGTACATGTGTGTATAGGTTTATATGATATTTTGTATTCAAAGCTAATAATAAAATGTTTATTTGTAATTTATTTTAACTCCCTGTAATATTCAAGGGGAAACCCTGGTGTTGTAGTGGTTAAGTGGCACAGCTGCTAATCAAGAGGTCAGCAGTTCAAAGCTACCAGCCACTCCTTGGAAACCCAATGGGGCAGTTCTACTCTGTCCTATAGGGTCACTGTGAGTTGGAATCAACTCGACAGCAATGGGTTTTGTGATGTTAAAAGCTTTTATGAGATTGTTTTATTAAGCGCTCAAACTCTCTCCCCTCTCTCTTTGCCTGATGTGAAGCCCGCTGCTTTACAACCAACGCCCTGGGGGAACTACTAGGGTGAGGAAGAAGAAGAGAAAAATGATAGATTTAATACCTACTAGCTTGTATTACTTTGCATGCTAAAAGACAACTCTTGCAAATATTTTCTTCCCCAGCATCTTAGAGTAAAAATATGTTTCTAAGGGTGGAATTACTGTTTTTTGCATAGATTGTGTCTACTTTTTCCCTTAAAAAAATTATAGAATTTTTTTTTAAACTCTGTTCTGCAGTTGATGCCAATCATTAAAAAAAAAAAAAAGATGGAGTTTATGATGAGAACAAAGTAAAAATGGTATGTTTCTTGTACGTAACATCTTCATTTTGCTATGAGAAAACTGTTTAATTTGTTCAATATTTATTGAATATAGGTAATGTGTAAGTCATTATATATATATTTTGAACCTTCAATAATATACATTAATTTCATTAGCTACATGTCCATTACATAATTGATTCTTTATCAATTAAGTAAAAATTATTAATTTTATTTTTATTAAAATGTTAATGTTCATTTTAAAATGAAAATCGACTCTTCAACTATCTTCAAAAAAGTATCTAATGAAAGTAGAGAAGAACCCTAAGTAACAGTGTATGCGGAATAGTAGTATTTAAAACATACTCTGTAAGAGTTAATCATAACATAATTTCTGAGGATTTGCTTTAGTTATTGTGGGTATCTCTCTCCCTTTCTAATACACTGTTAAAATATAAATAAAGGATAAAAAATGCATCAGTCCACAAAGGATAAAGAGAATGCAGATGAGACATTAGGGAATGAGAGATTTAAATGAATTTTTGGGAGTAATGTTAATGAATTTAACAGAGAAAAGAAATCTATACTCCGAAGTGGAGAACTTCCCTAGGAAGTTGACAAATTTATCACTAAAAGGGTCACCATTTGAAACACCAAGTACTAACGGAAGGGGAGAAAGGGGGTTTGGTTAAAAACCTGTACAGGGTGGAGGAGGGGAAGCTTAGGTTTGGGACTCCGGGTCTCTTCTCTCGCTCTGCACTCTTCCCATACGCCCTCACTGCACCTCTCCTCAGTGCTCCTCTCCTTCCCATCAACCCCCAACTCTGAAACTCTGAACTAGGAGTCCTGAGGCTCAATGGAGGACTGTGGTGACATCAGGCCTGCTCCCGGGAAGATCAGTTAAGAAGCTGTACTATAAACTGGTGAGCTTCCCGCGATTTTGCAAGCAACTAGCAGGCAGGATCCCTCACACATCCAAGCCCCAGTCCAGGCAGATGATTCGTTGATGCCCCTCTAGTGATTCAAAAGTCCCTCCCTCCAACCCTACTCCTTACCCAAAATAAAGATTTGCTGGATACTAACATCCCTCAATTTAAAATTTAAATATACAGCCAAGGGTCTCTGATTGCTTGAGGAAGGCCTTCAGTCTGAAAGGAATGGACCAAAACAAACGAACATAAAAAGGAGCAAAGACAGTGAAGGAATCAAAAGAAAAATTTAAAAGAAAACTATAATATCTTCAGAGAGTTAAGAGGTATCTGTCCATAAAAAGGAATATAATACCATGAAAAGAATGATCTAACAAAAAAGATCTCTTGGATTAAGTCAGAGACATATCCCTAGATAGGAAAAAAAAGAGACAGAGTTACTAAATAGAAAAGAGAATTAATAGCTCAATCCAGGAGGTCCAGTATTCAAACGATAAGTGGTCAAGAAAGAGACAACAGGGAAAATGGAGAGGAGGAAATGAAACCGCACGTGTTCCCAGAAGAAAAGGGAATAATGAATGATAAGCACAAAGCATTAAAAAAAAAAATCAAGGCACATTCTTGTAAAAATTCAGAAAACAAGGTACAAAGGGGAGTTCCTAAGAGTTTTCGGAGGTGGGAAAAATGATACATGCAGAGAAATAAATTTAGAGTGTCACTAGCATCTTCAATACCCATCGCCATGGAGTCCAACCCAACAGGACAGAGTAGAACTGCCCCCATACAGTTTCCAAGGAACACCTGGTGGATTCGAACTGCTGACCTTTTGGTGGGCAGCCAAGCTCTTTACCACTGCACCACCAGGGCTCCTGTATTTTCAATAGCAGCACTAATTGCTAGAAGAAAGAGAAGCAGTTCCCTAAAATTCTGAGGGAGGATAATTTCCAACCTAAAATTCTCAGCCTAGCTAAACTATCATACAAGTATGAAGGGAGAATAAGGACATTTTCAGAAATGCAGCGTCTCAACAATCAACCTCCCTTGACCTTTTTCTTAGAAGGTACTGAAGGATGTATTTGAGCAAAATGAGATAGTAAAACAAGACCTAGGATGACATAGGTCCGAGAAAGACATGATCTAACACACGAAAATTGTAAATAAAGTCCCAGGATTACAGATCTGTACCAGATTCAGAAAGAAATCAGTCTAATTTAGAGTAGGAAAGATAAATGCATTCAGAAAACAATCCCTATGAAAAATACCAATGGAACTAATACGTTATGTGATGAGCCACTGTTTGGAAAAATCAGTAAGTATTTGACAAATGTGTTGAAGAAGTTAGGAAAAATAATTTGCCACAGGAGCAAAGAAAGTTTAGCAAATAAAAAGATAAGTCTGTTATTAACTATGGAAACCCCGGTGGCATAGTGGTTAAAAGCTGCAGCTGCTAAACAAAAGGTCGGCAGTTTGAATCCACCAGGCGCTCCTTGAAAAATCCTAAGAGTCAGAACGGACTGGACGGCAATGGGTTTGGTTTTTTTGGTTTTATTATTAATTACAAGGAGGACGTTTGTACAAGATAGGGTTGATAACACAGTGAGCAATAATTGTATATTTACAGAAAATCAACACTATAAGCGTCACTGAATATTGAGATAAATGCCCAAAGAAAAAGTTTAAAAAATGAAAGTTTTTTTTTTTCTTGGAGAGAAAGATTTTGGGTTCAATAAATTTGACCAAAGGATTGCTGTTTATTATTATTATTTTAAGCTTCTTACCACTACGAGTTTCTTGCGCCTGTTTGCATCTTAGTTACCTAGTACTGCCATAACAGAAATACCACAAGTGGGTGGCTTTAAAGAACAGACATTTATTTTGTCGCCGTCGAGGAGGCTAGAAGTCCGAATTCAGGGTACGTCTCTAGGGGGAGGTCTTTCCTGGTCTATTTCAGATTCTAGCAGCTGAGGACCATCCTAGGTGTTCCTGGGCTTGGGAATGTATCTGTCTCTGTCATTTACCTTCCTCTTCCCCCAGTGTGTGTCTTGTCCTCTATTCTGGTATTTTTATAACTCAAAGGTGCCACCCTATGCTGGCAACACTTCATTAACATAACAAAAGAAAAGGGGTTAGGATTTAAACACATATTTTTTGGAGGGGTGGGCAGGAGCGGGGAGATGCAATTCAATTCATAACATGTGGCTTTGGTAAAAAATAATAATAATAACAACAATAAAATATAATCAAGAGTACAGATTGCATTTTTAAAATCCAGTCTTTGGTGCCACTTTTAAAGCAACATAAGCACAGCGTGTCAAGGAAGTAATTTTATTTCTGATGATTCAATACTCAACAGAGATCCAGGGTCAGTCATTACGGATGTCAACTTTAGTTGTATAAATAGAAACTGTAAAAGAGACTGTAATTGATATGTAGCTAATCTAGGACGTAAGTAAAAAAACAAAATCCTGTTTTCTTTCCTTTGATAAGTGATTGAACTATTTTTATTTTCTCAGGTTGCAGGAAAGTTAATTAGTGAAATACGATTTTGAGTTAATGTAGCTAGAGAGAATCTAAATTAAATGAGGCTTACTTTTATATTTCTTGAGGAGGGAGTTACTTTTATTATTATGACAGTGCAGTGCTACTGATTCTTTATTGATTTCCCAAAACATAGTTTTTAAGATTGTGTCTACAACTGCCGAATATATTTCACTGATATGTGGCTGACTGCTATTTTAATCATATCCTACGGTTTTTTTTTAATTATTATTATTCGCCCATTTAATTCATGAAGAGTTTTATACTTTGTTGTATTTAGGTCAAATGGTAATTAAGTTTTACAGGCTATGTCTTTATGAATTCTTTGGTGATTTAGAGATTCTACACCTATCATTTGAAGTTTTTATTTATAATATGCAGACTCACATCAGAGGAAGAAAGAATAATGAAACTGCCCTCATAAATTCTAAGTGAAAAAGTGTTTAATTGCTAAACTTAGACGATGTCTCTTGGAACTGGCAAGTTAATGTATCAAGAGCGAAGCTGGTATCTGATAGTCTCTGGTATCTGATAGTCCTGCGGTTGCCGTTATAGAGGACAATATATTGTTTCTCTGTGTTTAATGAAAGCAGTTGAGATCTGTCAGCTAGAGATAGGAGTGGTGGAGAAAGAGAGAGAGAGAGAATCACTAAAGGATATGGAGGCAAAAACAAGGTAGCTTTAATTTTTCGAGGATATAAGATAATTCTGAGTTGATAGACAATTCCTAACTATTTTGGGTCTCATCCTTCCACCAGAGTAATTTACACCAATAAAAGCATACCCTTCTACCTTTACAAAGGAATTGGAACCATTAGAATGAAGCCAACCACTCTCAACTATGAATCCTTGACTAGCCATGGGTCTGTGCTGCCTGCCTCGTCTCTCTTTTCAAATGATGGCTCCGAGTAGTCACCAGCATTAATTGTTCATTTAGCTATTACTTTCAATCAATATGGAGTTATATTTTGACTGAAAAATATAGATTGCCACCTTATTAATATTTTATCGATAAGGCATAGTCTCAACAACTGGAAGACTTAGAAAACTTCTTATACTTTGGGGGGAAGGGATACATATTGCCGTATACTGACAAAACAAAACAAAAGCAAACCCATCGACATCTACTTGATTCTGACTCATGCTGACCCCACGTGTTACAGAGGAGAACTGCCCCGTAGGTTTTTCTTGGCTGTAATCTTTATGGAAACAGGTCACCAGGCATTTCTTCTGCCTCTAGGTGCATTTGTACCACCAGCCTTTAGGTTTGTAGCCCAGTGCAAACCACTTGTACCACCCAAGGACCTATTTGTGTGTCTTTATTGATAAGAGCCGTTAAATACATACTGCAAAGCAGTTACCACCCCTGAAAGTTAAATAAAAATGATCAGCCATCTATGAGTGACCCGTTTATATAACACTCACATTTACAATCAAACTTTTAAGAAAGAGATATTTATATCCTGGCAATTTCTACCACCCCAAAGGCCTACGGTTCCAACCCACCAGCTACGGGAGAGAGACGTGGCGGTCTGCTTCTGTAAAGATCACAGCTTCGGAAACCCTGTGGGGCAGTTCTACTCTGTCCTGTAGGGTCGCTGTGAGTCGGAATCGACTCAATGGCAATGGGTTTGGTTTTTCATTTTTTTTTATTCCTACTTAGAACAAACATCTCTTGAAGATAACAAAGAAATGATCCCTAACAAGACTGTGCCCTACAAAACCTGCAGCTACAGTCTGTGAATTCTCCTTCCTGTCACTTAGCTAACGCAGAGCATCACCACTGCTTTTACATCAAGCAATTTACTTCACCACAGTGACGTCACAGACACCGAAGCCTACATCAAGCTGCGGACTTTTAATTTTTTAATGCAACACTGGTTCTTTTCACAGGAGAAAAATGTTCTATGCTGCTGAGAAGTAGGAAAAAAAGAAAGAGGATGATCTTCTCTATTCACTCTGGGATTGAGAGTGATAACTAAGCAGTACCAAGAGCAATTCCTAAACAGATGTTTAATATCAGAAGAAAGGTAGGACCAGTTAATGCAGTATTTTATTCATAAGTTAAAAAAAAAAAGGTTTAGAGCTGAATACTTGGTGTGGACACTTGTGGTATGAGAAACCCACAGCAAAATCTGACAACAGGGCCCCCAACGAAATAGGACCGAAATTCCGCCCAAGTGAATTAATCACCGCCCTTTGGATTTCTCCTCCCAGCTCTCTCTCTAAGGATAATTTGGCCAACTCTAATATTTATTGCTTACGATCTTATCTTTTAAACACACAAGGTGTGACTGCTGAGCATGCCTTTGACTATGTTTACATAGTGAAGAACACGTTACCTGCCATACAATTGTACTGAACTTTGTCACTTCATGAGTCAGAATCGACTCAACAGCAATGGGTTCTATGGGTTGTCACTTAAAAAAAAAAAAAAAACACTAAAAATCCAAACCTAAAAGATGTATTCAATGGAGCACTTTCATTTGCAAATGGCAGAAAAATCCAACCCAATCTGGCTTAAGAAGAGGGAGTTTATTCACTCACCGAACTGGGAAGTAGAAGGAAGGGCTGGCTTGAGATACAGCTTGAGGTACTTGAGTTATCAAACATCATAAGCACCAGTTTTATTTTTTTTTTCTCTCTCTCTCTCTCTCTCCTCTGTTCTCTTCACGTCTTCCCTCTCTTCTCCTCTTTGCTCCCCTGACTCTCACATCTCCTCCACGCCTCCACCTGGCTTCACACACACAGGTTTTTCCCCTTGTGAGCAGTAGGCTCCTTGAAGTTTCATAGATGGCACATCCTTGACGATTCAGTCAGGTGGGAGAAACCGCCTGTCTCTTCCCAGCATTCCAGGCCAATGCTTGTTTTCACTTCTGATTGGATAATATAATCCATTGCCGAACTAGCCGCCATTGTAGATAGTAAAACGGGGTACACGGATCGGCTTAGGGCTAGACCACTTGTTCCACCCGCCTGCGTTCATCTATATTAGCTTCCTGGGACTGCTCTATCAAATTACCACACACTTCATGGCTTAAAACAACACACATTCATTCTCTTACAGTTCTGGGGGTCACAAGTGCAAAACCCATTTCACCAGGTCAAAGTCAAGATGTCAGCAGGGCCAGGCTCCCTTTGGAGGCTCCAGGGGAGGATCTGTTTCCTTGTCTTTCCCAGCATCTAGAGTGGCACGTCTTGGAGGCCTTGGCTCTTGACTCTTTCCGCCATCTTCAAATGCAGCACCATAGCAGCTGCTTCAGTCTTTATGTCCTCTAGTTAAATCTCTCTTGTATAAGGACTCTTGTGATTATGTTTAGGGTTCACCCACAATTCAGGATAATATTCCCATCTCAAAATCCTTAAGTACCTCTGCAATGTCCCTTTTGGCATATAAGGTGGTATTCACCAGTTCCAGGGAGTGTCATGAAATATCTTTGAGGGCCATCATTCAGCTTACCACGCCACCCCAATTTATAAACTGAGAGAAGGGGTGATGGAAACCCAGCAAAAATTGAGGCTGTATCCTGAAGAAGGAGAGATTGCATTTATGGAGGTGGGGAGGATAAATAACACTTCTCCGCTACGGATGTGTGTTAGAGACTGTTTTATTTTTTGTTTGTTTGCTTCTTTGTCATTTGTAATCATATTTTCAGAGCAAAGGCCTCACTGGTACTTTTAATTATAATTTACCTTCAGTGGCCAAATTATCAAGTGTCGTATAGAAGATATGAGTGCATAATAGAAAAACGGGGATTCAATTTTTACTTTAACTTTGCATGGGATAAAATGGTCTATTCTAAAGTGAGTTTGGCCAGTAGAAGTCTCTTAGAATTATAATATTAATAACTTTCTGTGGCTTGAAGATGGAAATGCGCCTTGTTGATGTCTAAAGAAAATGCATAGAGTCACTATGAGTGGGAATTGACTCAGCAGCACCCAACAACAAAAACAACAAAGGAAATGAAGCAAATAATTGGTTTTTTTAGTCAAGAAAAATAAAATAACTGTAAAATAAAAAACAATAAAATAACTGTGAGATAAGTGGTTCTCATGAGTGGGTTTACCACTCCAAAATATACATGAGAGACTAAACGAACATCAACTAGAACCTGTTATTAAATAGCAGATATTTTTATAAAATACTTTACACTGCCCAACTGCTATACTTTGTTTGTATGGAAAAACTTTTCTTAAATTGATTGCTTAGTGTGTCCCTTTTTTTGGTGATTGAATTAATTGCTTTCCCCTCATGCTTCATTCTCTCAGTGCAGTCAAATTATAATATTTTTTCCTGGCTTTCAAACTCTTGGAGGCAGATGGGACAGGTTTGTTTGGCTTGAGATGAAAACTACTGTTAAGCTGGAAACCCTGGTGACATAGTAGTTAAGTGCTACGGCTGCTAACCAAAAGGTCAGCAGTTCAAATCCACCAGACCCTCCTTGGAAACTCTATGAGGCAGTTCAACTCTATCCTATAGGGTCACTATGAGTTGGAATTCACTCTTTGGCAATGGGATTAACCCCTAAGCTTCCATGGTCTCTGACTGAGCAGCCTAAGCAATCAATTTAAATTATGAGGGAAGTAGAGCTGTGTTGTGGGTGAGCACTGGGAAAGCTGAATTTAAATCTTAACCTGCCTAGTATTAGCTGGGAGTCCATGATCAAACTATTGCACCTCCCTGACCCTCAGTCTCCTTCTCTAGACAATGGGGGGTAATTGTTACTATCCAGGTTTATTGCAAGGATTGACTGTGTAAAACACAGTGTATGGTGCCCAATATGGTGGGTATCTTTTTATTATTGCATTTGTTCTATCACTTAAACCTTGTTTAATGTGTTATTTTACTCAAGTGCCTTGAAGAAACAGCTAGGAGTTTTGTTCAGGGCAACTTAATAGTTACTCTGCATGCTGCCCTCAGGGAGCCTTCAATCTGGCAACGTACAGTTTCTAGCAGAAGAATGGAGTACTACACATCCATGAAGAGCTGTTTAATATTATCTAACACATATAATATACTTCTGAAATAAATTTGGCCACGATTTTAAATAGCTGAATATATCTGAAAGCATTAGATAGTAATTTTCAGTAACCGAGAAAACCTTAAACTTTTGAACATGATTGAAGAGTACTTTAGGTATAAAGCAAGAAACTAGACAATAAAGGCTATTTTAGGGAGTAATGAGGCAGATGATTTTAGCAAACTAGACCAGATGCTGAAACTGGTAATATTTTGAAGACTTCTGCATCCCTATGGCCCATATATTTGCATATTTTTATCAGTCTTAGGAAGCCCTGGCGGCTTAGTGGTTAAGAGCTATGGGTGCTAACCAAAAGGCTGGCAGTTCAAATCTACCAGGCACTCTTGGAAAGCCTATGGGGCAGCTCTACCCTGTTCTGTAGGGTTGCTAGGAGTCAGAATTGACTTGATGGCAATGGGTTTGGTTTTTGGTTTTTATCAGTCTTAAGTATCTTCAAGTATGATGAAGTTATGCAAAAACAGCCGCACAAAGAGTAGGTTTAAAAAGAAATGAAATTAGGGTTTCATTGTCATATTAACAATTGACTATGTCCGTTTATTGTGGTTTGGCGTATGTTGTTAATTCTGTAATTAAAATCAGATGTATTTAAATAGATTTAAAATATAAATTTCTAATATTCTTTTTTTTCCTTCTCCCTTCTCACTTTGTGGCTAGAAATAGAGGAAGAGTAAAACTCTTTATACTGGTAAACAGAATATTTCCAATTATCACAGAAGTATCAAAAAAAAAAATCTTTCTTTACACTAACATAGAGAATACAAAGCTTTAAGAGATTAATTTTAAAAAATTCATGTGGTCAATTTTTCAGGCTTTTATTTATTTATTTTGCATTTACTGAAAAGATTGTGAAGAGGCTAATTTTGGTTAACAGCTCTAATATACCAAAGTTACCTGAATTTAGAACCCAAGACTCACAATGAAGTAATACGGTATTCAGAGATCCATCTCTTGGAGTCCCAGGATAGTGCTTATTCTACTACTTCATAAAGTGCCCCAAGCCTTTAGTGAATAAAGATGTGCCTTTCTAAAGTAAGTAACACCTTTAATTTTAAAATAAAAATGAAAACAACTTGCTGGCATTTTCCCATAAAGAGTACAATGTCCCAAAATTACATAAAGAATAAAGAAGCCCAAGTTATTAGCCCCTGGGGAAAACTTAATGAAACCTACACAGGTTAACACCTATTTTAGAAATATAATTTTTTACTTAATGGTCTGTTTTTCCTAAGGCTGGTAATTATTTGAACAGTTTTTGAAAAAGAAACACTTTTATGGGAAAATGCTGAGATTTAGACAAAGAGATTTTTTGGGTTTTTTTTTATCAGCAGAAGTGAGAGAGATTTATATTATCCAAAAGAGAAGGAAAATAGGCAAGCAAAATCACCTGTCTCCCATAATCATGCCCTTCAAATTCTTATCAGCCACGGGGGAGGTTGGACATCAATCCGTAAGTTGAATTTTGTCTACTTAGTGGCATAAGGGTGAATCAGAACTCTTATTTAATTTTGGCCTATTAAGGTTTTTTTTGTTTGTTTGTTTTTTAAATGCTCAGCAACATTAAATCAATACAGTTAGGTATCGATTTTCCTAACCAAAACTGGAGGCATAAATTGTATGTCATGCCAAAATTCTTCCTCAAGATATCAATACTCTTCCTATAAGGCCGTCTGTGGTTAAATATTCTGATCATTGAGGAGGGAGAATAGAGCCAACCAAGAAGAGGGTGGGGCTAGGCATATCTAGTGGAAATTCTGAACTGCTCAACTAGATTTCTGTTATACTGTTAGTTCAGGAAATATGTCTTAGGACATGTTCATTATACCGTATAACACACAGCTGCTATCCTGAACACAAAGATGTATGAACACTGTAGGTTACCAGATGGCTATTCCAATATAGGAGGTCCTGGGTTCTGCAAATGGTTAACATACTTTGCTGCCAATCAAAAGGTTGATGGTTGAGGCGGGGGCCAAGATGGCGGACTAGGTGGGCGCTACCGCGGATCCCTCTTGCAACAAAGACTCGGAAAAACAAGGGAATCGATCACATACATAACAATCTACGAACTCTGAACAACAAGCACAGACTTAGAGACGGAAAACGAACAAATACGGGCAGACAGCGACTGTTTTCAGAACTAGGAGCCAGCGCACCAGGCAGGTGACCTTCGGAGCTCGATCTGGGGCAGAGCCCAGGGGGGCAGATGGCACAGAAAGGGGGCCCACCCTTTCCCCCCGAACCCATCCCGGGAGGAAGTCTAGCAGGTTGGCGCGGGCGGCGTAGGGGCGCAGTCGGAGGGAGAAGCACCCGGGAGGCAGTGACTGATCTGGGAGGGGGGAGAACAGCGTCCCAGCTGGGGTGCTGTACCACCCGGAGTTAGGCGAGAAGCCGACGGGGCGCGAGCGGGGGGGGGGTCAACTATATTTCCCTAAAGTGACCCCAGGGCGGGGCCCACACGTTCGTGCGGGAGGACGCACACCGAGTCTGCGCGTGTGGCACGGCACACCAGAGGGAGAAATCCCCGGAAGTGTCTGGTCTCAAAACAGGGAAAGCAGCATCCCAGACGGGGAGCCATTCCGCTGGGATCTGGGCGCGCGTGCGTGCGCGCGCGGGCGGGGCATGAGCGCGGGGTCCATTTTTATTACCCTGAATTGACCCAGGGGGCGGGACCACCTGGTTGTGCGAGTGACGCCCTCCCAGTTTGCGCGAGAGGTGTGGCACACCAGAAGGAGAAGTCCCCGGGAGGAAGTGATTGGTCCCAAAGTGCAGAAAGTAGCGTCCCAGATGGGGTGCCGTCCTGCCGGGGCTTGGGCACGTGCATGAGCGGGGCGTGAGCGCGGAGTCCATTTTTATTGCCCTGAATTGACCCAGGGGGCGGGCCCACCTGGCCGTGCAGGTGACGCCAAACCAGTTCGCGCGAGAGGTGTGGCGCTCCGGAAGGAGAAGTCCCCGGGAGGAAGTGACTGGTTCCGGAACGGGGAAAGCAGCGTCTCAACCCGGAAGTCATCCCGCTGGGATTTGGGCGCGCGCACAGGCGGGGCGTGACCGCGGGACCTAATTATAATCGCCTGAATAGACCCTGGGGGCGGGCCCACCCGTTCGTGCGGGAAACGCCCACCCAGTGCCCACCAGCGGTGCCGCGCACCGGAGGAAGTCCCCAGGAGGAAGTGACTGGTTTCCGAGCAAGGAAAGCAGTGTCCTAGCCAGGGACCCGTCCAGCCCGGATTTTGGCGAACGGGGGCGGAGCGTGAACGTGGTGTTCAGCTCTATATTCTGTGGTGCTACACTCCTAGCTCTCAGATCCCTTCCCCACCCTCCCCAGGCGACCCCATTAACATCCGAATACCCGGAGCCAGAGAGAGAATTCAGATAGGGATCTGACTGCATTTTTTTTTAGCTGACTACTTGGAAAATCTAGTTTCCCAGTGATGGCTCGGAGACAGCAGTCCATATCAAACCACATAAAGAAACAGACCATGACAGCTTCTCCAACCCCCCAAACAAAAGAATCAAAATCTTTCCCAAATGAAGATACAATCCTGGAATTATCAGATACAGAATATAAAAAACTAATTTACAGAATGCTTAAAGATATCACAAATGAAATTAGGATAAATGCAGAAAAAGCCAAGGAACACACTGATAAAACTGTTGAAGAACTCAAAAAGATTATTCAAGAACATAGTGGAAAAATTAACAAGTTGCAAGAATCCATAGAGAGTCAGCATGTAGAAATCCAAAAGATTAACAATAAAATTACAGAATTTGACAACGCAATAGAAAGTCAGAGGAGCAGACTCGAGCAATTAGAATGTAGACTGGGACTTCTGGAGGACCAGGGAAACAACACCAACATAGCTGAAAAAAAATCAGATAAAAGAATTAAAAAAAATGAAGAAACCCTAAGAATCATGTGGGACTCTATCAAGAAGGATAACTTGCGAGTGATTGGAGTCCCAGAACAGGGAGGGGGGACAGAAAACACAGAGAAAATAGTTGAAGAACTCCTGACACAAAACTTCCCTGACATCATGAAAGAAGAAAGGATATCTATCCAAGATGCTCATCGAACCCCATTTAAGACTGATCGAAAAAGAAAAACACCAAGACATATCATCATCAAACTTGCCAAAACCAAAGACAAACAGAAAATTTTAAAAGCAGCCAGGGAGAAAAGAAAGGTTTCCTTCAAGGGAGAATCAATAAGAATAAGTTCAGACTACTCAGCAGAAACCATGCAGGCAAGAAGGGAATGGGACGACATATACAGAGCACTAAACGAGAAAAACTGCCAACCAAGGATCATATATCCAGCAAAACTCTCTCTGAAATATGAAGGAGAAATTAAGATATTTACAGATAAACACAAGTTTAGAGAATTTGCAAAAACTAAACCAAGACTGCAAGAAATGCTAAAGGAGATTGTTTGGCCGGATGACCAATAATATCAGGTACCAGCACAATACAAGGTCACAAAACAGAACGTCCTGATATCAACGCAACTCAAACAGGGAAAGCACAAAAACAAACAAATTAAGACTAATTCTAAAAAATAAATAAATAAACAAAATAATACACACAACTGGAAATCAATAGATAAATGATCAAAATAATCAAAAAGAGGGACTAAATATAGGAGGAATTGAACTGCCAGATGGAGAGTGATACAAGGCGAAATAGAAGGATACAAGTTAGGTTTTTAATTAGAAAAATAGGGGTAAATAAAAAGGTAACCACAAAAAGGAATATCAATTCCATAACTCAAGAAAAAAGCCAAGAAAAATGTAACGACTCAATAAACACAAAGTTAAACATTATGAAAATGAGGATCTCACAAGCTACTAAGAAAAATGTCTCAGCACAAAAAAGCATGTGGAAAAATGAAATGGCCAACAACACACATGAAAAGGCATCAAAATGACAGCACTAAAAACTTACTTATCTATAATTACGCTGAATGTAAATGGACTAAAAGCACCAATAAAGAGACAGAGAGTCACGGACTGGATAAAAAAACACGATCCATCTATATGCTGCCTACAAGAGACACACCTTAGACTTAGAGACACAAAGAAACTAAAACTCAAAGGATGGAAAAAAATATATCAAGCAAACAATAAGCAAAAAAGAAGAGGAGTAGCAATATTAATTTCTGACAAAACAGACTGTAGACTTAAATCCGCCACAAAGGATAAAGAAGGACACTATATAATGATAAAAGGGACAATTGATCAGGAAGACATAACCATATTAAATATTTACGCACCTAATGACAGGGCTGCAAGATACATAAATCAAATTTTAACAGAATTGAAAAGTGAGATAGACACCTCCACATATATAGTAGGAGACTTCAACACACCACTTTCGGAGAAGGACAGGACATCCAGTAAGAAGCTCAATAGAGACATGGAAGACCTACTTACAACAATCAACCACCTTGACCTCATTGACTTATACAGAACTCTCCACCCAACTGCTGCAAAATATACTTTTTTTTCTAGCGCACATGGAACATTCTCTAGAATAGACCACATATTAGGGCATAAAACAAATCTTTCCAGAATCCAAAACATCAAAATATTACAAAGCATCTTCTCAGACCACAAGGCAATGAAGCTAGAAATCAATAACAGAAAAACTAGGGAAAAGAAATCAAATACTTGGAAAATGAACAATACCCTCCTGAAAAAAGACTGGGTTATAGAAGACATCAAGGAGGGAATAAGGAAATTCTTAGAAAGCAACGAGAATGAAAATACTTCCTATCAAAACCTCTGGGACACAGCAAAAGCAGTGCTCAGAGGCCAATTTATATCGATAAATGCACACATACAAAAAGAAGAAAGAGCCAAAATCAGAGAACTGTCCCGACAACTTGAACAAATAGAAAGTGAGCAACAAAAGAATCCATCAGGCACCCGAAGAAAACAAATAATAAAAATTAGAGCTGAACTAAATGAATTAGAGAACTGAAAAACAATTGAAAGAATTAACAAAGCCAAAAGCTGGTTCTTTGAAAAAATTAACAAAATTGATAAACCATTGGCTAGACTGACTAAAGAAAAACAGGAAAGGAAACAAATAACCCGAATAAGAAACGAGAAGGACCACATCACAACAGAACCAAATGAAATCAAAAGAATCATATCAGATTACTACATAAAATTGTACTCTAACAAATTTGAAAACCTAGAAGAAATGGATAAATTCTTGGAACAATACTACTTACCTAAACTAACACATTCAGAAGTAGAACAACTAAATAGACCCATAACAAAAAAAGAGATTGAAACGGTAATCAAAAAACTCCCAACAAAAAAAAGTCCTGGCCCAGATGGCTTCACTGCAGAGTTCTACCAAACCTTCAGAGAAGACTTAACACCATTACTATTGAAGGTATTTCAAAGTATAGAAAAAGACGGAATACTACCCAACTCATTCTATGAAGCTACCATCTCCCTGATACCAAAACCAGGTAAAGACATTACAAAAAAAGAAAATTTTAGACCTATATCCCTCATGAACATAGATGCAAAAATCCTCAACAAAATTCTAGCCAATAGAATCCAACAACACATCAAAAAAATAATTCACCCTGATCAAGTGGGATTTATACCAGGTATGCAAGGCTGGTTTAATATCAGAAAAACCATTAATGTAATCCATCACATAAATAAAACAAAAGACAAAAACCACATGATCTTATCAATTGATGCAGAAAAGGCATTTGACAAAGTCCAACACCCATTTATGATAAAAACTCTCACCAAAATAGGAATAGAAGGAAAATTCCTCAACATAATAAAGGGCATCTATGCAAAGCCAACAGCCAATATCACTCTAAATGGAGAGAACCTGAAAGCATTTCCCTTGAGAACGGGAACCAGACAAGGATGCCCTTTATCACCGCTCTTATTCAACATCGTACTTGAAGTCCTAGCCAGGGCAATTAGGCTAGACAAAGAAATAAAGGGTATCCAGATTGGTAAGGAGGAAGTAAAGCTATCACTATTTGCAGATGACATGATCGTATACATGGAAAACCCTAAGGAATCCTCCAGAAAACTACTGAAACTAATAGAAGAGTTTGGAAGAGTCTCAGGATATAAAATAAACATACAAAAATCACTTGGATTCCTCTACATCAACAAAAAGAACACCGAAGAGGAAATAACCAAATCAATACCATTCACAGTAGCCCCCAAGAAGATAAAATACTTAGGAATAAATCTTACCAAGGATGTAAAAGACCTATACAAAGAAAACTATAAAACTCTGCTACAAGAAATTCAAAAGGACACACTTAAATGGAAAAACATACCCTGCTCATGGATAGGAAGACTTAACATAGTAAAAATGTCTATTCTACCAAAAGCCATTTATACATACAACGCACTTCCAATCCAAATACCAATGTCATACTTTAAGGGAATAGAGAAACAAATCACTAATTTCATATGGAAAGGAAAGAACCCCCGGATAAGCAAAACATTACTGAAAAAGAAGAAGAAAGCGGGAGGCCTCACCCTACCTGATTTCAGAACCTATTATATAGCTACAGTAGTCAAAAGAGCCTGGTACTGGTACAACAACAGGCACATAGACCAATGGAACAGAATTGAGAATCCAGATATAAGTCCATCCACGTATGAGCAGCTGATATTTGACAAAGGACCAGTGTCAGTCAATTGGGGAAATAATAGTCTTTTTAACAAATGGTGCTGGCATACCTGGATATCCATTTGCAAAAGAATGAAACAGGTCCCATACCTCACACCATGCACAAAAACTAACTCCAAGTGGATCAAAGACCTAAACATAAAGACTAAAACGATAAAAATCATGGAAGAAAAAATAGGATCTACCCTAGGAGCCCTAATACAGGGCATAAACAGAATACAAAACATTACCAAAAATGATGAAGAGAAACCAGATAACCGGGAGCTCCTAAAAATCAAACACCTATGCTCATCTAAAGACTTCACCAAAAGAGTAAAAAGACCACCTACAGACTGGGAAAGAATATTCAGCTATGACATCTCAGACCAGCGCCTGATCTCTAAAATCTACATGATTCTGTCAAAACTCAACCACAAAAAGACAAACAACCCAATCAAGAAGTGGGCAAAGGAGATGAACACACATTTCACTAAGGAAGATATTCAGGCAGCCAACAGATACACGAGAAAATGCTCTCGATCATTAGCCATTAGAGAAATGCAAATTAAAACTATGATGAGATTCCATCTGACACCAACTAGACTGGCATTAATTCAAAAAACACAAAATAATAAATGTTGGAGAGGCTGCGGAGAGACTGGAACTCTCATACACTGCTGGTGGGATTGTAAAATGGTACAACCACTTTGGAAATCCATCTGGCGTTATCTTAAAGAGTTAGAAATAGAACTACCATACAACCCAGAAATCCCACTCCTCAGAATATACCCTAAAAATACAAGACCCTTCACACAAACAGATATATGCACACCCATGTTTATTGCAGCTCTGTTTACAATAGCAAAAAGCTGGAAGCAACCAAGATGTCCATCAACGGACGAATGGGTAAATAAATTGTGGTATATTCACACAATGGAATACTACGCATCGATAAAGAACAGTGACGAATCTCTGAAACATTTCATAACATGGAGGAATCTGGAAGGCATTATGCTGAGCGAAATGAGTCAGTTGCAAAAGGACAAATATTGTATAAGACCACTATTATAAGATCTTGAGAAATAGAAAAAACGGAAAAGAACACATACTTTTGTGGTTACAAAGGGGGGAGGGAGGGAGGGAGGGAGGGAGGGAGGGAGGGAGAGGGCTTTTTATTGATCAATCTGTAGATGGGAACTGCTTTAGGTGAAGGGAAAGACAACACTCAAAACAAGGAAGGTCAGCCTAATTGGACAGGATTAAAAGTAAAGAGGTTTCTGAGGTAAAACGAAAGCTTCAAAGGATAGCGAAGCAGGGGCTGGGGTCTGGGGAACTTGGTTTGAGAGGACTTCTAAATCAATGGGCAAAACAATTCTATTATGAAAACACTCTGCATCCCACTTTGAATTGTGGCACCTGGGGTCCTAAATGCCAACAAGCAGCCATCTAAAATACATTAATTGGTCTCAACCCATCGGGAGCAAAGGCAAAGGAAGAACACCAAGGTCACACGACAACTAAGAACCCAAGAGACAGAAAGGGCCACTTGAACCAGAGACCTACAATATCCTGAGACCAGAAGAACTAGTTGGTGCCCGGCCACAATCGATGTCTGCCCTGTCAGGGAACACAACAGACAACTCCTGAGGGAGCAGGAGACCAATGGGATGCAGACCCCAAATTCTCATTAAAAGACCACACCTAATGGTATGATTGCGACTAGAGGAATCCCAGAGACAATGCTCCCCAGAACTTCTGATGGCACAGGACAGGAACCATCCCCGAAGACAAATCATCAGGCATGAAAAGGACTGGTCAGTGGGGGGGAGAGAGATACTGATGAAGAGTGAGCTAATTAAATCAGGTGGACACGGGAGAGTGTGTTGGCAACTCTTGACTGGAGGGGGGATGGGAAGATAGAGAGAGAGGGAAGAAGGTAAAATTGGCATGAAACGAGAGACTGTAAGGGCTGACTCAATAGGGGGAGAGCAAGTGGGAGAAGGGAGTAAGATGTATGTAAACCTACATGTGACAGACTGATTGGAATGGTAAATGTTCACTTGAAGCTTAATAAAAATTTAAAAAAAAAAAAAAAGTCCATATGAAGGGAAATAAAAAATAAAATACATTTATATAGTTTAAAAAAAAAAAAAAAGGTTGATGGTTGAAGTCCACCCAAAGGCCTGGTGATCTACTTCCAAAAAACTCACCCACTGAAAACTGTATGGAGCACAATTCTACTCTGACATTCATAGGGTCACCATGAGTTAGAGTTGACTCGATGGCAACTGGTTACTGACCACTCCAATGTAAGGGAGCAGATTTAAGTACAATAAAATAAAACATATCTGAGAGTGCTTTGAAGATAACCATTTAATCTGAACACATTTTTATTGTTTGTACCAACAATTCTTCTATAACTTTGCTCTAATTGTTTTATTTTTTATTCGGTCATGCTCCAATATTTTTGACTATTTGCCTTGGGCTGAGTATGCAGGGATGAATAAGACAGATGAGGTCCTTGTCCCCGTAGAGAAAAATAAAAAATATATATAAACAAATAAATAAAATGATTCAAGTTGTCATAATCTCTACAAAGGAAATAATAAGAGTTAGAGTGCTTGGATGGAGAGTAGTTGAAGAAGACTCCTTTAGAAGGGATGGTCAGGAAAGAGCTCCAACGCTGTAGTGCCAGCATCCGAGCTGGGACTTTGCTGAGGGTGAGCATAAATGAAGAACTGGGGAAACTGTTCTCTTAACTAAGGGAATAAGAATGTCCTCAAATAGGAAACTTCTTGGCAAGGATAAAGAATTGCAAAGAGGCAAGTATATCTAGAAAGTTTGAGAATGAGCAAAAATGGCAGTAAATCCTAGAAGGGTATTCAGAATTCAAAACCTGAAGGGTCTTATAGACCTAGTTAAGGGGTTTGGATTTTATTACAAGAGCATTTATGATGGAGTTGTCGTGGTATATTTTCGGACAGTATTCTGCTTGGAGGTAGCAAATGGCAAATTTAAAATAAAATAAATGCTTCAGAAATTACCGTTCCAGAAGTAGTTGCAAAATGGAGTTGCTTGATCTAAATTTGTTTTATTTTTAAGAGCCTTAAAAATTAAATCGCTAAATAAACCTCAGAGCCCTGGTGGCTCAGTGTTTAAGAGCTGGCTGCTGACCAAAAAATCAGCAGTTCAAATCCCAAAGCCACTCTTTGGAAACCCTGTGGGGCAACTTGACTTGACGGCAATGGGTTTGGAAATAAGCCTCAGAGATAGTATTTGTAAGGACAATTCAGGAGATCTTTGGAATTCCTGGGGACACATTCTGGTACTTCTCCCAAAAGAAGAGGGTAGTTGGTGGAGGAGTGAAAGGGAGAAAGTTGATAATGCAAACAGTAGGGCATGTATTTCCCATGGTCCTCCACTTCCTTTCTATCCTTTTGCACATTTCACAATTAAGATTCTTTGGCTGAACTTGAGTCAGAGTTTGCAACACGATGGGCATTATATTTTAAAAGATTCTTGTGAATTTTATCAGTAATAAATAGGAACTTGTTAACAACTCAGGATATTCAAGTAATAGGCTCTATAACGCTCCCCAGAGTGCATGCTCCCAAACACACCCTCTCACACTTTTTCCACCATGGCATACTATACGTGGCTTCAGGAAGCTCTTAGTAACGTGCAGGCATACACCAGTCAGTTGCGCATCACTACACCAGGCGGGCAGTATTCCCTCTTTGGACAGGATGGCAGACATGGACAGCACTAGGATGCAGGTGTGGAGGGCAGGCAGGGAGGGAACTGGTCCAGAAAAATTTCAGAACAGGGAATGCAGAGTCAGCGGATAGAGATACATATTTTTTTTTCCTACAGGCATTAAGGAAACTATGGAGGAGAGAATATAGTTTCAGTTTCTTATTGAAATGTTAGTATGCTTTTTAAGAGTAATAATGTATCATAATGCCTTATCAGCTGGAGATATCAAAGTGGTTTTATATAGGCGTTCACGTTGGTTGGGGCATTTTTATCTAAACTAAGGAAGAGCAGAGAACGAAACCTTGTCTACATTTGAGGTACTAATTAGTTTCTGTTTCAGCTTGTTAGAAAATTATCCCAATGATGTGTTTTTCTTAGAAAATCACCTAATTTTCTTCTATGTTTAATTTCTTGAAGAGCAGTGAATATACTTGGACTAAGAGAGTATTTTCCACTTTCATAATTGCATTAAAAGGTAATATTTGAAAATAAGTTGAACATTGGAAGAAAAGTGCTCATTCTTTTGTATTAACAGGTGTCTAAAACAAACACGGAACTCCGGTGGCACAACGGTTAAGCAAGTGATGGAGTTATCAACATTTACATTAAAAGTAAATGATATCGGTAATTTTCTTTACTCCTTTGTTATTTTTCTATACTGTTTATCTATCACTTGTGATAAAAAGTTTCTTCACTTCTGGGAAAAACGACTAGCATTGTGTTCTTACCCCAATAGAGGAAACAAGTGATCCAATGAAGTTGTCTTCACCTGGTACTTGTACAGCCATAGGGGAGCCCTGGTGGTACAGTAGTTAAGAGCTCGGCTGCTAACCAAAATGTCGCCGGTTCGAATCCACCAGTTGCTCCTTGGAAACCCTATGGGGTAATTCTACTCTGTCCTATAGGGTTGCTACAGTCAGAATTGACTTGACAACAACGGAGTAGAGGTACATAAGTTTCGCCAGGGGCTAGGCAAGCACATGGATAATTTAAGAGAAATTAATCTCCAAATATTCAATTTCTATGTAAACCCTTGTTTTAAATTGGATCTGTCTACAAACATGCCTAAAGTCTGAGAGTTCTCCTTCCCCTTTTCTCCTTTTAGGATTATCTTTCTCCCATTTGAACTGACCTTCTTATAATTGCTTTTCCTACCCATAATGAATCTTACTAGAGTGTATTTTCCCAAGGAAGAAAAATCTCAGACACACCAAACAAAGGAATAGTTTAATATATTGGTGTTGGTGTTGAGAAAATGAATTATTCTAAAGTCTTGGTTAAAAAAAAAATTATTTTTGCTCTCAAAAAACTAGAAATAGAACTATCCAGCAATCCCACTCCTAGGTATATACCCTAAAAAACCAAAAAAAAAAACAACAAACCCGTTGCTGTCAAGTTGATTCTGACTCATATCAACCCTATAGGACAGAGTAGAACTACCCCATACAGTTTCCAAAGGAGTGCCTGGTGGATTTGAACTACCAACCTTCTGGTTAGCAGCTGTAGCTCTTAACCACTACATCACCAGGGTTTCCAGGTATATACCCTAAACAAACAAACAACAAAAAAAAAACAAACCTAGTGCCATTGAGTCGATTCCGACTCATAGCGACCCTATAGGACAGAGTAAAACTGCCCCGTAGAGTTTCCAAGGAGCACCTGGCAGATTCAAACTGCCGAACCTTTGGTTAGCAGCCGTAGCACTTAACCACTACCTAAAAATAATGACATGAACAGATATATGAACTCCTGTGTTCATTGCTGTTTTATTCACAATAGCAAGTAATTGGAAACAATTGAAGTGCTCATCAATGGATGAATGTATAAGTGTTATGGATTGAATTGTGTCCCCCCCCCAAAAATGTGTGTCAGCTTGGCTAGTCCATGATTCCCAGTATTGTGTGATTGTCCACCATTTTGTCATCTGATGTGATTTTCCTAAGTGTTGTAAATCCTACCTCTATGACGTTAATGAGGTGGGATTAGTGGCAGGTATGTTAATGAGGCAGGACTCAATCTACAAGATTAGATTGTGTCTTAAATCAATCTCTTCTGAGATATAAAAGAGGAAAGTGAGCCGAGAGACATGGGGATCTCACGCCACCAAGAAACAAGAACCAGGAGAATAGCGCATCCTCTGGACCCGGGGTCCCTGCACTGAGAAGCTCCTTAACTGGGAATGACTGATACAAGGACTTTCTCCCAGAGTGGACAGAGTGAGAAAGCCTTCCCCTGGAGCTGGCACCCTCAATTTGGACTTCTAGCTTCCTAGACTGTGAGGTAATAAATTTCTCTTTCCTAAAGCCTTACGGTGTTTCTGTTATAGAAGCACTAGATACCTAAGGCAATAAGCAAAATGTGGTACATACATACAATGGAATTCCATGCAACCCTATAGAACAATGATGAGTTCATGAAACATAACATGGATAGAACTGGAGGGCATAATGCTAAGTGCAATGAGTCAAGCATATAAGGACAAATATTGTATGACCCCTCCTTTATAAGAAGACAAGAGTAGATAAATATAGAAAGACAAGTGTTCATTGGTGATTACCAGGGAGAGGACGGGCAGGGGAAAGTACACTTTAGATTGTAGACTTGTTATTTTTGGTGATGGGAAAAGTGGCACTGTATGTGGGTGCAGTGAACGCAGCACAACCAAAGTAAATGATGTTGCTGACAAGTGCTGAGAAGTGTCTGTACTAAAGAACTGGACATACATAAGATGGCAACAACTCCAATAAAGACCAAAAAAACAAGTGCTTGAGCACACGTGGATGGGTATAGGCATACAGGTATATGGGCAGGTAAAAGAATGGATAAAAGTACCTATACCAAAACAAAAAACGACAACAAAGAAAAATGCCCGTTGCTGTTGCTTCTGACTCATAGTGACCCCATAGGACAGAGTAGAACTGTCCCATAGCATTTCCAAGGAGCGCCTGGTGGATTTGAACTGCCAGCCTTTTGGTTAGCAGCTGAACTCTTCACCACTACACCACCAGGGTTTCCAAAATATCTATTAAAAAAAGAAAAAAAAACCCATTGCTATTGATTCAATTTTGACTCATAGGGACCCTATAGGATAGAGTAGAACTTCCCCACAGAGTTTCCAAGGAGCATCTGCTGGATTTAAACTGCTGACCCTTTGGTTAGCAGCTGTAGCACTTAACCACTACACCCCCAGGGTTTCCAAAATATCTATAGGTATGTATAAATACAAATACGTGGATGTAGAAACATATATTCTTTGAAGATACAAATACAGATACTCCTCAGACATAACCAAACACCTTCCGAGACTGGTTATCTGGATTTGAAAGCTTAGGGCCATAGTCTCATGGGACAACACAGTCAATAGGTATAACATAGTTCACAAAAATCATGTTCTGCATTCTAGTGAAGTAAATAGTGTCTGGGGTTTTAAAAGCTTGCAAGCAGCCATCTACTTGCCAGGAGCAAAAGAGTAAGAAGGTAACCAAAAGGTCAGAGAAGAAATAAGTTTCCATAAGCCATGACCTCAACTACCGCGAGGCCAGAAGAACTAGATGGTACCCAGCTACCACCACTGACTCTTCTGACCAAGCCCACAACAAATGGTCCTGGATAGAATGGGAGAAAAAAAAAAGTAGAGAACTCAAATTCTTATTAAAAAAAAAAAAAGAAGAAAAGGCTAGACAAACTGCAACAGTAGAGAACAGAGAATGCCCTGAGACTATCGCCCTGAGACACTCTTTAAACGTAGAACTGAGCTTATCTGAGACCACCTTTCAGTGAAGTAGCAGAGTGGCACACAAAATAAAGGATATTACTGGTAAGATCTGTGCTTTACTTAAAAACTATCTGTATGAGACCAAAAGGTCAACACTTACTTAACAGCAAAGATGAGAAGATAACGGCCAGGGAAACCTAGAGTACTGGGAATGGAACAAACAGAACACAATAAAAGAGAATGTTGACGCATTGTGATAAACGTAACTAATGTCACTGAACAATCTGTGTGGAAATCGCCAAATGGGAATCTAGCTTGTTGTGTAAACTTTCAACAGAAATTCAATAAAATGTTATTTAAAAAAATCATTTTGCAATGGGAGTTGTTACTAATCATCTGTTTTCAACAAATTTGAAGAAGGATCCAAATAAAATGCCAGTTAATAGATCATTAGGCACGTTTATGATACGACACTTAGGCGATTTTGGCATATAATTCTGAAGGAGTTTCCAAAACTGAGGAGCACCTCTCTAAAAAACTCATGATTACATGTACTTAATTTATATAAATAAATTTCTCAGTCCTTGCTTCCCCCTCCAAAAAAAAATTGAAAAGGAACAATAGGAATGAAGTTGAAGCTGAATCTGTCTCATTTTAGCAGTAAGCAACTCACCTATCTTATTAGAATCATTTTTAGTAAAATTATACATTAAATATTACTCTATGTTGGATGATCAGTTATATAAATTTTACTGTTGTAAATGTAAATTCAGGCCCGTTTCAGAAGAGGATGTGGAACCAGGGATATCATTGCTAATGGCAGATGGATCCTCGCTGAAAGCAGAGAATACCAGAAGGATGTTTACCTGTGTTTTATTGATTATGCAAAGGCATTCGACTGTGTGGATCATAACAAACTATGGATAACACTGCGAAGAATGGGAATTCCAGAACACTTAATTGTGCTCATGAGGAACCTTTACATAGATCAAGAGGCAGTTGTTCGGACAGAACAAGGGGATACTGATTGGTTTAAAGTCAGGAAAGGTGTGCATCAGGGTTGTATTCTTTCACCATACCTATTTAATCTCTATGCTGAACAAATAATACGAGAAGCTGGACTATATGAAGAAGAACGGAGCATCAGAATTAGAAGAAGACTCATTAACAACCTGCATTATGCAGATGACACAACCTTCCTTGCTGAACGTGAAGAGGACTTGAAGCACTTACCAATGAAGATCAAAGACCACAGCCTTCAGTGTGGATACACCTCAACATAAAGAAAACAAAAATCCTCACAACTGGACCAATGAGCAACATCATGATAAACGGAGAAAAGATTGAAGTTGTCAAGGATTTCATTTTACTGGGATCCACAATCAACAGCCATGGAACCAGCAGTCAAGAAATCAAAAGATGCATTGCATTGGGCAAATCTGCTGCAAAGGACCTCTTCAAAGTGTTGAAGAGCAAAGATGTCACCTTGAAGACTAAGGTGCGCCTGACCCAACCCATGGTATTTTCAGTCGCATCATATGCATGTGAAAGCTGGACAATGAATAAGGAAGACTGAAGAAAAGTTGATGCCTTTGAATTGTGGTGTTGGCGAAGAATATTGAATATGCCGTGGACTGCCGAAAGAATGAACAAATCTGTCTTGGAAGCAGTGCGGCCAGAATGCTCCTTAGAGGCAAGGATGGCGAGACCGCGTCTTACATACTTTGGACATGTTGTCAGGAGGGATCAGTCCCTGGAGAAGGACATCATGCTTGGCAGAGTACAGGGTCAGTGGAAAAGAGGAAGACCCTCAACAAGGTGTATTGACACAGTGGCTGCAACAATGAGCTCAGGCATAACAACGATTGTAAGGACGGCGCAGGACCAGGCAGTGTTTCGTTCTGTTGTGCATAGGGTCGCTATGAGTTGGAACTGACTTGACAGCACCTAACAACAACAACAAATGTAACTCAATCTTAAAAATATTTTAAGACTGTGGTCACAAGAAACAGTTATAAAAACTCTAAATTTCAGTTTACATATATCTTTTTGATGTAGAAAAATATGCTAAGGTGATCAATAAGAGATTTGAAGCATAAGTATATATTATATAAAAGTAAAACTCTGCAGGGGATATGGAATGAAACAGAAATTCAAAGAGATAAAGAAATCATAAAGTTTTCAATTGTTAAATATGAACTTGTTCAGGCATCATTTAAAGGTATGATGATAGTCGCAAATTGCTAGGGAATTCAGGTCTTCGCTACATTTGAAATAGTAATGTAACAGTTGATTTTAAATATTTACAACATACTATGAGTCATGTCCTTTGCAAATACTTAAAATAATCGTAGATCATTTTGGAAGTCAACTTAAAACACAATTTTTCTTATTTCTCTTAGAGATTATGTTAGCAAACGTTTTTGAAAAGACAGTGATCTATTGAACAAAGACTATGAAACCTCCTTTAGAAAAACAGTGTTCTTGTAGAAACAATTTTCACTGGAAGACATGTTTCTGCAGACCTGGAAGCGAAAGCCAAAGTCCTCACAATGGCCTAGGAAGCCCCATGCCTGCCCCGCATGCTCCCCTCCCTGCTTTTCCTCCCTGAATCACTCCACCTCATTTATCCTGGGCTCCTTGTTATTCTTCAGACACAGTTGAGAAGGTCCTGCCTTCAATCTTTGGATTGCTTGCTCCCTCTCCCTGAAGCAGTCTTCCCTCAGATGTCTCTGTGTTTTGCTGTCACCTCCTTTGAGTCATTGTCACCTGCTATTGAGGTCTATCCTTAAAAGAAAAAAAATTTTTTCTTACATAAAATGGCAAACCTCCCACCACCAACCTCCCACCACCAACTCTCCTCCTTTCTCAATTTTTTTCCTATGGAATACGGTACTCCCAACACATGATGCATTTAGTTATTATATTCTTAGTCTCTACCTATTCTAGAATGCAAACCTCATGAAAGCAGAGATTTTTGTTCCTTTTGTTCACTGCTACATCTCCAGTGCCTGTAAAGTTGCCTACAATTTAGTAGGTAGTCAACAAAGTGTGTTGAATGGATGAATATACAACATGTTTCTAAGATCCATGCCCAGTACGCCAAATGCTTCTCTAAGAGGAAATGACAAAACCTCTGGTAAATTTATTATTTTTTTAAGTATCCTCTAGTCACTGTCTACAGGAATAATGGACTATCCAATGGGGACAATGGGTATCTAGGAAACCTGGGCAGCCCTGGTAGCACAGTGGTTAAGAGCTTGGCTGCTAACCAAAAGGTTGGCAGTTCAAATCCACCAGCCGTTCCTTGGAAACCCTATGGGGCAATTCTACTCTGTCCTATAGAGTCGGACTGGACTTCAGGGCAATTGGTTTGGTTTTATTTATCTATTTTTAGGAGACCTGGTTCCACAGTGGTTAAAGCGTGGGCGGTTTGAACTCACTAGCTTCCCTGCAGGGGAATGATACGGCAGTCTCATTCTGTAAAGATTTACAGCCTTGGAAATCCTATGGGGCAGTACTACTCTGTCCTATAGGGTCGAAATTGACTCAACGGTAATGGGTTCAGTGGGTACCCCCATTCATCTAAAAAATCAATGTAATCACAATTTTATTCAATTTGATAATCTACTTATGGAATGACATAAAAGAATAAAAGCCCAAGAATAGTAATATCTTTTGGAAGAGAAAGATGAATCTATGTCAATAAACCCTATATCAAATATCAAGGGTTATTACAAAGCTATAGTAATTAAAACAGTGTGGTACGGTGGTGTGATAGACAAATATAACAAGGAAATGTATAGTAATTAAAACAGTGTGGTATGGTGGTGTGATAGACAAATATAACAAGGAGAGCCTGGAATATAAGAAAGTTTGTAATAGGACAGAAGCAACATCACAGGTTAGTGGAGAGATGATGGATTATTCAATACATGGCTGTGTTTTTCAAATATTATTCAAAACGTATTCATACTTTGAAAAAAAATTCTACCCACACTCAAGGAAATTTTACAGGGTCTAAAGACCCAAGTATAAAAGCAACATAGAATATTTAGAAAAAATTAAAAATATTTATGACCTTGTGGTACAGAAGAGATTTAAATAGGACTCAAAAAAGCAGTAATAGAGAAGGAAATATTGATTATTAATTTGTCAAAGGTACCATAAATAAAAGATAAGCACAGAATGGAAAGTTATACTTGTTTGATATATAAAAAACCCAAAATTATTATTTATAATATATCAAGAGTTTATGTCAATCACTAAAATACAAACTCACAAATAAATCAATGGAAGACGTGTATAAAATTCAAAGACTAAGGTATCTAAGTGACCAATAAACAGATGAAGCAGTGCTTCATTCAAATTCATTAGACTGGCAAAAATTTACAAGTCTGACAACACCATTATGTTGGCAGAACAACACATTATGTTGGCAGAAGGATAATTCGGTCAATTTAGGGAAACTTGGAATTATATAATAAGTTAAAGACATTCAAATGATTTGATGTAGCAACTTCTGAGACTATATCTTGGATAACTCTTGCACAGGAACACAAGAAGCCATGACCAGGCATGCTCATTACAGCTGCTTAATACAAGTAACATAGTGCAACAACCTAAATGTCCACCAACAAGAGACTGGATGAATGGTGCTATATTTTCACCCGGGATACTATAAAGTAGTTAAATAAATGAATTAGATCCATATATGGCAAAGTGGTTAAATCAGCGAGGAAAACACGAGCCTCAGCATAGTAAGGACAGCATCGTACCATTTTTAAAAAGTCTAAAACACACTATTCAATGTGTATGTTGCTCACAGTTACATATGTATGTAATAAAGGTATTAAATATGGCTGAGAACTACTCGCCAATTTCTCCTGTTTCTAGAAGCCCATAATACCCCATGTACCAAAAAAAAAAAAAAACCAGTTCTTGCATTTGCATTTTCTGGGTAGTTTTTACCAAATTATAATAATTTGATCCAAAAGACAGAAACAGCTATCTTCTCCCTGGAAAATCCCCACTGTGTCATGAATTTAATTAACATCCATAGACTAATCCCCTTCCCCCACATCCATCTCCCCATGCCAGATTGCTCCTTTGGGTATCAGAGTGGCCAGTGCATTATAATAGTTTCCTAGACATTTTCACTTGGGTCCCTACCAAGAACCAAAAACTTAACATGTTACTGACTAGACTCATCTTCCTTCTCCATCCTTGCTCCTCGTTCCTGGTTCCTCTCTCAGAGAATAACACCTTGCTCTTCCTCAGTCCCCACACCCAGTCAACAAAGGACTCTCAGTCCCACTCCTCGAATGTCCATTGCACCCTTCCTTTTTTCTCCATTCCAAACGTGAAATCATGCCCAGGTCCCTTCATCTTTAGGCCGGATTATTGCCAGAGCCTCCTAACTACTCTGTCTAATCTCATCTATTCACCTCCAGGCAGCTAAAAAGCAAATCTAACATGAAAATTGCAAAATGTAATGCCTCTAATATGCAAATATGCCCCTTATATGTCCCTGGATTAAACTCTGACAATGGTTGCCAATTGTCTTTAGGATAAAGGTCAGACTGTAAAATATGGTGATGTTGTTGGTTGTCACCAAATTTTCTTCACTTGCTGGCAACCTTATGGATAACAGAACAAAATGTTACCTGTGCCATCTTCATGATACTTGATACGTTTGAGTCCATTCTTGTGGCTATCGTGTCAATCCATCTCATCGAAGATTTCCCTTGTTTTCGTTGACCCTCTGCTTTACCAAACATGGGGTCCTTTCCCAGCAATTGATCTTTCCTAATTTTTTTTTTTTTAATGATGTGTCCAAAGTAAACACATCGAAGTCTCATCATTCTTGTTTGTAGGGAATATTCTGGTTGTATTTCTTCTGAGACTGATTTGTTCATTCTTCTGGCAGTCCATGGTATATCCAATATCCTTCACCAACACCACAGATAAAACACATCAAATTTTTTTTTTTTTTTTTTTTTTTTTTGGTCTTCCTTGTTTACCATCCAGCTTTCATAAGCTTATGAGGCAATTACAAAGATCATGGCTTGGGTCAGGCACACCTTAGTCATCAAAGTGATGTTTTTGCTTTTTAAAACTGTAAAGAGGTCTTTTGCAACAGGTTTTCCCAATGAAATCTATTGTTTGATTTCTTGACTGCTGCTTCCATGGATGTTGATTGTTGATCCAAGTAGAATCACTGACAACTTCAATGTCTTGTCCACTTATCAAGATGTTGTTTATCAGTCCAGTGTGAAGATTTTCATTTCTTCAGGTTCAGGTGTAATCCATACTGAAAGCTGCGTGTTTGACTTCCATTAACAAGTGCTTCAAGTTGTCTTCATTGTCTTTTCTGCTGACAGAGTTCTTTGTGATATGGTTTGTCTCCTCCTCCCCTCCCACTTCTCATTATTTTTTCCTCTCTCACTCAGCACTCCAGCTGAAGTGAACTCCTTTAATTCCTTCATAAATCATGTTTCTCTGATCTCTGGGCCTTTATTCATTGTATCTTTATTTACCAATAACTGACTCTCTTCCACCTTTGTCTAAATAATTTCTGCTCATGCCTTAGAGCTCATCATGTATGTTCTTCCTCTAATTCCCGAGACTGAATCACATGCCTCGCCTTTGTACCGTTCTCAGGGCTGCCAAATCCAAAGCCTTGTTGTGTGCTGCATGCACAACCCCAGGGATCCCTATTCACTCCATGGTCTAAGTAAATGGTGTCTCTGGAGCTGTAGCATGTCTACCCCAGCACTAACCAGACGACACTGTAATGCAGTTGCCTGCTTACCTCTCTGTCTCACTCCCGTTTTGACTAAGTAGACAATGGACATCACTTCGAAGATCAGAAGCCAACACAGACACTCATACAGAATCTTCACCTCCGTCATGAGGCCAGACGAGCATACCCCATCCATTCTGTTTTATACACCAGGGTATCATCTTATGGAAAGAAGCAGAGAAGGGGAAGATTATCTGAGAAACTGAATATTTTTATTCAAGAGAGAATTGATAATTCCTTAAACGTATAAAAGTAAGCATCTGACCAATGAAATATGAGCAACATGGTAGGCATTTCCTTTTTGGTTCCTTGCTGATTCCTCTGCACCTAGGAGAACATCTCACATATAGTAGTTCCCAAAGGAAGATTTTGTTGAATGCGTGAGTGAGCAAAGTTGTCTTAGGATTACTGTAGAGAATTATACTTAAACTGGATTGAGGGCCACAGGAAGACTAGAATGGAGCTAGACATGCGTGCATGTTGTTGTTTTCATTCTGTTAGTGTCTTCTCCACGTGCATTATTGCATTAATACTATGAAGTTGCAACTCTTTAGTGTCAGCAAGCCTTGTAAGTTTCTTTAATCTATTCGGGGATAAGGCAGGGGAAAGAAGAAAAGAAATGAAATTCATGGGGTCTACGATCACAAAAACGAAAACAAAAAACCTCTATGGATTGCCTGGCTCTTTAACAAGTAACATCTCTACAGCCTTTTACAGACCCACAGAACTTCCACATACCTTATCTCCTTGGCTACTCACCAAGCAAGTTGGAGACTGAGCAGCCATTTCCTTCCCGTCAAGATAAGAGAATAACTTTACCCTAAATAGAGTTCCTTTTGAAAGTTTCTTTTACAACAGAAAGGTCATAAATTAAGTTACCCATCATAGGTTTTTTGTTATCTCTCAATTGCGTTTTATTTTCAAGGAAGTTTTCCGTGTGTACAGAAAAAAAAGAAAAAAGAACTTTTATGGAACCGGGTGGCTAAGTTGGAGGTTTCTTAAATTCTTTTCCACATAACTCCAGGATTCCACAAAAATGTGCAGTGGTTCATGGATCTAGTAGCCAAGAATGGTTACCTTGAAGCATTTTACTGACAGTTATGTTAGATTTCATATTTTCTATTCTCATCCAAAAGCAAAGAAAATATCGCCGAATTTAGTTTTTACCCCTTTTCCAGCTCCAGACTACATATTTAAATTTACCCTATATTGACGCATTTGTTGGCAAGTACAACTGAACCCACACCAAAAAGATAGCAGAAGAGCTGTTCTTAAGCATTTTTAAATTATGTCCCTTCAGACATTGGAAAACACCTGGGCTAGTTCTTCCTTTGCTAACTTTCATAATAGTGTCACTTACCTCTAACTAGGTTTTTTGTAATGTTCAGAACTGAAGAATGAATTTCTTTTAAGTGGAGTGCCCAGCACGTAACAGTTCAGTGATGGGTTACGTGTGTAAGGAAATAGGATCATACTTGTTATACCATAATTCAGTTCATATTCAATAGTATTCTATTTGGTTTGTTTGATCTTGGCACTGTTTGTGGAGAAAAATGAGGTAAATACATGTTGCCATGCCAGCTTAAACAATTCTATTGATATCTATCTGCTCCCTCTGGTGAAATGTTTCCTGTGGCTAGATGACAGAATGTCACAGTGTCGGTCTAGTTTTTATTGGCTTTTCAATTGTGCTACGCCAGACCCACTGGTGCCTTACGTCTGGAGTCCTTTCTCAAAGCACGAGCGGTAGCCCATCCATTCTTAATGAGACGGGGCAATGCAGCCATTTACTGACTGATGCAAGTAGATAGATGCGTTCTTCACTATGGCCTGCCACTGAGATAAATGAAAATGTTTATTTTTCCTAGCCTTCATTCAAAAATTGCATAATGTTGTTTCAGTTGACCTTTGTCTCTTTAATCCGTCTACTTCTATGATACATCTGAATGAGTTATTTCTAATGCTTTCACCTGGCTAAAACCCCACATGTTTTCACTGACAGAGATTTTTATGCCAAATCCAGTATCTGATCTTAAATTTCTATACAGTACACCTCCCTGAAAGGTGAATTTTGTCATCAACATAGTTAAGCTCAAATTAATTATCCCAGCTCAATGTCGTAACAGTTATTGGAAGTAGAATACAATTATTGATGGTAAGTTGACATCACATAACAGGTATCCCTGATGGCAGTTGAAGGAGTGACTAACCCTCCTCCAACTCAGAACTTGCCTTTAGTCTGGCTCTTCTCCCATCCCTCCTCCCAGTTTTCCTCCTCTAGTGTAAACACCTACAGAGAAGGAGATGATCCCAAGGTCCAGCCCCTGGTGTGGAGGATGAGAAGCTGCAGGGCCCATGGAGATTCCTCATGCCTCCAGCTCTGGTGAGCAGACTGGGAAAAGTGAAGGGAAAGACAGAAGAGAATGTCTTAGGACTCGTTGCCATCAGCTGCTCCCTATTCCCCCCAAATACCACACACATGGAAGGAGTGCATCTGTTGTTATTGATCACTGTCTGTTTTCCTGCTAGCTCCGACACTTTGTTGGGGAAGAAAGGACAGCTAGAGAGCTTCAGAGATAAACAATAAAGGAACTGGATTCTTTGCTTGTTTTCCATTCCTAAATCAGTTGCATTAAAAGGCAAAATTGTGCTGAGTGAAATAATGAGTTACAAAAGGACAAATTGTTTGATCCCACTTGTATGAAGTAGCTAGAATAGGCAAGTGTATAGAGATCAAAGTTCCTTACTAATTACTGAAGGTAAGCGGCAGGGAGGAGGAAGGGGCTCAATGCTTGTTGTTGTTGTTGTCAGGTGCCGTCGAGTCAGCTGCAACTCATAGCAACCCCGTGCACAACAGAGTGAAACACCGCCCGCTCCTGCACCTTCCTTACAATTGTTGTTATGCTTGAGCCCATTGTTGAAGCCACTGTGTCAATCCACCTCGTTGAGGGTCTTCCTCTTTTCCACTGACCCAGTACTCTGCCAAGCATGATGTCCTTCTCCAGGGACTGATCCCTCCTGACAACATGTCCACAGTATGTAAGATGCAGCCTCGCCATCCTTGCTTCTATTCTGGTTGCACTTCTTCCAAGACATTTCTTCATTCTTTTGGCAGCCCATGGTATATTCAACGCTTAGCTTCTCTTAAGGGTGATGGAAAACTTGGGCAATGGACAAGCGTGATAGGTGAACAACCTGATGAGTATAATTAACGTCGCTGAGCTGTACGTATGAGGATTGTTGGAATGGCACACGTTTTGCTACAAATACGTTTACTACATTAAAAATAAAACAAAACGAAAGGCAATATTTATTCAACTAATTTCATGGTGCAAAGCGTCAAATGTGTGCGGGTGAGTAACTTCCTCCAGTCACTCACTGTTGACTGGAAACCGTCCATCCCACAGCACAAGTGTCTTGGTTGTTAATGAGTTGGTATCTAATGTGGAAAAGGTCAAACTTAAAAAAATAAAATAAAACCAGAATCTCATTGTGAAGCCTCTGCTTAAAGACACACATTCACGAAGGATTTTTTTTGTATAGATAATTTGTACTCTGACGTATGCTCTTTGATAAGTCGGAATTGACTCGACAGCAGTGGGTTTTTTGGTTTTGTATGCTCTTTTAAAAGCGCCATGAATTTTCCTGAAATATTTTTCATGGATTAAACTCCAAAGCAAAACATTTCGGTTTTGGTTTTGTAAGTTAAATTGTAGTAAAATCAAATACACGATTGAATGGCTGAAAATTAATGTGTTAAAAAGTTCCTAACTGCTTAGACATCTGCAGATATGATTACTCCAGTAATTCCAAAAGCTCCAACAAATAAGAGAAAATATTAGAATAATTTCCTGCAGAATCTTTTGCCTTGTATCCTTCTTCCCATGAAGAAGAGACGTGAAAAGAAAATCCTCCAATGTTAGTTATCTCCAGATGACTGATTCTCGACATGTAACTCACCAGTTGCCCTTGAGTTGATTCCAACTCATGGCGACCCCATGTCTGTCAGAGTAGAGTTTTCAACGACTGGTTTTTTGGAAGTAGATTGACAGGTCTTTCTTCTGAGGCACCTCTGGGGTGGGGGGACTCAAACCTCTAACGTTTTGGTTAGCAGCTGAGTGCACTAACCGTTTGTACCACACAGGAACTCCATCCATCCTGTACCTACCCCTAAAAAATCTCATTCCCTCTTACGTTATCTTCAGAGAATAAGCATTCAGAATCTGGATGGTCTTTTCTACAAATCACTGTAACTGTTGATTAGGTTTTGATTCCAGCTGGTCACTGCAAAGTCATTGATTTATTCACTAAGCACACTCTGAATTACCTGCTGTCTAATTTGTTCCAGGAACTATGATGACAGACAAAGAGAACAGTCCTGTCCTTTAAGCCAATAGATAAGTCAGGAAGGCTGATGTATAAGCCGTAATTATATTGCCAGATAGACAAGGGGAGGGGGTGAGCAAATTAAACTGGACAAAGGATTGCATAAGCAAGTGGATTTATAACGAATATGCAAATTCTGACAATTACAAGTCTTACATTTTGGTTTGGAAAAAGGTTTTGAGGAGAGATAGATTTTGTATGAGTTAAAGTTGGAAAGGGAAGCAGGGACCAGATGCTATTTGGCCTTGAATACAAGAGAAGGAGTTGGCACTGGATCCTACAAATCAGTGTGTCTCAAAGAGGGCTCCACAAACCATCAGTGGTCCCTACTGAGTGATCAAGGTGTCTGCAGATGGTGGGGTTATTACAGAAGGTGAACTGATACACAATTTTATTCATATACCTTTCACGAATTTGGAATATAAAAGTAATTGTGATCTTTTAAAGAAAACATGTTTATTATAATAATTACATTCTTAAACAAGTGTGTATGTGTTACAGTGAATTAAAATAAAATCTCCTAAAACATCCAGGCAAGTTATGTGTATCAGTGAAGCAAGTTGCCTGTAATCTATTTTTCCGTGGCAGGGGGAAATAGGGATGGAAGCAAACTCTGAAGACCTGGAGGGCATACCCTTCCTCAAAAGGGATGATGCTAAGCAGGTCAGCTAATTGTTGCAACGTGGGAATTCAAGATTATAATATATAGTCTCACGTCATAATCCTGTACATTTTAATACAGAAATATATATTTGTTATATATATTATACTATGCACATATTTGATTACATTTTACTATATATACTTTTTTTTTTTTAAAGAAAACTCATAAATCTGGATTTCTAGGCAAGTTCTTTTCATGTACATGTTGGCTAATAATTCTAATTTAAAATGCTGTGTGGTATTGGTGAAGAATATTGACTATACCATAGGCTGCCAAAAGAACGAACAAATGTGTCTTGGAAGAAGTACAACCAGAATGCTCCTTAGAAGCAAGGATGGTGAGACTACATCTCACACACTTTGGACATGACATCAGGAGGGATCAGTCCCTGGAGAAGGACATCTTGCTTGGTAAAGTAGAGGGTCAGCGAAAAAGAGGAAGACCCTCAACTAGATGGATTGACACAGTGGCTACAACAATGGGCTCCAGCATAACAACGATTGTGAGGATGGTGCTGGAGCGGACAGTGTTTCGTTCTGTTCTACACAGGATCATTATGGGTTGAAACTGACTCAACGGCATCTAACAACGATAACAACAAAATTCTATGTGAGCCAAAACTATGCACACCAAAGATCACACATCTGTGAGCCAGGTTTGACCCCATCTCCACACGACATGGAATATATTCATTCATTTCTCTCTTTTAATACCTGGCTGGGCAAGGGATGCAGGAGCTAAACTATTTTCATGTCTCTTGCCTATTAGTGTTTGTATATTTTTAAAATGTTTTATATATTTATATTTTTTAAATATACATTTTATTACTACTGTTCTGTTTCATTATATCAAAATTCACAATAAACAGATCAATTGCTCAAAAGTGGTCTGTTGAAAAATGAAACAAGCAGGTAAAAGTAGACACGTGAGTCCTCCAATGCAAGTATGGAACATAAATACATCTGTGTGTTCTGGGAAAAATGAGTTGTCCAAAATTACATAATAAGAAAAAGTCAATGGCCTTTTTACTATTTTATACGACTTTCTAATGTTACATTCAGAGCCCTGGTGGCACAGTGGTTAACAGCTCGGCTGCTAACCAAAAGGTCAGCAGGTCGAATCCACCAGCCGCTCCTCAGAAACCCTGTAGGGCAGTTCTATTCTGTCCTATAGGGTCATTATGAGTCAGAATCGACTCAATGGTGACAGTTTTAATGTTACATTATCATCATTAACCAATATTTTCAGATCCTAAAAAGTGACTGGCACTATTCTAATCATCAGATAGTGCTGAAGTTAAAGCATAAAAAGTCCTTCCTAATGTCAAAATAACTATACTGGTCTGTGAGTGCTACAAATGGTTATCACACTCAGCTGCTAACCAAAAGGTTGGTGGTTCAAGTCCAAAGAGAAGTACCTTGGAAGAAAGGCCTGGTGATCTACTTCTGAAAAGTCAGCCACTGAAAACCCTGCAGAGCACGGTCCTACTCTGACATACATGGCGGAGCCATGAGTCACGATGAACTGAAGGCAGCTGGCATGGTAAGGTATTTATAAAGCTTTTGCTTATTAAAGAAAGGAAGACTGGAAAAGTTAACAGGTAAATAAATGTTGAGAAACATGCCTGTTCATTGGTATTTGATAACAATGACCTAATATAACAAAAGCCATTAATTGAATACCATGTACTCTACCAGATCTTTCAAATTTATGTATGACGTCTTGTTTGTAGAATAACTCTTTAAGGAAATTATTACTATTAAAATTTCTCACAAAATGAGAAAACCAAATTCAGTCCTTATTATGTGTTTAGTCAGTGGAAGTTCTTATAATTATTTCATATAATTGACGATGCTGTACAGAAAAGGCAAAGCCAGAATTCATCTCGGTTTTGTTGGGTTCTAAACCCATGCTCTTTCCATCTGATTATGCTACCCTTCTACACTACAGCACGTAGAACTTCACCAACAGCATAACGAACAGCGTGTAGGGTTAGTGAAACTGTTTTTAAAACAAATCAACTCTTAACAAGTTTTTTCAGAGTTTTCCCTTTCCTTTTTTCACCCCTACATTGTTTAAAAAATTGGAAATGTATTTTTTTAATTGCCCTTTAGAGCAAATTAGTTTCTCCTTCAACAATTAATACACATATTGTTTTGTGACAGTGGTTGCCAACCCCGCGACATGTCAATATGCTTTCTTTCTGAACCTCAGGTTCTACATTTTTAACCAAACAAGAAGCTTTAAACATTCTTAAATAAAGAGATGAAACAAGCCTGCAGTACTAATAAACTCTAGGAGAAAATATTTCCAAAATGTCAGGCTTAATATTGATTATATATGTCACCAGTGAAAAATTTCTTACCATCATTTCTCCTGGAAGTAACCTGTATATTTAAATGCATTCTTTATAAAAGGTCAAGTCCTACCAGCTAAAGAAAAATTCCCTAGAAATCAAACTTTTCCAGTGATGCCTTACAACTGAAAACAACCCCAGCAATTTCAAAAAATACATTTGAATCTAATTGTGTTGTTCTTTAAATAATACACCAATAAGTCATATCTTAGATGAATGACTTAATATGGCACCCAAACCAACAAGATTACCTTGACAAACGCATTCAGCTGCAAATAAGTAAATGTAACTGGAGATAATGAACTAAGGAGGAAGGAAAAAGAGAGGAGGCTGCAAGCAGAAGTATGGCAAAGGTAAGTGTAGTTACTCAGTGTTTTCATCAAGAGGCAAAGAAAAACGGTTAATATGTCAATCATTCCATTGTTTCACAGTCATTACAAGGGCTAATTAAAAAAAACCAAACTATTACCATCAAGTCAATTCGACTTATAGTGACCCTGTAGGACAGAGTAGAACTTCTCCACAAGGTTTCCATGGAGTAGCTGGTGGATTCGAACTGCCGACTTTTTGATTAGTAGTCGAGCTCTTAATCACGGCGCCACCAGGGCCCCACAAGGGCTAACACAGAGCAAAAAAAAAAAAATAATAATAATAATTTCAATTGCAATGAGATACAGAATTGCAATCCCTATCAGTCCACAGTATTCCTTCTAAAATAAACTCCTTCTATAGCCAGGGTGGAAACCCTGGTGGCGTAGTGGTTAAGTGCTATAGCTGCTAACCAAAGGGTTGGCAGTTCGAATGTGCCAGGTGCTCCTTGGAAACTCTATGGGGCAGTTCTACTCTGTTCTCTAGGGTCGCTATGAGTCGGAATCCACTTGATGGCACTGGGTTTGGTTTTGGGTTTACAGCCAGGGCAAGTAAGCAAACTGTACAAAGTTGATAAACTTGACTTACAAACCATTACCAGTTACATTCTTTAGTAAATTATAAAGCCATGAATCTCTCTAAACTCCAAACTCCTTCCCAAAAGAGAAACCCTTTCTCAATTTCCCATTTAAGGTAATAAAACCACTGTTCATTCTTCTGTCCGTATAACTTCTTGGTGGTGGTTTTTATGCTTTTTTATAGTGTTAAAAATTTTTTTCCAACTAGATTTAAATTAAATTACCAAAATAAATGTATTATATTAAAATGAACAGTGATCAATCGAATTTAATTAGTAAGAGGATTGGGAGACCCTGGTGGCATAGTGGTTAAGTGCTACGGCTGCTAACCAAGAGGTTGGCAGTTCAAATCCGCCAGGCGCTCCTTGGAAATTCTATCGGGCAGTTCTACTCTGTCCTATAGGGTCGCTATGAGTTGGAATCAACTCGACGGCAGTGGGTTTTATATATACATATAAAATCTTTTTCCTAAAAATTCCTAATAAAATATAAGACATCATTTCTATGCTATAGGCTGGTGAAACCTCAACCACACAGGGCAATTGGTTTGTTCAAGTTACCAGAATAAATGAATAAATAAAAATTATCTATCTATGAGAGAAGAAAAGATTGACTGTGATAAAAAGTCAACAATAAAATTCAGAATTCCTCGCTTGAGCTCTATATCCTCATTATTAAACCTTTTGCTGTCGAGCCAATTCCAACTCATAGTGACCCTATAGGACAGAGTAGAGCTACCCCATAGGGTTTCCAAGGAGCTGCTGGTGGATTTGAATTGTCGACCTTTTGGTTTTCAGCCAAACGTTTAACCGCTGTTCTGCCAGGGCTCCATATCCTCACCATTAACCCAATCCATTGCCATAGAGTCACTTCCAACTCATAGCGACCCTATGCCCCATAGAGTTTCCAAGGAATGCCTGTTGGATTTGAACTGCCGGCCTTTTGGTTAGCAGCCATAAATAGCCTTTAGCCACTATGCCACTCACCATTAGACCACATAAAAGGTGTTCAAAAAGTATGTCATCGACCCTGCAAAGAAATTTCCTGAATTTGGGGAGTATCATTGCTTCTTCAGGATGAAAAGTGTCAGCAAAAAAGCTAAATTACATGTGACACAAAGTTGGCAATTCTCTCTTTACAATTTTTCAGTCAGCGAGGTAGCCTGAAAACTATAAAGCAAAAATATGAAGAGATTTTTTTCCCAAATTAAAAGCAAGTGTTTTGAGACAGGAAATACTTGCATTTACTTCCTCTCTAATTAACAAGAGAAAAACAAAGACAACATTTGGGAAATGACCACATTAGTACAACACTGCCATCTAAATACAGCTATTCAACTGTTATCAAGATTCAGGGCAACACACTTTCAAATATTCACTTTGGCGTTACTCCTGAGTTGGAATTTCATGGTATTATTCTAAACGCATTTAATGATTAACTGAAGAGGCTCTGAGTAGATCCAGAATCATTGTGTCTAAGGATCTCCCAGGTTATCAATGCCTTTAGAGTGACCAGAATTGTCTAAGATCAGTTGTCTTTTTGTCTCCTTAGTCACCTAGTGCTGTTATAACAGAAATACCACAGGTGGATGGCTTTAACAAAGAGAAATTTATTTTCTCACAGTCTAATAGGCTAGAAGTCCAAATTCAGGGTGTCAGCTCCAGGGGAAGTCTTTCTCTCTCTGTCAGCTCTGCGGGGAGGTCCTTCTTGCCAATCTTTCCCTAGACTAGGAGCTTCTCCTCACAGGAACCCCAGATCCAAAAGACACGCTCTGCTCCTGGTGCTGCCTTCTTGGTGGATGAGGTCCCACTCTCTGCTTGCTTCCCTTTCATCTCTTGTAAGATAAAAGGTGGTATAGGCCACACTCTAGGGAAAATCCCTGTACATTGGATCAGGGATGTGACCTTAGTAAGGGTGTTACAATGTTACCCTAACTCACTTTAACCTAAAATTACAATCACAACATGGAAGACAACCACACAATACTGGGAATCATGGCCTAACCAAGTTGACACATATTTTGGGGGGACATGATTCAATCTATGACATCGCTGTATAGCTCACATGTGGCCGTTGGATGGGGGATGCAGTATGTTATGTAATCAATTATATTAGAACCTAAGACATAGGCATGGAACATTTGAATGTGCCTCTCTTTCAGGGGATAGTCTAATCAACTCCATTAGGGGAATCAAAGCTTATCCAGAGGAAAGTGATTCTTATAGAAATGTGGCAGTTGAAGGATTCACTATTTTAACATTTATGTATTAATTGTTGTTTATATGGCAGAATTGTGCTAGGCAAAGTACATACAAGACGTTGTTTCAGTTCCCCAATGGTTCACAATTCAGAGGGGAAGTTAAGATGTGTACACAAATAAATGAAATAACAGGCAGTAGAAATTGCAACCTGGACTCTTCCAGAAGAAAGTGTTCCGGAACTCACTTTGGACATATCATTTGCAGCTGGGACACTGGGACAGCTCCCTGTGGGAGTCAAAGCCAAAAAGGGAACGTGGCATTTTGTCAAATGGATCTGTAGGCGTAGCACTGCTGGATGAGGACATTGTGTAAACCAAAACATTAGCCGTGATAGGAACCTTACTAACATCACATAAGACTGTATGAAACAAGATCACCACCAAGTGGGGTTTTGAGACAATTCATGGAAATGGTATCAAAAGAAACAACAGTTGTTGTCACTGTTGTTAGGTGCATTGAGTCAGTTCTGACTCATAGCAACCCCATGTACAACAGGACAGAACACTGCCCGGTCCTGTGCCATCTTCAGAATTGTTGCTGTTTGAGAACATTGTTGTGGCCACTGTGTCAATCCATCTCATTGAGGGTCTTCCTTTTTTTTGATGACCCTTTACTTTATCAAGTATGATGTCCTTTTCCAGGGACAAGTTCCTCCTGATAACATGTCCAAAGTACAAGAGACAAAGTCTCTCCATCCTCTCTTTGAAGGAGTATTCTGGCTGTACTTCTTCCACGGCTGATTTGTTCATTCTTCTGGCACTCTATGGTGTATTCAATATTTTCACCAACGCCATAATTCAAAGGTATCAATTCTTCTTCGGTCTTCATTATTCACTGTCAAGTTTTCACATGCATATGAGGCAATCGAAAATACCATGGTCAGTAACTCTTTAGTCCTAAAAGTGACATTTTTGCTTTGTAATACTTTAAAGAGGTCTTTTGCAGCAGATTTGCTCAACAGAATGTTTGATTCCTTGACTGCTGCTTCCTTGGGCATTGATTGTAGATCCAAGTAAAATGAAACCCCTGACAATTTCAATATTTTCTTTGTTTATCATGATGTTACTTATTGGTCCAGTTGTGAGGATTTTGCCTTCTTTGATCCTCATCTGTAAGTAGTCTTTGATACTCATTAGTAAGTGTTTCAAGTCCTTTTTGCTTTCAGCAAAGTTGTGTCATCTGCATATCTCATATTGTTAGTAAGCCTTCCTCCAACCCTGATGCTGCATTCTTCGTATGGCCCAGCTTCTCGAATTATTTGCTCAGCATACAGATTGAATAAGTGAAAGGATACAACCCTGACACACAGCTTTCCTGATTTTAAACCATGCAATATCCCCTTGTTCTGTTAGAATGGCTGCCTATGGCCTACGTACAGGTTCCTCATGAGCACAATGAAGTGTTCTGGAATTCCCATTCTCTGCAATGTTATTCATAAATGCCATGATCCACACAGTTGGATGCCTTTGTGTAGTCAATAAAACACAGGTAAACATCTTCCTGGTATTCTCTCCTTTCAGCCAAGGTTCATCTGACATCAGCAATAGTATCTCTCCTTCCAAGTCTGCTTCTGAATCCAGCTTGCATTTCTGGCAGTTCCTGTTGATGCACTGCTGCAATCATTTTTGAATGATTTCAACAGTTTTACTTGCATGTGATATTAATGATGTTCTTTGATAATTTCTGCATTATGTTTGATAATTTCTTTGGAATGGGAATAAATATGGATCTCTCCCAGTCGGTTGGCCATGTAGCTTTCTTCCAAATTTCTTGGTATAGGCAAGCAAGCACTTCCAGCGTTGCATCTACTTTTGAAATATCTCCATTGGTATCCCATCAATTCCTGAAGCCTTGTTTTTTGCCAATGACTTCAGTGCAGCTTAGACTTCTTCCTTCAATAGCAACAGTTCTTGATCATATGCCACCTCCTGAAATGGTTGAACGTTGACCAATTCTTTTTGGTACCGTGATTTTGTGTCTTCCTTCCATCTTCTTTTGATGATTCCTGCATCATTCAATATTTTCCCCATAGAATCCTTCAATATTGCAACTCGAGGCTTGAATTTTTTCTTCAGTTCTTTGAGCTTGAGAAGTGCCAAGGGTATTCCTTTCTTTTGGTTTCTAACTCCAGGTATTTGCACATTTTACTATAGTACTTTAGTTTGTCTTCTGGAGCCGGCCTTTGAAATCTTCAGTTCAGCTCTTTTACTTCATCATTTCTTCCATTTGTTTTAGCTACTTGATGTCCAAGAGCAAGTTTCAGAGTCTCTTCTGACATCCATTTTGGTCTTTTCTTTCTTTCCTGTTTCTTTAATAACCTCTTGCTTTCTTCATGTATGATGTCCTTGATGTCATCCCACAACTCACCTGGTCTTCAATCATTAGTGTTCAGTGTGTCAAATCTATACTTGAGATGGTCTCTAGAGTCAGGTGGAATATACTCAAGGTAGTATTTTGGCTCTCGTGGACTTGTTTTAATTTGTTTCAGTTTCTGCTTGAACTTGAATATGAAAAATTGATGGTCTGTTCCACAGTCAGCCCCTGGCCTTGTTCTCACTGATGACACTGAGTGTCTTTTTCCACAGATGCAGTTGATTTGATTCCCGTGTATTCCATCTGGTGAGGTCCATGTGTATAGTTGCCGTTTATGTTGTTGAAAAAAAAAAAAACATTTGCAATGGATAAGTCATTGGCTTTGAAAATTCTATCATGCGATCTCTGGCATTGTTTCTATCACCAAGGTCATATTTTCCAATTTTCTACTTTGTTTCCACCTTTCGCATTCCAATCACCAATAATTATCAATGCATCTTGATTGCAGAAATTTGTAAAAATCTTCAATTTCTTCATCTTTGGCCTTAGTGGTTGGTACATACATTTTAATAATTGTAGTAACTGGTCTTTCTTGTAGGCATATGGATATTATCCTATAACTGACAGTGTTCCACTTCAGAATAGATCTTGAAATAACGCCATTCCTCTTCAATTTGTCATTCCTAGTATAGTAGACCATATGATTGTCCTATTTAAAATGGCCAATACCAGTCCATTTTAGCTCATTAATGTCTAGGATATCAATCTTTATGAGTTCATTTCATTTTTTACAACATCCAGTTTTCCTAGTTTCATACTTAGTACATTCCACCTTCTGATTACTAATGAATGTTTGCAGCTGTTTCTTCTCATTTTGAGTTGTGCTACATCAGCCAATGAAGATTCCCGAAAGCTTTACTCCATCTACATCATTAATGCCAGCTCCACTTTGAGGAGGCAGTTCTTCCTCAGTCGTATTTTGAGTGCCTTCCAACCTGAGGGGCTCACTTTATGACCCTAATTCAGACAGTGTTCTGCTGCTAGTCTTAAGGTTTTCCCTGGCCAATTTATTTAGAGGTGGATCTTCAGGTCCTTCTTCCTAGTCTGTCTCAGTCTGGAACCTCTGCCCAAAACCTCTCCCACATGGGTGACCCTACTGATATTTGAAACACCCCTGGCATAGCTTCCAGCATCACAGCAACTCACAAGCCACCACATTATGACAAAATGAGCAACGAACGGTAGAAAGAACTGAGAGGTTGGACTAATTAGTGAAGAGACAATCTGGAATTGAGAGGATGGATAGGGCCTAGTGAGATACCAAATGTAACATATCCAGCACACTGTCAGGGGTCACTGCCGCCTTGTAGACTGGCTAGGAGGGTGTATGCTCTTGTGGCCAGCCCCAGAGCATCATCTGCCCTGCTGAAGTGGTCTCGAGTCCATTCTCAAGAAGTCTGGAAACCAACTGGGTTTAAATTAAATTGTTACAATGAATTTATAATACGTGAACAGTGGTTAATGGGATTTAATAAGCAAGGGAATTGGAAAATATTATTTCCATTGTAGAAAATAATTCAGTCATTCATAAATAATGACTTTTTTGTACTGAATCAGTAAACTGTAAAATTCCTAAATTAGTTTGTTTTTGCTCTCTCTGCTACAGTAGTGTTGAGCATCGTGTCTCTTTTCGGCATGTCTTCCCAGGAAAATGCACAGGTCTGAGTAGTTTCTTGCTAAGAAGGTGAAAAAAAAAAAAAAAAAAGCCCCATAATCCACTGTATTTGCTTGGAAATTTGCAATCTCACCAAGTGCAATTTCAAGAGGACACCCTGAAACACCAAGCCAGTTTTTTTTTCTTATAATTTTTATTGTGCTTTAAGTGAAAGTTTACAAATCAAGTCAGTCTCTCACACAAAAACCCATATACACCTTGCTACACACTCCCAATTACTCTCCCCCTAATGAGACAGTCCGCTTTCTCCCTCCACTCTCTCTCTTCGTGTCCATTTCGCCAGCTTCTAACCCCCTCCACCTTCTCATCTCCCCGCCAGGCAGGAGATGCCAACATAGTCTCGAGGTTCCACCTGATCCAAGAAGCTCACTCCTCACCAGCATCCCTCTCCAACCCATTGTCCAGTCCAATACCAAGCCGGTTTTTAAGGAGCAACATGTGCGATGGTGCACATTTTCTCCCTGCATCAAGTCTCAGCCACTTACCAAGCCAACACCAAGCACCAAAAGTTGCCATTTTCCCATGTGGAAGCAACATGGGAAGATGTAAATGCAAAGAAATATGTATCACCAGGCTTTTCAGTTTGTTTTTATCTATTTGTTTTATTAGAGTTACTAAAAATTATATGAGAAAACTTTTGGGAAAAATTATTAAGCAAAACCCTTGCCTATTTCCTCTCCAGCTGTAGGAATGTTTTCTATACTGAATTATTCCATTTTAATGAGGTTATTTAGTCTTTATCTCATTAGTAAAGATGAATACTAGAAATATCATTTATGTTAAAATGATGCACTCACATTTAAACTACTTTCAAATCCCAGTGTGCAAAAATATAAATGTACTTTTTAATAATTTTGTAATTGTTAATTTCTTGTTCATTAATTATACTCATATCATGAGTTCCCTATGTAGCGCAAATGGTTTGTGCACAATTGCTAACCTAACGGTTGATGGTTCAAACCCACCCAGCGGTACTGTGGAAGAAAAGACCTGGAGATTTGATCCTGTTAAGATTACAGTTGAGAAAACCCTATGGAGCAGTTCTACTCTGTAACACATGGGGTCACCATGAGTCGGAATCAACTCAACAGCAACTAACACAATGACAACATACGTATCATATTGTGGTATCACCTGCTAAGGGCTTTTATTGACTACTGTCCTAGTGCTTTTACATGTACTACCACTAAGGCTTGAAACAACACTGCAGGCTAGCTATTTTCAACTCATTTTACAGGTGAGAAGACTAAATACAGAAAGAAGTAATTTGCTCAAGTTTATAACACTAGCATGAGGTAGAATTAAGATTTTGAGAGGTCTGTAGCTGTACAGTGCATGCTTTTTAAATATTATTTAAAAGGTATTAACAGAATTCTTAATATGTCCCAGTTTTAAGACCTTATATGGATTTCAGGAGTAGCTCTGGTGGTGTAATGGTTAAGAGCTCAGCTGCTAACCAAAAGGTCAGCAGTTCGAATCCACCAACCACTCCTTGGAAACTCTATGGGGCAGTTCTACTCTGTCCTATAGGGTCTCTATAGGTCAGAATCGACTCGACGGCAATGGGTTTATTTTTTTGGTGTTGTGGCATAGTGGTTAAGCTTTGGCTTCTAATCAAAAGATCAGCAGCTGCTCCATGGGAGAAAGATCTAGCAGTCTTCTTCCATAAAGATCACAGCCTTGGAGCCCTATGGGGCAGTTCTACTCCGTCCTATAGGGTCGCTAAGTCAGAATCGACTGGATGGCAATGGTTTGTTTTTTTTCTTCAATGTTGACTTTAATCCTCAAAAAAAATCTCTATTTGATCCATCATATTATGAAACTTGTTCCACAAAAGTGGGAACTGAGGCATAGAAACACTAAATAATCCACATTTACAGCTAGTAAGTAGTGGTATCTATCTGTAAAAATGTAGAACAGCATTTGTTTCCTGAATTAATTTAACTCAACACTATTACTAAGATGATGATGTGATCTTTAATACTTTGGGGTCCAAGTATTATCATGGCCTCCAATCCATAGATCTTCAATGGTTTTTTTTTTTTTTCAGTTTGTATTCTTTTCTGTATCTATTTTGAAAAATCCTTTTAAAGTCTATGGTTCACTGGAATAGACTCTAATAGAGAAATGTCCTAGTAGAGGTCAATTATTAAACTAGGACAGGATAAATATAGTGCAAGACTTGCCAACCGGCATGTGGTTTGTAATTCCACATTTTATAAACATCTATTCTCTATTCATTCTAAAAATATAAAAACACCTAAGCTTCACTCATTGTATTTGAGGAAATCAAATAGATAACTCAATGCAAAAATGCCTCGTTCTGTTCAAAAACAATGCATGTTTGTCAACCACATTGTTCTTGATTAGCCATGCCTTGTAAATCAGATGCATTGATTATTATCTCTCCCTCCCTCCCCTGCCCCCGCTGCAGCTCATTGAAAAGGGAAGAAAAAACATGCTTGGGTGCATTCGACTTTGTTCTTCTCAATAAAACTTTGAAGCTAGATGTTTTAAGCTAGACACTAGCACCATGCTGCTTTGTCCTTGCTTATTTTGAAAAATGTAAAATATAATAGCTGAGTAGATCCTGCAGAATGCAGTGATTGGCTGAGGGCTCACCAGAGGACACACACAGTTAAGCTTCCTTCTCTCTGCATGGTGTCCCCTCCACTACTATTAGTTTGACGAAGAAAATTCTTCTTTGTCTGTGCCCGAGAATGTGAGTGCCTTGCCTGTGCTTAGCCCTCTCAGAAACAATCAGGGAAGCCACCCAACTGGATATTCTATCTAGAGCGACTTTTATTTTTACGAGTCCAAAAAATATTTCTACTCTCCCAGCTTGTTCCTAATCTTCCCTTATACATAATATACATGATAAATTCTTCTTCAGATCAATTGATGTTACACTGCATTGTCAACTTTTGGCTAGCCTGAGAGAGAACCAGCTAAGCTTGTTTTGCTCCTGTATAAAGTTCAACCTTGCTGGGATTGTTACAAGAGCCGAAGCTAGCCGAAGTACCCAAGATGCTGAATTTCTACATATTGGTGATAAGAGACACTCAGGAATTTAGACTTGTGATAGAATCTTATACTTCATGGTGACTGACTCCTTCATGTCTCAGGGAGAAAAACTTAACCCCTGATAAGTGGACTGACTTCTCTAACACCAGCAATTATTGAGGAGCAATGGTGGGGCTGGAGTCAAGTTTTTTGACTAAGAGCGTCCTTTCCTCTTAGTTCCAGCTGCCTCTCATTCTCTGCATGATGTCACGAGGGAAGAATGCACAGAGCTGGCAGCCACCACTTTCTCATCCTTCCCCATGCACTGGGACAGTTCTTGGGGACCACTGGGAGAGTGAGACGTGGGCCATTCTGACTCCCAGTTCTTGAGTCATGCTAATATAGGCCTTTTCCATTTTGGGGGTGCTCTTTCCTCCATATTCAACACTTCGCAGTTATACTAGTGCATTGCCTTCCTCGGGTCAAGAACTGACTGAAATGCAAGTCAGGAGCCGGTTGGTATTTCTGTCTGTTTGTCCTTGCTCTAAGGTTTAGGCTACGTAGGGGTCATCCTGAATTTGAGCAGATTTTAGAGTGAAAAGTGAGAGTGGAGAATGCTTTTCCAGATGAATCTGTGTTTAATTAGGCAGTCAAGCCAATCTAATTCTGACATTTGACAGCTTAACTCTCTGATAGTGAGAGGCAATTTTTGAGGTAAAGATTTTATTAAAAATAAACACAAAGGAAAACTGAGACTTTTCAGATGATGGACAGCAGTACTCTGGCATCTATCCCATTAGCATTACAATTAGCATACAGTTACACCAACTTTATCACCTTATCTTTCCTCAGTACTAAGAAAACTGTGGCCTACTAGAAAGTTCCATGGATGACTTTTAAATAAAAGGAAGTTATACCCCAAAATACAATCTCTTTAAGCTCTACTAGAAAATTGCATAAGAAAAATGTTAAATATAAGGACAAGTTCTAAGCAAAAGAAAATCATATACATAATTTTATAATATTTATTTATTCGCTATTATGATGGCTTTAACATGCATTTAATTCTGTTTAGTACTTCGCCTTTTATATCAGAACTTCTGTAGTGAAATCTATGCTACGTATAGAAGGAAACCAATATTTATTAACACACTAGGAGATAATAAATAGAAATTGAAACAATGAGAAATTAACATGAGAATTGTACTCAATTTGTAAAAACAATTCTGGTTAGTATACTTTGAAATTGACATAGTTAAAAATTGATGGTTTCATCATAAAATCATTTACAGAATAGCTTGAGCCATAAAAAACTAGCACTCTTTAATCCAGTGATAACTTCCCCTTCAATATCCTCTAAAATATATATATATGAAAGTTTTTATTACGAGGTTCATAATAATATTTTTAAAAAACTGGAAATTGCTAAATACCTACCAATTTTGGAATCAGCTAATTATATTAAAGAAACTGTGGCATACTATATAGCCATTAAGAACATGACTGTAAAGACAAGGCTGTTGCTGCTGTTGTTAGGTGCTGTCAAGCTGGTTCCTGTTCTTAGGGACTCTACATAAAACAGAATGAAACACTGCAGGGTCCTGCATCACCCTCAAAATCCTTGCTACATTTGAGCCCATTGTTGCAGCCACTGCATCAATACATCTCAAAGGTCTTCCTCTTTTTCGCTGACCCTCTACTTTACCAAGCGTGATGTCCTTCTCCAGGGCCTGGTCCCTTCTGATAACATGTTCCAGATATGTAAGATGAAGCCTCATCTTCCTCCCTTCTAAGGAACATTCTGGCTATACTTCTTCCAAGACAGACTTTCTCATTCTTTTGGCAGGCCATGGTATATTCATTATCTGCCTAACAGCACAATTCGAAGGCATCAGTTCTTCTTCAGACTTCCTTATCATTGTCTCGGTATTGCACGCAGATGAGGTGATAAAAAATACCATGACTTGGGTCAGATGCACAGTTCTCAAGGTGACATCTTTGCTTTTTAAAACTTTAAAGAGGTCTTTTGCAGTGAATTTGCCCAATCCAATTTGTCGTTTGATATCTTGACTGCTGCTTCCATGGGTGTTGATTGTGGATACAAGTAAAATGAAATCCTTGACAACTTCAATCTTTTCTCTGTGTATCATGATGTTGCATATTGGTCCAGTTGTGAGGATTTTTGTTTTCTTTATGTGGAGGTGTAATCTATACTGAAGGCTGTGGTCTTTGATCTTCATCAGCAAGTGCTTCAAGTCCTCTTTGCTTTCAGCAAGCAAGGTTGTGTCATCTGCATATCACAGGTTGTTAGTGAGTCTTCCTCCAATCCCGATGCCCCATTCTTCTTCACATAGTCCAGCTTCTCAGATTTTTTGGTCAGTGTACCAACTGAATAAGTATGGTAAAATGATACAATCCTGACGCACACCTTTCCTGACTTTAAACCACGTAGCATGCCCTTGTTCTGTTTGAACAACTGCCTCTTGGTCTAAGCACAAGTTCCTCGTGTGCATGATTAAGCATTCTGGGATTCCTATTATTCCCAATGTTATCCATAATTTGTTATGAGCCAGGCAGTCCAATGCCTTTGCACCATCAATAAAACACAGGTAAACATCTCTCTGGTATTCTCTGCTTTCAGCCAAGATCCATCTGACATCAGTAATGATATCCTTTGTTCCACGTCCCCTTCTGAGTTTGGCTTGAATTTCTGGCAGTTCCTTGTTGAGGTACTGCTGCAACTGTTTTTTTAATTATCTTCAGCAAACTTTTACTTGTGTGTGACATTAACGATATTATTTGATAGTTTCTGTATTCTGCTGGATCACCTTTCTTTGAAATGGGCACAAATATGAATCTCTTCCAGTTTGTTGGCTAGGTAGCTGCCTTCCAAATTTCTTGACGTTCCCGTAGTTGCATCTATTTGTTGAAACATCTCAATTGGTATTCTGTCAATTCCAAGGTAGTAATATAAAAAAGTGTTTATGTTATAATATTATGTTAAAAAAAGAATACATAACTGCAGCAATGCTGTTGGTAGAAGTATTTTTATTCAAGCATGTGGAAAAAAACTGATGAAAACAGTTGATTCTATGGCCTTTTGCTGCTCTTGTTATGTGTTCTTTAGTTCAGTTGAAAAGATGATATCTCTGACATTATAAACAAGATGTAGGATATACAAGAAAAGTTTTCATTTCAAGAAAAAAGATATAAGAGATTTCTCTAAGAATAATAAATAGCTTCCAAAATAATGGAAGACAGAATGAATCCCAAAAAGAAGAAAAATAACATTAAGTAAAGTCATAAATTTTAAAAGTAAAATATAAACCATGGAACAAGTGATGCAAGAGTTTGATTTTTTCAGAATGCTACTGACGTTTTTATAGGTGGGAGATGGTAATATTTACATGGTTACTTATCTAACACCTGTATATTTAATTTGTGTGTGAAATTCATTTTTCTATGCCGAAGCCATTTCAGAAAAATACTTTGAACTAAACCAACTTTTAAATTCTTAGATTTCTATACCCACAGCATGTATTATCATATTTGTTGTTGTTGTTGTTAGGTGCCATCGAGTTGGTTCCAACTCACAGCAACCCTATCTACTACAGGATGAAACACCGACTAATCCTGCACCATCCTCACAATTGTTGTTATGCTTGAGCCCGTTGTTACAGCTACTGTGTCAACCCATCTTGTTGAAGGTCTTCCTCTTTTTCTCTGACCTTCTACTTTACCAAGCATGATGTCCTTCTTCAGGGACTGATTCCTCCTGATAACATGTCCAAAGTATGTAAGACGTAGTCTCATCATCCTTGCTTCTAAGGAGCATTCTGGTTGTACTTCTTCCAAGAAATATTTGTTCATTCTTTTGGCAGTCCATGGAATATTCAACATTCTTCACCAACACCACAATTCAAAGGCATCAATTCGTCTTCAGTCTTCCTAGTGCATTGTCCAACTTTCACATGCATATGATGCAACTGAAAACACCATGGCTTGGGTCAGTCGCACCTCACTCTTCAAGGTGACATCTTTGCTTTTCAATACTTCGAAGAGGTCTTTTGCAGCAGATTTGCCCAACGCAATGCGTCTTTTGATTTCTTGACTGCTACTTCCACAGGTGTTGATTGTGTATCCAAGTAAAATGAAATCCTTGACAACTTCAATCTTTTCTCCGTTTATCATGATGTTGCTTATTGGTCCAGTTGTGAGGATTTTTGTTTTCTTTATGTTGAGGCACAAACCATACTGAAAGCTGTGGTCTTTGATTTTCATCAGTAAGTGCTTCAAGTCCTCTTCACTTTCAGGAAGCAAGGTTGTGTCATCTGTAGAACGCAGGTTGTTAATGAGTCCTCCTTCAATCCTGATGCCCTGCTCTTCTTCATACAGCTTCATACAGCTTCTGGGATTATTTGCTCAGCATACAGATTGAATAGGTATGGTGAAAGGATACAACCCTGACTCACACCTTTCCTGACTTTAAACCATGGAGTATCCTCTCGTTCTGTTTGAACAACTGCCTCTTGATCTATGTACAGTTTCCTCATGAGCACAATTAAGTGTTCTGAAATTCCCATTCTAACATTTAGCCATCTTTAAACTATGATGAAATCATTATTTAGGACAAAACTTTAGAGAGTCTATTTAATAAATTAGCAATTCTAGTTCATGTGGGAACAAATATTTAGTTAATAATTTTAAAAAATAGTTACTGAAATAGTATTTATTGCAATTAAGATTTAGATAGATACAACTATGTACTTATGTCCACCATGTATAACAAATAAGGGTTAGTGTAACACATTGCATTTATACTTTAGGTAGGTTGCATTTAAGACTGATGGTAAATGCAATATAAAATTCTAAGTTAGACTTTTTATAAAATCACAGATGATTTTGCGGGGTCTGAGAAAACAAGACTTTGTGTATTACTTCTGGTGTAGATACTCAGGAAGAGGGCAAGATACCAGAGAAAAAATGGCCATAGGTTATGTCTAGTCACATGGAGCCTTAGACAAGTTCACAGAGATTTCCTGAGCCCCAGGAGCTGCAGAAGGATCTCTCCGCTCCCAGGAGTGACAGAGGAGAAATAAGGAAAGCAGCCAGCCTTGAGGGAAGCCATGATACCAAGAATAAATGACATCTTATTAGTAACATTTGAGGACTGATGGCTAACTCCCATATTAGATAATAGGTACCACTGAGGATGTTAATTTGGAGAGCTGTTTTAGGGAAAATACAGGGGACCCCAGATTGACTGACATTAAGTTTTGTCACCTTGTCAGCCACAACAAGTGTTTGCCAAGTGAAGAAAGAATGTTGATGACCTGCTTTGAGAAGTTAATTCAGCCTTTTTAGGGGGAAATTTCTGGCAGAGGCTCATAGGAAATGTGTAATACAACTTTGAAGAAAGATTGTAGTATCACTTTTAGACATTTATAATGACAAAGGATCAGCTTTTCAAAGCCAGCATTTAAGGAAAAAACTCTCCTTGCTAACAACAGAAAAAAGAAAAATTTAAAAACACCCAAAATTAGAAATAAATTCACCCAGAAAAGGAAACATAAGAGAAGACATGGAGCTGATAAGATAAAGTCTCACTTCTAACAATTCAATATTATAAAATCATTTTTAATATTTCACAGAAAATGTTATATCCAACATCATTCAACATTATCTTTGTTTTAAAGAAAGAGCCTACTTTTCTTCCTGCTAGCATATCCACTCCTAACCCCATAGCTTCGGTTCAAACATTTTACTGTCAAAAACAGAATAAGAGAGTCATAGAATTTCAAGATAGAATGGATGTTAGAAATATTCACCTCACTGGTTCCCATATTTGCCAGTGACGGAAATCACCTGGAGGTCCCGACAGATGCAGCGCTTCCAGGCCCCTCTCCTGGAGATTCTGATTTAGTGGGCCTGGAAGGAGTCTGGGAATTCGTATTTTAACGAGTACAAGTACCCCAGGTGATCCTTATCATTAGCAAATTTGGTGAAATATGGAAACTTTTAGCCCAGCTCCATTTCCTTAGAGAGGAAGAGAATGAATCCAAAGACCACATGACAGTGAGTCCCAGATAAGTGGCTCCCACTGCTCCAGGCTGTGATCTCTCTCTCATGTTTCCTAACTTCTCACTGGCTTTCCAACTATCATCTGAGTAGGAGCTCTAGATGGTACCAGTAAAGGTATCAGACACACTTGACAAAAATATGTAGGAAAAGTAGATGGATTGTTCATTGAAAACAATTTATATTAAATATAAATGCTTAAAAAAATTTTTTTTACATGACTATAATTAATTATATAATTGTGAAATTACTTAATTTTAAAAAAGGATATAAAAACTAATTGCTGTTGAGTTGATTCCAACTCACGGTGACCCCAAGTATTTCAGAGTAGAACTGTGCTCCATAGGGTTTTCAATGGCTGACTTTTCAGAAGTAGATTGTGAGGACTTTCTTCCAAGAACTCCTCTGGGTGGAATCAAACCTCCAACCTTTCAGATAGCAGCCGAGTGCATTAACTGTTTGTACCATCCCAGGACTCCTAAAATGGTATGTGTATATATACACATCGCATAAACCCATTGCTGTCCAGTTGATTCCAACTCATAGTGACCCTACAGGACAGGGTAGAACTGCCCTATAGAGTTTCCAAGGTTGTAATCTTTACAGGTGCAGACTGCCACATCTTCCTCCCACAGAGCAGCTGGTGGGTTTAAACAGCCGAACTTTCGGTACTTTAACCACCGTGCCACCACGACTCCTCTGTAAAGATTACAGCTTAGGAAACCCTGTGGGATAGCTCTACTCTGTCCTGTAGGGTCGCTGAGAGTTGGAATTGACTCGACAGCACACAACAACAACAACAACGTGACAAATCGGTCAGAAACCATTTCATTACAGCTAGGTTTACCCTACTGAGATAGATATCTCCATCTTCTATAGTTAAATGAAAATCAATTCATTACACAATGAACTAGGAGATAGAACAGAAGCACTATACACGTTATTAGGCCAATTAAATAGGATGTCCTATGAAACCATGACCCTAAACCTTCAAACCCTATGAGGTGTTTGGTTGCACATAGCAGCCTCAGCAGCTACTCTTTTTTTTTTTTTGTCATTGTTGTAAATGTATCTATCACACAAATTTTTTCAGTTCAGTTTTTTACAGATGTACACCTTATTTTAAGCAATTACAATAATCGGCTGTGCAATCCTACCCTTAATGTGATTTTGCCATCATTGTTAATCCCTCTTTTCCCCCTCCTTCACGCCCCTGGTAATCACTGATAAACTTTGGTCTCTCTCTCTGTTTGCGTTTTCTTGTATTTTTATGTAAATACAGTATTTGTCCTTTTGCAGCTGACTTACTTTGCTCTGCATAATGTCTCCAAGCTCCGTCCATTCTGTATCATGGATGACGACTTCAGTTTTACTACTGGTTGAATGGTATTCAGTTATGTGCCACATTTTGTTTATCCCTTCGCCTGTCGATGGGCATTTAGGTTGTTTCCACCATTTGGCTATAGTGAATAGTGCTGCAGTGAACACTGGTGTACAAGTCTCTTTTTGAGTCTCTGCTTTTAGGTCTTTTGGGTGTATTCCTAGGAGTGGAATTGCTGGATGATATACTAGTTCTATTTTTAATTTGGAGGGAAATTGCCATACTGTTTTCTACAACAGTTGTACCATTTTGCATTCCCACCAGCAATGGATTCCAAGTTCCCCACATCCTCACCAACATTTTCTCTTTTCTGTTTTTTTATCTTGGCCATCTTAGTGGGAGTCAAATGGTATCTCGTTGTGGTTTTGATTGCACCTCTCTGATGGCTAATGATGCTGAGCGTCTTTCATGTGTTTGGTGGTATTTTGAATGTCCTTTTTGGTGAAAGGTCTAGTCAAGCCCTTTGCCCATTTTATGATTGGGTTATTCGTCTTTTTGTTGTTAAGTGGTTGAAGTTTTATATATGTATTTTGGTTATTAGATTGTTGTCTGATATATGATTTCCAAAGATATTCTCCCAGTCGATAGCTTGTCTTTTCACTATTTTGGTAAAGTCTTGATGAACAAAATTTTTTAATTTTTATGAGGTCCAGTGTATTTATTTTGTTTTTTGCTTTTGTTGTAATATTAGATAATCCATTGTCGAATGCACATTTAGGTCCTTAACCCATTTCGAATTTGTTTTTGTGTATGGTGTGAGGCTTAGATCCTGTCTCATTTTTCTGCATGTGGAAATCCAATTTTCCCAGCACCATTTATTGAAGAGATACTTCCTTTCCCCATCAAATGTACTTAGCACTTTTGTCAAAAATCAGTTGACCATAAATTTGTAGGTTTATTTCTGGACTCTTAGTTCTATTCCATTGATCTATATGTCTATTGGCATACCAATACCAGGCTGTTTTGATTACTGTAGCTATAAATTATGTTTTAAAATCAGGAAGTGTGCGTCCTACTTCGTTCTTCTCTTTCAGCACTGTTTTAGCTATTCAGGGCCTCTTGCCATTCTGTATAAAGTTGAGGATTGGTTTTTTATATTTCTGTAAAGAGGGCTGTTGGAATTTTTATCAGGATTATGTTGAATCTATAAAGCACTTTGGTAAATGTTGATATCTTAACAACATTAAGTCTTCCGATCCATGAACATGGAATCTCTTTCCATGTATTTAAGTCTTCTTTAATTTCTTTCAGCAGTATTTGACAGTTTTCATTGTCTAAGTCCTTCACATTCCTGGTTAGATTTATTCCTAGGTATTTTATTCTCCTGGATTCCATTGGAAATGGATTTTTTTTCCTAATTTCCCTTTCAGATTTTTCGTTGCTTGTGTATGGAAACCCAAATGATTTTTATTGGTTGACTGTGTAGCCTGCAAATTTGCTAAATTCCTCCCTTAGAAATAAAAGGTATCCAGACTGGAAAAAAAGAGGTATAATTATCTCTATTCACAGATGATATGATCCTATATATAGAAAACCCCAAAGAGTCCACAAAAAAACTTCTAGTGCACTCTGAGATTTTCTATATATAGGATCATATCCTCCTAGGCTGGGGTTAACGAGAGTGTAAAAACATGTAGTGCACTACTGAGAGCATGATCTTAGCATCTCCTGATCACGGCACAAATGAGATGGCTCCACTCTCACATGACCTAATAGAGAGAAAGTTGAGAACATTGGTGTTCTTCCTGTTAGTAGCGTTCCTGAGAAACTAGTACACCTGAGTCTTTACACTTACAGATTTCCCAATCAGGCATCAAGGAGATAGTCAGTCTGCACTGAGATACAGTCTATAAGAAAGTCATGTACGGAGCCTTGTTCCTTTTGTCATACATTCATGTGGCATTTCAAGGTGTTTTTCCTCAAACTAGCAAGGTGACATGACTCTCTGTGAAAACTTATACCTTAAAAGCACCAGCTTTTGTTTTGAGCAGATGAAAAGAGTACAGAACATAAAGAAATAATAACTGACCACAAAAAAATGATAGCCAAAGCACTACTGAGAAGAGAAAAAAGTTTTCAAAGATGTTGTCACTAGGTTCTCCATGTTGGCTAATTGAATTGCTGCTCCCAGCAGCATCAGCTTTAAAATACTGCACAAAGCCAGTCAGATGCGTAGGACTCAAGAGATTGTTGAAGTATGTTGGCTAAATAGGACTGATCAGCTTTTCAAGGAATTACGATCCATATTTTGATAAATGATGCCCTTCAGTGATATTTTGGACTTTAAATTTCCTCATCAATTTTGATCAATACATCTATTACTCAAGAATTCATACACTGCTTAAGTAACAAGAACGAAGCCCAGCCTCTCCATCCTGACCTTCTTTTATTTAATTTCATTCTTTTCATTCTGACATTGGTTTAGGACAGACAAATAAAAATGAAGAGATGAGATACCACAGCTAGGCCTGAAGGCAATTCCAATTTTGGAAATCTGGATCAGCTATTTTAATTCATTAATTGGAGAGATTATTTTTACTCATGATTATGTCACTGGTATAAATTCGTCAGTTTTGGGAAAGTTTTAGAAGAAGTATTGAGTTGAAAATTTTATGTTGAAATTATTTCTCACTTATTTAAACTACTATCTTTACTTGCAAGGGACGTGAGTTCCCACTGATGGTACCTACATGTGAAAGCTTCTGGATCTCTGATATTGCACAGTTAACTGTTTGGCTGTGTTTACCATAAAAATTATTTACGGTGATAATAGTTTACAATTATTGAATATAAACTCACATGACTAACCTTTTACTTGCTAAGCCCTTTACTTATATTATTTCATTTAATAATCTTTACAAACTACTTTATGAGAAGGGTGTTATTATTATTGTCTCCATTTCAAAGATAAGAAGAGCTGATGTTTGGTAGTTTAAGTAAATTTCCCAAGGTCACAGAGTAAATAAACCTTAGTGTGCTAGACTTCTTGGTCTGTGTTCTTAATGGCTATGATAGACATATATACAGAAGGGCTACAGGAAATAGCATTTATCTCTGCTATTTCAGACCTCAGAATACACTACTATAGAAAAAAAAATTTTTTTTGGACAGTTTTATTTAGGATATGTCATTAATATCTTCATGCATTTTTTTTTCTCATAAATTTCTCCATGCCTTGACCTCTGCAGCAGGACAAGAGTCTTCCAGCAGCTTGGTAAATCACTGATCATTTATCCCATAATATAAACTGTTCTAACTAGTTTTTAATAAATGAAGTCTGGTAGTTCAACGCACGTCTCGAAATAATCTTATTAGCTTGAGTCATGCGTCAAATCTTAGAGTACACTCTAATTAAGCTACTTTTAGAACATACAAACACATCTTCGTTGTCATTGGAACTGCTGATTAGTGGCAAATCACTCTTTACATAATGAAACTTGGGTTTCTGTGCTGAGCTGAGAGAATTTGAAAGAAGCTCATGGAAATCTCAGCCCGCAGAAGTGCCTTAGTGCCTTTATTTCTACTAAATTCTACATTCATTTGTATATGAAAAAAAGCCTTTTATCTGTGGGTTTTATGAAGGAGCCAATTTCTAGCAAAAAGAGCATTAGATATTTGATAATTTTCCAATCTGCTAACTTTATTTTTCTGAGCTTATTCAAAATTTATTCCAAGCATCTGGAGAAACCTAGAGAATAACATGCACCAAACTCGATTTCAGTTCAACAGCTCAAGTCAGGACGAATAAAAAGAGGAGACGTATACGCGGCACATCCCCTGGTTGCCTAAAATCCCAATCTGCCAGGGACTGTTTTCCAAACTTTCTGATTGCTCATTCCATTTTTAAACAGATTTTAAGCATGCGCCCTTATTATATGTAGTCATCAAATTTATGTATAAATTTTAGACAAGCTGCATCCTATTGGTTTTGTATATTATAAAACAGACACAAATATCAAATTTAAAAAAGATGAGAGAAACCTATCTAAAATAATTATTTTAATTTTTAATCGTGCAAAAAAAAAGCCTTTTGGTTGTCAGTAAAAGTAATTTCTGGATGCGTAGGTTTCAAATGTTTTGTCAATCAAGTTGTCCACTTACTATTGTTGGCTGAAGTATCTAGACAATGCAGACACTTGGGATGAGCTTTATCATGAACAATGGGTGATCAAAATTCCTATTTCTATGGTCTTCTTGATAATCCTAACTTTTTCTGCTAACACCTTGACACCTATCATTAGGTCATCATTGTTACTTTACAATGTGGTTGACAAGGAACTTGTATAAGGAGGAGAAGAAATATTTGCTCTGCCATTTTCTTGTATTTTGCTTTTAATTTCATTATTGGTAATACCTTAGAACTACAGCTTCCTTGAAGGAAGCTTTTTAAGCCTCTTGTCTATTTTGTGAGAGGTAGTTTAATCTAAACTAGAAAATACAACCTGTAAGTTAATGTTACCAGGCACACAAACACCAATTCATTATCGCAGGCAGACAGAGAGCAGGTGGGAGCACCACTTTCCAACCTTGGCGTGGTGATCGCTACCTTCTGAAATAAGGAGCTAGTGAGGATATCGGGTCCCTCAGTATTCTACATGCTAGTAAACCCTAATTAACTTCTTGTCTTTAAAGAAAGCTGAGAACTGAGCTAAATTCCTCATATTTTCTTCCAGGACCCCAATAAGTCCCCAGTTCTAGATAACAGAGATCTCTTTCAATAACATGCACAGTGACCTAGGTCACCTGTAACACAAACTAACGTATATTTTCAGGAAATAGTACAATGTAACAGGAGGTGGTGATGCAGAAAATTTGGTACAACTGTGAATTCCATAGCAAGACCATCTGACTTTAGACCCTGGCTTCCCCACTTTAGACCCTGGCTTCCCCATCTTTAATATGGGATAATGGTTGTGGGGAGGTTTAAATGAGATATTCCATGTAAAGTGCTGAGCGTGACATATGGCAATGTTCACTTACTGATACTTGTAATATTATGACATATAAGCGACTCTTGATTTTCAAGGAGCCCTGGTGATGTAGTGGTTAATAGCTCAGCTGCTAACTGAAAGGTCGGCAGTTCGAATCTACCAGCTGCTTCCTTTACACGCTATGGGGTAGTCCTACTCTGCCCTACTGGGTCACTATGAGTTGGAATCGACTTGACAGCAATGGGTTTGGTTTTCAATGGATCTGATTTTCAAAGGTCAAATTTTGAGCAATACACCCTTGCATTCCTGCACACTGAGATTCCTAAATTATCATTTTATGTCATAATCAGATTTTTGTACCTGCTCAGACATATAACTATTTTAAGCTAATGTATTGTGTACAGCCAGTCAACCAACAGCTCTGTTTAATATGGTCATCAATTGCATACGGCTGTGGTTAAGCAACTGTTTAAATGTCTTATTACCAACTGACCTTACTATGTTATTAAAATCAGTGGATAAAATGAAAGAACTGGTACTATTGTCAAGTAGTACAATTCTCCTTAGATTACAATTTAGACCAACATAAAAAAAAAGTATGTCGAAACTGACAAATCTTTATAGCTAGTGTATAGGACCCTTTGGTATAGGTCTGTGTGTCCTTAATTTCCCTTTTTTATCATTTTTCTTATTTTATTTATTTATTTTTGGCTTAATTACTCTTCTTTATTTTTTTATTTATTATTGTACTTTAGATGAAGGTTTACAGAACAAACTAGCTTCTCATTAAACAAGTAGTACACATATTATCTTGCGACATTGGTTACCAACCCCACAACAAGGCAACAATCTCCCTTCTCGACCTTGGGTTCCCTATTACCAGCTCTCCTGTCCCCTCCTGCCTTCTAGTCCTTGCCTCTGGGCTGGTGTGCCTATTTATTTTATTTTATCATGCTAAATCTTATATTTGTAAGCCATGTTAAATTTCTCTTAAAGAGTTATAAATCATTGTATATACATGGCCTGTCTGGTAAGGCTCCTGGTGTTTGGCTAATGAGACCAGATTAGAAGATGTAACAGACTTTGCACGGTTATTTAGGATTAGGTCTCTTTCTTTGGCTTTAAATATACACATGTCAAGCATCTTTTAGGTTGTTTTCTTGGAGAAGAGCATATTTTGGGATTCAGCTGATGATTAACCTATGTACCGTTATGACAAAGGAAGAGCAAGATGACCTCTTTAAGTCCTTTATATACATCTGCAAATTCTTAGCCATTTATTATTTACACATATATAGAGAGAGTGTGTCACTGAGTACCAGGCACTGTTCTAGGCTCTGGAGATACAGCATTAAACAAATCACGCACAATCCCCAGCTCTCATGAAGTTTAAAATCGAGAGGAGCAGAGAGCCTATAAACAAAATGTTGCTGTTGTCGCTAGTTGCCATTGAGTAGACTCCAACTCATGGCAACTCCATGTGTGCAGAATAGAACTGCTCCTTAGGGTTTTCAAGGCCGTGACTTTGTGGAAGCAGATGGCCAGGCCTATCTTCTGAGGCACCTGTGGGTAGGTCTGAACTGCCAACTTTCCATTAGTAGTCAAGTGCTTAATGCCTTGCAGGAACCAGGGACTCCTCAGGAACAAAACAGGGAAGTAAAACATATGGTATGCTGGGTAGTGATGAGTGGCAGTGGGAAAAAATAAAGCAGTGAAGAGGAATAAGATGTGTCAGGATTGGGGGCTGTTATAATGATATAAATACAGGTACAAATGTGTTAAGTGTGCTTCATTTAAAATTGCTCACCCGGTGACAGTAAAGTATGGTGTGGGAACTCTCCCTTAAATAGAACAATAAATGTGATGGCTTTACTCTTCAGACAACTGCAGTGAATTATGAGGCTAACAATAGAAAACCCACAAAGCATTTGGGCATCCCCATTTATGTTTTACATTGAACGAACATTTGAGAATAAAATGAACATGTTTTATTTTTGTTTCTTCAATATTTTTAGAGTAAGGAAAAAAAAAAAAAAAAGATACTAGGGGTACGACTCCAGAATAGCAGATTAAAGACACTGAAAAGTCAATCAAATGTTAAAAAAAAATCCTTCAAATTAAAAAATTAAAAAGCCGATAAAACAAACAAACTAAAAAAAAAACCTGTTGCTGCCAAGTCGATTCCAACTCATAGTGACCCTAGAAGACAGAGTAGAACTGTACCGTAGGGTTTCCAGGGAGCGGCTGGTGGATTCCGGCTGCCGACCTTTTGCTTAGCAGCAGAGCTCTTAACCACTGCACCACCAGGGCCTCTAAAAAGCCAACAGAAGCAATAAAACTCACGTAACAGTTTTGTTAATACTTAGCAGATTTATAATATTGTAACTGGTGCACCAAAACGAAGTCGATTTCAGTATTTTGGTGTGTGTGTTATACGTGTGTGCAGACTGACAATATATCCAAGTGCCATTACCAAAGCAAAGGATTTCATCACACTATTACAATTATTCTAGTTCCTGTATTCAATTAAATTCAATAAATACATATTAACCCTTACCTACGTGTATCTGCTAGTCATTCATCTACAAGGATTTAGGTACTAGAATGCCTTTCCCTACACAACACCACTTGTCCTTATCCCACTCATTCTTCACGGTCCTTCACTTTCAGGCCTCCTTTCCGAAATCTTCTAAGTGAAGGTGATACCCTCCAGCTCCTCATGAGCTGAAGCTTTTGAAAGTGCTCTATTCTGAGCATCTGAAACAGTGACTGGCACAGAGCATGCGAATATTTATTGTACGGGTGAATAAACAAATGAATTAAAAACCCAACCACAGTCTACCCTCCCCTTGCAACATCATACGATGCATATTTTCATATTAAATGCCCTGGGAAGTCCTGTAGTAAGGGCATCCATTTAACTTTGCCTTTCCCAAGCTTATTTGCCCTCTACAGCCTTTCCTGTCTTAACTGACTAACAAAGATCTCTTTTTCAATGAAGCATGCTTCGGGAAATGGGAAAAATGGACGATGGGCTACAGTGCTGCTGTGATGCTGGAAGCTATGTCGCCAGTATTTCAAATACCAGCAGGGTCACCCATGGTGGACAGGTTTCAGCAGAGCTTCCAGACTGAGACAGACCAGGAAGAAGGACCTGCTGTCTACCTCAGGAAGAATTGGCCAGTGAAAACTTTGTGAATAGCAGCGAAACAGCGTCTGATGTATTAAGACTGGGCAGCGTTTCATTCTGTCGTACAAAGGGTCGCTATGAGCCGGGACCGGCTCGATGGCTCCTAACAACAACAACAAACATTTGTCTCTTTCTTTATGCACTTGATGCAAGAGTGGTGTAAGATAAGAAGAAAACACGCCTTTATCTGTGCTGGATTGGAAGTAAATTCCTGGTATGATAAATCACTGGTCATTGGGAGTGATTAAAAAAGGCCAAATAAGAATTGATTTGGAGTTACATAACCACGCAAGACAATCACTACAAACTCTCATTCAATTATGTCCAGAGTGTAAAGGCAGCAGGAATTAAGATGTCTCAAGATGCCCATGATTCATTGCTTCCAGCTTTTTAAGTAAAATTTCCTCGCTAAGTATTAAACCGAAAGTTTGAATTGCTCTATTCTACAATTCAAGAAAAAAGAAGTTAAAAAAAAAGAAAAGGAAAAGAAGTAGAAATAAGACAGAAGATTTGTCACAATTTTTAATGGCATCATTCCTATAGAGCAGGGTTGACGAATTTTCCAGTAAAGGGCCAGATAATAAATATTTCAGGCTTTGCGCACCATATGGTCTTTGTTGCAACTACTAAACTCTGCCATCGAAGCACGAAAGCAGACAACACATAAAATACCGACGTGACTGTGCTCTTAAAGAACGTTATCTGCAACAGAAAGCATCAGGCTAGATCCTGCTATAAAAGACGGCAGGCTCTCACGCTACAGTGCTAACCATATGTGATAGTGAGCGTGACCCCTAGGATGTGCGTATTCAAAACGTTCCTCAAAGTCAAATGTTTTCTTTCATTTGATCAACCTTAGTGTTTTAAATTTTCATTAGAGTCTTATTTTAGCCTGCTTCTTTGATTTAACACACTGTCACAGAGACTCTTCTTAAACAGAGTAACAGATTAACACACAATAACTTTCATTGATTCAGCGGTATCACGGAGATCATTAGTAGATAGCCTTTAGGTGATCTGGAAAAGAACCAAGTGCAGGAAGAGGTCAAAAGAAAAGAAACTGAGGGCTTGCCACCTTTAGACTTCATAGTCTCACAGCTTCCCTCAGGCTGTCCCTGGGCTTTCAGCTCAATTTGATTTGGGTTCAGTTCTATTTCTGTACCCAGAGATATGGAACGTTGCTCATGAAGTATGTTTGGGGGGAGGAGGCCAGAAGAAAGTAGGGATTGATACTACGTTTTGACACTTGGAGGCTTTTCTTGTTTGTCTCTTATATATACTCAGTGCCCAGAGCCATCCAGTCGTAGTGACCCTATAATAAGTCTCTTATATATGGAAGACACTTAAAAAATTCTTGGTGCATTGAATTATTTCCTCTCTACTTCTAAAGGGGTGAACATTGCTCCAAGTTATTTCCAAGCCTTTCCTCTCTCCATCTACTCCTCTTTTATTGCTTTGTTTTTTAGTCTTGCCGCGTTCTAATGATCAAAATGACAGAAGGGTAGGAAAGAGGGGAAAGAGGAAGGTGGTAGGACAAGGGATTAGGTTTGAGAGATGAGAGCAAGAAGTAAGATAATTATCATTCCTCATTTCTCAGCTTTCTTGAACATGTATCGAAACACATACATTAATACTCTCCCCTGACATGAAACATAATAATTTCAGTGTACAGAAATAAGCAACATATTTACACTGAAATATTTTAGCAAAGACTATCTTAAATTTTGAAAAATAATACTGTTTCGGATTTATTTAACTGGAAGAAAGGATAGGAGCACTCTGACATAAGGTTAGAGGGACTCTATTTTTTTTTTTAATCTTATGAAACGATATGAAACCCTGTCTATGCTTTACCACAAATAGTTTTCAGCTTCTCAACTTAAATTTCATCGTTATGCAACTGAATCTGTAAGTTTCTCTGTTAAAAGGTACTGTATTTTTGTGACCAAAGTAAACTAAATATAGATCCAGACCCTCATGAACCACGTATCTCAATTCGTTCACATTTCTGGCCTAAAATTCATGCCTTAGCAGTAAAAATTGATCTTGCCTGACAAGCACAAGCATATAGAGTACCAAAGAGATTGAATGATAAATTAAAATTCTGTTTTGCTCACTAATGGAGATGGAATATGCACTTCATGGCTATGTCTACACAAACTCAAATCAGTTTGCAAAATTAACAGTTGAAGTCAGTTAATAAAATTTCTCGTAAAAAAACATGATTTAAAAATGATCTAACTTTATGAAACATAGTCATCTATTTATAGATACTTGGAAAATGAATTTTCTTTTTTGCTCAGCATTGCATATAGAAAATGCATTACAGTCAACGAGAGTATTATTTATAATGTAAATGAAACATGAAAGGTTACCCTAGAATGCCAATGAAATATGATTCATGACTATCCCATTGTTCTTGGTTTCAAGTTTCTTTCTGATCTGTCATCAACTCTAAGTCGTAATACCTAGAACTAGGAACAATACAATTCAGCCCTGAAAATTAATAATAAGCCCAACTATTCATCATTAACTATAGATCGCTTTTCATTTGCGTGCACATGTTTCTGTTTTATTTTTAATATTTTTCTCCAGATTGAATTTTGGACTTCCCCTTCCCCATTCTTACACAGTGTAACACTTAGTAATGAGCTGAAAGGATCCAGGTACTATAACTACAATAACAGATCCAAGTTATTCTCTAATGCTCTTGACCTGGCTAACGTGATCTGAAGAAATGTGTTTTCACTTGTTGCAAACTGTTGCCCTGGTTGCTCAGATGGTAGTACAGGGGGAGTTTTAAGATGAGAGACTTCACCTTCTCTTTAATTAGCCAAGACTTTGTAAGTGGACAGAAGGGATATAACCAGGCCATCTTGCCATAACGGCACATGGGTTAATCATCAGATGAATCCTGAAAGATTCTCTTCTCCAAGAAAACAATCTAAAAGATGCTGGGTATGTGTATATTTAAATACAGAGACTTCATTCTGAATAACCACGTGAAATCTATTACCACTTCTAATCTGGTCTCATTAGCCAGACCTCAAAAGCCTTACCAGACAGGTCATGAACTTACTGCTCTAATGACTTGGTTGACCACTGTCCGCAAAGATGACATTGAAATCAGAAAGCATTTCTGTATCCTAACACCAGTAGTAAAGAAGGTACTCTTCTTCTACAGTGATCTGTCTGAATACATAACATGGCTTCACTAGCACCAGGCTCTGAGTTTTCCTGCTCTCATATCACTCACAAGTTCCTTGCATCACTCTGTTTGACCAACACTCACAATATTCTAAAGATTGTCACAAATCCTCCTTTATTCATGAGATTGCCCTACCCAGAAGTTTCTCAATCTTCCTGGATTATATATTGTAACACACACATTAATACTTGGAAAAAATCACGTATTTTTTTTCTGAATGTTTCACCAGTATAAATCTTATCTTTCCAGGTAATGGAGATTATTTTTTGATTCAAGTTTCTATTTTGAAATATATATGGGTTTTGAAGTAAATTATTTTAGTAGTCACAAAGTGATGTTTTAAACAGGCATTTTGAAGGAGAAAAGGGAAGAGGAAATGTTTGTTCTAATTCCTTGAAAAGTATTTGACATCAGGTAGACCCAGGCTTAATGATGGAATGGATGGAATATCAATATACTTAGAGTTGTACAAAGAGGCAAATGCTGAAGAATTCTCAAAACAACTTCCTGTCTCTGCAAGTGTTCAGGGGTTTTGTTTTTCTTCTTGTACTTCATATTTAATTTGTATTAAGTTCCAATCTTTGTTGCTTAACATAAATATTTTGAACATTATTTATATTGGTAACTTTGTAAAGAGAGACTTAATTTGAAGTTCAATCAAACCTCTAATTCTTACTTCCCCATTTCTGCTCCAAAACCCCACTGACTAAAATGATCAGCCATAATTTTTAACGGCACGGCCATCTTCGTTATGGTGAAAAACACTGGCAAAGGCACTGTTATCACAGATCCACCAATAGAGAGAGCAATCAATGGCCTGGCCTTAGCTTGACCTCTCAGGTTTCCGATTTGTAGATTCTGGGAACAAAGGCTTCCTGGGAATGCCTAAATTTAATAAGCATGCTCTTAAAGTTGTTTATAGTTAAGCCCTGGCTTACAAATATATCAATCTGCTTTACAAAGATTTGACCTCATAGGCATTGCCAGTCCTGTCATTCAGATGCAACATCTTTCCTGGAAGTAAGAATACACTTTTCTCCAGAGAGAAGAAATTGGTAAAATTGCCAGGCCAGTCATCCATCACCCTGTGCTTTAGGCATTTATGGGGCATTTGTATTCTTGGCACAAAAAATAAAATTGTACTTGACTGGCTTCTGTAATCTGCAAACATGAATAGTATGCCATTGAAGAGCTTGCCTTCAGAAGAGGGCTGGAGATTCCACTATAGAACTCAGTTCATCAATTTTCAAATATTTATTGAGAATCCATGCCATTCAAGGTTATGTCAGATGTGTTGAAGACGCAACGTTGAACAAAAGAACACCCATCCTTGCCTTTTCTAAACTTAAATTCTATTGTGATGGAGGGTGCACACTACACCTGATTAACAGCAGCTAGGCAAGCAAAGACGGCAGGACAGGGCACTGCTGGCAAGGGAAGAGTCAGTGCTCAGTAAGGTGGGAAAGACCTCAGTGTGTTTGAAACCAGACCAGTGTGTCATAAGCCTAGGAAACAATCAAAAGAGTATATTCTGTTTAGATTGTAGCAGGTGAACAAATGGGGGTGGTAGGCTGAGGAGAGGTTGGGACAGGCAAGTTGTCATAGAAGAATCCTCATTAAATAGTAAAACCTCATCAAACGAAGGATGACTAGAGGTTCACAGGGTAAGGGCAGGGATCCAGGTAGAAGATGCTGCTAAACCCAGGCAGAGTGTCATGAGACAGCAAGATGCATCTTGGGAAATGCAAGTTGATACATGGCTTGAGTGGAGGGTGGTGGCAAGCATAGCAGAATATGACGGTTAAGGTTCTAGGTCAACTTGGCTAGGCCATTACTCTCAGCGGTTTCCAGATATAATCATCCTCCATTTTATGATCTAATGTACACAGCCAATCAGTTGAAAGGGGAGTTTCCTTGGGGGTACGGCCTGCATCCAATATATATGAATGTTCTGGCAGAGCTGTATCCAGCCCATCATTCTTCAGCTCTGGTTCTTGGGACATAAGCCAGCAGCCTGTCATATGACCCAGGGGCTTATCTAGGGAAAATAGTACCTAGGGCAATTAGTGTTAAATTGCTGAATGATCTCTCACAGCTGGTGATAGAAATTGCAATGACCAATAGAAACTGTGCATTGGCACCCTCCTTCAAGTGGCGCCCAGGCCACACGCCCTATCTGCTACACCTTAGCTGTGCCTCTGCTCTGACCTGCAGATTTGGGGATTCGTCAGCTCCCGCAGATGTATGAGCCTGAAGTCTGCTGCTTGACCTGCCGATTTTGGGTTCATGTGAGTCAGGGAAAGCCTCCAGCCTGACACCTGACCCACAGATTTGGTACTTGCCAGCCTCTCTTTCTGTGTGTGTGTGTGTGTGTGTGTACACAAAAATGTCGGAACAGGGGATTGCTGGCAATATACATACACTTCAGTGGTTTTGCTCCTCTAGAGAACCCAGCCTAAGACATAGGGCAAGGTGGCAAAGAATGCGAGGCAGGCATATCAGTCAGGATTGCTACTTGCTGCAAATAGCAGAAACATAAACAACTATGGCTTAAATAATTATGAACCTATTTTTCTAAAAAGAAGTTTTGTAATAAGCAGTTTCTGACTTTGATCCAACAACTTAATTATATCACAGCTAAAGGTCAACCTCTTGGGTTACCCCTCATGGGACCAACATGTCTGCAGCAGTTCCAAGCATGTCATCCAGACCCCATGTCCAATGCAAGAAGCAAGGGGTTGGGTGGCACAGAAAAGAGCATCTTGGAGTGCTTCTTCCTTATCAGGGAGAAAAATTCATGCCCAGAAATTCTCTAGAAGACTTCCCTCTAGACCTGGGGAACATGCTCACCTAGATGAGGAATCAGTTTTCCTAAGGGAATAGAATCTGACAAATCAAGTTTTTCTTAGCAAGAAAGGAGAGGAAATACCTGTTAGAGTGGCAGTAGAAACTGGTGATACAGGGATTTAGATTTTTTGTGCTAACGAATAGACTTCCCTTTACAGACAGAGAGAGGGTCTCTGGCTGAAACATCAGCTTAGGATAACTTGATGATCGTTACATTTCTTATCCCCTTTAAAATATTTTTGCTGTCATATGTACAAGACTTGGTTTTTTCCCTACTTTTGCCCTCTTTCTTTCCCTGGGTTTTGTAGATGAGACAAGTATTGCCTTCATTTATTCATTTTCAACTTATATATTCAAATCCGATAAATGAAATCCACCAGGATTGTATTCTTTCCAAGCAGCTTTATCATACAGCTTCCTAACAGACTTTTCCTTTGTGCCACAAATGTGGAGACAAATGTCATTACTACTACTGTACTTATCAATATGTGAACAACGAATCATACATATTTATTTTTCTTTCAGGAGGAGTAAAAATGGTTCTGGTAGGAAGGAGAATGTGGAAAAATAGAAAGATTGATATCTTGCTTTTGTAAGCAAAATAACAAATGACCTAAATTTCTTACTCAACCAAAAAGATAGAAGAATAACAAGTTCACTGATGACGAAAAGCATTCCCCGCGCTTCATTAGCTTTGCTTTTTTTACGCTACATTAAATAAAGGAGTCTAAATAAATTCCTACCTGTTCAGAAAGATCCTTCAATTTTTGTTACAGCCAATTTAGTTTGGTGTTTACATCTTCTACCTTAATGAAGAAAAAAAGATGATAAATTTTTACTACAAAGAACCAGCTATAGTCGAATGTGTTATCATTTGTTATTTGTAGCAGTTCAGATAATATTTTTTGAAGTATAGACTACAGAGAAAAAGACACTATCCTTCATAGCTGACACCTATTATCTATGAGCAAACAAGTCTCTGAATAATGCTCATTGGGAAGTTCTAGCTTGTGGCAGAATCTACAAAAAAAAAAAAAAAAAAGGTTTTGTCATAGTGAGAGACCAGGGATTTGCCAGTTTAATTCCTTTACAATCTGGATCCTACCCAAGAGTTCTGGATTTGCCTTAGTGTCTCCTCCTCACTCAGCATCCACATGATGAGGGCTTTATAAACCTTTCTTGTATGAAGGACTTTTTCATCAGAACACTATATGGTTTCATCAAAACACTACATGGTGTTCATTTTACATCAGTGTTCACTTAGTGTATACGGTTATGAAAATACGGAATGATAAGCTAATGTATAACCTAACAATATTTTTTAACGTATTTGCTGATTTGGGGTTAAATGTAAAAGGTTGACCATGGGTGATTATCTCCTCCTCCTCCCAAACATGACAAAAAATGGCTTAAAGAATGAAAAATATTTTCATGGATTGAATTGTGTCCCCTCAAAATATCTATCAACTTGCTAGGTCATGATTCCCAGTGCTCTATGATTGTTGGCCACTTTGTCATCTGATGTGATTTTCCCACGTGTTGTAAAGCCTATCACTATGATGTTAATGAGATGGATTGTGGCAGTTATATTGATGAGATCTACAAGATTAAATAGCGTCTTCAGCCAATCTTTTTTTGAGATATGAAAGAGAGGAGCAAGCAGAGAGACATGGGGACCTCATACCACCAAGAAAGCAGCACTAGGAGAAGAGCTGGTCCTTTAGACCCAGGGTCCCTGCATCTGAGAAGCTTCTTGACCAGGGGAAGATTGAAGAAAAGGACCTTTCTCCAGAGCCAACAGAGAGAGAAAGCCTTCCCCTGGAGCTGACGTCCTGAATTTGGACTTTTAGCCTATTTCACTGTGAGGAGGAAACCCTGGTGGCACAGTGGCTAAGTGCTATGGCTGCTAACCAATGGATCGGCAGTTTGAATCCACCAGGTGCTCCTTGGAAACTCTACGGGGTGGTTCTACTCTGTCCTATGGGGTTACTTTGAGTCAGAATCGACTCCACGGCAATGGGTATTTTTTCGGTTTTACTGTGAGGAAATCAATTTCTCTTTGTTAAAGCCATTCACATGTGGTTTTCTGTTATAGCAGCACTAGATGGCTAAGACGAATATTTTAACTTAAGAGGACAAAGAGAATAGTAGAAGATAAAACATCAGAAAAGCTATTATAGTCATTTTTTTTCTAGAAAGTAGAATCCGATAGAGGGGGGATAATGGATATAGCAGAAACATTAGAAAAGCTCACTGACCACACAAAGGGGATTCTGATGGGAATTGAGCTTCTTCACCTCACGAATTCCCTGAAAGGCTCATCACAAGGGCAGCCGGTGGCATGGAGAACAGGAGCCACTCTTACTCCCTACTCCTTCACAAATGCGCACGGGGAGAAAAAAGGTTTAATCTCTGGAGAAGTTGATTCAGGTACCAGGGCACACCACGAAACGTGGAGATTCAGGTTGAAAATGGGGTGATCAAACTGGTCTAAACACTCTAAATGAAGTCGGCTCATTGAATCGTCCCCCTGCCCCCTACCACCCACAAACCAAAACCCACTGCCATCAAGTTGATTCCAACACATAGCAACCCTATAGGACACAGTAGAACTGCCTCCTAGGGTTTCCAAGGCTGTAATCTTTACGGAGGCAGACTGTCACATCTTTCTCCTGTGGAGGGGCTGGTGGGTTGGAACCACCAACCTTTCAGTTATCAGCTGAGCCCTTAACCACTGCAACACTAGGGCTCCTCTCCACCTCCCAGAGCTTCTAATAAGCATTTGGTGCTTCAATTGTGTATACAAATGTTCAGTGAAGGAATAACACACCTGAGAGAAAATACTCTCCCAGAATTGAATGTAAAGCAAACAAACAAACACTTAGAAAATAAAGACCCAGTTAGAACACACACCAAAACAGAAACCAAAAAAAACAAACCAGTTGACTTTGAGTCAATTCCGACTTACGGTAACCCCAGGTGTTACAGAGTAGAACTGAGCTCCACAAGGTTTTCTTGGCTGCCATCTTTAAGGTAGCCTATTAACAGGCCTTTCTTCCATGGGACCACTGGGTGAGTTAGAACCACCAACCTTTTGATTAGTAGCCAAGAGCAAGCCATTTGTGTCACCCACAGAAGTCTTTTTTTAAAACACATCCAGAAAAGAATAACGGGATTCTCTCTCCTTCTCTCTCTCTCAAAAAATAAAAACAAATTAATGTAAATTACACCCAAAAAAGAAAAAAAAATCTGTAGACATTAGAAAAATCTATAAGTAGACCAAAACAGGAAACAGTAGAAGATAAGAATGAATATAAATGAAAATTAAAGGATTAATTTAGGTGATCCAACATCTAATTAGTAGAAATTCCAGACAGAAGAAAAAAAAAAGACAAGAAATGATATGATCAAAGAAATAAAATAATTCCAAAACTGAAGGAGCCCTTGAGTGCCCAGCAAAATTAACTAGATAAAGTAGTCACACCAAGTAATATCACCATGAAGATTCAGATCACCTCCTGTTAAAGGGCAGATTATAAAAAAACTCATGAAATAAATATGAATCAAAATGATAAAATTGAAATCCAAAAGATTGTAGAAAAGTAGGACTAAAAATTCTGATGAAAAATTATTTTCAGCCTATAATTTTGTACCCAGCCGAGGTATCAATCGAAAGTGAGGATTGAATAAAGACATTTATGTTGTCCAGTAATTAAAAAAAAAAAAAAACTTACCTCCCACACACCCTCTCTTAGGTAGGGTGCTACCAAAGTATACGATTCAAGAAAGTGAGGTAGTAAAGCAGGAAAAATAGACAGAAAATTCAGGAAACTGTGTCTTCAGTACCAAAAAAATAAATAAAAATAAGCCCACTGCCGTTGAGTGCAATTCGTAATGACCCCATAGGTTTTCCAAAGCTGTAAACCTTTACAGATACAGATTGCCACATCTTTCTCCCACTCTAACAGAGCTGCTCCTGGTTTTCAACAGCCGACTTAAGGGTTGGTAGTCAAAAACATTAACCACTGCACCATCCCGGCTCTTCAGTAAAAAAAAAAAAAAAAAAACCTGTTGCCATCGCATTGATTCCAACTCATAGTGACCCTATAGGACAGAGTAGAGCTGCCCTATAGGGTTTCCAAGGAGTGAATGGAGGATTCGAACTGCTGACCTTTTGGTTAGCAGCTGAGCTCTTAACCACTGTGCCACCAGAGCTCCTTGGAAACCCTAAAAACAAACAAATAACCCATTGCTGTGGAGTCAATTCCAACTCTTAGTCAACCGTATTGAAACTGCCTTCTAGGGTTTCCAGTGAGCAGCTGGTGGATTCAAACTGGCAACATTTTGGTTAGCAGACGAGCGCTTAACCACTGTGCCACCAGGGCTCCATTTGGAAACCCTATGGGGTAGTTAAACTCTGTCCTATAGGGTTGCTATAGGACAGAGGAATCGCTATAGGAATTGAATCCACGACAACACGTTCAAAGGGTTAGTGGCTTCTTATACCTTCACCAAATTCCCTGTTTTGAGTACTACTGCTCTCCTATTTCCAGAAGTGTCTGGTGCTATCAATCCCTGAGATTGGTGGGAGGCAGTGGGTAGGATTCTGCAGTATAATAATGTTGCCATTCTGTAAGCTAAATTTTTAGTTCTATTAAAGACACTCTTGAGTCATCTCATTCTCAACTTCTAAAATTGTTGTGATCATCTTCAGTCTTTTTTGCTATGTTCTTAAAGTCTTCTTTAATTTATAAATAATTATAAATTAATGGAAGGTTGCAAAGAAATGTACAATGAAGTCCTGTGCAAACTTCCTCCAGCTTTCCCCACTGTCCACATCTTACGTGACTATAGTACAATATCAAAACTAAGAAATTGACATTGACTTAATCCACACAGTTCAGATTCCACCAGTTATACATGCACTTGTGTGTGTGTGTGTGTGTGTGTGTGAGTTTGTATCTCTATGTAATATATAGGCTTCATCATGTTTATATGCTTGTGTAATCACCACAGCAAACAAGATACTCAACTGGACCATCACCACAATACTCCCTCCCCTTAGCCCCTTATAACTACAACCATGCCCTCTCCCCCCATCCCTAAATCCTGGTCACAGCTAATTTGTTATCCACCTCCATAATTATATTATTTCATGAATGTTCTATAAATAGAATTATGTAGTGTATATTCTTTTGAGTTTTTTTTTTTTTTATATATACTTGGTCTAATTTCCTTGGGGGTCATTCAAGTTGTTGTGTGTATTAATAGTTTCTTTTTATTGCTGAGTAGTAGTCCCTAGACACTACCTATTTGTCAGTTTGCTGTACTATGGTGGCTTGCATGTTGCTATGATGCTGAAAACTATGGCACTGGTATTTCAAATTCCAGCAGAGTTATTCCTGGTGGACAGGTTTCAGTAGAGCTTCCAAACTAAGATAGACTTGAAAGAAAGGGCTAGTGATCTACTTCTGAAAATAAGCCAATGAAAACTTAACTAATCATAACAGAATGTTGTCTGATACGGTGTTGGAAGACGAGCCCTCTAGGTTGGACCAAAACTCAACTAAGCCCATTGCCGTTGAGCTGATTCCAACTCATAGCAACACTATGGGACAGAGTAGAACAGCCCCATAAGGTCTGGAATTGCTGACCTTTTGGTTAATAGCTGAACTCTTAACCACTGTGCCACCAGGGGTCTTCTGGGTTGGAATCCAAATACTCAGAGTCCGCAACAATGGACTCAACATACCAACAATCATGAAGATGATGCTGGACAGGGCAATGATTTATTCTGTTGTACATGGGGTTGCCATGAGTCATAGCTGACTTGATGGCAACTAACGACAACGACAGTAGGGTGTACCACAGTAACCATTCATCCACTGAAGAACATTTGGGTAGTTTCCAGTTTGGGGCTATTACCAATAAAGCAGCTGTGAAAATTTCTGTACATATTTCAGCATAAAAATAAGGCTTCATTTCTCTGGGGGTAAATGCCCAAGAGTGCAGTTCCTGGGTCAGATGGTAAGTCCATCTGCAGTTTTGAAGGAAGCTGCCAGAACTATTTTCCGGAATGGCTGTACCACTGCACATTCCCACCAGCACCGGATGAGCAATCCGTTTGCTCTGCATCCTCCCAGCATTTGGTAGAGCTGTCACGTTGTAGTTTGAATTTGCGTTTCTCCAATTGCTAATGACGCTGAATCTGTTTCCCTGTGTTTATTTACCATGTATTCTCTTTGGTAAAATGTACTTGCATGTCTTTTGGCTATTTCTAATTGGCTTACTTGTTTTTTGTTTTTTTTTTTAACGTTGAATGTTGAGAGTTCTTTATATATTCTAGATACAGGGTCTTTTTCGGAGAGGTGCCATACAAATATTTTCTCTCAGTCTATAATTTGTCTTTTCATCTTTTTAGCGGAGTCTTTGCAAGTGCATTTTTTTTTTTTAATTTGATGAGGTCCTATTTATCAATTTTTCCTTTTATGGGTGATGGTTTTAGTGTCAAGTCTAAGAACTCTTTGTCAGTCCTAGATTTCAGAGGTTTTTCTCCTATATTCTTTTCTAGAAATTTTAAAGTTTTATGTTTTACAATAAAGTCCATGATGAACTACTTTTGCTCCTTTGTCGAAAATTAATTGGGTATATTTTTGCCCATGCATTTCTGGGTTCTCTATTCTGTTTCATTGATCTATGTGTCTAACCCTTTGTCAGTACCATACTGTCATGATTATCTTCAAAAAAAAACTGTTTTTTATTGTTTTCATTTTTTTTTAGCAGGGATTCAGGAGATATTAGAAGTAAATACAAATGTTTGATCTTCCATCTTTCACTAAAGATTATCTGTGTGTTTTTAAAAAACATCTTTTTTAAATTTTTTTACTAGCCATGGTAAAAATTCTTAGTTTTATATATTTAAAAAAATTTATATTTCAGTTAACAGAAACTGCCTGGGATCTATATATATTTGAAAAATAACACACAGGTATATGACAAATGTTCAAATAGATACAAGGATATAATATCGCCAAATCAGAGAAGGAACAATAAATTCTGCCAAAGGTGAGGTAGGGGGTTCAAATGAATCAAAGAAAGTTAACCAGAAAAGGTGACAATTGAGCTGGATTTCCCTAAACCTTTTTTTTTTAGAGAGGGTATTCACAGTGGTATTAGCAGTCCACCCAGAAGACTAATTTCAAAATACAGTATCTAAGGACTTCCGCTTCTAGTCAAGACAGATTAAGAGAGATTGAATTCACACTCCTGCTGGAAATAATTTAAAAACTGGACAAAATGTATGAAACAATGGTATACGAGACACAGGACAGCAAGCAACAAAGGAAAGTGAGCTTTCAGAGTGGAGAAACAAACAAGTGAGCCCTATACTTGGCCCAGCCTACTGGTGACATAGTGGCATAGTGGTTAAGAGCTACAGCTGCTAACCAAGAGGTTGGCAGTTCAAATCAACCGGGCATTCCTTAGAAACTCTAAGGGACAGTTCTACTCTGTTCTGTAGGATCACTATCAGTCAGAATCAACTTGATGGCAAAAGGTTTGTTTGTTTTGTTTTGTTTTGTTTTTGGTTTTTACTACCTGGGGTGTAAGCAGTAATGGAGTGAAGATCCAGGCAGATGTGGGGTATGCCTAAACTAAGCAGATGGAACTGAATATCTAGGGAAGCCTAGAGAGCTACAGCTGACAAGGCAGAGTACCAGAGAAGAGCTGCAAGGAGAGAAAATTCCAAAGATCTGCCCAGGGTCCCCTCCAGGGTTTAAGAGAGTACTGATCAGTACATGCCTACGAGCAAGCTACGTCAGCTCGGGAAAGGAACCACGCAAAAGGATTAGCAGGAGCGGTGCCTCTATCCAGCAGCCAAAGTAGAAAACCTCATAAATGAGGAGGCATGGGCTAGAGCTATAAAGATATTTTGCCTCAATCTTGGGGAAATATTAACTTCAGTGCTGATCCTGCCCAATAAAGCTTAAAAGCAAGACTCAGAAGGAACAAATAACAACAACAACAAAAAAAAACACCAAACCCAGTGCTGTTGAGTCGATTCTGACTCATAGCTCGGGATGTTGGTTTTCCCACTATACAATGAGAAGGAGTTGGGAGCAAACGTATTAAAATGTTGAAGCATAAGGTAGCCAGAATTGTAATAACTACTGGAGAACTTAAGTATGCCAGCAGCTGACTTTTGGGTTAAACTAGCATAAATAATACCACTTGTAGAATGGGGAGTACTTAATTGTGGCTGGAGAAATAGCTCTCAGCTTCTGTACTAAGGACCCCTGGGGTTATTTAGAATTATTTCAGGAGTCCTGGGAGCCCTGGTGGTGCAGTGGTTAAGAGCTCAGCTGCTAACCAAAATATCAGCAGTTTGAATCCTCCAACTGCTCCTTGGAAACCCTATGGGAGTTCTACGCTGTCCCATATGTCGCTATGAGTTGGAACTGATTCGACAGCAAAGGGTTTGGTTTTGAGATACCTTCTGGGCCCTAATTAATACTGGACACAATGACATGGAACTAGTAGGTATTCAAGTAAGGCTCTTCCCCTCTTTTTTTCTACCTTTCCCTCCCATTAAGAAATAAAAAGATAAAGTGGGCAATTCTATCAGATCTAGTCCTTGCTCTTTACAAGACAGACATAGACACTAACCCATTGCTTTGAAACTAAGCGATATCCCAACATCTCCCACCACCACCACCCAGCCCTACTCTGTTGGAAATGGTGGCATTGAAGCTCAAAAAAATGTGGCTCCTGAGTTACTGAGATTTGCACAGATCATCCCTTGCTGTCCCATTGCCTGGGCTAGCTCTGCTGGTATCTGTGAAGGCTCTAACTCTGTAGCTGTCATCACTGCCTTGGTCTTTGTGCACCTATCGGCGTCGACTTTCTGCGGATCCCTTGGCACGGCTCACACCCTTGAATAAAGCTCCTCGGCAGCTACTCCCACAGCCGGTTAAAACTTGCCCAGGAAAGTAAATTAAATGCAAAGCAAATAAACCAACCACAATAGAATCTGGGCGATTCATTTATTATCAAAGAAAGTCTTAGTTAAACAATCGTTTTTCATTTTACATGTTAGTTAAGATTTGGGTAAAAGCTGTTTCCATTTTTCATTTTTGAGGCTTGATTTCTATTCATGATAATAATAAAAACTGCTGTTATTTTGAAGAACTTAGTAAATGAACAAAGTTGAAAAAATGGGGTTTAATTGATTAAAGCTAATTTTTTTTTTTTAAACCAATTTTAGGCAAGGACAAAAACCTTCTTCCTTTTTCCCAAATAATAGCACTAGAGCTGTAAGATCTTGATCAAGCCTGGATTAAGGGATTAGCCGGTGGACCCCTTGCTCAGGGAATCCTTCTATGAGGGCGAAGGACAGTCACTGTCACTAACTGGGGAAAAATATATTCATTTATAGAAAGCCTCTATGGGAGAATATAATATCAGAGTATATGGACTATGTTTTAAAGATACTTGGGATGGGACAAGTGAGATCCCAAAATGTGTTGCACGGTAAAAAGTAAAAGGAGAACATTTATTTTGCCCAGTGGATGGTGCAAGTTAGGAAACTGAACGGAATTTCACAATACAAAGGAAGAGACGCCGAGCCTCCCCACAGCTGTCTTTTCTTGCTTTCTTTTCCTATATGGCGCTCAGCCTCTTGCTTTCAAATATTGTTAAACAAATATTTAAAGAAAATCAATGTGAGGAGATGGTATAATATTTATCTGCTTGGTGCAAAATATTATTAAGCCCTCACATATCTTGGCCTCACACTGGACTTCAGGAACTCCAACCTTACACGTCCAGCCTAGTAGCCCTGAAGACAGAAAGACAGAGAAAGCCATATTTATACTACTAGCTCAGCAACTCAATGAATAATACAAAACCTCATTTTAGAATAAATAACACATATGGATATGTTGTGAAGAAAGAGTCCATATAATTTGTTGATGGCTTATACGTGAGATTAGAGAGAAAAGTGAGAAGTGAAAGGAAAGTCCAAACAGCAGAGAAAGGAAGACATCTTGTCCTCATTTAATGTTTCCAAACATGGCGACTACCATTTTATTGAAAGCCTTCTCTGCAGAAAAACATACATTTCTGGGACAAGGTCTCCTTCAGAAAGCTCCAGAGATACTAGTAAGATATTGTTGGAAGAAAATGAATTTGAGATAAGTTTTCCCAAAACACTTAATTTACATCAGCAGTTTAATGCCTACAAAACTTGAAGTAGCTTTGTTGTTGTTGTGTGTGTGCCGTCAAGTCAGTTTTGACTTATAGCAACCCAAACCCAACTGCACCATAGGGTTTCCTAAGCTGTAACCTTTTCAGGAGCAGATCACCATGGCTTTTCTCCTGAGGAAACTCTGGTGGGTTCAAACTGCCAACCTTTTGGTTAGCAGCCAAATGCTTAACCACTAAGCCACCATGGCTCCTGAAGCAGCTTTAGAAATTATCATTTATATGATTTCAGTAATGTGCAATCATAAGTAATGGTTTCACTAAAGGGATATCAACCTAAGAGAGTACAAATATAGAAAATAAAATTGATTTTTTACAGATTCAGTTAAAAATATGTGCTGTTGTTGTTGTTAGGTGCCATCAAGTCGGTTCCAACTCGTAGGGACTGTATGTACAACAGAATGAAATGTTGTCCAGCTCTGCACTGTCCTCACAATTGTTGCTATGTCTGAGGCCACTGTTGCAGCTACTGTGTCAATCCATCCTGTTGAGGGTCTTCTTTTTTGTTGACCCTCTACTTTACCAACCATGATGTAATACCTTCCAACCTGAGGGGCTCATCTTCCAGCACTGTATCAGGCAGTGTTTCACTGCTCTCCATAAGGTTTTCACTGGCCAATTTTTTTTTGGAAGTAGATTGCCAGGTCCTTCAGACAAAGTCTGTCTTAGCCTGAAAGCTCCACTGAAACCTGTCCACCATGGGTGACCCTGCTGGTATTTGAAATGCCAGTTGCATAGCTTCCAGCATCACAATAACATGCAAGGCACCACGGTATGACAAACTGACAGATAAGTGGTGGGAAAATATGTACAAATAAGGTAAAAACAAAATAGTTAAAAAAAAACTCTAAATTTAAAGTTGTTGAGAAATAAATCTGTATGCTGACTACACTCAATGCTCAAATGTATGTCTTAAAGGTTTGTTTTATTATATTTAGTTCTTTATGCACAGTGAGAACTGACCACGAATACCAAAAAAGGCAATATTTAGGTAGGACTCCGCAACCAGTTAGAAATTCTGATAACACCCAAGATAAATGAGAGATTTTGCTTTTTTTCAAAAAAATTTTTTAAAATAACTTGAAAACAATCCCAATGATGTTGAAGAGAACCAAAAACTAAAAGGAAAATAATAAATAGGGTCTTCATAGACGCCAAAAGAACATGCGTTGGGCAGTGTTAATAGAGAAAAGATGGTGGTCAGTTCAAGGTTAAGTTGCCAATTGTTCTTTCTCTTGCCAGGAAAGAGACATAAGTAGAGGTCATCAATATTGGCCTTCACCAGAAGAAGGGAGGGGCAGAACAGAAACCCAGGCATTGTGAGCAAAGAATACCTTCTTGGATATAAAAAGTTAATTTGCAGAAGCAAAATGATTAGCAAAACCCAGTTGAAGGTTTGTGGAAAAAGCTCAAGACTAAATCCAGAAAGTAGATTGGATGAATACTGAATTCCAAAGAGAAGAGAGCCAGGTGTCCATGTTTATTCTACCAAATTATTGCTGGAACCTAAATTTCAAGACAATTAGACAGCCCAGATTTAATAGATGCTAATATGTGTCTATGATTTGTTGGCCCAAGGGGTAAAAATTAAACAAGCAATACGTCAATCTAGGAAATGTTCAACTTTCATTGACCATTATGTGCTAAGCATGTTACGACCTTATCACATTAGGTTTTCAGTAACTGAATAGAATATTACTTTTATTTCACTGCCAAGGACACTGAAGCTCAGAGAATCCAAACATTTGAACAAGGAGTAAGTGCTTCATCTGGTACTGGAGTACCACGCTTTTTCCTCTAACACGGTGCTTCTTGCTACAACAGACAACAGACAAAAGACAATGGACAACAGACAACAGACAGTCAATATAGCTTATATTTTTTAGGACCAAAATGCTTTAAAAAATAAATCACATAAAGGCTGGTATGCATTTTTACCTTTCATTCTCTGTACCCTACTGTCTTCCTTTCCATAGTTCCAATTAATGTAGCAATTATAGAAAAATAAAAACAAACAAACAAAAAAACCTCAGATTCTAATTAGTGTCCTCTCCCTTCATATTTAGCTGGGTTTCACTACTACTTGGAAAATCCTTTATTGACTAATTTTTGTAGTCACAACAAATAGTTGCCCTATGTTTTCCCCCTTTCTCCTGATTCCTTTTCCCTAGCATTCTCAATAAGCAATGTCATGATAAATGGAGAAAAGATTGAAGTTGTCAAGGATTTCGTTTTATTCGGATCCACAATCAATACCCATGAAAGCAGCAGTCGAAAAACCAAAAGATGCATCACATTGGGCAAACCTGCTGCAAAAGATCTCTTTAAAGTTTTGAAAAGCAAAGATGTCACCTTGAGGACTACGGTGCACCTGACCCAAGCCTTAGTGTTTTCAATCTCTTCATATGCATGAGAAAGTTGAATGATGAATAAGGAAAACCAAAAAAGAACTGATGCCTTTGAACTGTGGTATTGGCAAAGAATATTGAATATACCATGGACTGCCAAAAAAGTGAACAAATCTGTCTTGGAAGAAGACAGGATGGCGAGACTTTTTCATCTCAAGTACTTTAGTCAAGTTATCAGGAGGGATCAATCAGTGGAGAAGGACATCATGCTTGGTAAAGTGGAGAGACTGTAAAAAAAAGGAAGACCCTCAACGAGATGGATTGACACAGTCGCTGCAACAATGGGCTCAAGCATAACAACGATTGTGAGGACGGCATAGAACCAGGCAGTGTTTTGTTCTGTCATACATAGGGTCGCTATGAGTCAGAACTGACTTGAGGGCACCTAGCAACAAAAACAGCATTCTCAGAGGTAATTTTTCTTCATTGTTGGATGAAAACATTGAGCCTGAAGGAAATTACTTACATTTGCCTTTTCTCTACTTCAAAACTTCTGTGTCATTAGCCTCCCCACTCTGTTCCTTCAAAACCTTTCCTAAGAGAAGCTCCCTATCCTCTTTGAGAATCCACCTTGTCCTCTCAAGGACTCATCTGGTTTCTGGAATAATCTCCTCACACTCACCCAAGACTCTCTGGATACCTCCTACCGCACACCCTGGCATGTTGCATCTTTCTTTCCCCCAGCACTCATAAATATGATCCTTCTCCCCAGTAACCTTACATTAAGGGCCTTTTTTCTGCCTTTCCCAGCGAATGTCCAAAGCATAGCTACAATTTTTCTTTCTACTCCCTCTCATCTGATTGCAATCTGCCTTCTGCCTCCGCTTTACTGAAAATGCCGGGTTGAATGTGATTGGGACCTTCCTAAACACCAACTCTAGCTGCCTTTTGAGGAGTCCTCTGATCTTCTGCAGTGAATGGATCAGTTGACCACAATGCCAGTTTTAAAACCCTCTTTTCTGGCATTTTGTGGTAGTGAATTCTCCTTTCCTTCTTGGGCCATGCCTCTGTATCTTGTCTTGATGTCCCATCCCCTAAGTGTAGTCTCTTCAGTGTTCTATTTCAACCTTCTTTGTGTTGAAATTCTTTCCTTCGTAATATCATTCACTCGCATGATATCAACTTACACCTTTAAAGTTTCTGAAATCCCAGTTCAATTTATCCTTTTAGATGTTGATATCCAGTAGGTTAGTTTATTTCATTTACTCACCCATGTATTGATTTATTCAAAGATATATTGGGTGCCCACTAATATTGAGTAATAATATCAATGAGCTCTGGTTTCAACTTTTAGCTCATTAAATAACTCACAGTAAAACACAGACTTATATCATAGATTAACAGAACCAATAGAACAAGAGTAAAATGATAGCATCAAAGTAATGAAAGAAGCAAGACATGTAGAATGAGCATACAAAATCTAGGATGAGGGAAATACTGAGCTTTCTAGTACACACAGTCAAAAAGTAAACACACTATAGTGTGTAATTATCTAATAAAAGACAAACACAAGATAAGTAGGATAAGCACATTTGAATTGAATGTATTCAAGAATAATATCCATACACCTACAAAGAAGACCAGTTAATACAACTGTTATTCCAATTTACCCACCAAACACTAATGCCAAAGATGAAGAAATTAAAGATTTTAACCAACTTCTGCAGTCTGAAATTGATCAAACATGGAATCCAGATGCACTGATAATTACTGGTGATTGGAATCCAAAAGTTGGAAACAAAAGAGAAGGATCAATAGCTGGAAAATATGGCCTTGGTGATAGAAACAATGCCAGAGATTACATCATAGAATTTTGTAAGACCAATGACTTCTTCATTGCAAATACCTTTTTTCACCAACATAAATGGCAACTACACATGTGAACCTCACCAGATGGAAAACACAGAAATCAAATCAACTGCATCTGTGGAAAGGTATGATGGAAAATCTCAATATAATCAGTCAGAACAAGGCTAAGGGCTGACTGTGGAACAGACCATCAATTCCTCATGTGCCATTTCAAGTTGAAGAAAATTAAAACAAGTCCACGAGAACCAAATATGACCTTGAGTATATCACACCTGAATTTGGAGACCATCTCAAGAATAGGTTTGATGTCTTGAACACTAATGACTGAAGATCAGGTGAGTTGTGGAATGACATCAGCGACATTATACATTAAGAAAGCAAAGGTCATTAAAAAGACAGGAAAGAAAGAAAAGACCAAATTGGATGTCAGAAGAGACTCTGAAACTTGCTCTTGAATGTAGAGTAGCTAAAGCGAATGGAAGAAATGATGAAGTAAAAGAGCTGAACAGAAGATTTAAAGGGTGGCTTGAGAAGACAAAGTAAACTATCATAATGAAATGTGCAAAGAACTGGAGTTAGAAAACCGAAAGGGATGAACATCCTTGGCAATTCTGAAGCTGAAAGAACTGAAGAAAAAAATCAAGCCTCAAGTTGCAATTTTGGAAAATTCTATGGACAAAAAAAATTGAATGACTCAGGAAGCATCAAAAGAAGATGGAAGGAATACAGAGTCACTGTACCAAAAATAATTAGTCAACGTTCAACCATTTCAGGAAGTAGCCTATGATGAAGTCAGAAGTCCAGAAGTCCAAGCTGTACTGAAGTCATTGGTGAAACAAGGCTCCAGGAATTGATGGAATACCAATTGAGATGTTTCAACAAACAGCTGCAGCACAGGAAGTGCTCACTGTCTATGCCCAGAAATTTGGAAGACAGCTATCTGGCCAACTGACTGGAAGAGATCCATATTTATCCTGTTCTAAAGAAAGGTGATCCAACAGAATGCAGAAATTATCAACCAATATCATTAATATCACAGGCAGGTAAAATTTTGCTGAAGACAACTCAAAAGCATTGGCAGCAGTACATCAGCAGGGAACTGCCAGAAATTCAAGCCAGATTCAGAAGAGGACATGGAACGAGGGATACCACCGCTGATGTCAGATTGACCTTGGCTGGAGGCAGAGAATACCGGAGACATGTTTTCCTGTGTTTTATTGATTATGCAAAGGCATTTGACTGTGTGGGTCATAAGAAATTATGAATAACATTGTGAAGAATGAGAATTCCAGAACACTTAGTTGTGCTCATGTGGAACCTGTACATAGGCCAAGAGGCCATTGTTCAAACAGAACAAGACGATGATGCATGGTTTAAAATCAAGAAAGATGTGTGTCAGGGTTGTATCCTTTTATCATACTTATTCAAACTGTATGCTGTGCAAATAATCCCAGAAGCTGGACTACATATGAAGAAGAAATTGGAGGAAGACTCATTAACAACCTGCGTTATGCAGATGACACAACCTTGCTTGCTGAAAGTGAAGAGGACTTGAAGCACTTACTGATGAAGATCAAAGACTATAGCCTTCAGTATGGATTACACCTCAACATAAAGAAAACAAAAATCCTCACGACTGGACCAATAAGCAACATCATGATAAATGGAGAAAAGATTGACGTTGTCAAGGATTTCATTATTCTTGGATCCACAATCAACACTCATGGAAGCAGCAGTCAAGAAATCAAAGTGTCACGTACTTTGGACATGTTACCAGGAAGGACCAGTCCGTGGAGAAGGACATCATTCTTGGTAAAGTGGAGGGTCAGCAAAAAAAAAAAAAAAAAGGATTGCCCTCAAAGAGATGGACTAACACAGTGGCTGCAACGATGGGCTCAAACATAGCTATGATTGTGAGGATGGTGCAGGACCAGGCAGTGTTTCATTCTGTTATACAGGGGGTCTCTATGATACGGAGCCAACTTGAGGGCACCTAACAACAACAACATTCTCCAAGAAGAATTTGTAGCATGAAAGACGTGTTTCATGTCATGATAAACAATTTAAGAAGTACACGTATTGACACACCAAACAGCAAATAATGTTTGTCTTAGAAAAAATAGGAAAATAGGTACGTCAGTAAGCCCACCAGGCAGATGTTTTCCTCTAAATACGTAACTTGTCAACAGGAAGTAACTGTCAGGTGTCACATGACTAGCCCTGTGTGGAATGCCTTTTGAGAATCGCTGGAAGACACTCTATGATTCTATGGCTGAAGTTTCAAAAAGTAATATTCCTTTTTGTGAACTTCACATTTTGCTCCTGAAGTAAAGGAGCAACTTCAGCTAAATTTCAGTAATCAATAGTTGTAAACACACGGGTCAAATTTTGCAAAAATTAGAATGGCTGCAATGGTAGGAAAATAAATGCATTCGCACAGACACCCATCCTTATAGAATTTCACTTGAGGCTCTGCAGGGCAAAGACCTGGCATCGCTGTGTATACCACCAGCTTAGGGCTGAAACCTGAACTTTGTGTTCTGGCTAGAAGAAATCACTTCAAGCTTTTACCCACAACCTCAACATACATCTGGGCTGCTGGCGGCACAGACGGGTGATTTAGTCCAATTCGTATCATTCCTTGAAGTCTTTTGTTACCAAATTATGTTTTGTCCGACAGTGAGTGCAGATTGCAAAGAGATTTCAAACCAAAGTGAAGCCCACACATCTGAGCCTTTTTGCCGGTTCCTCTGCATGCAAAAATTGAATTTTGCACTGTTTCACAGGAAAAGCAAGATTTGTCCCAGTGAGCTGCTCTTTCCTGCAATGACTACCACACTGAATAACTAATTTCTCAGGGGGCATCACTGTATCCTTCAAGTACAAACAGACTTTTTGAACACTTTGGTTCTCAGTAGGAGAGTCATCTATTTCTTCCATATTACTGGATTTGAGCCTCAACAAAACAAGAGATTATAGAGATGATGAAATTATTCATTGTTCTTTGTGAAAAGTACTACCCAAACACATTATGAGAAAAAAAAGAAAATATTAGGAAAGAAATAATTTTGCTTGTGGAAAAAAATTATAACTGAGCCCTGACTTATATTTCAACCTTCTGTTTAATACAGCTATAGCCTTAATATAACCGCATATGTTAAATAGCTGGCAGGAAAAAAAAAAAATTAGATTCGAATGCTTTCTTTAAATTTCAAAAGATTTTCTTTAAGAACTAATAAAACCAGTCTCTAAATTGATACATGGAAGCTTATTGAGGAGAACTTATACGAATGGCCTTGTCCACAGAAGTAGGTGCTGTCATTTCTTTTTAAAAGCTTTATAATATTGAAACAGTGAGCATGCAGAAACTCAGGACTGTTCAGCATCGCATATAGAGTAGGTAACCCAAGAACATTGTGGGGAGAATGTACATATCTTTTAAAAGATGATTTATATATAAATACATAATAATACTGCTAATTAACTAAAGTCTTTCGGGAGCCACAAGCAAAGTATTCTATCACAATTTTATTTAGTCTTCTTGATGACCCTGTGAAGTAGGTATTTTGTAAAAAATAAAAAAAAAAGAGGAATTACAGCACAGAAACAGAAACAAAACGCACAATTAATGCAATTTCTCCTTAATACTGAAGCTTGACTGTCCTTAGAGAAGGGCAGTTTCTTCATATTTCCAAGTCTTTTGAAAGGTAAGATTATTTCTCTTGCCCTATACCTGGGCACTCAGGGTAGAAAGGAAGGCTTGTTACAGATGGAAACCACTGGGAAGGATTTGAAAACCGAGAGAACCAACTGCAGCGCTGAGTTACTGGTAAGAGAGACAGGGCCACTCTTTCTCCAGACATGTAAAACTTCTAGGTCTGGCTGAAGCCATTCACATTAAGAACGACAAGAGGATTAGTGGATATTCCTTGCCAATCAAATCAAGATGTCAGCAGAAGCAGATGGGGAAACTGGACAGTTAATTAGCAGCATAATAATTAACATAAAACAATGTCGGGGGAAGAAAAAAAAAAACAAATTTATGGCGTATATATTAAGGCCATCAGGTTTTTTTGTTTGTTTTTTTTGTGGATATTAAGGCCATTAAAAAAATCACTAATAAGGGTCTAGAGATCTACATTGTGTGGCAAGATGCTTAACCACGTCCAATTATTTGTCAAATTTGCCAATTTCTTTCTAGAAATTACACAATCAGGTATACTAAATAAAAAATAGACTTGTTGAAATTAATATTCTAACCAACAATTATGTAGGGTGGTAGTTTTCAACAGGAGTCTATTTTATTCCCCAGGGGACATCTGGCAGTGTCTGGAAATATTTTTAGTCACCGTAACTGGAGTGTGCGTGGGAGGAGGGGGCTCTCCTGGAATCTAACTGGTAGAGACCCGGGTGCTGCTAAACATCCTACAGTGTACAAAACAACTCCCACAACAAAAAATATTGGGTCCAAAATGTTAACAGCACACAACTGAGAACCCCTGGGTTAGGATTAGGAAAGGAAGACTGGTTCCTCCTTCATTTTTACAAAAGTGAGATTTGATGGCTTTTCCCGGACAATATTTGGGATGGCTTTCACCCCGGCCCTTTCCAAACTCTTTGGCATCTCAACCTCTTAAATACACCAAAGGAGTAGGTAGGATTTATCTTGAGTGAGGTTCAATGTAGACAATAAAAAGCATTGGATTATTTTCTAATGGGACTCAGAAATCTGTTTTCATGCAAGTACTCCATTTTGTGTAACTACTTTTAAAGGATAGAGGGAGAGGATTTGCGGACTTAAGTTTTCCCAGAGAGAGATAAAGAGTTGAGTGTTCTGCACATAGTCCATGTCTTTGCTTGTAAAAATCAAGTGCACAGGTCAGACCACTTCAAAGGCACACGTCCATGAGTGAATGGCCTCTCAAACCCTCATCTCCCCATCTGTAAAACTTGGTAGATAGTTACTGTTTCAGGGGACTATTAGGAGCAATACATGCATATGAAAATTTAGCACAATGATTGGCATTAAATGCTCTTATATATGGTGTTGGTGATGATGATAGTGGTTGCCTCAGTCATCTAGTGCTGCTATAGCAGAAATATCACAAGTGGAGGGCTTTAACAAAAAGAAGTTTATTCTCTCACAGTTTAGGAGGCCAGAGGTCTGAATTCAGGGTGCCAGCTCCAGGGAACGGCTTTCTCTCCCTGTTGGTTCTGGGGGAAGGTCCTTGTCATCAATCTTCCCTGGTCGAGGAGCTTCTCACTGCAGGGACCCCGGGTCCAAAGGATGTGCTATTCTCCTGGCTCCTGTTTCTTGATGGTATGAGTTCCACCATGTCTCTCTGCTCACTTCCCTCTTTTATATCTCAAAAGAGATTGGCTTAAGACAAAACCTAATCTTGTACATTGAGTCCTAATCCCACCTCATTAACATCATATAGGTAGGATTTATAACACATACGAAAGTCACACCAGATGACAAAATAGTGGACCATCACACAGTACCAGGAATCATGGCCTAGCCAAGCTGGCAGGTATTTTGGAGGAACACAATTCAATCCATGACAGTGGTGATGGTGATGATGATGATGAAGCACTCTTTTAATGTTGATATGCCAACTTTATCAGAAACGAATGCTATTTTTTAATCAATTGATTTTCTGTATTGAGATGATTGTATGATTTTTTCCCTTTTTTTTGACTGTTGATGTTATCTTATATGAACGAAATTAAAAAAAAAATAGCATTAAATAATCTTATTCCTATAATAGACATTTTACTTTTCCAACATATTTCTGTGTTTAATTTACTAATATATTATTTTTCGTATCTGTATCTATATTTGTAAATGGCATTTGTCAGTTGTGTGTGTGTGTACGTGTGTGTTACACCCAACATGCTTATTTTTTTTTGTATTTCTCTTCCCAGCCTGAGTGCCCTTCCCAAATTATCCAGTGTTAAAAAACATCCTTCCAGGGCCAGTTCAAATTTAATTTCTCCAAATCATTCTTATCTTCCCAAGCCTGAGTTAATTACCTTTTTTAATATCCTGGTATTAGTTGTCTGTTGCTGTACAGCATATTAGCAAGAACTTTGTGCCTTAAAACAACACTCAATTATTAGTTCATCATTCTGTAGGGCAGAAATCCAGGCATGGCATGGCCAGCTTCTCTGCGCAGGATGTCAAAGGCTTAAATCAAAGTGTCAGCGGAAAAATCTGTTTGAGAACTTATTCAGGCTATTGGCGAAATTTGGTTCCTTGTGGTTGTTCAACTGAGATCCCTGTTTCCTTGATGGCTGTCATTCAAGGACCACTCTCAGCTTCTAGATGCTGCTTGTTTTCCTTGCCATACGGTCCCTTCCATCTTCAAAACCAGCAATGGCAAATTTCTCCCCTTTTAAGCCCCTACCACGCTTTGAATTTTTCTGAATCCCCAGCAGTACCCTAGGTTAGTGGTATAGAATACTCTGGAGCAGTGGAGGATCATTGTTCCACAGGGAAGCCAAAACTGTCTTCAACAATATGGCAGCCCACTTACAAACATATACATTCAACATACAGACTACTTTTTAACAAACAGACTTTACGGCATACATACCACTTACTTTTAGCTCAATCCAGCTTTAGACAATCAAGATAATCAAAAGTGAGAAAGAAATCATTAAAAATGGTTGGAGATAAAGTCAGAATACCGGATGATGTTAAGAACACCATAGGAATCCAAATATTTTCCAGTTAACACTGAATGACAGAGGTAGCCACCGTGAAATATTAGACATTCAGAAGAGCTTGTAAGAGATGGCAAGGCTGGTTCCATGAGGTGGTGAGAAAGGAGTCCATGAATTGCTGTACGCTGGCCTAAAAGTAAACAGTGTTCATATTTTCAGGGACCTTTTTGTGGGCCCGAGCCATGCCAAGCTATCTCAGGTCTCAGAGTCGGGCATGCTCTCTGTCTCCTCAGGACTTTTGCATATGTTCTCCCTTTTGTCTGGAAAACTCTGTCTGCCACAGGTCCCTAATTTATTATTCCTTATACTAGACAACGACTCGATAGGACTAATACTAGACAAGGTGGTGGTTCTCTGAGTTCCTCTTTACCTGACTGGTACATTCCTCTAACAACTGCTGCAAATGCTGGTTTTTATGGGCTCACAGATGACCATTGTCAGGAGAGTTGTTCTCAGCTAATGGGAGCTGCCTCCTTCTCTGGGTTATCCCACAAATAGTCACTGACTCAAACAAAGATACAATAGATCAGCCCCTTTACTTAAAGACTGACACCACCGTGTTGTGGTTTAGGCTTCAGACCCTCCCTTTGTGGATCAGTGTAAGGCTGGGTTTTACCTGAAACCACATCCTTGCTCTGTTCTTTCCCCTCCTTATCCTGTCTCACTTCCTCCCTGATAGGTTTTCTTAAGAGCACACCCTCAATCTAGCACTTAACTCCCTGCATCAGCCTCTGCTGCTGGGGAATCCGATCTAGACATTCATATTTTAGCTGAGATATCTTTAGGTCGTCTGTTAAATATTAAGTTTCTAAAAGGCAGGGACCTAACATTGTTCAACCCCATAGTCTCAGTAATTACCATGGTTCTTGGCACGTGTGTGCTTTCATATTTACTTGAGGTAAATATTATCCTTGGTATAAAAAGATTGATCAGCTACAATTTTTACTTATTACCGTTTTTATCCTCCTTCATCCTTTCCTTAAGTCTTTGTAACATAGCAATTTACATGGCATTAAGTTCTTTTGGGGGGCCCTAGTGGCACGATGGTTAAACATTTGGCTGCTAACGAAAAGGTTGGCAGTTCAAACCCACCAGCCGCTCTTTGGAAACCCTATGGGGCAGTTCTACTCTGTCCTATTGGGTCACTATGAGTTGGAATTGACTCGACAGCAACAGGTTTGGTTTTCGGGAGGCATTTTAAGTGCTTTTTTGAAGAACAAGCTGATAAATAGATAACATCAAAAATACCAATTTACCAATAATAAATCTGCATTGTACCTTTATTTAACCTCAATCATTACTCTCTAGAGATAGATAGTTGGCCACTTAAAACTTTTATTTACCTAGCTATTTCATTATAAATTGATAGAGGCTTGAAGGATATACTTCAAGAGAAAATCTTAAGCAAAGAAATTATTTAAAAATTCTTCCAGTTTTGTTAGTATTTACAACGTGCATAAGTTTTAACCCACCAATTCTATTTCTAGGAAATTTTGAAGATATACGCTTTCCAATGTTCATGAAAATGCATGTACAAATGAGTTCATTGCAGCACTGTCTAAATCATGGGAAGATCCCCAAGATATTTTTTCTACTGAAAGATGTAAGACGCAGAACATTGCAGTAGAAAATAGTAATTAAATTGTATAAAATAAGGATTCATAGATATATAATTGAATGCTTACACACACATACACACATGTGTTAAATGTATAGAGAAAGGTTTCAGTAAAAGACACACCGATTTATTAAAAGTAGTTATCTTTGATGAGGAGAGTGGAATTTTGGGAAAATTTTCTATTTTCCATGCTGGTGTATTGCTTGGAAACCCTGGCAGCATAGTGGTTAAAAACTACGGCTGCTACCCAAAAGGTCAGCAGTCCAAATTCACCAGGCGCTCCTTGGAAACTCTATAGGGCAGTTCTAGTCTGTCCTATAGGGTTGCAATGAATCGGAATCAACTCGATAGCAATGAGTTTGGTTTTTTGTTTTTTTATGTATCGCTTGAGCATTTTCTTACAAAGAGAAAATATTTCTATAATACCTGTTTTTCAAAAATAAAAAAACTTGGATAAGCTGTAAGAAAAAGTGAAAATAGAGGATAAAAGAAATTAACTGTCTTTATTGTCCCTTCAAAAATACTACCTATTCTAAAAGCCTTCTCCTTCCCCTAAATTCCTCTGCACTTGACTAGTATTGTTCTTATGGTACTTATTCAATCTGACAATATTTATTATAGTCCTACTGGGATCCTCTGTCCTTGAGTATGTATCATTATTATGGTACTTATCCAATTTGATAATATTTACTATAGCCCTACTGGGATTCAGTTATGAAAAAGACACCTCTATCCTCAAGAAACTCACGAAGAACAGAAAGAAAGAAATGAATTAACCATAAAGCAAGGATGGAATGACTAATGTATGGCAAACATGATCAAAGTGTTAGAGACTGTGGTAGGCAGAATTCTGATGATCCCCAAGGTTTTCCACTGGCTTGTCACTGGCGTTGACCAATAGGAAGCACAGGCAGGAAGTGAGAGACTGAAACTAAAGAGTATTTCTTTCCCATATCCTCTGCTTGGCCACTTGCTATTGAACGCATATTAAATGCCAGGCAGTCTCCAAAATGTATTACGTATTTTACCTCATTTATTCCTCATAAATCCTTTGAGGTAGAAATTATTATTATCTCTATTTTTAAAATAAGGATAGGCAAATTGTCCCGGGTCACAGAGAGTAAATGGTGGACCCAAAATTTTAACCCGGGCAATCTGACACCAGGGCCAGACACTAACCACTGTCGTATAGCATAGGCTCATCATCTAGATAACCTGAATCTATCACTTCAGGCAGGAAACATAGAGTATTACTCTTAAGTATACTCATTAAAGTGTCTTCCAAAAAAAAAAAAAAAAAGCAAATATCTCCATCATTAATGTCTGATTCTTTTCCACCCTTGAAAAATTTCTACACTTGTCACAGAAAGAGATGATATTATTAAGTATATATTAAAACCTTACACACTGCTGCAATACAATGTTAAAAAATAATTTTCAGAGTTGACTATAATCAAAGAGAGGATGAGGAGTCTATCAGCCTCTATTTCAAACATTCTTGAATGGGAGATATTTGTGTCCTAGCTTCTAACATAACAAAAAGTAGTGTATGATGAGAAATCTGAGTAAAACGTCTTATGATCCAACCGTCTAGAACCACATTAGTGATTAACCAAACAAATGCTGCCTTTTCTGATACATTACCATTATGACTTAACCAAAACCAAATGCGTTGCTGTTGAGTAGATTTCAGCTCATCATGTAGGACAGACTAGCACTGCCCCACAGGTTTTCCGAGGCTATATATCTTTGTGGAAGCAGACTGCCACATCTTTCTCCCATGGAACGGCTGGTGGGTTCATAAGACTGACCTTTTGGTTAGCAACCAAGAGCTTAACCACTATACCACCAGGGCTCCTTTCATTATGACTCAGGAAACTGATGATGTAGAAGTTGGCTCTCAGTGCAAGCTCTTCATCTTCAAGATTTATAGCTATTTTACCGCAAGGTTGCCTATAGTACTCTCCCACTCACTGAAGTTGTTTTATAATCTGTGTAATCATTGATGCTAATTTCTAAAATATTATGCTTTAATATTTGAAATTGTGATATGTCTTTGAAAAATGTATCCAAATTTTGTGGTTTGGATGTGTGTCAAAAACCCATTAAATTATCTATGAATGCCAAAAGTTTGAACACCTCTGCTATAGGCCAACTGATGGTAAAAAAAAAAAAAAAAGCATTTCTATAAGTAAGCTATAATTTGGTCATTGTCCAGAAGCTAGCTCTGATGATATTAAAAGTAACTTCTCTGACTTAAGAACTTATTATATGCCATCTAGCATGCTAGAAAATGGAAATAAAATGAGAAAGTAAGTATCACATCAGAAAATCCCCAGATTAGTGGGAGTTAGACAATTAAATGGATTATTAGAGTACAGAGTATGCTAGAATATACACATACACACACACACACATATCTACACTATATATATTTTATACATTTTCACTGAGTGAGAGTTAGCAAGCCATAGGATGAACATCTAACAACAACAAAAAACTAACACACTTGTGGTATCTTGAAGGAAATTGGGAGTTTGACAGGAAAAGAAGGAAGTTTCTGTTTTGTGCAAAGGAACAGTGTATGCACAACCACAGAGATGTATGGGAGAATACGGTGCTTCTGTGAAAGAGCAAGGAGTTCTGTATGACTGGCCTGTGGATTGTAAGTTCAGATGTGGTGACTGATATGAGTGGCCAGACTTGGGTCATAATGGGAAGGACTCTTGCATTAAGAAGCTTAGAGTTTATCCTGGAAGCACTTGGAAACACATGGGGACTATTAAGTAGCAAAATAATATAATCATGTATATGATTCCAAGGTACTCTTTTACTGACAGCTTGTAACTTGTGCACACCATTTCATGATAAAAATGCTCAACAAACTAGAAGTAGAAGGGAACTTCCTCAACCTGATAAAGGGTACCTAAGAAAAACCCACAGCAAACATTATACTTAATAGTGAAAGATTGAAAACATGTTCCCTAAGATCAGGAACAGGACCAAGATGTTCACTCTCACTACTTTATTCAATGTCATTCTGGAGGTTTTAGCCAGAGAAATTGTACAATAAAAAGAATTAAAAGGAACCTAGATTGGAAAAGAAGAAGTAAAATTATCTCTATTCGTAGATGAGACAATTGCTTATGTAGAAAATCCTACGCAATCAACAATAACAATAACAAAAAAAAACTATTAAATCTAATACAAGATTTCAGCAAGGCTGCAGTATACAGATTCATGTACAAAAATCACTTATATTACTATACTGTAGCAATGAATAATCCAAAAGTGAAATGAAGAAAACAATTGCATTTACAATAACATACATTAAAATAAATAGGAATAAATTTAACAAAAGAAGTAACAGATTTGTACACTGAAAACTATAAATACCATTGAAAGAAATTAAAAATCTAAATAAATGGAGAAATACTCTATGTTCATAGACCAGAAGATTTAATATTGTTAAGATGACAACACTCCCCAAGCTGGTTTATCAATTTAATGCAATCCTTAACCACTACACCTCCAGGGTTTCATTGAAATCCCGGCTGTCATTATTTCAGAAATTGACAAGCTGTCCCTAAAATTCATAGAGAAGTCCAAAAGATGCAGGATATCCAAAACGATCTTGAAAAAGAACCAAGTTGGAGGACTCACAGTTCCTGATTTCATAACTTACTACAAAGCTACGATAATCAAAACTATTTAGTACTAGCATTAGGATAGACACATAGATCAGTGGGATGGAGTTGAGACAAGAAATAAATACATATACTTATGGGCAACTTATTTTTCTTTTTTTTTTTACAAGGGCGCCAAAACAATTTAATGAGAGAAAGAATGGTCTTTTCAACTAATGGTGCTGGAACAACTGGATATCCACATGAAAAACAATGAAGCTGGATCCCTACCTCACACCATATACAAAAATTAACTCGAAATGGTTCAAAGATGTAAACGTAAGATCTGAATCTATAGAACTCACAGAAGAAACCATAAGAAGAAATCTTGGTGGCTTTGGACTAGGTCATGGTTCCTTAGACATGACACCTAAAGCATAAGCAACAAAAGAAAAAATAGATAAACTGGACATCATCATTTTTTTTTTAAATTGTGCTTCGAAGGACATTATCAAAAAGTGAAAAGACTACCCAAAGAATGGGAGAAAATATATGTGAAGCATATACCAAATAATGGTCTATAATCCAAAATATATAAAGAACTCTTACAAATCAGTAATTAAAAGACAAGCAACCCAATTTAAAAAATGGGCAAATGATTTAAATAGACATTTACCCAAAGAAGATATAAAAATGGCCAGTAAGCACATGAAAAGATGCTCACTATGATTAATCATTCGGAAAATGCAAATGAAAACCATAATGAGATATCACTTGTCACTCACTGTGGTGCACGTAACAAAACCAAAAAAAAAAGGGCAGACAACACTTAAGTGTTGATAAAGATGCAGAGAATTTGGAATTACCATACGTGGCTAATGGGAATGTAAAATGACGCAGCTGCTTTGGGAAACAGTCAAGGAGTTCCTCAAATAGTTAAACACAGAGTTACCTTATGACGCAGCAAGTCCACACCTAGGTATATATACAGGAGAATTAAAAACATATATTCACATAAAAGCTTGTACATGAATGCCCATAGGAGCATTATTCACGATATCCAAAAAGTAGGGACAATCCAAAAGCCTATAACTGATGAACTGATAAATGAATTGGGGTACATCTATACATAGAAATATTATTCAGCCATAAAAGGAATGTGGTACTAAAAAATGCTACAATAGGGATGAGCTCTGAAAATATTATGCTACGTGAAAGAAGCAGGACACACAAGGCCACAGATTACATGATCAGATTTATATAAAACATCCAGAATAGGAAAATCCCTAAAGATGGAAAGTAGATTATTGTTTGTTATGAACTAGGGGTGATGGGGAAATAAGAAGCAACTGCTAATCGATACGAGGTTTCTGAAATTAGATAGTGGTATTGTTGCCCCCACTACCCCACTGCTGTTGAGTCAATTCTGACTCATAGCGACCCTATAGGACAGAGTAGAACTGCCCCATAGAGTTTTCCAAGGAGCACCTAGCGGATTCGAACTGCGGACCTTTTGGTTAGCAGAGGTAGCACTTATCCACTATGCCACCAGGGTTTCCGGTGTTGTTGCATGACCTCATAAATATAGGAAAGCCATTGAATTATAAACTTTAAATGGGTGAATATCTATTAAATGGGTAATAGATTTCTCAATTAAAAAAATATACTATGTAAATTATATAGAAATAAAATGCATTTGTAAACGAGTGATTTGAAGTAGATATTGTTGAAAAATGAATGTATAGTAACTGATTAATAATAGAGATTATAGAAAAATATAATATACTAAGTATCATACACTTGGTATTACATGCCTTATATAAATGTTATATGCTCATTAGAAGCAAGGACTCAAGACTTTGTCTCACATACTTTGGACGTGTTATTGGGGGTGGGGTGGGGGCACCAGTCCCTGGAGAAGGACACCATGCTTGGTAAAGTAAAGGGCCAGCGAAAAAGAGGAAGATCCTCAACAAGATGGATTGACACAGGGGCTGCAACAACGGGCTCAAGCACAACAATGATTGTGAGGGTGGTGCAGGACCAGGCAGCATTTAGTTCTGTTGTACACAGGGTCACTATGAGTTGGAATCAACTGGATGGCACCTAACAACTGCAACAACAATAATTAAAAATTTAAACTAATCATAATAAATCAAGAAGTTCAGAAGGCTGAAAATAAAAAATTTTTTTGAGAATGGCAAGTCTTACAGACTTTTGAACCATTTTCCCTATCTAAAAAATGTTTTTCTGAGTAACTCAATGTAGAATTACTAAGATCTAAATACAGTCTTGCCAAACCCTTCCTACGGGTCATTCAGAAAGGACATCAGGTAGGTCCATTAGAAGCCCACATAAGAATAATGATTTAGCAGTGGTTTCAGATTAATAGGGAATTTTAGAAGAAATTAATCGACTTTGACTTTTAACAAAAGACTGTAATTATGCTAATCCATGAATTGTTCTCAGGCACATTTTGTACCTAATATTAACAAAAAGACTTCTGTCTCTCACTGCTCAGTTAGAATGCATATTTTAAAAGGATGATTATATTTCATTTTAATTTATTTAGCTAAAGACAGTGATCAATTTTGACTTCATTTGAGATGAATAAGACAGAAAAGGGAAGTTTGGTAAAGATGTTTTTAAAATATTTAATTCCTAAGCTCTTTAGTTTCTTATTTGGCAGAAATATACATATACATATACATATACATATACATATACATATACATATACATATACATATACATATACATATACATATACATATACATATACATATACATATACATATACATATACATATACATATACATATATATAATATGTATTTATATATTTTCCCAAATAAGAGCATATATATATATATATATATATAAACTCACTGTTGTTGATTGTGACTCATAGCAACCCTGTAGGACAGAGTAGAACTGGTCCATAGTGTTTCCAAGGCTGTAAATCTTTACAGGAGACCGCCACATCTTTCTCCCGAGGAGTGGCTGCTGGGTTTGAACCTCCAAAATTTTGGTCAACAGCCAAGTGCTTTAACCAGCGCACCACCAGAGCTCTGGAGATATATATATATATATATATATATATATATATATATACATATCTCCCATAGGTAAGCATTTGTCAAATGTATATCTATGTACACATATATGAATTGTCAGGTATGTATGTATTGGTATATAGTCAGGCAACTGACAACAGGTGAAAGTTATCTGTTAGCATATATTGCAAAGAAGAAAGAGAACAAAATTTTGACTATAAATTGCATGTTATAAGTTTTAAAAGACACATTTTTTTAGGCTGTAATGCTGTTAGTTAAGTCTGAGAATATTCCTGTACTGAAATTGTCAGTCAACTTGACTCAGAAAGTGAATATATATTCTAATTAATCCTAATACCCTTGGTGGTGAAAGCTGCCTTTTGTTGATGTTAAATAGTGCCGCAGTGCCGTTGATTACTTCTGTGTGGCCTTTCTAGCCATGGTCTTGTAACTCCCACTCAGGAGATTAGGCAGGACTGTGAAAAGGTCAGTTTTACCTTAAAAGAGAGCCAATTCCTGAGCAGACAGGAGGAGCCCTTCCTCCCCGCACCCTCCCCCCCCCCCCCCCCCCCCCCCCCCCCCCGCCACCAAGGAAGGAGAGACCAGCAGCAGAGAGATTCCGCAGCAGGAGACAGCCTGGTGGACTTCACGGCCCAAGGAGAGAGTAAGCCGAGGGCCTCAGGGCAGAGACTGAGGGCCAGGGAGAGGCGTGCCTGTGCGCACGGCTGGGGAGAGGCTACCTGATGGAAGGACTGCATTGTAAGCACCTATTTCTTGGCCTGATTTACAAGCATCTCCTAGCTTTTTTTTTCCTAGCTATTTTGAAGCTCCTAATATGGACATTTGCTCTTTCAGTTGGGGTGTTGTTTTCCCTAGGTGGAGTTCTCAAGAGTCCGGGATCACAATCATTTCACTGCTTAACAGACATCTTCCCCCAGTCTTCATACTTTCTGATAAAAATAAAATAAAAAGAAAGAAAGAATATAACAATGCTGCCATGAGAGGACTGCTGTTGTTAATTGCCATCCAGTCAGCTCCTATTCAAGGTGACCTTAGATCCTTGGTATGTTGGGGTCCATTGTTATGGTTAGTGTGTCAATCCTTCTCATTGAGGGTTTCCCTTATTTTCATTGGCCCTCCACCTTATCAAGCATGATGTCCTTTTCTAGCAGGTACTCTTTTCTGATAACGAGCCCAACATAACTGAGCTGAATTCCCACAATCTTTGCTTCAAAAAGAGGAAACCTATACCATAAACAAATATTATATATACACAGAATAATCTGAATGAGCAAGTACGTCCAACCGTCTCAGTTTTTCAAACAACTGAAGCCCAGGGAGGCACGCCCAAGTTCACACATGTCGTAGATGGAGCAATGAGAACAGTGCTCAAGCTCCAGGATCCCACCCCTTGCCCAATCCATTACACCTGGATCTAAGATGCACATCATTTCTGTAGCAATTCTCCTCTTGAGTTAGATGAGGGAAGCACCAGGAAGTTTCCCTCCTCTCTTTTTCTTGAAGGTATCTATGCTGTTTCATTCCATTTTAATAATATTGTTGGAGCCCTGGTGGCACGGTGGTTAAGCGCTTGGCTGCTAACCAAGAGGTCAGCAGATTGAATCCACCAGTTGCTCCTTGGAAACACCATGGGGCAGTTCTATTCTGCCCTATATGGTCACTATGAGTTGGGATCGACCTGAGGGCAATGAGAATACAAGCGACATTAACGTAACTCCAACGAAAGATATTTCTCTCACAGCCATAGCAACTCGCAAAATAAAAGTGTTCTTATCTCTCCAACAAACGATTCTAAGTTCTGGCAGTAGGGAGGCTTTATATTCTCCTACTTGCCGTCTCAACGTGGCCACAGTTTGACCTCTCCTGTTCTTACTTACCACCATGGCACATAGCTACTCTGTTTCTACATAAATATCAATTTCCCATCTTAAGAAAACCACTTAATATTTTAATACACTGATATGCCATAATTAACTTAGCAATTTCTAGAGATGGACATTGCAGTTGCTTAAATTTTCCCATTATTTTAGATAATGTTGCAGTGAATATCTCACTGAATTTTTTTTCTCCAAACTTTATTTTATTCCTTTAGTTTCACTACTCAGATATGAAATTGGTCTGGCAAAGAGCTGTTCTTGATTCTTGTTATCATATTATTCCCCAACAGGACTCTATCCATTAAAATGCTGCTAGAGTGAATGGACCAGGCAGTGTTTCGTTCTGTTGTACATAGGGTCACTATGAGTCAGAACCGACTCGACAGCACCTAACAAGACCAAGTAATATATAAGGATATCATCCATTGCATCCTACCTGCAATTTTTATTTTGAAACAATGATTGATAAAACTTTTTTTCAAATAACCCAAACGCTATTTCCCATTAACTTATTTTCTATTTTCTAAATTAAACCGACTCCTTTTCTCTATGCTTTTATGTATTTGTGGATTTAGTACCTCTTGAATACCAATGGCCTTCTTCCTTGCTCCATTAATCTTCATATTTATTTTACTATTAAGTTAGATTTTCTTTAAAATTTCATTTATTAATCATTTATGCATTGGAACAATTGCTAAATGCCTACTGCATATAACTGGCTCTGTGCTCAGCCCTGAGATTTTGCGACCGCTACCCTCAAAGAGGTCACAGTCTGCCTAGAGGAACAGTCAGATAAAGCAAATAGTAAAGTACAAAGGACAGAGGTCTGCAAAGGAGCTCCGTAGCTGCTTTTTATGTTGGCGTTTGCCAGTTGGAGCCACATTCATTCTATGAAAAGCCTTGACTCTGCAGCTCTGTTGCTTTTAGGGGTCCTGTATTTAAGCATAGCCTAAGCTACCCTATGAGTCAGAATTCCCCAAACCAATTGTATAAATGAGATTCCCTTAGAAAAGTGTTATGGGTTGAATTGTGTCCCCCATAAAGATTTGTTGAAGTCTTAACCTCTGGAACCTAGGAATGTGACTTTATTTGGAAATAGGATCTTTGCAGATGTAATTAGTAAAGTCAACATGAGGTCATACTGGAATAGGGTGGATCCTAATCCAAAGGTACTAGTGTATTTATAAGAAAAGAAACACAGAGCAAACACAGAAGGGAGATGGCTGTGAGAAGACAGAGGCATAAATTAGAGTTACGCTGCTGCAAGCCAAGGAATGCGAAGAATTGCTGGTAACCCCCAGGAAGCAGGAGAGAGATATGGGACAGACCCTCCCTCAGAGCACTCCAGAAGGAAATCAACCTTACTGACACCTCAGTTTTGGACTTGTAGCCTCCAGAACCGTGAAAGGATATATTTCTATTTTTTCAACCTACCCAATTTGTGCCACTGAAACAGCAGACCTAGGAAACCAATGGAGAAAGTATGAAAACATTAGGCCTTACAAACTATCAGCATAGCTCATCGTCTTATTCCACTTCTCCCAAGATGACTATTCACAGGCATATTCTTGTCTCTATGTAACACCAGCCATGCAAGACTAGGGCTATGTGCTGTATGTTAAATAGGTTGAAGATGTAAATATGGTCCTGTGACCAAGTGTGTTGAACACTGATATGCATTTTATACACTTTAGTTTTTAAGTCTTTTTGCCTTATATCTCATAGAAGTAATGGGTTGCACTCAACCACTTATACATTCTCCTTTTTCATAGGCCCATGAGAAATAAGAGCTTGGCTGCTAACCAAAAGGTCAGTAATTCGAATCCATTAGCTGCTCCTTGGAAACCCTGTGCGGGCAGTTCTACTCTGTCGTATAGGGTTGATATGGGTTGGAATCGACTCAGCTGCAATGGGTTTGGTTTGGTTTATGGAAACACAACCCGTTGAGAGCAGCTGACACCACGGCTGCGGAAACTGAGATTGAGTTAGGGAGAGGCTAGTTATACATGGCAACTGTATTTGTTTTCATTCATTTTTAGTGAGCAACGTAAAATGACTGCTAACTGGGAATGTGTTTACGACATCCTCAAGTATTTAGAAGATCTGGCTCACATCTGGGGTGGCAATACATAATATGAGAGGAAACAGTGGTTATTTCTTGAGGAGCATGTCCTAAATTAAAATTTCATTTTCTAAGCTTGGATAATGAGGCAAGTTCTTGGAAAGTGGAATGGAACAAAGATGGCTTAATTATTAAACATCAACACCAAGAGAAAAAAAATCAGCAAATGCAGTAACTACTATATTTGGTTTATTTTAAGAAATAAATAGGGTGCAATTTTTAATTCTTAAAAAAATATATTATTCCATAATTGGAAATTCACATCAGAAGTGTGATAATAGCTCCAAACTCATTATTTTATGGTACTTTAAATTTTTAGGATTAAGGATTTAGATATTTGCTTTATATATTGAAGGATTGGAGGAAGACTCATTAACAACTTGCGTTATGCAGATGACACAACCTTGCTTGCTGAAAGTGAAGATGACCTGAAGCACTTACTGATGAAGATCAAAGACTATAGCCTTCAGTATGGATTACACCTCAACATAAAGAAAACAAAAATCCTCACAACTGGACCAATAAGCAACATCAGGATAAACGGAGAAAAGATTGGAGTTGTTAAGGATTTCATTTAACTTGGATCTACAATCAACACCCATGGAAACAGCAGTCAAGAAATCAAACAACAAATTGCATTGGACAAATCTACCGCAAGAGACCTCTATAAAGTGTTAAAAAGCAAAAATGGCACTTTGAGGTCTAAAGTGTTCCTCACCCAAGCCACAGTGTTTTCAGGTGCCTCATAAGCATGCAGAAATTGGGCAATGGATAAGGAAGACTGAAGAAGAATTGATGCCTTTGAATTATGGTGTTGGCTAAGAATATTGAATATACCATGAACTGCCAGAAAAATGAACAAATCTGTCTTGGAAGACAAGTACAGCCAGAATGCTCCTTAGAAGCAAGGATGGCGAGATTTCATCTCAGGTACTTTGGACATGCTATCAGGAAGGAGCAGTTCCTGGAGAAGGACATCACACTTGGTAAAGTACAGGGTCAGCGAAAAAAAGGAAAACCCTCAAGGAGGTGGGTTGACAAAGTGGCTGCAACAATGGGCTCAAACACAGCAATGACTGTGAGGATGGCACAGGACCTGGCAGCGTTTTGTTCTGTTGAACATAGGGTTGTTAAGAGTCAGAACCAACTCAGTGGTGCCTAACAACAACAACATACTTTAAGTAGACGTCCCTGGGTGGCACAGTTCAGCGTTCAACTGCTAACCGAAATATTGGTGGTTTGAACCTACCCAGAGGTGCCTTGGAAGACAGGTCTGGTGATCTGCTTCTGAAAGGTCACAGAAATGTTGAAAACCCTACAGAGTTGTTCTACTCTGATACACTAGAGTTACCGTGAGTTGGAATCAACTCCACAGCAACATGTTTGAGGGTTTATTTTTTGGTGTTTTTTAAGTAGTCTCTGAGATGGGTATTCTTATAGGGAAATGGGTCAAGTATCTTTAATATTAAACTTCTGGTGGTGTCTTTAGAACAAAAACATGTAAGAATGCACATTAAAAAGGATGCTTTGGAAGGTATTTAGAGGAGATATTGCATAAGTGCACTGGAATATTATTTTTGAGCATTGTGAAATACAGAACGTGGTAAGGAATCAAGGCAAGAAGATGTTAGCACTACATATAAGGAGCCCTATTGCAGGCAAATGGGCTGGATTTAAACTAAACGTGTACCATTCCACGTATCCAGTCACAAAATACCTGCATCTATAAAGTCTTCCACTTTGTGAAAGGAATGCTCCGCTTTATTAAGTCCCACAAATGAAAATTCAGGTGATGTAAATGACCTGAAAACTTTAACTGCAGACCCCTTTTAGCTCTACCATTATGGAGACTTCAGAGGGCAAGTGCGTTGTGAGAATGTAATGAATACCAGGAGCAGAGATAATCAGCCCTGTCATTCTCGACCTTACTTAAAGAACAGTTTATACAGTAACTTGAGCAGCAAGAAATCTCTTCCAGCTGGAATAGTCACGCTGAGCTGATGTGTTTAATAATTGTTGGCTAAATATTTACAACAACGAGTTGCTTTTATTTTAAAGCTCAAAGTCAAGATACTTAGAAACTATGATGGGTTTATTTCCAGCAGTAACAAATGGACATTCCTGACATTAGGAAAAGATAACTATATATGGTATAGCATTTTTATTCACGTTGGTATCATCTTAGCTCACAGGTTTTGATGAGTGTGAAATAGTGAGTTCTTCTCTGCCAAAGTCTACCATAAATTCAGTGATTGCTTTCATTGTTAATTTGTTTAATACTTAAACTGCTATTGTTCTCTCTAATCTGTACTGGAGATGATAAAACATGAACTAATTACTCAGCATGTAAAAGCAGCATTGTGGGTTTTTATCATCTGGTATTTTAATCAGATTTCACAGGAACGTGATTTTGTTCTATTCAATGCTCAGAAAAATGTAGAACTATATTTAAAAATGATGCATTAACTTCTTGTAATAAGCTTTTACAAAAGAAGCACATTCTGAAGAGAATATTAAGAATAAATAGATTGAGTTATTTAAAGATAATCTACCACACGTAAGCTAGATAGCACTGTGTGTTTCAGCAGTTTATATACCCTGCGAGGGCAGGGTCCTGCTGCCCTTCTGGTCTCAACTTTAGGGTGCCTCACCTCATTCTCTACGCTTCATCCACACTTCCCTTCCTGGTCTTCCATCATGCTGTCCCTTCCACTCCCAGGAGCACTGTAGGTCCTGTGTTGTCTCCTTACAACATCCCCCTCTACTGCCTGTCCAGGTGACTGCCAACCACCCTTCCAAGGTTTTAAATTTTGTGTGTGTGCAAGAGCATAAAACAAAACATGTATGTAGAAAAGTGTACACAAGAAAAATGCACACTGTAATGATTACTGATTTCACTGTCTTAATGGTTTCTTTTGATGAACTCAAGTTCTTTATTTTAACGTGCTCCAATTTATCGATCTTTTCCTTCATAGGGAGTGTTTTTTGAGCCCTGTTTAATGATTTTTTTTTCCCCTATCCAAGTGGGGAAGTCATTCTCTTATATTGTTTTTTTAACACTTCATCATCTTGCCTTTCACAATTCACCTGGAATTGTTTTCTTTGTATTTGTATTTGTTATAAGGTAGAATCCAATATTCCAGGCACAGGCACGGGGAATAGGAAGCACAAAGACTCTGAGGTTTCAGGAATATTTGAGTTTGACACTGAGGATGAAACTGGAGCCAGTGAATTGAGGGGAGAGGTGGGGGACGTGAGGTTGCAAAGGCAGCCATTGGCTAGGTGCTAAAGAGCCTATAGATCTTGGTAAGCATGTCAAGGTTTATTCTAAATATATGGGAGCTACCAGAAAGTTAGGACATTGGGAACAGGAGAGAGAGTGAAACAAAAAGATCTTAAGTTTTTAAGAGTCACCTGGCTACTGTGAGAATAATTAACAGAGATGCAGAAGTAACCGCAAGCGGACCAGTGTTATGGTTTGAATTGTGTCCCCCAAAGATGTGTGTCAACTTGGCTAAATCATAATTCCCAGTATTGTGTGGTTGTCTGCCATTTTGTGATCTCATGTAATTATCCTATGTATTGTAAATCCAAACCTCTGTGAGGTTGATGGGAGCCCTGGTGGTGCAGTGGTTAAGAACTTGGCTGATAAACAAAAGGTCAGCAGTTCAAATCTGCCAGCCGCTCGTTGGAAACCCTATGGGGCAGTTCTGCTCTGTCCTATAGGATCATTATTAGTTGGAATTGACTTGATGGCAATGAGTATGATGTTAACAAGGCAGGAATAGAGGCAGTTATGTTAATGAGGCAGGACACAATCTATAGGATTAGGTTGTATCTTGAGTAAATCTCTTTTGAGATATAAAAGAGAAAATCGAGCAGAGAGGAGAGGGACCTTATTATCACCAAGAAAAAAGAGCCAGGAGCAGAGTGCATCCTTTGGACCAGGGGTCCCTGCGCTGAGAAGCTCCTAGACCAGGGAAAGATTGATGACAAGGACTATCCCCCAGAGCCAACAGAGAGAGAAATCCTTCCTCTTGAGCCAGAAGCCTGGTTTCAGACTTCCAGGCCCCTAAACCATGAAAGAATAAATTTCTGTTTGCCAAAACCATCCACTTGTGCTATTTCTCTTATAGCAGCATTAGATAACTAAGTCAATCAGCAAGGAGCCTTCTGCACTTTGCCAGATGAGAGATTACAGACACTTGAACTAAGATCTTAACGGTGGAAGTGGTGATAAGACTGGAGGTTAATTTTGAACGTAAAGCTAACAAGATTTTCTGACGAATTGGATATGGGTTTGAGAGAAACAAAGGTATCAAATATGCTTCCACGGTGATGATATTTACTGAGATAGGAAAAACATCAACTAAAATCACTGGCTCCATGAACCCCTTTCTGGCAGCTGTGGCGCAGGCCAATTTCGGGTCATGAATGTTTCTAGCACTAGTCTACAGCACCAATTTTGCAATCGATGATAAAATGTTACCTTATATTTGCGAATGCATTCCTAGTTAATATATAAGTTTATCAATGCCCATATCTTAAAATGATTATAACAAATAACGTTTATATATTTACCAAGCATTCTCAGAGCCACTCTTTCATTGAAGTAGGCAGAACCGCTAGTCTCCCTAATTTTCAGCTGAGGAAACTTAAATGTACAGGCATACTTCTTTTTATGGTACTTTGCTTGATTGCACTTCACGGATACTGTGTTTTTTACAAATTGAAGGCTTGTAGCAACCCTGCGTCGGGCAAGTCTATTGGCACCATTTTTCCAACTGCATGTGCTCACTTCACGTCTCTGTATCACATTTTGGTAATTCTCTCAATATTTCAAATGTTTTCATTATTATTATATCTGCTGTGGTGATCTGTCATCAGTGATCTTTGATGTTATTATTGTAATTGTTTTGGGGCACCATGAACCACACCCATATAAAATGGTGAACTTAATCGATAAACATTGTGTATGACTTCTCCAACAACTGGCCATTCCCGTCTCTCTCCCTCTCCTCAGGCCTCCCTATACCCCAAGACACGATAATATTGAAATTAGGCCAATTGATAACCCTACAATGGCCTGTATGTGTTCAAGTGAAAGGAAGAATTGCACGTCTTTCACTTTAAATCAAAAGCTAGAAATGATTAAGCTTAGTGAGGAAGGCATGTCAAAAGTTGAGATAGGTCAAAAGCTAGGCCTCTTGTACCAAACAGTTAGCCAAGTAGTGAATGCAAAGGAAAAGTTCTTGACGGAAATTGAAAGCGCTATTCCAGTGAACACACAAATAAGAAAGTGACACAGCCTAATTGCTGGTACGGAGAAGGTTTTAGTGGTCTGGACAGAAGATCAAACCAGCCACAACAGTCCCTTAAGCCAAAGCCTAATCCAGAGCAAGGCCCTAGTTCTCTCTAATTCTGTGAAGGCTGAGAAAGGTGAGGAAGCTACAGAAGAAAAGTTTGAAGCTAGCAGAGCTTGATTCATGAGGTTTAGGAAAAGAAGCCATCTCCGTAACATAAAAGTGCAAGATGAAGTGCTGACGGAGAAGCTGCAGCACGTTATCCAGAAGATTTAGCTAAGATAACTGACGAAGGTGGCTACACTAAACAACAAACTTTCAGTGTAGACGAAACAGCCGTATATTGGAAGAAGATGCCATCTAGGACTTTCGTACTTAGAGAGAAGTCAACGTCAAGCTTCAAAGCTTCAAAGGACAGGCTGGCTCTTTTATTATGGACTAATGCAGCTGGTGACTTTAAGTTGAAGCCAATGCTCACTTACCATTCCAAAAACCCTAGTGCCCTTAAGAATTATGCTAGATCTGCCATAGATAGTGATTCCTCTGACGGATCTGGGCAAAGTAAACTGAAAACCTTCTGGAAAGGGTTCACCATTCTAGATGCCATTAAGAGCATTTGTGATTCATGGGAGGAGGTCAAAATATCAACATTAACAGGAGTTTGGAAGAAGCTGATTCTAACCCTTATGGATGACTTTGAGGCGGTCAAGACTTCAGTGGAGGGAGTAACTGCAGATGTGGTGGAAACAACAAGAGAAGTAGAACTGGAGCTTGAGGATATTACTGAATTGCTGCAATCTCATGACAAACCTTTAATGGATGAGGAGTGGCTTCTTGTGTACAAGCAAGGAATGTGGTTTCTTGAGGTGGAATCTACTCCTGGTGAAGACGCTGTGAACACTGCTGAAATGACAATAAAGGATTTAGAATATTGCATAAACTTAGTTGATAAAGCAGTGGCAGGATTTGAGAGAACTGATTCCAATTTCGAAAGAAGTTCTACTGTGGGTAAAATGATGTCAAATAGCGTCATGGGCTACAGAGAAATCTTTTGTGAAAGGAGGAGTCAATCGATGTGGCAAACTTTATCGTTGTCTTATTTTAAGAAATTGCCACACCCACCCCAGCCTTCAGCAACCACCGCCCTGATCAGTCAGGAGCCATCAACATCGAGGCAAGACCGTCCATCAGCAAAAAGATTCAATGAAGGCTCAGATGATGGTTAACATTTTTTAGCAATAAAGTGTTTTTTTAATTAAAGTTTGCACATTTTTTTAGACGTAATGCTATTGCACATTTAATAGGCTACAGTATAATATAAACATAATTTTCATATGTGCTTGGAAACTAAAAAATTCGTGTGACTCGCTTTCTTGTGATATTTGATTTATTGTGGTGGTCCGAACCCACAATATCTCCGAGGTATGCCTATAATAATGTTTGTCAGTGAAGCTGAATCTTCAACTAAGTGTTACCAAAAACCAAAACCAAACCCAGTGCCACTGAGTCGATTCCGACTCATAGCGACCCTATAGGACAGAGTAGAACTGCCCCACAGAGTTCCCAAGGAGCACCTGGCGGATTCAAACTGCCGACCCTTTGGTCAGTAGCTGTAGCACTTAACCACTGCGCCACCGGGGTTTCCAACTAAGTGTTAGGCTTCTTGTTTCTTTTGTCTTGTGGAACCTCCATAATTGCAATATCAATGGCTGAGCACCAAACACACAAAATATTTGCTAATTGGGTGATTGACTGGGACATGCCTGCTGTATTTGGGGAGGAAAGAGTATTAACCCATTGGCTGATTTTCCCATGAAGACTCAGACCTGGAAATCTCTGTTTCTCCTACATAATGGTTGTAATCAGCTTTAATGAAGTTTACTTAGAAATACTTAACTTTTAAGTCTAAACCTGTTTTCAAGTTAAAGCGTACGGCCATACCCTGCAATTCTGCCATCTGATTTTTCTTACTCTGTTTCCTTGAACTCTCCTTAGTAAGTTAGTGTGGACTAGAGCATGAATGATGAAAAACGAAATGCTGTCTCTACCTGAACTTAAAAATCCAACAGAAAGAGCAACTCACCAGCAGCAATTAGTGTCGAGACCCAGGTGGTCAGGTGAGACGGATCATCAGCTGATTTAGTTTGTTTTTTTTTTTTAAGGACATGTTTAACTTTGAAATGGAGTCTTCAGAAATGTACCTAAAATGCATTATTTTCCCAGAGCTAATTTAATTTTCCACCTGGATGAATTTGACCACATTACCATCATTTTTACCATCATTTATCTAAAGAGAAAGAACAGGTACAATAAGTTCTAATGCAGTGGAGTGAACATCTCAAGACTGGGTGCTTAAAATAATTAACAAGACTTCATGGGCAAGCACTTAAAATATGAACATGTCGAAGTGTTCCTTTTAGAGTAATAATTGTAATATACTAACATTTGTATACTGCTTTATGATTTTTCACCTAGCACCTCTAAGATATTGTTCTGATTTGATTTTCACCACTGTCCTTAATAAATATCAAAAGTTTACATTCATTGAATGCTTGCGTAGCGAACCATGCTAAATGATTTTCATACATTATTAGCTTCAATTTTTCATAATTACCTGCAATTTAAGTGAATCAATTAAGGGTTTTGGTGATGAGCAAGAGAAATGGGCTTTGGGAAACTTAAGCAAAATAAAGAATATGTTGAAATTGAAAACTGGAAACAAGGCAATTTTGGGCCCTGTCTTTGAAATCAGTCAGCTCCAATATTTTTACAGGCTTTATGAGATTCTGACCACAGGTCAGTCTTAGGAAAGCCTGTTTGGTCTGACTCAGGTCTTGTATCCAACCCCTTCTGAGGTGTTTCTGTCTTCTTAAGATTAATTTTTCAGCTTTCTGGGTGGAACTAAAAGAAGATTTCTGTTTTCTAGCCAAGTTGGCCTTTACATAGATAAGACAGTATACCAGATATAAGTTAAGAGAAAAAATCAACAGCAAAGCAAGACTTAATGCTAATCCCAGGTTTCCAGACCCAGCAGAGAAAAAAGGAGAGGAACCCCAGGCCATACACAGATGGTAAAGAAGGGGTCAGATGGCTCCTGCAATTTGCAGATCCTCAAGGAGCTGGATCAATCTCGGCTAGCTGGTAAGAAACAGAACTTCTGATAGTGGGTCCAGCAGGTTTTATAGTAAGGGGACAGCTAGGCATGTCCAGTCACACCAGGCTCTCCTGGAGAGATGGCCATAGGGCCCTTTCTTGTCTCATTGTAAGAAGGAAATACGGATTCTAAGACATAACGAATATGAGGGAAGACCTTGGAAACCAAACCATTGCCGTCAAGTGGATTCCAACTCATAGCGACCCTATAGGACAGAGTAGAGTTTTCAAGGAGTGCCTGGCAGATTTGAACTGCTGACCCTTTGGTTAGCAGCCGTAGCACTAAACGACTACACCACCAGGGTTTCTGAAGACCTTGGGGAGATGGATAAAACCCTGGGGACAAAGAAAACTATAAGAACTGATACGTATTGGCGGAGCAGGGAGATGGTGAGCCTGCAGCCAGGGTTAGAGGGTAGCTGGCAGCAGCAGCAGCAGTAGCAGGGCAAGGGATAATCGAATTAAGTTCTGCTCTTTCCCTTGCCCATTGTGTTCCTTTGGGACAATCTTGCTTTTTGTCAGAAATCTATGGCAACAACAGTGGTACTGGTGTCTTCAGGAGAAATCTCAGAGCAGCATGGAAGTCTGGTTGGAGGTAGGAGCTGATAAAAATGCATGATACTTACAGGTTGAGCATTCACCCCTTTGTCCGCCTCTCTAAACCCTCAGGGTGGGTGGATTACTGTCTGCGATAATAGCCTTCTATGAATTCTGCTTTTTCCTGAGCATTTAGCAGTACCTGGTCAGATTATGGCAAACACGAGTGACTCATTAACTGGTTTTCTGTTGGCTGGGCTGTTTCTCCTTAGGAAATAGCTCCTTTTCTCTCTCGCAGCTCATTGGCTGACATAGACTAGAGCCTGGCCTTTCAGACTTTCCCTGAAATTCATTTCAGACAGAGTAGTTCATACCCTTTGGGTAACCTATACTCACAAGTTAAAATAGCTAGGAACCTGATAAGTACAACTATGCAGAAAAACTGGAAAACATACACACACTATCGAAGACAAACACCATTACTATTATCCAATCACTGACGATCCACACACAGATCTGCACTTAAATTGAACTGCTGCATTACATGGTTGCTGTTGTTGTGCTTAGGTGCCATTGAGTCAGTTCTGACTCACAGCCACCCTATGTACAACACAACGAAACAATGCCGAGTCCTACACCATCCTTATGACGGTTGTTAGGCTTGAGCCCATTGTTGCAGCCACTGTGTCAATCCATCTCTTTGAGAGTCTTCCTCTTTTTTGCTGACCCTCTACTTTGCCAAGCATGATGTCCTTCTCCAGGGACCGGTGCCTCCTGACAACATACCCAAAGTATGTCAGATGAAGTCTCGCTATCCTTGCCTCTAAGGAGCATTCTGGCTGTACTTCTTCCAAGACAGATTTGTTCGTTCTTCTGATGGTCCATGGTACATTCAAAAGATAGCTGTTACAAGTTAATGCTCACACCAATATGAAAGCCGTCAGCCCACAGTAAGTGCTCCACAGATATATTTTATCATGCTTTAGGTCAAAGTTTACCAAGCAAATTAGCTTCTCATTAAACAGTTAATACACAAATTGTTTTCCAATATTGCTTGCCAACACTGTAATGTGTCAACACTCTACCCTTCTCCAACCGGATTCCCTATTTCCATTTGTCCAATTTTCCTGTCCCTTCCTGCCTTCTCTTCTTTGCTTTTGGGCTGGTGTGCCCACTTAGTCTTGTATACACGACTGAACTATGAAGCACATTCTTCACGTGTTGTTGTCGGCCCTATAGACCTTTCTAATCTTTGGCTGAAGGGTAAACCTCAGGAGTGACTTCAGTACTGAGTTAAAAGGGTGTCTGGGGGCAGTGCTCCACAAATATTTGTCGAGTAAAGTCTCTTGCCAAAGCCTCTTTCCACTGCCTTGCTGAGCTTCTGTGATGTGTATCATTGATAGAAGCACTCTGTCCTGTCCTCATATGCTCTATGTCTACTTTATCTGTACCTGTTTTATCTCCATTGTTCCTAGTGATTAACTACCCAAAGTGTTTTTATGCAACATGGTTGTAAAGAGATCATAGCCACATTAGACTGAAACCAGATGTTGGTTTTAGAATTTTGAGCTATGATGGGAAGTAGCTAGCAACAAGGGGATGGTTTTTTTAAAAACTATCATTTGCCAAGTCTACACAATTTTCTAGTCACTGTTCCAATCAGTGAGCAAGAAAAGCATTGAGAACATGTATAAATTGGAATAAGTTTGCCATCAAGAGGTCTAAGCAATAAGATCTAAATACGAGGGATGACCCCTGAATGATCCACAAGATAGTGGTTATTATAGCTGGAGAAAGAATGGGGTTATCAAAGGGGAGATATGGTGAGCAATAGAATATCTTAAACACATAAGGCATAAGTAGAAATGATTGGCGTCTCAGATGGAGGGGGTCGCAATGACAGGGGCAAGGGGTGAGGACATGCTATGCTTCCATGCTGTTTTAGAAGCCTGAGGTAGTTAGAGAACACATTATTGTGATGTTCCAATACTGAAGATAATTATTCACAAAGAGATAATGAACTTGTGATGGAGACAGAAGTAGCCCAGGGAATGTTATAGCCATAGCTCTCACCGTAAGTAAAAAAATATGAATTTCATGTCTTCTTTCACCATCTTCTGCTGATAATTCTGAATCCATCCATTGAGTCAAGAAATACTCACTGAGTACCTACCATATGTCTGGCACCTTGAAAGATCCTGGATATATAATGGGGAGCCAGATGGGTCTAGCTCATTGCCTTATACCTCTGTACTGGCAAATCACATTCTGCAAAATGTTCAAGAAGTAGATGGATAAGCAAAAACACGCCACCACCAGCAGCTACAACAACAAAAGCATCTTCATCGGATCCTTCAGAGTAAGACAAGTATAGTAGCACTGGGCCTGGTATCAATATTCATTCATTTATTTATTCACAAACAACCATAAATGGGCCACCCAATCCATGCCAGAATTCTGTTAGCCACTAATGGTACAAAAATGACTAATAAGATCATAATGGATATTCATTTAATTAATTAACTAATTCCAAAAACCCATTGCTGTTGAGTCAATTCTGACTCATAGCAAACTTATAGGACAGACAGAGTAGAACCTCCCCCATACGGTTTCCAAGGAGGGGCTGGTGGATTCGAACTTCCAACCTATTGTTTAGCAGCCTAGCTCTTAACCACTGCACCACCAGGGCCCCAACTAACTAATTAGGCCCTGAGAATCTTAAATTAAATATAAATATTGAATCAGCTAAGTAATATTATCTTGGTTATCAAAAGTGTGATAAAATAAGTAGAAGCGATTGAGTAATGCGGATAAATCAAGGGCAGCATAACCTCAAAACATTTATTACCAGAAAGGAAGTAAAAATGTAAGACAAAAAGCTTCATAGTTGACAGGCAACAGACTTCAGTACAGAACTATTTTCAAGTGACAAAGTTTGATCAATGAATCCATACAGGAAGTTCCCTTATCAAGAGACAATTAAAAAGGAGCTTCCAATTAATTTCTGCATCCAGCTACAGAATGTAAGCCAAAAAGCAGAAACTGTAAACGTATTGGAAAGAGCAATTAGGTTGCTATCTGGAGGAGAGCAGGTGAGACGCTTCTGGAAAGCTGGTGACTCAGAGAACTAACAGATTATGCAACATGCACTATACCTTTTGTTCCCTGCTGCTGGGAGTGGGGTAGAAAGGCCTTCAAACAGTGAACTCACTGAAGTACACATTCCTCAGCCCTACATCTTTATGTTCGAGTCACCCAAGATGGCACGATTTAATTGCAAACTGTCTCATTTAGCCTGTTGATAGAATCACAGCAACCTCAAATACCCTAACACAAAATCCTACAGGGAACGGAGCAACTCTCCTAGGTCCCACCAATTTATTTTTGTATGTAAACTTAAGGCTGCTCCTTCTACTTGGCCAGTTTCACTTGGTCTGTTGGTTTCGTCCAGGTGACTCTGCTACAGATGAAACAGGGTCAGAACTGCTAAAGGCATAGAAATGACAGCCAACAGTAAGAAGGAGCCCAAAGAAAGACCACGCAGAAACCCACAGTAGACCAAGGCAACAGGACGATGCTAGATTGCAGGACTAACCGTTCACAGGGAGGGGCCTGAGTCACCAGTAAATGTCAACCTATGTCCAAATGTTCCGTGTTGACTAAGACTCAGGAGTGTGTAATAAACTAATTTAAACTAAAAAGACCCCTTTGTCATTTCAGGGAGGGGCCAAGCTTCACTCTGACAATAACTTGGTTGAAACTATCATTTCCTTACAAAGCTGGTATTAAGCTCTTGACTATAAGTGCCTCACCAAGTTCTCTGAGAGAAAGTTCACATCTCTAGAGAGCTGCAATGGCATTTGATGAAATCCACAGTGCTCAATTCTCAAAGATAATGTTCAACCTAGGAAAGAATTTTTAAAATGAATTTATCATTTTAATTTATTAATAAATAAGAGCAATAATATCAGATAGCTCTAATTTTTTTTTTTTTTTTACACTTAACACAGTGTGTCAAGCTCTATATTTATGTCCTTAAAGAGGTTATTTGATTTAATCATTAAACAACACTTAAGAAGTAGTGGTATTGTAACCCCCAAGGTGCTGATAGGGAAACTCATCTTTCACTAGCTTGCCAGAGGTACCGCTGTAGGCAAGCAGCAGAAGCGAATTTGAATTCCATCCATCTGACTTGAGGGAGTGTGGAAATCTTTGATTCGGGTAGGTTTTTTTTGTTTGTTTTTTTGGTCATTGTCTCTGGTGTGAGTGACTCTGAAAATACCATTTCCATTTCAAAAAGTTGAATGTACTCTTTTGTAAATCTACACCATTTCAGAAAATGTGTTTCTGTGATTTCAATGTGAGGTTGAATTTCTTGACAAAAAATGCTTAGGGAATCACAAAAACTACAACAGAGACGTTGATTCAGAATTTTTAAGACATGCTTTTTAACTACTAGAAATCAAGTCAATCAACAACGTGTGGTTTTATCAGTTTCGGGAATACTGTCGCCAAACCAATAAAATCCTATATAACTTTTTAAGTTGCTTCATTCAATAAAAATTGCTTTAAAATAAGCGTGCTAACTGCTGGAAAGGAGAGTCTAAATTAGAAGTGTGAATTGTAGAAAAATTAAAACTTTCAGATTATTTTCAAATGAATATAAAAGAATAATTATCAATATACATAGTTACTATGACTATTTTTAATTAGGTGTTTTGATGTTATGGTTTAAAAAAAGACTCAATGGATATCACAGATACAAATTAGTTTACAGGAAGAGATAGAGGCTGTGAAAAGTCTAACATCTCAGGCACACTGCAATCCACCTTCTCCTACCCCTTTGCATATTGCGGGGGATTAATTACTTTCACGTGTGGCATTTCTAGCCATGGTCTCGTAACTTCCACCCAGGTGACTGGGCAGGACTGTGTGATACCGTATTGTGGCCTACCAAGGGGATTGGTCAGTTTTACCTTAAAAGAGGGCTAATTCCAGAGCAGAGAGGAGAAGCCCACCACCACCAAGGAAGGTGAGACCAGCAGGACAGACCAAGCAGCGGAAGACAGTGCCGTGTGCTTCACAGCCCACAAGAGAGAAAGCTGAGTGCCTTTGGGCAGAGACTGAGGGCCAGGGAGAGCCGTCCCTGCGAGCACAGCTGGGGAGAGGCTGTCCTGATGGAAGAACTGTACCCTGAGTGTTCTTGGGCCTGAATTATAACTGTTACTTCCCTAATAAACCCCATAATTATGAGTACAGTCTGTGAGTTCTGTGTGGCCACTGCAATGGATTATGGAACCCAGTAGAAAGTGCTGTGGGAGGAATGGTTGGTGCTAAAATTGGTAGAGATGGTGAAGAGGGAAGAAATGTCTGACCTCCGCCTCATGGGAACCAGCCTTGGGCTGTTGGTCTTGATGCTCCTTTCCCCTTGTGAAGTTAGAGGAGGTCAGACACCACCCCCATGCCACATTTACACACACCGAAGTCTTCTGCAGAGCGACTGTGAGGACATGCCCAGCCCAGATCAAGTCATCAGATTCCTAATTAGAGGAAGCCGAGATGTACATGAGTTCTAACTCACAAAATACCCTCACCTCCATGAGTGACTGCTTTGATATTGGGCTTTTGAATGTCAGAGGGGGCAAGGTCAGAGAAAGGATCCAGAACTATCCCTGCATTATTTGTTTATTTGAATGCCAAGGAAAACTTTAACGAACGTAACAGCAGCCAATCGCGCACTGATGATTCAGGCTCCTGTTTAGTATGGTATTTTCAGAAAAATACAGTTACCTTAGCAACTACCATATCACATGGGACATGCCGTAGCATGCCGAACATCTCCAAGCCAAAAGTGTGTCCCTCTGGAAGAGATCATACCAGGAAATGGGAAAATAAATAAACCAAATGTCTTCCACACGACGAGGGATGTTACTTATCTCCCTGACAGGTAGAACATAATTTATATTTCAATCAGCTTTTCTTTGCTGTTTCCTATCAAAATGGCAATGCCTATATTGCATGGATGAAGAAAAAGAAAAAGATAAACTACATTACTTAAGTGTACAAATTAAATTTTTTAATTGAATCCACTTCTGAATGTTATATTGACTGATTTATAAACCTATAAAACTAAATAATCTTTTTTCCACTACAGGGAAACAGAGGTCTTTGAAAAGATGGTTAATTCCAGGGCTAGGGCAGGGAAAATACAAGATGTGCCTGGAACAACTTATCGCACTGGAAGGCAAAAAAACACTTGGGAATGTGTTAAAAGAGAAAAGAAGTCAGCTTGAAAAGGTCCCAGCTTGCCAAACATAGGAGAATTTGAGCATCAAAATAAATCATGAAAGCAATGAAGTAAAGCCTACTGAATAAATAGGAAACCATTAGTTCATAATATATAAATAAACGAATGAAAACAAATTGGAAGTTTGACAAGGAAAGTGAGGCTTACGCAGTTACAAAGTACCTCCCCACAAAATAACTTAGAAATTCTAAAGGGAAATGAGTAACTTTATGATGAAGAGGGCTGGCAGACAGCACCTTAATCAAGTGATCAAAGTGAACATCACTTGTAAAGGGAGAACTAAAACTCACTTGCCACCCTCAGCAGACAGCACCGTTTCAGTGATATTCACCAATGATGCATAACTTACTCTAACCATAAGAAAATATCAGACAAACACAGGTTAAGGAACATACCACAAAGTAATCGGCCTGTAATCTTAAAGAAAGTCCCTGAGTGGCACAAACGCTTAAGTGCTTGGCTGCTAACCAAAAGGCTGTGGGTTCAAATTCTCTCAGAGGTGAAGAAGGCCTGGAGATCTTCTGAAAAAATTAGCCATTGAAAACCCTGTGGAGCACAGCTCTACTCTGACACACATGGGGTCACCATGAGTCAGAATCAACTTGATGGCAACCATTTTTTGTTTTATTTTTTTTTTGGTTTAGTGAAATCTTAAAGAATGTGGTCATCCAAGTCAAAGAAAGACTGAGACTATGCCAGACTGAAGAGACTAAGGACAGCTAAACGCTACACATGATTTCAAACGGGATCTTTTTGTTATAATAGATGCTATTGGGATGATATGAATAGGGTCAAATGATTAAATGGTAATAACATATTCACGTTAATTTACTGTATTGTGGTTATATAGGAGAATCCGTGTTTGTAGGAAATACCCACAAACTGGGGCATCATGTTAGCATCCACTCAAGTGGTTCAGGGAAAGTTTTTTTGTACTTTATTTCTACCTTTTTATAAGTCTTTGGTTGTTTCCAAATAAAAAAAGATTATATGGTAGAAGGTGGCTGTAGATGGGCAACGCCTTTAAATGAGTGTTGTCAGAAAAATGTTCTCTGAGGAGGTGACATTTAAAGCTGAGAGCTGAAAAACAAGAGTCATTCAAAGAAGTGGCCAAAGAGTGCTCCAGGCAGAGGGAACGGCTGGTGCAGGAGACCTAGACACAAAAGAGTTTGGTGAGTTACAAGAACAGGAAAATAACCTGTCCCCTGAAGATGGGACCTACTAGATAAGGAGGGATGAGGGAAGATGTGGGTTAAGAGGCAGAGAGGATCTTGTGGGGGGCTTCCTCAGAGATCATTAAGAAGTTCGGAATTTTATCCTAGGCGCTCAGGAAAACCATTGGAGGATTTTAGCAAGGATGCCATATGAAGCCATTCACATTTTTTAAAACCCTCAAAGAGAAAGGGGACAAGAGTGAAAGCAAAGAAGTAAATTATGAGACTACTTGCACTAGGAGTAAAAGATGGGGGAAAGTCAGATATGTTTGGGAGGTAGACATGATAGGATTTATGGATAGATGGAATAAGGACGCTGAAAAGAGAAAAATAAAGAATACTAAGAGCAGCTGATGCTTATTTAGAGCTTACTTTTTATGTGTCAGGTAGAGTCTCTGGGTGACACAAACAGTTAACGCCCTCAGCTACTAAGAAAAAAACAGGTTGGAGGTTCAAGTTCACCCAGAGGCACCTCGGAAGAAAGGCCTGGCAATCTCCTTCTGAAAAATCAACCACTGAAAACCCTGTGGAGCAGTTCTACTCTGACACACACGGGGTTGCTGTGAGTCAGAATCAACTGGACAGCAATGGGAATGTGCCTGACAGCCTCTGATCACTTCATATAAATGTATTTACTCATTTAAAACTCATAACAATTCCATCAGACAAGTACTATTTTAGTCCCATTTCACAGATCAAGATACTGAGCCACGAAGAAGTTCAGTGACAAGACTAAAGTCATGCAAACAGTAGGTGGCAGAGCTGCTGTTTGAATCCATAAGCTGTATATTTAATCACACAGTATTTTTTCTTTCTAAACCAAGTTTTTAAGGTATAATTTACATGCAGTTTTATAATGCCCCACTTTTAAGTGTACATTTCAATGAGTTCTGACTAACGTATGAAGCTGTGTATCTAAAAGCTGTGTATCTACCACCCTTAAAAAAACAAAACAAAACAAAACAGTTGCCATCGAGTCGATTCTGACTTATAGCAACCCTATAGGGCAGAGCAGAACTACCCCATAGGGTTTCCAAGGAGTGGCTGGTGGATTTGAACTGCCAACCTTTTAGTTAGCAGCCGTAGCTCTTAACCACTGCACCACTGTCATAACCCTTTAATTTTCCTACCCCACCCCTGGGTCCCCTTAGCTCCAGGTAAACACTAATCTGCTGTCCATCACCATAGTTTAATTTTGCCTGATCTCCAATTTTATTTAAATGAAATCATATGGTATATACTCTTTTGTGTCTGACTTCTTTCACTTAGCGTAAATGTTTTTAAGTTTCCACCACGTTGTTACATGGATCAAGAGGTTGTTTCTTTCGATTATAGAATAGTATTCCATTATATTCATAAAACACAATTTTGTATCCATTCACTAGTTGATAGAGCATTTGGTTTTTTCCTGGCATTTGGCTACTTTGAATAAAGCTGCTAGAAACATTTGTATACAAGTCCTTTTATAAACACATTTTTCTTCATTTCTCTTGAATACATAGCTAGGAATGGAATTGCTGGGCAATATGATTCATTTCTCAAGAAACTGCTAAATAGTTTTCCAAAGTGGTTGTGTTATTTTACATTCAGATCCATAATGTATGAGAATTCCACTCCATCCCCATCCTTGCCAACATTTGGTATTGTCGGTTTAATTTTAGCCATTCTAGTGTAGTTGGCATTTTCATGATGACTAATAATGTTGAGAATTTTTTGTCATTTCTTTATTGGCCATTCACATTTCATCTTTTTACCTTTCCCTATTAAAAAATTATTTTATTTGTGTCTTCTTACTGTAAGTCTTTTGTCATGATATATATAGATAGATATAGATTTAGACATAGACATAGACACAGATACAGATACACACATAGATACAGATCTCATGAATGTTTTTTCCCCACCTGTGCCTTGTCTTTTCATTTTCTTAACGGTATCTTTTGAAGATCAAAAGTTTTTAATTTTGGTTCAATTCATTTCATTTTTTCAATTCATTTTTTTTCTCTTATAGATAGTGCTTTTTCATCCTAAAAAAAAATTTGTTTGCCTCATGATTTTGAACATGTTCTCCAATGCTTTCTTTCGGAAGTTTTAGAGTTTAGCTTTTTTATATTTAAGTCTATGATCAATTTCTGGTTAATTTCTTTGCACGGTGTGAAGTACTAATAGAGGTTTATATATTTTTCTATTGGATATCCAGTTGTTCAGGCACCATTTGTGAAAAGACTATGTTCTCTCCATTACATTGACATCTTTGTCAAAAATCAATTGCCCATATACATATGGGTTAATGTTTGGACTCTCTTCTGTTCCACTGATTATTATGTCTATCCTTATAGCACTTGCATACTGCCTTGTTTATTATAATTGTATAATAAATCTTGAAATCACATAGTCTAAGTTCTCAACCGTGTATTTCTTTTTTAAAAATAGACTTTTATTTAAAAAACAGAACAATTTTAGATTTACAGAAAAATGAGAAGACAATAAAGAGAGTTCTCACGTACCCTGTACCGAATTTCCCTATTATTAATATCTGATATTAGCATGGTACTTTGCCACAATTAATGAGGCAATATTGATACAGTATCTGTTCCTTTCGAGTCGATTTTGACTGATAGCAACCTTGTAGGGCAGAGTAGAACTGCCCCATAGAGTTTCCAAGGAGCAGCTGGTAGATTCGAATTGCTGACATTTTGGTTAACAGCCAAGCTCTTAACCACTGGGTCACCAGGGGTCCATTGATATATTATTATTAACTAGAGTCCATATTTTATTCAGATTTCCTTAGTTTGCACCTGATGCATTTTTCTGCTGAGGATCCCATTCAGTATGCCACATTACCTTTAATTGCCAAGCCTCTTTAGGTCCCTCTTGGTATGATAGTTCCTCAGAATTTCCTTGTTTTTGATGACCTTGACAATTTTGAGATAGGAGCCCTGGCAGTGCAGTGGTTAAAGACCTCGGTTGCTAACCAAAAGGTCAGCAGTTCAAGATCACCAGCCACTCCGTGGGGGGAAAAAACCTGGCAATCTGCCCTGGTCAAAATTATGGCCTAGGAAACTCTATGGGCCAATCCTGCCCTGTCCTATAGGGTTGCTATTAGTTGGAATCCACTCAATGGCACACAACAACAGTCAAATATTTTACAGGACACCCCTCTACTGGAATTTATCTGATTTTTTCTTATAATTAAACTGGAGTTATGGATTTGGGGGGGAAGATTACAGAATAAAGTGCCATTTTCATGAAATTTCTTAAGGCAAAATTAGTTTTTGGGCTTTCTAGATGCTTTATCTTTCTACAGAAAAACCCACTGGGCTTTTTATATTGAATTCCATCTAAGTGTTTAGCTTCAGCATTAGGTAGATTAGGGCACCTTTTACTGAGGTAGGAAAACCTGGGAGACAATTAGATGGGGATGTGGAATCAAAAATTCAATTTAAACCCAAAAAACCAAACCTACTGCCGCCGAGTTGATTCTGACTCATAGCGACCCTATAGGACAGAGTAGAACTGCCCCATAGAGTTTCCAAGAAGCACCTGGTGGATTTGAACTGCCAACTTCTTGGTTAGCAGCTGTAGCACTTAACCACTACGTCACCAGGGTTTCCAAACTCCATTTAGTGCATGTTAAATCGAACATCCAAGTGTTCTAACTGAGTCTCTGGCTGCCCTCCCTGCTCTCAGGACAAGAAGATCATTAGTTCTTGTTGTTAGAGACAGGGGCAACATGGGCGTAAATCAGTTAATTAATGAAAGAGTGCCTTACAGTCCTGGATGGCAACCTCAGAATCATCCATTTATCTATTAGTGATTTCTATGCTTCTTGACATGAAAAATTGTAAAAAGTACAGCTGTTTCCATGTGGCTCCATGAAGTCTCAGAAAACGGGAGACTCCTAAGAACCTATCACGTTTTAGGTATTCTGCTAGGTCTTTTACATACCATAGAAATATATTTCCAGACTTACAACGACCTGAAAAATGGCAATTCTTTTCCCCTCATTTGCAAAGCTGGAGACAGAGGTCTGAGAGAATAGGTAACTCCTCAAAGTCACACAGCAGAGAATGGTGATGCTGGGATTTAGATCGGGGATATTGTTGCCCAATAAAATATTGTATGGGACATCCTTACACTAAAGCATTATTCTTTGTTGACTTGAAATTCAAATCTAACCGGACATCCCGTATTTCATTAGCTAAATCTGGCAACCCCAGTTCAGGCCCACCTGGCCACACAGGCAGTGGTCCTTCTGCCCCACGGTATACACACAATACATTAGGGGATGTGTTGGAATCCAGAACACAGTTCCCCATATTCTGTGAGTCAATTAATTTATATACATAAAATATATGTATGATTTATATGTATGTATTTATATCTACATATAGATATGAAGGTGGCCCATACTCCGCACTTTGAAAAAAAAAACTATAATATAGGTATGAAAATGAGGAAGGAGTTATTATTTATTTGGGGGGAGACAGTTGCATGAGCCTTAAATACTGTTAACCTTTTGCTTCAATCAACCACCACCAGATTGGAACTTGTTCCAACCCAATAATTCCATTATATGTTTAAACTGTTTTGTAGCACTTAAAGATGCAGTCTAAATATCTAGAAAAAAAAAAAAAAAGACACAATGTCTGGTCGCATTTGATGCTCTCAACCTCTGATTAAAAATATCATACCAGTAAGACTACTGATGAGATCATTCCCTCTCTGGAGGCAGAGAAACCTTGTCAGTACACTGGAAGAAATAATTGGTATCCTTACTCGCAATCAACCCTCGGTGTAAATTTAAATTCTTAATCATAAGCTTCAAGGTTTTATGATAACGTCTTTTCTCCTTCTAGCCTTGTCTTTAGTGCTCTAACATGTCCTGTGCTCTATTTTAATACGTAAGTGTATTCTTATTTCCTTTATTAGGAGGTTCAGGTGCTTTTTAGTTTTGTAAATAGTAGAAACAATAAAAGCTCCTAAAAATTTAGATAAATATTTTTTATAAATGTGGCATAAGAATGAGACTTTCTAAGAAGATACCAAAAGAAAAATAAATAAACCAAGGAAAAGATTGATAAATTTACTACACAAAAATGTAGAACTTCAGCATAGTTAAAAACAAAAAACTCAAATTCAAATGTCAAATTGGGCAAAATATTTGTATCTAGATTGCCAATAGTTCCCAAACTATTCATTGACTAATTTATTCTTTAGTTGTCCATTTTTGAAAACACACACCATTGTCTGTGTTATTATTTTTGCCAACATATTAAAAAGTTTCTCTTCTTTTCATCATTTCTTATATTCCAATTATTCCCTTGGGGTTCACTTTTCTTCCTCTTGAGTACATCCTTTATTAACTATTTCAGTAAAGGTCATGGATGGTAAAGTCTCTTGGTCTTTCTATGTCTGCATATCATCCTCACTTGAATGATGGTTATCTGTGTAAAGAGTCCAAGATTCAGGCTAATTGTTCTTTAAAATGAATTCCATCTTTTCCCTCTAAGGTCTTTTAATGTTTTCTCTTCAGCTTTGATGTTCTGTAGCTTCATTATGATGGATCTAGATGTGGATATATATGTGTCTATCCTGCCCTTTTTTTTTTTTTTACTTAAATTAGAGGAAATGAAGAAAGTATGCTATTTTATATCTGTTATCTTAATGTACAAGTATTGAAACAATATGTGGAGGTCAGAATACAAACCAAAAACCAAACCCATTGTCCAGTTGACTCTGACTCATAGCCACCCTATAGGACAGAGTAGAACTGCCCCATAGTGTTTCTAAGGAATGATGGGTGAATTTGAACTGCTGACCTTTTGGTTAGCAGGCTGAGCTCTTAACCACAGTGCCACTAGGGTTCTAGAGGTTAGAATACATAGAACTAAAACGGACCCAAATTTGGAAGCCATGTCATTTTGAGTTGAGGGTCACAATTCTGTGACAGCAGCCACACGCAGAAATAGATATGGGGTAACCAGCCGATAGAAGAGAGGGAGTGGCATAGAAAACAATTTTTTAGTTCCCTGGCTTGGATTTCAGACTTTTAAGGGACTGCACTTTTAAGTGACTTTTCAGAGAGAAATTCCAGCCTGTAGTAGCAGCTCAGGCTGATGCTCAGTGGTCCAGGGAGCATCTGAAGGCTGTTTAAGAAGAGGGGACTCTCTGAGTCAGAAAGAGAACCCACAGCGAGTGACATGGAAGCTATGGCCCACTGAAAAGACTACAAGAAAGACAAGGCGGTCCCTAGGCTCTACGTCTTCCTCTCTACTTCTTCGATCAGGTGTCTGAGGGCCAGAGGTTAGACACTGATGGCGGGGGTCATGGTGGAAGACTTGGGCTGGTGTTATCCAGCTGTCTTTCATCAGAGGCAATGCTTACTTCCTTCATTCCTAGTGTTATAAGACTTATCCAAGATTTATCTTAAGTTAGAGGAAACTTTAGGGGAAGGTGTGCACTTTTAGTTAAGTTCCCGAGTGGTCAAGGAGGCAGAGGGATGAGGAGGGAGCCAGGACTAGAACGAGGCTCAGCATTCTGGGGAAGGTGGTGGTGGTGGTAGTTCCCACTGAGTCAGCTTTGACTCATGGTGCTCTGCTGTACAACAGGACAAAAGGTCCTGAGCCATGTTCATGAAAGTTGGTATGCTCAAGTTCATTGTTGATGCTACTATGTATTCTGAGTGCCTTCCAACCTAGGGGCTCATCTTCCAGCACTATGTCAGACAGTATTCTGTTGTGATCCATTAGGGTTTCATTGGCTAATTTTCAGAAGTAGATCATCAGGCTCTTCTTCCTAACCTCCTAGTCTGTCTTAGTCTGGAAACTCCACTAAAACCTGTCAACCAAGGGTGGCCCTGCTGGTATCTGAAATACCGGTGACATGGCTTCCAACATCTAGAAACACGCAAGCTACCATAATATGACAAACTGACAGACGGGTGGTGGTGGTGAAGGGTATTAGAGAAAGCTAAGGACTTTACACTGTACCAAAGTTTACCAAGACTAACTTGAGGAGGCAAGCATAATAGAATCTAAGAAGATATCCTTCTGAATGGGAAGGTACATAGATGAGCAAAATACCCCTCGTGGGGATGCAAAATTTCCTAGAGGGAGTTTGTAAGAGGTAATATTTTTGATAGACTCAACGAATGTGTTTTTCTCATCAGTGAAACCTACTTCTTTGACTTCTCACAGCTGTAATAATAAAAGCCAAGTCTCGCTGACTCCAGTCACAGAGTTGCTTTGTAAGCTATAGAGAGAAAGAAGGATGTTAACTAAGTTAAGTTTCCCCAAGATAAGAAGAAAGGATGTTTTGTAAGTTTTCCAGGATCTGGGGGCGGGGGGCGGGAATTAATTTGGAAAGGGTGGGGTAGGAGAGGAAGGAAGGAAGGAAAGAAAGGAAAAAAGGCAGAAATCAGACTCAAATGTCTGTTCCCCAGAAACACAGTCCAGGGATATTTGCAAAGCAGAGGTGCTTGTGTCCTCCTGGTCTTTGGAACTTTCAGAAGATGCCAGCTTCACTGTGCTCCAGACTGCAGCCAAGGAACAGAAGTTATTGTAGGTGTTCGGGCAGAGACAGAGGGTCTGAGTCAGGGTCCCAGTTTTCTATGGATGTGCGCAGCTTGCAGGAAATACTGAAGTTCTCCCTAACGCACAGCTCCCCGCTTCATGCAAGGTGAACTGAAAGGTCCAAGAAGACTGGTGAGAAGAAGTAGAATCCAGACAAGAAATTGGCAAGAGCTGGCCCTTGTGACTCAGTCAATGGCAGGGTCCATAAGCATTGATAATGGATGTCAGCTTCTCAGAAAACAGGGAGAAGTTACAATAGAGGTGGGTGTAGGAACGGGGCTAGAGACCAATGGAACAAGGCAGCTCGTAGACAGGCTAGCCTGGCACAGACCCTCCTCCTAGGCGTATCATCCCCCTTCTTCAGCCTGAAAACGTTGTGGGGAGAAAAAGGGGGTGGGGAAGACTCCTTAAGAATGTAGAAATTGCCCTATCTTTGAACTGGCATATTAACTTAAAAAGATCCCTTACACCATGCAAAATTTAGCTGTGTTTACTTGGCAGTGTTTAACCTCACCCGACCCACAAAAAAATCGCAGTGGCCAATGAGTGGAATTAAGCATTCAAGAGCAAAGGAAAGCCAGTTAGAGAAAATAGTGATATTCTTGCATATCTGATTGGAAGTGATTTTCTGCCTATAGGGTTTAAGATCTGGGTCTTTAAAATTTTTTTTAAAGAAATAAATTCTGTTCATTGGGAGTTATTTATAATAATAAAAGCACATATTCATTTGGAACATTTATAATTCAACCCAAAGAAAAATACTATTGAATGTCTCATCAATTTTAGAATGTACCTCTTCACATATTCATTTAGTGAACATATACTGTACGTGGAAACCCTGGTGGCGTAGTGGTTAAGTGCTGTGGCTGCTAGATAAAAGGTTGGCAGTTCGAATCCACCAGCCGCTCCTTGGAAACCCTATGGGGTAGTTCTGCTCTGTCCTATAAGGTTGCTATGAGTTAGAATCGACTTGACGGCAATGGGTTATACTATAAATACTAGCTTTTAACACTTTTTTTAACAATATTTGTGATAATTTTTCCCTGTCATTAAACAGTCTTACTATTCATTTCTTAACTCATTTTTAACCAATCCCCTGTTGTTCTTTAGATTACTTCTAAAATTTCCTATTCTAAAGAATACTCTGGTAGATATCCATTTGCATAAAAATTTGTGAGCATCTGGGTTGGGCTGGGTTTGTGAGCATCTTATAATTTCTAATCTAGATAAAATCCTAGAAATAAAACAACTGAGTTCTATTGCCAAACCTCCTGTTCATGTGCACATTTTTATAGCTTTTTATTCAAATGACCATATTCTCTCTAGCTGTACCCATTTATACATTTAAGGAGCCCTGGTGGCACAACAATTAAGCACTTGGTTGCGAATGGAAAGGTTGGCGGTTTGAACCCACCCAGCAGCTGTGTGGGACAAATACCTGGCGATCTGCTCCCGTAAAGATTACAGCCTAGAAAACGCTATAGGGCAGTTCTACCCGTCACATGGGGACACTATGAGTGGATAACCGGCGCAACAGCACCCAACAACAACCAGCAGTGTATGAGAATGTCCATTTCTCCCTCCTCTCAACAGTTTTTTTTTTTAAATCTTTGCCAAATATGGCACTTTTAAAAAATTTTCTTTGACAATGGAATGAAAATGAGGATTTCTCCTATGTCTGCAGGCAATCTTCTTATTTAAATGGCTTTCCTACCTTTCCATGGGTATTTAGCTCTTCCCTATTGACTTCTGAACCTTTCTTCTGTTTTAAGGATCTTTTGTCATGTATGTGGTGATTTTTCTCCCCAGCTTGACATCAACGTCTAATTTTGTTTTACAAGCCTTTTCCTCACTTTGGCAAATATTGTATATATATGTACATATATCTGGGAGCCCCTGGAGGCTCAGTGGTTAAGAGCTTGGCTGCTAACCAAAAGGTCGGCAGTTCGAATCCACCAGCCACTCGTTGGTAACTGTACGGGGCAGTTCTACTCTATCCTACAGGGTCACTATGAGTCGGAATCAACTCCATGGCAACGGGTTTTGGTATATATATTTAAAGATCAAATAATGAGATGGTCTAATCCCCAGAAAATTGTCCTTTGATTCTCGACTGTTGGTAAAACTTGGAGACTCTGCCCTTACTGGCAGGGAGTGATGACTGGAGTAAACGAAGGAAACAAGTTTAAACAAATACGTGCTTACTCAGACTCTGCTTAGCAGAAGCTGCTCTCAGCCCACACAATCTTCACACCCACTGTGGGGAATTTCAACCTGCTACAATGTCCTGTTCTCTGGGCCTTGAGAAAACACTAGTAAGTATAATAACAACTGACAGTGTGTGTCTACAGTTTTGTAGTTCTTTCCCAGGGAGAATCTCATTTAACCCCAGGAGCTTGTTAATGTCGTTCTTGTCTTACATATGGCGAAACAGGCTTAGTGACGTGGTCCACGACACTCAGGTAGGTAGTGAATGTGCAGGCCTGACTAGTGTGCCCACGCGGTTCTTGCCCCATTCTGAATCCCACACTCTCGTTTGACAGGACTGCTTTCCCAGCGCCAGAAGAGTTTTGAAATACGTTTCAGAAGGTTAATAAAAGTGGTGAGATGTAAAGCCATAATCTCCTGGTAATACGTGAAAAGTGAAACATGTGCATACATACCGAAGCCTAATCTTATAAATAAATGCTATAGGAGCCCTGGTGGTGCAGTGGTTAAGAACTCGGCTGCTAACCGAAAGGTTGGCAGTTCGAATCCAACAGCTGGCTCCCTTGGAAACCCTATAAAACCCAAACCAAACCCCTTTGCCATTCAGTCGATTCCAACTCAAAGCAACTCTATGGAAATCCTATGGGGCAGCTATAGGGTGGCTATGAGTCAGAAGGGACTTCACAGCAATGGGTTTTGGTTTGGGTTTTTGTCCTTGGAAAATGTAAGTGCCAGTGTGTGCTCACCCATGAGTTGGCAGGAGCTGGGGACATTAAGGGCAATAAAACAACAACAAAAAACCCCATGGAGCCAAGTATATGGTCATTAGCAACTCTCCTTATTCCTGACTGAGGGCGGTCTCTGAATCATCACGCTCCTCCCCTCCACCCAGCAGGCACACACTCGCTTCTCCTCCACCTCTAAATCTTTAGTTTTTCATCTAACACTTATTGTCATGTTACATACCATGTACTTATCAGCTACTTGTTTATCATCTATATTGATTTTGTTACTTGTTTATGGATGATAAACAAGAGCGGTGTTATCTTCACACAAAGAAGTCCCAGGAGAGTTGAGATTTGTCTGTTTTCATCATTACACTATTGCCAGTCCCTAAAAGAGTGTCTCTAGCACAGTGGGCACCAGATAAATACCTGTGCTAGAATTAATAGGTAAGAACTGAGCAACACTGGATTTTCAGGTAGACCCCAAGGGGCCTCCTAGCTTTTCCTAAACTCTGTATAAGGATATCTAAAACGCAGCTTCCCTTCACCTGCCTCTCTCACGCTCGGGCAACCCTAGAGCACATCAATATTTTTCCCAACTTGGAAATTTTCTTGAAAATTACTATTTCAATGATAATAAACCAGTGTGACTCTTATGTTACTCATTATTTAAAATTATGAAACGTAATTCTGTTTTGTGTTTATGTTTTAGTTATTCAGAAAGTACAAATTGGCTCTAGAACATAAAAGAATATTTTGAACAAACACAATAGAACTTATTCACCTGCATCATAAAGGATGGGGTTCCTTTTGTGTAACTGAGACCCCAAATGATGGTGACTTAGACACACCCATCTAGCATAGAGACACACTATGTCTCTCCTACACAAAGTCTGGAAGCAGGCAGTCTATCACTTGTATAGGATTCAGTTCCATCTATTTTTCAGGTACATGGATTCTATCTCAATTGTTCTACTATTTATGTGGCCTCTAGTTTCGCCTCATGGTCCCAAAAAACTGCTTTAGCTCCAGTTATTTCATCTGTACTGCATCCTGTAGGAAGAACAAAGGGACAAAGAAAAATGCATGATAATTGTCTACCAATGAAGATTTAAGGCTGTCACAAAGCACTTCTGCTTACATTCCATTGGCCAGAACCAAGTGACATGGCCTCACTTTGCCTGAAGGGAGACAGGGAAGTATAGCCTTGTGGTCCATGTGGTCATGTACCCAGCTAAAATTGGCTGCTGTTATTACCATGTAAGGAAACCCTGGAGGCACAGTGGTTAAGTGCTACAGCTGTTAACCAAAAGGTTGGCAGTTCGAATCCATCAGGCGCTCCTTGGAAACTCTGGGGCAGCTCTACTCTGTCCTGTAGGGTAGCTATGAGTCGGAGGCAGTGGGTTTGGTTTTGGTTTATTACCATGTAAACGGAAAGGACTTAAGAGGACAGCTAGCAGTCTCTACCAACGTATCCAAATGGGTGTTTTACTCTTCAGAATAATCATCTCATCAGGCTAAGTATTTATGCCAATAACGCCATCATTGCCCTATTTTTGAACTGCCTTCAGGGCCTACAACACATATTATACATATCCTCAGAGGTGTCAGATCTTAATTTTAAAGAGTAAATTTGATTTTTGAAACATCAAAAAGACATCTCAGATGAAGTTTTATGAACATGTGATAAAATTAGTAATGTCATTTGAGGCCAAGAAGTTAAATATGACTTCAATCCTGTAAGTCCAGTGTCTCTCTGAAAAGATGGCCTTATACATATTTCCCATGACTGGCTCACCATCACTATGCCCCGCCCCCCACCCCGCCATCAGGGTCAGTACTACCACTTAGTAAAGGCTGCAGACTTATGAGAATGGTAAATCTTACATATGACATTCTCTACTTTATACATAAAAAAAAGTACCTGAATAAATCCATTTAATGCCACTTAAACTTTCAGACATATATCTCTTTGTCTGAATTACTTGCTCTAACAGCACATGGTGTTGCCGTTGTTGTTGTTGTTAGGTGCTGCCAAGTTGGATCTGACTCATAGCGGCCCTATGTACAACCTAACGAAACACCGCCTGGTCCTGCGACACCCTATGTACAACAGAACGAAACACTGCCTGGTCCTGCGACACCCTCACATTCACGGTTATGCTTGAGCCCATGGTTGCAGCCAATGTCTCACCAAGGCCATATTTTCCAACTACCTACCCTTGTTCTTTGTTTCCAGTTTTCGCACTCCAACTGCCAGTAATTATTGATGTGTCTTGACTGCACGTTTGATCAATTTCAGACTGTAGAAGTTGGTAAAATGCTTCAATTTCTTCATCTTTGGTCTTAGAGGTTGGTGAATACATCTGAATAGTAGTCATATTAACTGGTCTCCCTTGCAGGCATATGGATATTATCCTATGACTGACTGCGTTGTACTTCAGGATAGATCTTGAAATGTTCTTTTTGACGATGAATGCAACTCCATTCCTCTTCATGCTGTCACTCCCAGCATAGTAGACCGTATGACTGTCTGATTCAAAATGGCCAATACCAGTCCCTTCAGCTAACTACTGCCTAGGATGTCGATGTTTATGCACTCCATTTCATTTTTGATGATTTCTAATTTTCCTAGATTCATAGTTTGTACATCCCATGTTCAAATTATTAATGGATATTTGCAGCTGTTTCTCCTCATTTCGAGTCATACTACATCAGCAAATGAAGGTCCTGAAAGCTTGACTCCATCCAGTCATTAAGGCTGACTCTCCTTTGAGGAGGCAGCTCTTCCCCAGTCATATTCTGAGTGCCTTCCAACCTGAGGGGCTCATCTTCCAGCACTATATCAGACGGTGTTTGGTTGCTATTCATAACATTTTCACTAGCCAATTTTTCAGAAGTAGGCTGCCAGGTTCTTCTTCTTAGTCTGTCTTAGTCTGTCAGCTCCGTTGAAACCTGTCCACCAATGGTGACACTGCTGGTACTTGAAATACCAGTGACAAAGCTTCCAGTATCACAGCACTGTGCAAGCCACCACAGTATGACACACTGACAGACGTGGTGGTAGCAGATGGTATATTATTAAAAATACGCATTACACTTGGTGTGCTTCTTTTCTAGAATGGAGGAGATTCTAATTGTCAAATTTACATAAATATGCCTCAAAATTAGGATCTCCAAGTAGAAAGCCTACTTATGTTAAAGCTCATTTAAAATGTCATGTCATATTGTATTTCCAGCATTTAGCTCAGTGTTACACCCTCTGGGCAAAAAGTTTTAATTACCATGTACTTCATTTAAAAAGATGGTTCAAAATAGCAGATTTCATTCTTCCCAAAATGTGAAATTAATAAAAATAACAAGTATTGGTTATATAGTGAATCATTTCTAAAATTTTATATCCAACTTCTTTGAATCCATCGAGTGTGCCAAACCAGGAAAAGAGTTCTTTTTGTAGTCTTTCAGAACTCCACTAAATATTGTGCACTCGGTAATCTTCCCCAGAAGGACGTGTTCCTCCTTAGTACCCTTGTAGCATCCCATTGTAGACTATTGTAATTGCCTATTGCTCTTTTTGGAGCCCTGGTGGTGCAGTGGTTAAGAGCACGGCTGCTAACCAAAAGGTCAGTGGTTCGACTCCACCAGCCACTCCTTGGAAGCTCTGTGGGGCAGTTCTACTCTGTCCTGTCAAGTCCTTATGAATTGAAATCGACCGGACAGCCATGGGTTTGGTTTTTTGTTGTTGTTATTGCTCTTTCAGCAGACTTAAAACTCCTCTGAGTTTGAAACTAGGACATATTCATTATTTATGTTTTCAACAATATGCTTGGCATTTAGCATGCCTTCAATAAATCTTGACTTGTTTTGGACTCTCCTGTCTTAATTTCCACAGGCATATGTATATGACCTTTTAGCCAAATTTCACTGGGATTTAGTGGGTGAATACTCACTGTGTGTTATCTTGGCAGCTGAATTTTCGAATGATATCATACCAAGGGATATGATGTTTATTGAGTAGGGAAAGAGGTGAGGAGAGAAAGAAAAATAAAGAAATGAGAGATTGTAGACTAACAGTACTCAGAAAGTTAATTTGAAGCACATTAACTAAATCTTAAAATCAATTTGTCAGAATCAAAATAAACCTTATTCTCTAGATGAGTAAGACAATGAAAAAGACAAGATAGGGTTAAGAACAAAAGAGGAACGGAATATGACTGAAGTACCTGAAAATAACAGAAAGCAAGAGCGGTGCTCTAGAAATTCTTTTAAATTACACCATGATAACACACCAAAGAAGAAATACATGATTTTTTTCAAGTGATACCAAAACCTCATTTGACCAAATTCAAAATGTTTTTTTCAAAAATATCTTTGGTAGAATAAACATTGATACTATTAAAATAATAATTATTGTATACATGCACAGATGAAACCAAACGTCAACATCACTAAGCTTAATGGTGAACCACTGATAGAAGCGTTGACATCAAGGGCACAAACAAGACAAGGACGCTCACTAGGACCTCCATCATGTACATCCATTATGTACACTGTTCTGGATATATTAGCGAAAGCAAATACTCAAGAGAAAGAAATGAGGTATGAACACTGAAGGGGGAAAGAAAAACTACTCATTTTTGTATATACAGTAATTGCATAGTTAGAATACAGCTAGAAGAAACTAGAGAAATCAATAAGTTAGATGATAAGAAAATTAATACAAAAGTTATTAGACTTCCTATATGCAGCAGTAAATAGATGGAAAATATAGTGAAAGGAAAGACCTGTTTAGACTTTCATCCAGGGTCAGCTTTTGTTGTTTGCAGCTAAAAGCTCTGACTAAAAGAGTTGTCAAAAAAGAGATGTGAGCAATAAAAATTCATGAATTAGGGGGAACCTAGGACTGGATCAGACTGGTGCTGCTACTCTGAAATCTACCTACCATTCAGAACAGGACTTCGGTGGCCCATGGTTACAAGGGGAAAAAAAAAAGGCTGGTTGCTGTCAAGTCGATTCCAACTCATGGCAACCCCATGTGTATTAGAGTGGAACTGTGCTCTATAGGGTTTTCCACGGGCTGATTTTGTGGAGGTATATCACCAGGCCTTTCCTCCCAGGTTCTTCTGAGTGGACTTGAACCTCCAACCTTTTGGTTAGCAGTCAAGCACTTAACCATTTTTGCCCCCGGGGATGATGAAAAAAAAAAAAGATAATTCAGTTATCACATGAAATAACCTATAAGGAAGCCACAGCCTCATTAGGTCCCCTATGTAACATTAGGGCACTGATTGGGAATGAAAGGACCCCCAATCATTGACATGGAAGATTTTAGATAAGTCACTGTACCCAGAATTCACAAAGTCCACTGAGAATGCTTTGCCTGCAGAAGCAATCTTTTCTTCACAATTTGCTGTAGAATTTGTTCCTGCCTTGCTTGAAGACCCTGTAATGAAGTCATCGGAGGCAGTTACCTTGTAATGGGAAACTAAGTCTCTTTAGGCCTTACTACCGCTGTCCTGAGACTGTCTCCGGACCTCTAAGTAGAATGACACTCTGCATGCCCCAGGGCACAATCACAATATTGTATCTTAAAAAAGAAAGCTCACTACAAAAAGATTTGCAAAGCTTTGATAATCTTTATTGGCAAAAATTTGGAGAAAATCTGAGAGAATGAAATTCAGAAGTGCTAGACCAAGGAGGAAGGTACATGATTTTTTATCAGGCTGAATTTATCAATATGGACGAATTCACTCGTGAGTCATCATGGCGGCTAGGGCAACAGTCACGTTCAGTTGACTGAAAACTGCATTTAGTGTTGATCCACACCAAATGAAGGTGATATGAGAGAAAAAAACTGATATAGAAAGGAAGAAGCCCAAAGTCTTAGACCATATGTGGCTCACTTACCTTACCCCCACCGAGGGTTTGACAGACATTTCCGTCTCCATGATAAATGCACTGGTGAGAAAAGCACCACAGTCCTAAGTGTAGTGACAGGTCTTTCCAGGTAGGGGGAGCTAGACAGAAACACAGCAGTGGGGATGAAGGACTCTTGTGAGGGGACAAGTAGGTGTGTGTAGTTGCTGTAACATGCAATACAGCCAAAGTGATCTCAGGATGATCTTATCTACGGAGATCATTGGTGTTGGCTAATTGATCACAGCGTTCTTAGGACCACCTAGATCCCATCTGGGCTATGTACTCTGGTGAGCAGAGGACTGACTTGATCCACAATAATAGGTCTTCTTAGCCCCTCAGAAGATGTCTGGATGGGACAAACGGTTTGTGCTTGTCTTAGTTATCTGGTGCTGCTGTAACAGAAACACCACAAGTGGACAGCTTTAACAAGCAAATTCATTCTCTCACAGTCTAGGAGGCTAAAAGTCCAAATTCAGGGCGCCAGCTCCAGGGGAAGGCTTTCTCTCTGTGTCTGCTCTGGGGGAAAGTCCTTGTCATCAAACTTCTCCTGGGCTAGGAGATTCTCAGCACAGGGACCTGAGTCCAAAGGATGTGCTTGCTCCCAGACCTTCTTTCTAGGTTGTTTGAGGTCTGTATCTCTCGGCTTGCTTCTCTCTCATTTTTATCACTTATAAGATAAAGGTGATGCAGGCCACACCCCAGGGAAACTCCCCTTACATCAAATCAGGGCTGTGATCTGAGTAAGGGTGTTACACCCCACCCTAATCCTCCTTAATGTAACATAATCTTGCTTCATTAGCCACAGGCAGAGATTAGGATTTATAATACGTGGGGAAATTACAGAGCAATCACAAAATGAAGGATAATCACATAATACTTGGAATCACAGCCTAGCCAAGTTGACACACACTTTGGAGGGACATTATTCAACCCATGACAGCGCTCAACTAAAAACCAAAGAGTTGGTGGCTCGAATGCATACAGAGGTGCCACAGAAGAAAGGTCTCGAGTTCTATTTTCATAAGATCACAGCCACTGCAAACCCTATAAAGCACAGTTCTACTCTGAAACACGTGGGATCACCATGAGTCAGAAGCAACTCGACAGTAACAGGTTTTGTTATAGACCCTCAGTTACTAGGCCTGAGAAAATTCTGACTCAAAGTTCTATGAATGAATGGAAGGCCTAGACACCTTGTAGGAAAAAAAAAGAAAAATAGCATTAATAATATATTCCATATTCTCGTCCCTTTACCTTTCTCAAAAGGACAGGTGGTCATTTGCTAAAGTAAGTGCATGTTGGAGAAAAGGAAACGCCCAAGCCTCTCAGGGATTCTTAGCTAATCCAAAATATAACCACCAATAAGACTGAGCCTTTGGAGGCTGGTTGATAAATGGAATTTCGGCTTGGGTCCATCTCATAATGAGCTTGATGTTGTTGTTAGGTGCCATCGAGTTGCTTTCGACTCATGTAGACCCTATGCACAACAGAACGAAGCACTGCCTGGTCTTCCATCATCCTCACAATTGTTGCTATGCTTGAGCCCATTGTTGCAGCCACTGTGTCAATCCATCGTGTTGAGGGTCTTCCTCTTTTTTGATGACCCTCTATTTTACCAAGCATGGTATCCTTCTCCAGGGACTGCTTCCTCCTGATAACAAGTCCAAAGTATGTGAGATGCAGTCTCGCCATCCTTGCTTCTAAGAAGCATTCTGGCTGTATTTCTTCCAGGACTTATTTGTTTGTTCTTTTGGTAGTCCAGGGTATATTCAATATTCTTTGCCAACACCACAATTCAAAGGCATCAATTCTTTGGTCTTACTTATTTATTGTCCAGCTTTCTCATGCATATGGGGCAATTGAAAATACCATGGCTTGGGTCAGGCACGCCTTAGTCCTCAGGGTGACATTTTTGTTTTTTAATACTTTAAAGAGGTCTTTTGAAGCAGATTTGCCCAATGCAATGTGCCTTTTGATTTCTTAAACGCTGCTTCCATGGATGTTGACTTGGATCCAAGTAAAATGAAACCCTTGACAACCTCAATCTTTTCTCCAATTGTCATGATGTTGCTTATTGGTCCAGTTGTGAGGATTTTTGTTTTCTTTATGTTGAAGTGTAATCTATACTGAAGGCTGTAGTCTTTGATCTTCATCAGTAAGTGTTTCAAGTCCTCTTCACTTTCAGCAAGCAAGGTTGTGTCATCTGCACAATGCAGGTTGGTAATGAGTCTTCCTCCAATCCTGAGGTCGATGTATTCATCCTGTAGTTATTTTCCAAGTGTAGAGCACATTAACAAAATAAATACACTCTGCAGAATCACTGTCAGCTTCATCTGGCTCCATGTGTATATGTTTACCTAATAGTCACAGCAATTCATGAGGTAGGTGCTGTCACTATTCCATGTAAGAGATAAGGAAGCAAAGAACAGGATAGATAAGTAATTTGTCCAAGTTCCCATGGCCTAGATTCTGGCAGAAATGGTGTTTGATTACAGGCGGTCACGTTTCAGAATTTGTGCTTTAGTCATTGCACTGTAATACCAAGCAGAGTATAAAGTCAGTTCTGCCGAGGAAAAACATACATATATACACACAAAATGTGTGTGTGTGTGTGTGTGTCTGATGTAACCACACATCCACGCATGTGCATACGTACATACATTTTAGGAAAACACACAAAAGGCAAATGACATTGGATACTTTTGAGAACAGTGACGGGGTCAAAGTAAGAGGAAGTCTTTTGGTTTCTATTTTATGTACATTTTTTATAATGTGAAGTCTCTGACCGTGTGCATATTTTACTCTTGCTTTCATGTGAACAGATTATCTGGGTCATAGAATTTGGGTTTCTGAGTCATTTTTATTTTCTTTATACTTCCTGTATCAAATAAACAAAAAATGATAAAAAAAAAAACAAAAAAAAAACTGAACACATCATATAACCTTATCTGGTATTAAACAATTTTAGAAAATATAAATAAATTTTATCTCCAAGAGAGAAAAAAATCTAATTAATGAGGACTCAATAAACAATTTTCCAACAGAAGACAAAGTATGTGCAAAGGGCCTGAATTAAGAGAGATAATTCTTTAAAGGGGAAGAAAAAGAACTTTCCAAAATGGATGCATAGGGATAGATCCAGAAGAAGAGAGATAATGATGAGCTTGGAGAGGAAGGCAAGTCCTTGTAGGACATTTTAAATATTTGGCTATTGTCCTAAAAGTAATGGGAAATCATTTAGAGTTTTAAGCATGGGAGAAACATGATCAGATCAATTTTTTTTTAAAGGATCACTGGGTCAACGGTGTGAATAATAGATTGGAAAGAGGCAAAAGTGATGCCAGAAGCTATTGACAAGTGAATTAGTGGAGCGCAGAGAAAGTAATGGTGAACTAGGCTGTGGGGGTGGCAGAAGGGGAAGAAACAAGTGGATGGATGACAGTGAGGGCAAGGTCAACGTGATCTGATAATTGACAAGATGCTGAGAGAAGGAAGCCACAAGACAGACTCCCGGTGTTTTGACTTGCACATTCCATGTGCATTGATGCCATTTAATGAATAAAAAGGAGGAAATTAAGGAAGAACACATAAGTTAAGCTTGGAATATGTTGAACCAAAGGTAGAAGTTAGAAATCTAAGTAAAGAGGCAAATGGATATGAAGCATTGAAGCTCAGAAAAGAGGTCTCTGTTGGGCCAAAAAGATCACCGTGGGAGTTAACAGGAATACCTAGGGAGAGAGTGACCCATGAACACAGGGCCTGTGAGAAAGACCAGCTCTTAGAAGGGACTCAGGAAATAATTGTTGAATCAGTGATTGAGGCAGCCAAGGAGACAAAGAAAGTGTTTTGTGAAGAAATAGAAGGGAAGTGAGATTCACATCATAAAAGAAAGGGGGAAAAAGTGGTCAATTCTGTTAAGTGTGGCCAAGAAGCAAAAAGTTGATATAAGGGATTTATTTTAAAAGAAGTCCAGGGTTTTCTCTAAGGTTAGTAGCTGTCTAATCAAATTTCTAATACCTCATACAAATATCATATTGTATAAGTAATAATACTGATTATGATATGACTGGGATAGTATAAGATGCAGAATCAAAAAGAAAAAAACTTCCATTTTGCCCAACATGCTCTGTTGGTAAATATAGACTAGTGCATGATTTTGGCCAACTTTCATTTATCTAAATAATTAAATCACACAATTTTCAAACAGCTCATTTAATTACATGATTTTAAACTGAACCTCAAAGGTAATGGATATAATTAAGAGACGGTAACATGGTTTCAGGTAGGTTCAACGTGATTTATAAATGTGTCAGACCAGAATCACGCAAGGTATCTCAGAAATACTGACTCATAAGACTGACTGGCTTTGTGGTATTTTCATGCTTAATTTAATCCTCCTAGTTTTTTTAGACTGCATGTTATTCAATCCTATGAGTCCATTGTTTCTCTGATAAAATGGCCTTATACACATTTCCCGTGACCAGCCCACCATCACCTTGCCTACTCTCCCTCCACCCCCCACCCCACTATCAGGATCAGTACTACCATTTAGTAAATGCTGCAAACGTATGAGGATGGTAATTCTCATATATGACATTTCTACTTTATGTATCGTAACTGAGGAAATCCATTCAACGCCACTTAAATTGTAACTTTCAGACATATATCTCTTTATCTGAATTACATGCTGTAATAGCAGATGGTATATTATTAAAAATATGCATTACACTTGGTGCTCTCTTCTAGAATGGAGAAAATTCTGTTTCCAAAATATATATAAATATACCTTAAAATTAGGATCTCAGAGTAGAAACCCTACTTAAAGCTCATTTAAAATGCCATGTGATATTGTGCTTACATTGATTAGTTAAATAGCATTCACTCCCTGGACATAAAGTTCTAATTACAGTGCACTTCATTAAAAGATAGTTCAAAATATCAAAGAACAAATCAGTCTTAGAATTAATACAACCAGAATGTTCGTTAGAAGCAAGGATGGCAGGACTTCAACTCCCTTATGCTTTGATCTCATCATCAGGAAAGATCAATCACTATAAAATGACATCATGGCTGGTAAAGTTGAGGATCAGTGAAAATGAAGGAAACCCTCAATGAGGTGAATTGACACACAGCCACAACGACGCACTCAAACATACCAATGATTATGAAGATGGTACAGGACGGGGCAACATTGTAATACACAAGGTCTCCATAAGTCAGAGCTGACTTGTCAGCAACTAACAACGACAAAGAGTTGGGCTGAGGAAATAAAAATCAGGCATACCAGGCAAAAGGAAAGACCACCTGATCAGAGAAGCATAAATAAAGGAAGAGATAACTCTATTTGACAAAAACAAAAGCATTTTGATTTTACGAAGGAATAACATATAGGACCGGAAGTGAAAACAACAGGGGTTGGATTACCAGGTATGGAGCTAGGAATCATAGAAGCCATGAAAAGAATCTTAGGACCTTAAGCTGGTGAAGAATGGGACTGTGTGACTATCTCGTTATCCAACATTTTGCATTTATAACAATAGTTAAAAAATCTACTATCCGACTATTTCTCACATTAATGATGTACATTTGGCAGTAACGAACATCAAGGTACAAAGGAAGAGTAATGCTGGCTGTGATGATTCAGGTTATGTGTCAGCTCGGCTGGGCCATGATTCTCTGTGGTTTCACAGTCATGTAATGATGTAATTTGGCAGTTATATAATGATGTAGTCATCCTCCATTTCTGTGATTGGATGTGTTTGTCCTCCATTTTCACATAATGCCAATTTTCACGTAACAACCTGGTCTTTGGAATTGCTAAGTGAGGAGTGTATGTAGAAAATTAGATCTCTGTGTTGAAAATGGATTTGAAGAGAATATGATTTAGAGTCAGAGAGATAAAAAAAGGAGACTGTAGTGGTGATTTAGGAGAATAGAAAAGCAAAACAAGAAAGATTAGATTTGTAGTGGACATTTATTATTTTTGTCTGCACAGCACCCCTTTCTCCACTTCTTATGATAAAAGAAACTTCTTCATTCGATGGATGGGTGTCCCTTCCACCACTGTGGCAAATGGGCCCACTCCATGGATCAAATCAGTTAGTTCCTACCACCCCCATTACTGTAACTGGGCCATGTGGTAGACACATAACAAAAGATAGGCCAATAAAAATCACTCCTAGAACTGGAGTTATGAAAGGAAGGACCCTTTTCTCTCTGTATGAAGCTGTGAGTCTGGAGTTTCCGTGGAGAACATGGCCACCACAGAGAAAGAAGTAGAAATCACAGGGCAATACAAGAGAGAGAGTGAGAAAGTTAAGAGAGATATCTAGGTGCATTACTTTTCTAATTTCCTAGTTACACAGCTGTATTTCTACAACTCCAAGTAAACAAGTCTGTATAGTTTCCCTTTTGCCTAAAGGAAATTGAAGTTGATTTCTGTCACCTGCAAGTCAAAGTATCATCATTAATATAAAACTTACGTAACATTTAGGAGCTAAAATACTAAGGACTTGAAAAGCAACTCCATGTGGGGAGTGAGAAAAATAGAGAAAGCAAAAATATTGCTAATGTTCTAATTAGTCACGGATGGAAAAGCTTACCATCAACTGAGCTAGAGTACCCCGGAGGATGAGCAGTTTGGGGGAAAGATGATGAGTTGACACCGCATGTTATGTTAAATGTGCCTATCAGATATTCTCAGGATGCTCAGATAAGTGAAGAAAAATGTCTGAACCTCAGGGTAAGCTCTGGCAAGTTACAGACTGGAGAATTATCACATAAAGATGAGAGATAAAATAGTTTGAAACAATGGGATTAGACAGGGGAAATGTGCAGAGTGAGTAAAGCAGTGGGTTGAGTATGACAATCTGGAAAGTGTCAATTATTAAAGGTCCAAAAGTGGAAGAGCAGGTTAAGCTGATAAAGAAAGAAGTGTCATAGAAATACAGAAGAAACAAGGAGGTGCAGTGTTATTGCAGCTTAATGGCAGAAAGTATCTTGGAAGAAGTTGTCAAGTCTTTTAAAAAGCTATAATGAGGTCTAAAATGATAGTCCTAAAATGTCTCTGTATTAGTTTTTTATTGCTACTATTAAAAATTATCACAAACATGTTGTTAGAGGCCATCGTGTCGGTTCAGACTCATAGCAACCCTAGGTACAACAGGACAAAACACTGCCCGGTCCTGCACCACCCTCAAAATCATTGTTATACTTGAGCCCATTGTTGCAGCCACTGGGTCAATCCATCTCGTTAAGGGTCTTCCTCTTTTTCACTGACCCTCTACTTTATCAAGCATGATGTCCTTCTCCAGGGACTGGTCTCTCCTGTTAACATGTCTAAAGTACGTGAGACAAGTCTCGTCATCCTCACTTCTAAGGAGCATCCTGGCTATACTTCTTCCAAGACAGATTTGTTTGTTCTTCTGGTAGTTCATGGTATATTCAATATTCTTTGCCAACACCATAATTCAAAGGCGTCAATTCTTCTTCAGTCTTTCTTATTCATTGTCCAGCTTTCACATCACAAACTTAGTGGCTTGAAACAACACCAATTTATTAGCTTTCAGTTTTGGACGTCAGGAGTCCAAAATGATTCTCATGGGACTAAAATCAAGACATTAGCCCAGCTGGTTCCTTTTGAAGGCTCCAGGGAAGAATCTGTTCTTTGTCATTTCCAGCTCCTAGGAGTGGCTTGTATTTCTTAGTTTCTGGCTGCATCACTCCATTCGGCTTCTGTCATCAGATGGCCTTCTCCTTTTTAACCCATCTGCCTTCCTTGTATAAGGAAGCATATCTTTGCACTGAGGGGTCACCTGGATAATCTAGGATAATCTCTCCACCTCAAAATCCTTAATTTAATCACATCTGCAAATCTCTTTGCCATGTAAGGTAACATATTCACAGGTTCTGAGAATTAGAACATGGCCATCTTTGGGAGGCCATAATTCAGCTTACCCCAGTCTTCACAACAATTGGGAGGCTATTGGTATTCTTGTAAAGAACTACAGTAATAGAACAGTGAGAAGAAAACCTAGTTTCCAATAGACTGAGTTACACATGTGGAGGGAGGAAGGTAGCTCCAACCAGTGCAGTTCTTTACAAGTTTTTATAAACAGAGGATGAAAGAGTTGTATCACAGTTAGGGGGGGACATAAATAAGGTTTCACTACCCAGTGCCGTTGAGTCGATTCTAGGAAAAACACCAACGGGGAAATTATTTGTATACCCTGGTGGCACAGTGGTTAAGAGCTCAGCTGCTAACCAAAAAGACTGGCAGTTTGAATCCACCTTGGAAACCCTACGGGGCAATTCTACTCTGTCCTATAGGGTCTATAGGGTTGCTGTGAGTGGAACTGACTCAACAGCAATTTTTGGTGGGCGGGGATTTATCTATATATAGCATTACTCTGGACACCGAATTTCTGGGTTTGAATCTTACTAGCTTTTTGTCCCAGGACAATTTGTATAACTTCTCTATGCTTCCTCTCTCCTTTCTGTAAAACGGGGATAAAAAAAAAAAGACCAAACCTGTTGCCATCAAGTCAATTCTGACTCATAGCAATCCAACAGGACAGAGTAGAGCTGTTTCATAGGGTTTCCAGGGAGCAGCTGATGGATTCGAACCACGCACCTTTTGATTAGCAGCCGAGCTCTTAACCACTGTGCTACCAGGGCTCCAAAAATGAGGATAATAATGGAGATTATTTATTGGAATTATTGTGAGAATTGAATGAGTTAATAGGGAGAAAGAACACAGAGCAGATGCCGGCACACGGTAAGCACTCGGTAAATGTTAGCTATCTTACAGCAAAGATAACTCATGTTAGAGTGTTTTTATAGTTACCAAAAACTCACTTGAAAATCTCTTCCTTCAAGATTGCTCAAGCGTATAGGTAGAGAAGGATGCCACAGCATTCCATCTATTCCTCAATAATGGAGAGAACTCCCCATGCCAAAAATACCGCAAGCAAGCTGACAGGACATTAAGCATTGATTTCTCTGGCTTTCCCTGTCTGTCTTCTTCCTCCTAAGTCATTTCTTTTCCTCTCAAATCCAGGCCTTCCAAAGCCCATTTTTATTGACTTGCTCTGATGTGGTTCTCTTCGACTCCTGGAAGTGCTACTTTTCAGGGTTACAGGTAGCATGATCTCACTATCTTGGGGCCCGCGTGCTCCACTCTGCAGCCAGCTGCTCTTGATGATGCCTGCCCAGGACTCTCTATTTCTGTAACAGATCTATGGTCAATTCCTATGAATGCTGGATGCACAGTCTATAGAATATGTAGCAATTTAAATTAATGAAGAATTATAAAATGCTATGATAATTTTTTTTTTTTTTTATCAGAAGATAAAAAGAATTCCAAAAATACAGCCACAATATATTTCCAACTATGAGGATACATGCAGGGATGTGTGTGTGCGTGTTTGCTGTGCTTAAAAACACACAGAAAAACTAGAAGGAAAAACACCAATACCTTAAAACTGTATATCTCTCGGTGGTATGATTTTACTTTCTTCTCTATACTTTCCCAAATATTTACACAGATCTTTTATTAATATATAAAAACAAAACAAAAATTCTATTCTAAAAAACAAAACAAAACTCTTTTCTATAGGCTTGAGGCACTTACTGATGAAGATCAAAGACCACAGTCTTCGGTATGGATTGCACCTCAACATAAAGAAAACAAAAATCCTTAAAACTGGACCAATAAGCAACATCATGATAAAAGGAGAAAAGATTGAAGTGTTAAGGATTTCATTTTACTTGGATCCACAATCAGTGCCCATGGAAGCAGCAGTCAAGAAATCAAACCTATTGCATTGGGCAAATCTGGTGCAAAAGATCTCCTTAAAGTGTTGAAAAGCAAAAATGTCACCTTGAAGACTAAGGTGCACCTGACCCAAGCCACGGTGTTTTCAATCACCCCATATGCATGCAAAAGCTGGACAATGAATAAGAAGACTGAACAAGAATTGATGCCTTTGAATTGTGGTGTTGACAAAGAATATTGAATATACCATGGACTGGCAGAAGAATGAACAAATCTGTCTTGGAAGAAGTACGACCAGAATGCTCCCTAGAAGCAAGGATGGCAAGACTGCGTCTCACATACTTTGGACGTTTTATCGGGAGGGATCAGTCCCTGGAGAAGGGCATCATGCTGGATAAAGTTCAGGTTTCACGAAAAAGATGAAGATCCTCAATGAGGTGGATTGACACAGTTGCTATAACAATGGGCTCAGGCATAACAATGATTGTGAGGATGGCGCAGGACTGGGCAGTGTTTTGTTCTGTTGTACACAGGATTGCTATGAGTTGGAACTGACGGGCAACTAACAACAACAACGTATGCCTACAAAAGCTGAACAATGAATAAGGTAGACCAAAGAAGAACTGATGCGTTTGAATTACAGCGTTGGCAAAGAATATTGACCATACCAAGGACTACCAGAAGAATGAACAAACCTGTGTTGGAAGAAGTACAGCCAGAGTGCTCCTTGGGAGCAAAGATGGTGAGGCTTCATCTAACGTACTTTGGACATGTTATCAGGAGGGACTAGTTCCTGGAGAAGGACACCATGAATAAGGTAGCAGCATCAGCGAAAAAGGGAAGACCCTCGACAAGAAGGATTGACACAGTGACTGCAACAATGGGCTCAAACATAGCAATGATTGTGAGCATGGCCCAGACTCGGCAGTGTTTCATTCTGTTGTACATGGGGTCACTATGAGTCGGAATCAACTCGACAGTACCTAACAACAACAACATTCTATAGGCTGGATATACAAAAAACTTTTACTGACATTCAAAATCTTCCGCCATTATATTGTTCCCAGGCAACTTTGCAGAAAACTTTAATGCTTTCAGAGCCCAGCTTCTTTGTTAAAACTCATCTTGAAAACTGTCAGAGGCAATCTCAATCCTAACCCAAAAACCCAGTGCTGTCGAGTTGATTCCGACTCATAGCGACCCTATGGGATCTCGATCCTGAGTCATTTAAAAAGAATTTTACCCATCTCTTATAGTCTTAGAGCCCTTGTGGCAGTGGCTAACAGTTTGGCTGCTAACCAAAAGTTTGGCAGTTCAAAGCCACCAGCCACTCCTTGGAAATCTTATGGGGCAGTTCAGCTAGGTCTTATAGGGTCATATGCGTCAGAACCAACTTGACAGCACTGAGTTTGGTTTTTCTTATAGTCTTGCTTAGTGTGGTTGCATTTTTTGGTCTTAATATTTGGTCATATAATAAATACTTGTGTGCCCACTACGTGCCCGGCTTTATTCCCTGGTGATAGATCAGGAACTAAATAGACATAAATCCCTTTCCTCATGGAACATTTCATGCACAGTATATATCTATCTCTTAATTACCATCTCATAATAGAGTATTTATCACTTAACTAAGGCTAGATATTGCGATATAGGGGAATGCCCATGATGATGCCACCATTTTTCACCCTCTACTTGAGCCTGTCATCTACTTCCCTGTAAATTCTAGTCCTGGGCATACCAAAGTTCTTTCCCAGGGATCTGATGACTCCAATCACCAACTAGGGAGCTAGCTTGGGAAGTGTCTTGTAGTTCTTACCACGTAATGTGATAGGTAATGTTAACTTTTACTAAGGAATGAATTATGTCTCCCAAAAAACAGGTTGAAATCCACATCCCTGGTACCTGTGAACATGACATTGTTTCAAAATCTTTGAAGATGTTAATCAGTTAAGTTGACCTGAAGTCATACCAAAGTTGAATGGGTCCCAATCCCATCTGAGTGAAGTGCTTATGAAAAGAAGAGACACAGATACAGAGACGGGTGATGGCTAGATGGACAACAACGCTATTAACGAAAATAAGAAATAAATACAGGACAAAATATTCAGGTTTGAGGTGTCTAAGTTATCTAGTGTTGCTGTAACAGAAGTACAAGTGGATGGTTTTAACAAACAGAAATTTGTATTCTCACAGTTTAGGAGGCTAGAAGTCCAAATTCAGCACCAGGGATGTGAATCTGAAAGTCAGTATATATATGTATACACACACACAAAAAAACTATGAACCTAAGTTCACCTATGAAGTAAGAAGGCCGAGAACTATTCCCTGAGTCAGAGAAACAGATACAGATGATAAAGAAAAGGAAGGACCAATTAAGGTGCTGCGGGAAAATAAATCAGCCAGTGAAATAGGAGGAAAAACAAATAATGACTCCAGTTTTCACTACGTCCCATTTTCACATATGTGCCTTTGAAATTAGTATTATACATAGTTTATATATTCAGAGCATAGCAGTAACTCTAAGTAATTTCTCTGAAGGTAGAAATTCCAAGGACAGAACTTTAGGGCATTATCTATACCAATCTACAATCAACAGGAAATAGCTCAAGTCCTTAAGGAGTCTGTTCTCTATAGCAGACACTTCTTTCCCTCTGGCAATCTTGTTTAAAGTACTAATTTGCTTAGTATAGACTTTGCAAAAGTAAACCGGAGCAGGCTGGCCCTCATTGGCACCAACTTTAAACATCTTGTACAATATTGACAGATATTTTCCCGCTGACTTTTGCTTGCCCACCTAAATTTCCCTTGTTTCCCATTTTTTTCTCACTGAGTGTCCCCGTTCTGCAATACGAATCTGTTTCTTTCACGTTTCAAGCCTTTAATTACTCCCCCAGACACCCTGTCCCAGTTTGGCAGTGCGAAGAAACAGACTTCAGGGAAAGGTTTTCTAGAATTAAACAAATAGATTACATCAGTGTTTTCCTGTTCTTTTAAGAATTAGGACAAAATTATGTCTTTGTCATGTTACTCCATGTGAGGCTGGGCCAAAGAGAAGGTTGGTAATTTTTCCTTGGGAAAATGTTAAGTGGCCCTTCGTCATCATTCACAGCTGATGATGGTAATTCTGGGGGAAACAAAAATGAAATCTTTTTGGCTCCACTGTTAAGACCTTCATTTTCTTTCTGACATTGTTCTTGTTTGCCATTACCAGATTAATGCTGCTACTGGAGAGGACCTCTGACCTGTCCTTTGTCAGGTTTCTCCTCAATCCCTCCAATTTCTAAGGCCGTTATTCCCATTTTGTTTTTAAACACAATCTGCCTTTTGATTAGCAATCATATTTTCCAAATCTGTCCCAAATTTTCCTTTTCAAAGCACACACAAAAATGATTTTCTTTAAAAAATGCATACATATAATTTAGGCTTCCGTTTACTTCCTCTTAACGACAAGGCTGTTACAAAAACACATTCTCCAGTTCCTAATGGGGCCAAAATTTGGAGGGGTACTGACATTACTGAACACTATTCTAAACTAGGGGCACATTATAGATTAAATACAAAGTCAAGACAAACTTGGTCAGACAAATGAGGAAAACAAAGCCAAAACTCTGACTCACTTTTCTTATATTCCAGTCCCTCTCAGTTCCCCAACTTGTCTTGTTTTATTTTTTCCCTACTTCTTTCCCTCAAGACTCTCAAGCTCTCAGCTTGGGCACAGAATAAAGAGCGGCCATCTCCCTCACCCATGAGGCAGGTCCAAGTCCTGAAGCACCGAAGAGTCTCAGGCTTTCTTAACATGATGAGGTGGTGGAGCCAGAAAGAAGCAAAGCCTGAGGCAGATGGATGTGGTCCCAAGTATCAGGGGAGGAAGGCACCTGGGGGATCATGTCATGCAGAAGGTGTACACTCTGATGTCTCCAGGGCCAAGAACGTGGCATAAAAGGGAAAGCCAAGCAAAAAACGAGTGTGGCTCACTGCAGACAACATGCCTTCTGCCAGCGGAGTCACTGCTACTCACCTTCAGCCAAACATTATCATTCCAAACCGTGGGATCAGTGATGGTGTTGCCAGAGTTCCTGATCATTATTTTTTATATAAGCCAGAAATAAGTTGTTACTTGTTTGTTTATTTTGCTATGTGTTTGAGTTAACCCAATTTTATGAGTCGGTTAATTTTTCTTTAACACCGTGATGCTTAGGAATTAGCAATCTGAAACCTCTTGTTTTACAAGAAAACAGCATCCCAGTGGTCCCCCAAGGGCACATGCTGATTGGCAGGGAGAGCTCAGATCAATAGATAAATCCCCTTCCTTCTTCCTCCTGAATATTCCCCAGCTGCTAAAAGCTCAGCTGCTAACCAGAAAGGTCAGCAGTTCAATCCACCAATCACTCTTTGAAAACCCTATAGGGCAGTTCTACTCTGTCCTATAGGGTCTCTGTGAGTCGGAACTGACTTGAAAGCAATGAGTTTGGCTTTGTGGGATTATGGGGTTCAGTTTGCTAGTTTATCATATTCATTCTGAAAAAGAAAATGTAGGAGGTAAAGGTAATAAATAGAATTTCTTACAAAGAGACAACAACAAAAGGAAGAATAATGTTTTCCCTCTCCACCCATTAATTTAATATGCTTTTTAGTTTCATTCTGTGCCTTTTCAGAAAAATTGAGAAGTTCTCTTGGATAAAAAATTAACCTCTTTGGAGAGCTTTCCATGTGACAATTTCCTTAGGACTTTAAAAAAGAAAAAAAAAAAAGATGTGTTTTATCTTTTAATCGTATTTAATTAAGAAATTGGAGAGTAAGGTAGGCAAGTAGTAAATAAAATGAGGCCCCAAGGCATAAGTAATGTTTAAACTTGCTTCACATAAAAATAAAAAAAGAATTAAAGAATAAGAAAATAGCGTGTGAGCTTAGTTCCTTAAACATCTTGTAAGGCCAGGGTTGGGATCTGGGACAATTTTAAATTTGTACACATATTATCTAAAAGTTCTTTCTTTTTTTTTTTTTATCATTTTTATTGTGCTTTAAGTGAAAGTTTACAAATTAAGTCAGTCTCTCACACAAAAACTTATATACACCTTGCTACATACTCCCAATTACTCTCCCCCTAATGAGACAGCCTGCTCTCTCCCTCCACTCTCTCTTTTTGTGTCCATTTCCTCAGCTTCTAACCCCCTCCACCCTCGCATCTCCCCTCCAGGCAGGAGATACCAACATAGTCTCAAGTGTCCACCTGATCCAAGAAGCTCACTCCTCACCAGCAACCTTCTCCAACCCATTGTCCAGTCCAATCCATGTCTGAAGAGTTGGCTTCAAGAATGGTTCCTGTTCTGGGCCAACAGAGGGCCTGGGGGCCATGACCACCAGGGTCCTTCTAGTCTCAGTCAGGCCATTAAGTCTGGTCTTTTTATGAGAATTTGGGGTCTGCATCTCACTGATTTCCTGCTTCCTCAGGGGTTCTCTGTTGTGTTTCCTTTCAGGGCAGTCATTGATTGTAGCCAGGCACCATCTAGTTCTTCTGATCTCAGGGTGATGTAGTCTCTGGTACATGTGGCCTTTTCTGTCTCTTGGGCTCATAACTACATTGTGTCCTTGGTGTTCTTCATTCTCCTTTGATCCAGGTGGGTTGAGACTCATTGATGCATCTTAGATGGCTGCTTGCTAGCGTTTAAGACCCCAGGCACCGCTTTTCAAAGTGGGATGCAGAATGTTTTCTTAATAGATTTTATTATGCCAATTGACTTAGATGTCCCCTGAAACCATGGTCCCCAAACCCCTGCCCCTGCTATGCTGGACTTCGAAGCATTCAGTTTATTCAGGAAACTTCTTTGCTTTTGGTTTTAAAAAGTTATTTCTGATACAAGGGCAAGAGCCCTGATCCCTGAGCTTCCCACCTCCACTGGAGACAGTAAAGGTACTTCCCCAGGCAAAGGAGGCAAACAAGACTAAGATGTTATTGTTAATGTGCATTTGAACACAGCTCCACTAGGAGCAGGGGAAGAAAGGCTTACTGCTTACAGCTCACTAGTGGCTAAATCTGCTGTGTTAGTGGGAGCAGACTGGCAGAAAAGTAGAGGGTCTTGACAGCCTACAACTAGCAAGTCCAGTGTTTTTCATTTCTTCCTTCCTTCTTTTCTTTATACACTTATCCAAAAAATATTTATCGAATGCAGCACAGCTCAAAACCTAGGGGAAACATGGCAATGAACAAGCCAAAGAAGGTCCTTGCCTTCATGGAGTTTATATTCCATTCAGGGGAGACAGATAATAAACAAGAAAAAAGAAATAAATGAGCACTGTAATTTTAGATAATGCTAAGTGCTAAAAGAAAATAAAGCCAAGCTCTATAATGGAGAGTGGTAAATGGGATGGTTGCTGTCGTTGTTAGCTGCTGTCACGTTGGCTCCTGACTCATGGCAACCCTGTGAGTGTGACGGTAAACCAAAAAAACCAAACCCATTGCTGTCGAGTCAATTCCGACTCATAGCGACCCTAAAGGACAGAGTAGAACTGCTCCATAGGGTTTCCAAGGAGCGGTTGGTGGATTTGAACTGCCCCCATTTTGGTTAGTAGCTGAGCTCTTAACCACTGTGCCACTAGGGCTCCAGTGTGATGGTAGAGGGGCTTTATCTTAGATATTTATATCAGAATGATTATGATCCAGAAGTTAAGGTTTGAGAAAAGAGAAAGAAAGGCATGTGTGTGCAAAGGCCCTGAGGTAGGAATGAGCTTGAAAAGTTCAAGGGACAGAAAGAGGGATCTATGAGGCTGGAAGGTACTGAGTAAGGGTCAGGAATAGGTCAGAGAGGCCACGGGGTCATATGTTCCACCACATGCTCTGCAGCCTGGAGCAGAAGGAAAATTCCAGAAAAAAGAGGTGTTTCTGAACTCTGATGTAATCATGCAATCAGTGTACTATTGTTGGACCTTTATGCTTTCTCCGTATGTTCCTTTGATCACAGCATCTCTGATTGTAATCTCCTGTGGAGTTTCCTGGGCAAACAAACAAAAGGACTCCCTAGGTGACACAAATTGTTAAGTGCTCAGCTACTAACCAAGGGGTTGGCAGTTCCGATCCACCCGGAAGCAACCTCAGAAGAGAGGCCTAGCAGTCTACTTCCAAGAGATCACAGCCATTATAAACTCAGTGGAGTACAGTTCTACTCTGAAACACGTGGCGTCACCATGCTTTAAAACTGGCTGATGGCACCTGTTTCTTTTTGTTTGTTTGCTTGTTTTGTTTGGGGGCAAAGAAAAGAGGTTGACAGACAGAATAAATGTTGGCCAAAGCTGAAAGAACGCCCAGATCTTGCTTGTAAAATATCATTCAGAGCCCACTGAAAACAACCAATGTGCTTCATCGGAACACAGACTTCAAGACCACGGGTGAGGCAGAAACAGCCCTCTCTGAAGGCGGCAAGCCCACCGTGGGCTGCCCGTGAGGCTCTGCACTGCCGCGATTGCCTGTTCATCTCACCTGCTGGCCTTTTGTTCTCTTTTCCTCTTTAATATAACCCTTTAGTATTTGCACACCTTGTTAGTAGGACTATAAATTGGTACAATCTGTTCATTTGCATCAAGAATGATAAAAATGTGCGTTTGCTCTGACCCCCAAATTTTACTCCCATGAATTTATGTTAAGGAAACAATCAGAGATGCCGTGATCAAAGGAACATACGGAGAAAGCATAAAGGTCCAACAATAGTGCGCTGGTGAGGCAAATTACTGCAGCTACTGGATAGCATGTTTGAGGGAAACACTTAAAGACAGCCAAAAATTTCACAACATATTTTTAAGTAAAAACAGAGGTTACAGAATAATAGAGCTTACAGGATGATTCTAATTTTTAAAGCACGTACATTTATATGCACATATTTTATTAACAATATGTATTTTCATATGTTAAAGTGTTAACAGAGGTTACCTCTCAATGGTGAGACTCAAGACTGTCCATTTTTCTTTCATATTGAGTCTCTCTCTTCTGAATCTTTTCTAATGCACATAATTTAGTTTTGTAATATTAAAAAAATTATTAAAATGAACTAATACCTTCGTTGAATGTACTGTGTCCAGAATGCTTACTTGTGACATCCTGGAGGCTAGTCTTGTAAACTGTCTAGAGAATAGTGGGAGTTCTGAAAGGTAATCCAGGTCTTTTCAATGGCCGTCTGTCACAAGGATAGTACGGACAAATATTTCCATGGCCCATGTCATAAGATCAAAAAAAAAAAGTCCAGGCTCCTTGTAATTTGAAACAGTCTATCCTATTTTTATACTTGTTCTTTTTCCCCCCCTTATTTATGGACCTTATTAATTTTAAAGTTTCTGTACATTTGGAGGAGGTATTCTCCTTATCCTGCTTGAATGCAAGCTCCATTGGACAGACAAAAGCCTAATTTGTTCATCCTGTATTTCCAGTGCCTTGAACACTGTTGGGCAAATACTAGGAAAGAGGTGTTTATTGAATAAATGAACCAAGGAATGAATCCAAGCCCTACTATTGGGGATCCAGAGAACAACATCCCATAAAGACATTGGTAAATTTGGGGGCATTCAGGTCAGTGCTGAGTATAAACTTCAGTGGTATGTTTAGAAGGACTGAGTTAAACTTTTCGCAAAGGTTCACTATCTTCTACATGGAGCTGAAAAGTGCCTTTTGCTCCAGGGGTATTTTTTTAGAAGCTACCAATTTCTCATCTGGATGGCTTCAGACAGTGGTTTCTTTTCCACAACAAGCAAAAAGATTAAGGCCTATGGGAAAAAAAATTGATATTCATATACTAGCATTGCTGCCAACGTACCCATGAAGACATAGAATGAAAGAGGGGTAAAAAAAAAAAAAAAAAAAAAAAACCTCAAAGAGAAAACAGAAGTAAAAGGAATGAGATTATAAAAATTTTAAACATTCTAAATATTTTTTTTCTAAGCTACTCATATTTGAGAATCATCACTACACGGAGCATGCTACAAGGACCCACAGTATTTCATAAAACCTAAGTCTACATCAACGATCTTGAAAACGATCATATCTTTTGACACAGTGATTCTACTTGAAGGATATAAATGAGGGAAAAATAATAAATACAGACAAATATTTATGTACAAAACTGAACCCCAAATTCAAAGAAGAAGTTTCATTTTGTACATGGATCTCAGGCAAATCGAGCTGAAAGTGCCCTTTAGGCCAACTCAGGGACTCTCTGAGAAGGGAAGTACCCAAGCTTGTTGACAAATAAAGCACCTGGTTCTTGGTATAAATCTTTTCCTGAAGTTCACAAAATGCCTTTGAGATTCATATCTGGAACCAGAAAATATCATGACAATACCTTTTATTCTTTTATTTTAATTTCATGCATAGTGTTCCTTGTTCCAAAAGCGTGTCTAACGCATCTTTCAGGGACTTAGGTCTTCTCGCTAACTTGGCATCTCAGAGGCTTTCAGCACAATGTTTACCATATCATAAGCATCCGGTAGCTACTGGCTCAATCAAACTGAGCCTTGTGGAGCTCAATCAGAAAGTTATAGTGTCACATCACCTATCTCCTCTGATTTTCATTTCTCTCCTCTACAAAATAATAGGGTTTAACTAATAATTTCTAGTCAGATGAGTGGTAACTATACTGGAGCCCTGGTGGCTCCGTGATTAAGAACTATGGCTGCTAATCAAAAGATCAGCAGTTCAAATCCACCAGGCACTCCTTGGAAACCTTATGGAGCAGTTCTCCTCTATCCTATAGGGTTACTACGAGTCGTGGCAGCAATGGGTTTGGTTTGGTAACTAAGTCCATGCAAGTTTGGAGAGAGATAGCAAAGGATGGCTCTTCATGAATGAGGTGAGATTTGAAGGAGAGTATGGTGGCACAGTGGTTAAGAGCTACAGATGCTAACCAAAAGGTCAGCAGTTCAAATCCACCAGCTGCTCCTTGGAAACTGTATAGGGAAGTTCTACTCTGTCCTATAAGGTCACTATGAGTAGGAATAGACTCAATGGCAATGGGTTAATGATGAATATAGTCAGAGAGGAACGGAGAGTATTGTAGGGAAACAATACAGTGCATGAAAAGAAAACAGGTAAGAATGTGCAAGGGTGTTTGATGGACAGTGGGTTGAGGAGAAGGATGTCAAGAAGCTATGGGAGATGTGACTGAAGAAATACACGATGAACTTGAAGGCAACAACATAAATAGTTTATACTTTCAAAGGATCAAGGAGTTACTGACAGTTTTTGAACAGAGGAGTAACATGATCAAAGTGGTATTTTATGGAGAAAAAAACTATTCTGGCAACATTAACTTATCCTCTTTAAACTAATTGACTGCTTTTGTAATCATAGACAGACTAACCCAATTTCATGTATGAATTATACAATACTAAGCTCCAAATCCATGCAATACCAAAAGAAAATAATTTAGAAGTAATTTTGTCATAAAAATTATTCCAATGCAGTTGTCACAACTAATAGCTGTCATTGCATTTATACACTATTGCTTGTCAGAATAAAAATTTAAAAAGGAAAACGGGGGCTGCAGAGAGCCACATTAAAATGAACTATAATCTACTGAAAAGGGAAGAGCAGATTTCAAAGTTAAGAAAGAAGAGAGGCAAGCTGTAACCGGCTGTCACATTAAAGTTTTCCAGGGAGGAAGTAAAGATTGGTGGCCTGCAATTTATCTAAGGCAGTAAAGAACTGAAGCTTTCAATGTACCAGGCTGTGTGGCTGGCATCTGGAAAAGACAGAGTGTTGTACTGGAAGTAACAGGAGCTTTGGACTCTGAGCCCTGTCTTTGCTACTGACTATCCTGGTGACAGAGCAAATACTCTCACCTTTTAATCTACAGCTTCCTCCTCAGTGAATGGGCGTAACACTGTGCAAGAGAGGTAGCATACATAGCAAATTACCCCACATGTATAGGCAGTATATCTGCAGGGAACTGCCAGAAGTTCAGGCTGGTTTCAGAAGAGGACGTGGAACCAGGGATATCATTGCTGATGTCAGACGGATCCTGGCTGAAAGCAGAGAATACCAGAAGGATGTTTACCTGTGTTTTATTGACTGTGCAAAGGCATTCAACTGTGTGAATCATAATAAACTATGGATAACACTGCAAAGAATGGGAATTCTGGAACACTTAATTGTGCTCATGAGGAACCTTTACATAGATCAGGAGGCAGTTGTTTGGACAGAACAAGGGGACACTGATTGGTTTAAAGTCAGGAAAGGTGTGCGTCAGGGTTGTATTCTTTCACCATACCTATTTAATCTCTATGCTGAACAAATAATCCAAGAAGCTGGACTACATGAAGAAGAATGGGGCATCAGGATTGGAGGAAGACTCATTAACAACCTGTGTTGTGCAGATGACACCACCTTGCTTGCTGAACGTGAAGAGGACTTGAAGCACTTACTAAGGAAGATCAAAGACCACAGCCTTCAGTATGGATTACACCCCAACATAAAGAAAACAGAACTCCGCACAACTGGACCAATGAGCAACATCATGATAAACGGAGAAAAGATTGCAGTTGTCAAGGATTTCATTTTACTTGGATCCACAATCAACAGCCATGAAGCAGCAGTCAAGAAATCAAAAGACGCATTGCATTGGGCAAATCTGCTGCAAAGGACCTCTTCAAAGTATTGAAGAGCAAAGATGTCACCCTGAAGACTAAGGTGCACCTGACCCAAGCCATGGTATTTTCAATCACATCATATGCATATGAAAGCTGGACAATGAATAAGGAAGACCGAAGAAGAGTTGATGCCTTTGAATTGTGGCGTTGGTGAAGAATATTGAATATACCATGGACTGCCAAAAGAACGAACAAATCTGTCTTGGAAGAAGTACAACCAGAGTGCTCCTTAGAGGCATGGATGGCGAGGCTGCGTCTTACATTCTTTGGACATGTTGTCAGGAGAGATCAGTCCCTGGAGAAGGACATCATGCTTGGCAGAGTACAGGGTCAGCGGAAAAGAGGAAGACCCTCAATGAGGTGGATTGACACAGTGGCTGCAACAATGAGCTCAAGCATAACAACGATTGTAAGAATGGCACAGCAGCGGGCAGTGTTTCGCTCTGTTGTGCAGAGGGTCGCTATGAGTCAGAACCGACTCGACGACACCTAACAAAAACAATAACATAGGTCTCCTTAACAGTACAGTTCACTCTCATTTCACCTTCTCTACTCTGGCCATCATTGCCCTTAGTTGTAAAGTTGTAGACAACACCACCAACCTCACAGTGTTGCTGTAAGGAAGGAAACTGCCAGATTGTTTTCTATTTTACATCCCAACGATCAGTGTATGGAGGGTTCCATGCTTTTCAAATCCTCCCCTAATACTTGTTTTTTGTTTTTGTTTTTTTTTAACAGTTATCCTAATGCTTGAGGAGTGGTATCTCATTGTGGTTTTGATGTGCTATGACTAATGATGTCAAGCATATTTTCCTGTGTTTTTTGGCCATTTGTGAGTCTTCTTTGGAGAAACAGTTATTCAGATGCTCTGCCCTTTTTTTTAATTAGGTTCTTCATCTTTTTTACTATTGATTTGTAGCAGCTATTTATATATTGTAAATATAAGTCATTTGTTGGATATATGATTTGTAAATATTACCTTCCACTCTGTGGTTTTTCTTTTCACTTTCTTGATCATATCTTTTGAAACACAAAAGTTCTAACTTTGCTGAAGTCCAATTTATCATTTCTTTTCAATTTTTTTTTTCCTTTAGTGCTTATGCTGTTGTATCTAAGAAATTACTGCTTAATGCAAGATCATGAAGACATTGTGACCCCAACACTCCCCAGCATGTTTTCTCCTCATACCACCAAGAAAGCAGTGCCAGGAGCTGAATGCGCCCTTTGGACCTGGGGTCCCTGCACCCGAGAAGCTCCTTGACCAGGGGAAGATTGAGGACAAGGACATTCCTCCATAGCTGACGGAGAGAGAAAGCCTTTCCCTGGAGCTGACATCCTGAATTCGGACTTTTAGCCTACTTTACTGTGAAGAAATAAATTTCCCTTTGTTAAAGCCATCCACTTGTGGTATTTCTGTTATAGCAGTACTAGATAACTAAGACAACGTGTCTAATCCTTACTCAGACTGCAACTGAACAAACGGCGAAACTGGAGGACACACAGAAAGAACATCCAGAAGGGGTGAAATGTTGAACATGTTGAGCTAGAAACAGCAAACCACTTTGGAAACATACTGGGACACACCAGAGTCTAAAGAAAGTGATCTTAGCCTACCTTAATATTATGAATACAAAGGAATTAATCTGTGATTCTCTCCTTAACATGAAGTAGGGATATGATTGTATTCCTACCAGCAGGAATAAATATGTTTTACCGATCCACAAAAAGAATTCAACCAAGATACCTCACCTAGAATATATTCTCAATTTCCCTTTAAGGCTTTGTAATGAAGACTATTTCCGCTTCTGTTCAGTTGAATAACACTAATAACCTACTTGTTGCCAAATCCAGAATAGCCGCATATCCTTTCATGAGTAGGAAATGGTAATTTAATGAGAAATATGAGATAAATGTCTTGGGAGATTGTCAATTGAGAAGGCTGTTGAAGTTCAATGCATAAAAAAATGAAGACTATTTAAAGATATTAACTTCCAGCCTTTCACAGTCTGAAGAACATTCATCTAAAAACCTCTTTTTTATAGATGAGGGGTATGGAGAGGCTGTTTTATACACGAGGGGTATGAAGGGACTGTTTAAGCCAAGGCTGTACCACCAGTTTGGGATAGAAGAAAGATTAGAACCCACTTTGACAAGGTGCTTATGATACAATTTCCTATTCTAAATTTTATGATCCTGTGTTATTCAAGGGTTTTAGGTGCCATACATATGTCTTGGCGTCCTGATGATACAGTGGGTAAGAGCTTGGCTGCTAACAGAAGGCTGGCAATTCGAATCCACCAGTCACTCATTGGAAAGCCTATACAGTAGTTCTACTCTGTAAGCAAAGGTGTGCATCAGGGTTGTATCCTTCCACCATATCTATGGAAACCCTGGTGGTGTAGTGGTTAAGTACTACAGCTGCTAACCAAAAGGTCGAAGTTCGAATCCGCCAGGAGTTCCTTGGAAAATCTACAGGGCAATTCTACTGTCCTATAGGGTCGTTATGAGTTGGAATCGACCCGATGGCAGTTGGTTTGGTTTTTTTTTTTTTATTCAATCTGTATGCTGAGCAAATCTCAGACACTGGATTATACGAAGAAGAATGTGGCATCAGGATTGGCAGAAGACCCATTAACAACCTGCGTTATGCAGATGACACAACGTTACTTGCTGAAAGTGAAGAGGACTTGAAGCACTTACGGACGAAGATCAAAGACTACAGCCTTCATTCAGTATGGATTGCACCTCAACATAAAGAAAACAAAATTCCTCATAACTGGACCAATAAGCAACATCATGATAAATGGAGAAAAGAATGAAGTTGTCAAGGATTTCATTTTACTTGGATCCACAGTCAACAGCCATGGAAGCAGTAGTCAAGAAATCAAAAGACGCATTGCATTGGGCAAATCTACAGCAAAGGACCTCTTAGAAGTGTTGAAAAGCAAAGACGTCACCTTGAAGACTAAGGTGCACCTGACCCAAGCCATGGTATTTTCAATCACATCATATGCATGAGAAAGCTGGACAACAAACGAGGAAGACCAAAGAAGAGTTGATGCCTTTGAATCGTGGTGTTGGTGAAGAATATTGAATATAGCATGGACTACCAAAAGAACAAACAAATCTGTTTTGGAAGAAGTACAACCACAATGCTCCTTAGAAGCAAGGATGGTGAGACTGCACCTTACATACTTCAGATATGTTGTCAGGAGGGATCAGTCCCTGGAGAAGGACATCATGCTTGGTAAAGTAAAGGGTCAGCAAAAAAGAGGAAGACCTTCGATGAGATGGAGTGACACAGTGGCTGCAACAATGGGCTCAAGCATAACGATTGTGAGAATGGCACAGAACCGGGCTGTGTTTCATTCGGTGGTACATAAGGTCACTATGATTCAGAAGCCACTCGATGGCACCTAACAACAACATAACAACAACTCTGTCCTATAGGGCCGCTATGAGTCAGAATCAACTCGATGACAATGGGTTTGGTTTTTTGGGGTGTATCCTTTTAATAATATCATAAGCTTTTCAGCAGAGGGGTTTTCTTTTCTGATTCTCCAGCATCCAGCAGGGTGTTTGACTCAAAAAGCATTTGTTAATTATCATATTTTAAAAGGCATTCACCTGAATTTTGATTCATCATTTTAGCTACCCATGAAAGTGCAGCCCACTGTTTCCTTGGAAATGAAACTTCTATATGCAAAAATCTCACTGTTCGCTTTTAGATTTTTCAGCTTTTGTACTCTCTTAGCTCATGATCCGATACCTATTTGTTGCTCTCTTTTTTATTTTCAGGGACATGATAAAGAATTCTGAAACTAATTCGAAATTTAATTTTTTTCTTTTATAAAATTAGCGTATATTACACAGAAATAAAAGTGGTATCTTTCGAAGAATTCTCAAATAACTTTCCTGGTCAAAGGAAAACACACAAGAAAATAAAATAATCAAAGAATTCAATCCAGTTCCGTAAGCACTGATCGCACCTTGTGTTTTACGCACTGAAGATACAACTGCAAATACGGTACAGGTTCTACCTTCAAGAAACTCAGATTAGAAGAGAATAAATAATAATTGATCAGTTAATTGTAGTTTTAAAGAAGTTATACTATTTCATATGTATTATTATTATGTACCAGTACTTTCATGTGTAGTAACACATTTAACCCTCAAAACAACCCAGTGAGGTAATCACTATGATACCTTCATATTACAAACGAGGAAACAGGCACAGAGAGGTTAGAAGACCTTCTCAAGTTATGTGGCTAGTTTTTGGCTGAGGTAGTACTTGAACCAGGCAATGAGGACACAGAGCCTTCATTCATATGCCTCACTGTACTTCCTCTCAACAATTGCTTGTTTTGTATGAGATGATTTATTTCTTTTTATAAATATATCACCAAAATTAGAAATTAAGATATCCTAGTATAAAAAAAAAAAAATTTTTTTTTTTTTTTTTTTTAGTGTTATAGATTGAATTGTGTCCCCCTAAAATATGTGTTGAAATCCTAGCCCTGTGGATGTAATCAAACCTAATGTAATGTAACCACCTTCAGTAATGCAATGTAATATAATCAGTCGGTTGAAGTCATACGGTAGGGTGCACCCAAAACCTAACTACTTCTGAGTTATACAAACAGCAGCTTGTACACAGAGACATTCGAGCATGTACTGGGGAAGACATGCATTTGAGGATTGCCAAGACTACCACCAGGGTTACCAACAAGGAAGGAATCGACACAGCCAAGACTCTGACTTCGTCCTTTAGCCTCCAGAACTGTGAGACAATACATTTCTGTTCTTTAAAACCACACACTTGTGGTATTTGTGTTATAGTCACACTAAACAGGAGCCCTGGTGGCACAGTGGTTAAGAGTTTGGCTGCTAACCAAAAGGTCAGCAGTTTGAAATCACCAGCCTCTCCTTGGAGTCAGAATCAACTCCAAGGAAATTGTTTTTTGTTTTTTTTTTTTTGGTTTAGCACTCAATAAAGCACTAAACAGCAAAGACATCTGCTTGTTTTGCACCGACAAGGTAAACCCATTTTGACCTTTTGAAGACTTGTCATGCAGAAGCTGTCTGATGATTGTAAACCATTTACAAATATACGACTACGCTGATTTGATAAAAATGTGTATTTAGAAGTACAAGCATCTGCTATAGCACAGACGTACACATTCTGAAAACCTTGCAATACGCTATGTTGCAAACTAAAAGTTAAAGAGCTTATGGAAAACAATTGGATTAGTGCAGGTCATTCAAAACCTATGCATTAACCAAAAAACCAACAAAATTCAAATCAATTCATCACGGTTTTTAGTGTTCAGATCATAATAAGGAAAGTAAGGTGGTAGTCATCAGCACAGGACTTTTCTTTATCCTAGAATCCAACCAGCAGGGATATAAGGAAGTCTGCTGAGTGTGGAGATACACATATCCCCATCAGAGGTCGTAGGTGGGGACGAGATGACACGGACTGATGGTTTTGTATCACTGTGTTGCTCCTTTTGCACCAGGGCTTACTGAGTTCAGCTGTGATGGTGTACTTTGCATTCAGCTGCTGTGACCGGCAGTGCAAATCATCAAGGTAGACACAGGGGCAAACCACATAAGAACCTCCTGGCCTTCCAAGTTATATTGACATCATCTCCCTATTTACCAATCCCATATGAACTGATTCACGTTACAGAGCAAGTGCTGGGGCAGAAGACACCTACTTGGAGTGGATTACAACGAAGGAGAACATCAATTGTTTTTCCACTAGAAGCGCTTTTTAGGTTCCTTCTTTTTTTTTTTCCCTGTTAAACATACCTAAATGCTGAAAGTGTGTATGTTACTCACAGCAAAATATTTTTAAAAATCCAGCCCAATTACACTGAGTAGTATATGGGGTCATTATATAGAAAATACGACTGCGCTCCAGGCAAAAGGGCCCAAGAGGTCCTTCACACATTTCTCCTTGTAACTTCAGCATGAGTGCAAGTTTTCTTCTTCTTTAATCTCCCCTGCGTTAATACAATGCTGAAAATAGTTGCGGTAACTATCACAGCTCTTCATTCTCAACAGCCAGGTTTTAGGACTGAGGGGTTAACTGAAAGTCCAGTGTCATTTAATAAAATAAAACAAAAATAAAGAGAAAATGGCACTTCCAAACATTTATCACAGAGAAAAGTTTTTGTCCAATTTACAAGAAATTGCAGCTGATTAAAACTCACTAATTCAACCCTGGTTGATGTTGCTATCCAGCTGTTATTTGAGAAGCTGATTAACTTTCTCCAAAGCCCCACAACCAGAGAGATGGCTTTGTTTTCTGTAAAGTTGTCCTAATTTGGTCCTAACAAGGAGGCTAGCTTTTCTTGCAGCGTTTTCCTTGGATCTCTGAAGGCCTTATTACTCCTCCCACTAAAAGTCCCTGCTTGCTCACCTCCTTCTCCAAAGACTGATTTTCATAGGAACAGAGTTAACTAAGGCTTTCCCTTAGGCACAGGGCTAGCGTCAAGCCCGAGAAGTGGGTTGTGGTATTTATTTTTGTCATCTTTCATCAAAGAAATGTTTTCAAAAGGCAGCGAAGCAGTGATACCAAGTTGTTCTCTGCTTCCATGAAAAGGTTGATGGAAATGAATTTTAACAATTTCAGCAACAGACGTTAGCTAGCACATGAATCTGGATTTATAGCAATCAGAGAGGCACATTCTCCTAGAAAGGTTTATGAGTAGCCCCTCCCTCCTTGGTCGAGCAAGACCTGAACACTCATTGTTGTTTTTGGTTTCCCCCGTTACAGCTGATAGCATCAAACATTTAAAACTGAGCGTGAAGGCAGCGCCAAGCAGCTTCAGGTTGAGCGATGTTATCAACGGTTACAAGAGTAACAGAGGACTCCAGGGCCTGGACCTGGTCTTGGCTTGTAAAATGCCTTTCAGTTCCATCTCTAATATGTTTTTATGTGGAAAGTCTCACTCCTTTACTAACCCTCAGGAATTGTTTTGGAAGGCAACAAAGGATTCTGAAACATTGAAGATCGGGTGATAAGATGGAGACAGGCAAAATTTTATTTGCCTTTAGAAAATCACTCTAGCGCTGTGCTTGTACACAGGTTAACAACAAACTCCAGGCACTCCAGACAGTTCCTAAGGACAGGTTGTGAGCATTTTAAATGCTAGGGAATTCTTTATCCCGCCTATTAAGCCTTGTCTTGGGATTTACACATCACTTGGCACGGCCTGTGCGGCAGAAGGAACGCTGGTGGCACAGTGGTTAACAGGCTGACTGCTAAGCCCAAAAGGTCAGCAGTTTGACTCCACCAGCCGCTCCTTGGAAACCCTATGGGGCAGTTCTACTCTGTCCTATAGGGTCCCTAGGAGTTGGAATCGACTGCACGGCAACAGGTTTGGTTTTGGTTTTATAATACAAATATGTATACTAGATATAGTAATTCCTGTACTATACTCTAAATATATATACTATACATAATAGTTTATGTAGTGTACTGTAGATATATATACTATACTGTTAAGAGCTCGGCTACTAACCAAAAGGTGGGCAGTTCAAATCCACCAGGTGCTCCTTGAAAACCCTATGGGGCAGTTCTACTCTGTTCTATAGGGTCGCTATGAGTCAGAACTGACTAGAGAGCAACAGGTTTGGTTTGGTTTTGGATTTCGCTGCAAAAAACAGGTTTTTTCCAGAGTGCAGAGCAAATGAAAGGAGGGAATTGAGGAGGCTGAGGGCTTTCTCAGGAGAGGCTGGCTATTTTTTTCCTGAGGGTCTGTACCTGGAAGCTACAAGAAATACAAATGCCTGGGAGAAAAAGAGAACACACATCCTTGTGCTCTCAGTGCGTTCCCCCAGGCTCCCCCACCGGCCCTATCTCAGCCAGGGACCCGACTTTTTGCATCTGGACCAACAACAGACAACTGCTAGAGTGCTAGTTATGGGGCAGCCACACAGAGCCCAGGTTCAAGAGGAAACTGTGGGAAGTCCTTCTTTAAAACCTAGCTGTGTTTAACACAGATATTCCTCAGAAAAATGATTATCAAGTAATGATTAAATATATGGAAACCCTGGTGGGTGGCGTAGTTGTTAAGGGCTATGGCTGCTAACCAAAAGGTCAGCAGTTGGAATCCACCAGCTGCTCCTTGGAAACTCTATGGAGTGGTTCTACTCTGTCCAATAGGGTCACTATGAGTTGGAATTGACTCGACAGCAACGGGTTGTTTGTTGTTGATCAAATATATCAATTCAAGAGTGGTGTTAAAATATTTAAGTTTATATAACATTTGAATAATACAGGAGTACCAGGAAGGACAATAAATGAAAGGCAGAAGATGATAAAAGCTACCTTTTCTTGGTGCAGTTCTGAACCGGTACAGGGCTTAACCCTGATGGTTATCATGTACGCACACTGGAGACTAAATAGAAAAGGAAATAAAATATTTTTTCAAAAGAATGCCTCATTTTTAAAAATGTTTTCATTTAAAAATATTGTCAATGCTAATATATTTAGAAAGCTCTTAAATTCCACCTAACTTCCTTCAGCTCTGATATGACTTCCTCCATTTGTTTCTTTCTTTTCTTTCCCTTTGGGCCTGGATAGGGAAATATGTGACTAAAATTATATTGCTATGTAAAATTATATTGCTATGTAAAAATACTGAAGTGAAAATAATATCTATCAAAAGTTAACTTTTTTTTTACTTAAGCCAGTTAACTCTGAGCAAAGCACTAAGGAAATTCATCTGTGTAATGACCAAAGGCATTAGCATATCTCAAATCCCTGAAGACTTCCTTGCCTCTTGTAGCAAGGTACATTAGTCCACTAATAGAATTTCCAGAAAGAAAGATGGAAAGGAAAATGCTGAGCCTGACATAGAGAGAAGAGCCTGTGTACATACATTAGCCTCATGAATCGTAATTGATTTGCGAGCCACACTGCCAGCTCCATCCTTGAGAGCCCATCATTAACACTCTGACTCCCTAGCCTTCCCCCCTCAAATTATCTTACAGGCTTTCCAAGTAGATGTTTTAACTTACTATTTCCTCAAGGATGAAAGGTTTTAACCAGGTTCAAGACAAACTAACTAAATGTCTCATTTTCTTGGCCGATTCCAGCAAAAGTTCAGTTCAGGATTTGTTTTATTTATAGTGTCTAGATCCCTGTGGACACAGACAATCCACTAATATTGAGTCCTTAAGAAGCTTGAGAGGAAAACAAAGAAAATAAAGACCTCTCCCTGACCTTAAAAAAAAAAGTAGTGACAAATTCCTTTCAAATGCCTTCAAGTTTTCATGAGTTTTCAAACAATCAAGTTCAGTAACGGTAGGCTAAAATTGATCAAACACACAAAAATGCAAAAACTGGTGATACATTGGTTTCATTTAGTTACCAAAATTGCTCCCCTCTCACCCCCACCCCTTCTTATTTCCTGTATTCTAGCTACACTGGAAACAAGAGCTATGAGCAGAAATGAGGTGCTTTCTTCTACATGAATAGAAAGCTGCTAGTTTTTCCTGAGCCCTGATCAAGTCCAGCAATAAAATAGGTTATGGTCTCCCAAATTTAAACCCTGAGATTTATGTGGTATTTCTCATTCCTCTTTCACACTTTGAGTCAGAATCGGCTCGACGGCAATGAGTTTTTCACACTTTCAGGAAGTCTGTATAAAAACATCACCTGTGATAATTGTTTAAATGTGTTTTCTTTACAGTCCTTTTTCCTGTGAGCAGATGATTGCATTGTCACTAAACAAAGAGTATACAGGCGAAAATGACGTTAATTATTAGGAAAAGAAAAGGTAGTAGGCAGAGGCTTCTACAGACTTCTTACTCATACCTTCTTCATATCCTACTGCTATTACAGAAACAGCTGGAAGAGAAGTCTGTTTAAAATGGCTTCTATTAGGATGAGAGCTTAGTATTTAATAATTCATTGAATTTAACATTTTTAGAGTTGAGCCATGGAGGAATTTTTTCACTGTTTCAGACACCGTCTTGTGCATGCTCGCCTTGTCCTTTAGACGAAGTCTGAGCTAAGATGTATTTTCATTGCCCCTGTTCTTCCTCCTGTAGAAGCTGTCGTTACTAGGTTCTCCCCTTATTCTGCCAGCTCAGGACTCGAACCAGGCTCAATTCTTTTTATATCCACTAGACCACCCCCTGTCCTGCATCACTTTGGTCACTTTTGCCAGCATTGCCATGTCCTTATACCCCTGTCTTTCTCTACACCTCACCTACCCAGCCCTAATCTTAAATCGATCCAATATATTGGCACCCAAGCTCTGCTGGAGAAACCAGGCCACCATACAGACAAACACAGCTCCTGATGTCTAGTCCCAACTACCTGCAACCCGCCTGGCCAACCATTTCTACGTCCGTAGTAAGTAGTCTCTCCCATGCCTCACCGCGGCAAGTCAAAACCATTGGCAATCTCCTTCTCTTGTTCCTCCCCACACCCGCACCCTGCTCCCTATACCTCAGCAGGCCTCTTCTCACAGGAAAATTCTACTTCACAGGGAAATTAAAGCCTTCCGGGAATTTTCCCTCCTGACTTCCAAGGCTCACGCATCCATCGTCCCTTCAGATGGTCTTTTTACTTGTCGAAGGTGTTTTGGTGGCACAGTGGTTAAGAGCTCAGCTGCTAACCAAAAGGTCGGCAGCTCAAATCCACCAGCTGCTCCTCGGAAACCCTGTGGGGCAGTTCTACTCCATCCTAAAGGGTTACTATGAGTCAGAATCGACTCGACAGCAATGTGTTCGGCTTTTTTGGTTAAGGCGTCTTAAGAGAATTTTCACAAGGACCTCCTCCCACTCATGTGTTCTCAGTATCTCCTTCTCCTGTACCTTCATCTTCTATCTACCTTCAACAGACTATTCTCTGGTTGCTGAATCTGTATCTCTGCTAAATTTGCCAATAACCTCCTAATACTGCCCCCAATAATGCTTTTTAACTGTATTAGTTGATACCTTTATGCTATTTGCTACAGTCGAACATCCCATTCTCCAATTCTCTCCTTTCTTTCCTCTGTGACCATGTTCTTCCACAGCCCTCCTCTTGTATTCCAGAACTTTCCTTCTAGTCTTCTTCCCTGATCCTCCTTTCTTACTCATCTCTCATTCATGTCTGTGTTTCTAGAGGGAGCTGAAGTGGTGAAGTCAGGATTCAAAGCCATACAGTAGAACTCCAGATCCCAGCTACACAGGCTCCATGTTCTGTAACAGCTAAACCAGCTGGCTTCAGAGTTACTCAAAAAAGGGTTCATACTCTGCTCTACCACTTGCTGGAGAGATGCTCCGGGGCAAGTTATCTAGCCTTACTGAGCACTGGTTTTCTCATGTATAGAATACAGATAATAATGCCTTCACATAGGGTTGGTGTGAGGAATAAGTCTGGTAATGCGAAGTGCTCAGCACCAGTGTCTGCAACAGCAGCTTTCCGATAAATGGCACCCATTATTATTTTATTGGTTTGATGTTTCCTCAAATATTTATCTTTGTTTTCAGAGTTATATAAGGTAGAAAGCCATTTAGGGCAGCATTATATTACAGCAGGAGAGAGACATTCTTTCCACAATCCAATTGAACCTATTTAACAATTACCTGAGCTATTGATTTTTAGCCTAATTGTTCCTTACGTTTACAAGAACTTCATCCTTTTGGAGGCACGCTGAATTGAACATCTCACCAGCACTGTTAGCCAGTGGTTCCTAACGGTCCCCCTCAACTTAACCTAGATTCTGGGTGGACTGACAAGATAATTTTGTCTTTAAGACTATCTTGGGACAACAAAGACAGAAATATTTGATGACCTATTAAGCGAGTCAGAACACTTCAGAGTCTGTTGACTAAAAGCTCCTGATGAAGTATAAATTTTTAGAAAGATAAAATCATGACTACAGTACAAACAGAGCCCTGGTGGTGCAGTGGTTAAGCATTTGGCTGTTAACAGAAAGATTGGCAGTTCGAATTCACCAGGCACTCCTTGGAAACCCCATGGAGAAGTTCTGTTCTGTCTTTTAGGGTCACCATGAGTTGAAATCGACTCAACGGCAATGGGTTTGGTTTGGGTGTTTTGGTCATACAAATATAAAATAAGCACATGTCAAAGATTTTATTTAACTCATTAATTATTTAATGAAAGAATAAGATGTTACAACTAGGTCAAAGGAGAAGCTTGAGCACACACATATATAGGCTATCAGGAATGTGGAAATGAATTTACAGATAGAGGCAAAACTGTCAATATCTACAGGGCAATGGTTAACTTAGTTCCACCATCCACAATTCATTCTCATTTCTATGGACAGGAATTATTTCTATTATTATCCATTTTCTACAACTTACAGAGTTGTAAAATAGTTTGAAGACAATGAAAGGGAGAGATAAACCTGACAGGTATGCTAGATGGACTACTCCAGTTTTTGTTTTTTTCCCCCATTTCAAAGTTTTTCACATTTTTCCTGACAGTTTAACTCTTAAAACTAGGAAGAGTCCACCTGTACATTTTTCTATGGCTTGATATGGTATGCAGACATACAGCAAAACTCAACCGATGGTAAGACAGATTTAGAATGTGATAACGAGTGTCAGAACAATACACAGTGGTCAAAGTCTGAATAAGTTATAGAACCCCTACTTTCTATTTCTAGAACCAGCACTTTGAACAACGTGCTTCCTCATTTCCTCACATGTAAAATGACCTGTGGGTTTTTTCTAGTCTTGGGTTTTAGAGTAGATGGTATGGCAGACATTACAGAAGCAGGAAAAATAAGATCAACCACTTCAGGATGGAATAGAATCATAGAACAATGACTGTTCTGACTTACATGTCCCCTTCATTTTTCCTCCCTCCCCACCCTCTGGGCCACATTATAACATCTGTTATAGGACTTCTCTGGGAAGGTAGGGAGTGGGCACCAGTGCAAGGTAGGACCTCTCTGGGAAGGCGGGATTGGGCGCCAGAGCAACATAGGACCTCTCTGGGAAGTAGAGGAGTGGGCGCCAGGGCAATGTAGGACCTCTCTAGGGAGTAGAGGAGTGGGCGCCAGTGCAATGTAGGACCCCCCTGAGGAGTAGAGGAGTGGGTGCCAGTGCAACATAGGACCTCTCTGGGAAGGTGGGGAGTGAGCACAGTGCAATATAGGGCCTCTCTGGAAAAGTGCGGAGTGGGCACAGTGCAATGTAGGACCTCTCTGTGAAGGTTGGGTGTTGGCACCAGTGCAATGTAGGACCTCTCTAGGGAGTAGAGGAGTGGGCACCAGTGCAATGTAGGACCTCTCTGGGAAGGTTGGGAGTGGGCACCAGTGCAATGTAGGACCTCTCTGGGAAGGTTGGGAGTGGGCACCAGTGCAATGTAGGACCTCTCTGGGGAGTAGAGGAGTGGGCACCAGTGCAATGTAGGACCTCTCTGGGAAGGTTGGGAGTGGGCACCAGTGCAATGTAGGACCTCTCTGGGAAGGTTGGGAGTGGGCACCAGTGCAATGTAGGACCTCTCTGGGAAGGTTGGGAGTGGGCACCAGTGCAATGTAGGACCTCTCTAGGGAGTAGAGGAGTGGGCACCAGTGCAATGTAGGACCTCTCTGGGAAGGTTGGGAGTGGGCACCAGTGCAATGTAGGACCTCTCTGGGGAGTAGAGGAGTGGGCACCAGTGCAATGTAGGACCTCTCTGGGAAGGTTGGGAGTGGGCACCAGTGCAATGTAGGACCTCTCTGGGGAGTAGAGGAGTGGGCACCAGTGCAATGTAGGACCTCTCTGGGAAGGTTGGGAGTGGGCACCAGCGCAATGTGGGACCTCTCTAGGGAGTAGAGGAGTGGGCACCAGTGCAATGTAGGACCTCTCTGGGAAGGTTGGGAGTGGGCACCAGTGCAATGTAGGACCTCTCTGTGAAGGTTGGGTGTTGGCACCAGTGCAATGTAGGACCTCTCTGTGAAGGTTGGGTGTTGGCACCAGTGCAATGTAGGACCTCTCTAGGGAGTAGAGGAGTGGGCACCAGTGCAATGTAGGACCTCTCTAGGGAGTAGAGGAGTGGGCACCAGTGCAATGTAGGACCTCTCTAGGGAGTAGAGGAGTGGGCACCAGTGCAATGTAGGACCTCTCTGGGAAGGTTGGGAGTGGGCACCAGTGCAATGTAGGACCTCTCTGGGGAGTAGAGGAGTGGGCACCAGTGCAATGTAGGACCTCTCTGGGAAGGTTGGGAGTGGGCACCAGTGCAATGTAGGACCTCTCTGGGGAGTAGAGGAGTGGGCACCAGTGCAATGTAGGACCTCTCTGGGAAGGTTGGGAGTGGGCACCAGCGCAATGTGGGACCTCTCTAGGGAGTAGAGGAGTGGGCACCAGTGCAATGTAGGACCTCTCTGGGAAGGTTGGGAGTGGGCACCAGTGCAATGTAGGACCTCTCTGTGAAGGTTGGGTGTTGGCACCAGTGCAATGTAGGACCTCTCTGTGAAGGTTGGGTGTTGGCACCAGTGCAATGTAGGACCTCTCTAGGGAGTAGAGGAGTGGGCACCAGTGCAATGTAGGACCTCTCTAGGGAGTAGAGGAGTGGGCACCAGTGCAATGTAGGACCTCTCTAGGGAGTAGAGGAGTGGGCACCAGTGCAATGTAGGACCTCTCTAGGGAGTAGAGGAGTGGGCACCAGTGCAATGTAGGACCTCTCTGGGAAGGTTGGGAGTGGGCACCAGTGCAATGTAGGACCTCTCTGGGGAGTAGAGGAGTGGGCACCAGTGCAATGTAGGACCTCTCTGGGAAGGTTGGGAGTGGGCACCAGTGCAATGTAGGACCTCTCTGGGAAGGTTGGGTGTTGGCACCAGTGCAATGTAGGACCTCTCTGTGAAGGTTGGGTGTTGGCACCAGTGCAATGTAGGACCTCTCTGGGGAGTAGAGGAGTGGGCACCAGTGCAATGTAGGACCTCTCTGGGGAGTAGAGGAGTGGGCACCAGTGCAATGTAGGACCTCTCTGGGAAGGTTGGGTGTTGGCACCAGTGCAATGTAGGACCTCTCTGGGGAGTAGAGGAGTGGGCACCAGTGCAATGTAGGACCTCTCTGGGAAGGTTGGGAGTGGGCACCAGTGCAATGTAGGACCTCTCTGGGAAGGTTGGGAGTGGGCACCAGTGCAATCTAGGACCTCTCTGGGGAGTAGAGGAGTGGGCACCAGCGCAATGTGGGACCTCTCTAGGGAGTAGAGGAGTGGGCACCAGTGCAATGTAGGACCTCTCTGGGAAGGTTGGGAGTGGGCACCAGTGCAATGTAGGACCTCTCTGGGGAGTAGAGGAGTGGGCACCAGTGCAATCTAGGACCTCTCTGGGGAGTAGAGGAGTGGGCACCAGCGCAATGTGGGACCTCTCTAGGGAGTAGAGGAGTGGGCACCAGTGCAATGGACCTCTCTAGGGAGTAGAGGAGTGGGCACCAGTGCAATGTAGGACCTCTCTAGGGAGTAGAGGAGTGGGCACCAGTGCAATGTAGGACCTCTCTGGGAAGGTTGGGAGTGGGCACCAGTGCAATGTAGGACCTCTCTGGGAAGGTTCGGAGTGGGCACCAGTGCAATGTAGGACCTCTCTGGGGAGTAGAGGAGTGGGCACCAGTGCAATGTAGGACCTCTCTGGGAAGGTTGGGAGTGGGCACCAGTGCAATGTGGGACCTCTCTGGGGAGTAGAGGAGTGGGCACCAGTGCAATGTGGGACCTCTCTGGGGAGTAGAGGAGTGGGCACCAGTGCAATGTGGGACCTCTCTGGGGAGTAGAGGAGTGGGCACCAGTGCAATGTAGGACCTCTCTGGGAAGGTTGGGAGTGGGCACCAGTGCAATGTAGGACCTCTCTGGGGAGTAGAGGAGTGGGCACCAGTGCAACGTGCACCAAGCCTGAGCCTGCTAGAGAATTGTTGCCTTAGCTCCAGAATGAGGTCACAATGGAATCCTGTCAGAGCCCCCTTTGCTGTGACCCTGATGCTGAGCATGGACTTAGGGCACATGCCCCACCCACACTTCGTCCAGCTGCAGCCCTGTGTGAACAAAGACGGTGAGGTCAGCTTTGGCACTTGGTTTAAATACGATAAAGCCTGAGCCTGGTGTCTTCCATGAAGATGGATTGCAGCCCTCAGCTCTGTGTTTACGAAGTCGTCAGCAATAAACACATACACCTTTTAGTCAAAGAAAACAACAGCCGCTTTCATCACAGGGAGAAAAGAAGAATCGATTTTTTTTTTTTAAACCATAAGTAATTTAGAAAATACTATATAAATATAACATGAGACCCCTCTCTGCTAGTCAATATCACCAGAGCAGATGAAAAGGATTTGTTTGTTTGTTTGTTTTGCCTTTATTGTACATGAAGGGATGCTCCTGGTCACTTGTAGGTATTGATGTAAACATCAGTTAACACGTCCGCTTTGCAGGATTTTGCAACTTCCACTTTAATAATAACATCGAAAAGAACGAAATAAAGATTTCCATGCTCTGAAGAGACCATTCTTTCTCAAATTACAAAGTTTCTATTTTATTTTTTATTTCACCATGTCTACATAGCAAAACAGCGATTACATGGAATCGTTTCATTTCCTTTTACAAATAACTTTCAATTCTACCCTGCTCCTTGACAGAAATAGCTAACCCCAGCTTCTTTTACAATCAGACCCATTAGGGGTGGCTTTTAACATAAAGTAAAGATTTCAAGTGCATCATTGGAGAAGACTTTCAAGGTAAAACACAAGAAAGAGCTTACCTCAGGGACCTGAACTTTGGTGAAGTTGAAGCTCATTTAAATATTTGTAAGCTAATCCTTCTACCTTTCAAACAAAAAAAAAAAGTCCTATCATTCCAACGCACTGGGTTATCACTGGCTTGAGAGCACCACCATTAGATTTGGTACTACCTGTAAGATAAATAAATGTCTATGCATTTAATGGATGTCAGAAATACTTGTAGATATATCCTTTCCCTAAGCGCACGCACACATACACACACACAAAGAAATTCAAAGAAAAAGAAACTTGCACATTTTTGCTTGATTTTTACAGCAAAAACATGTTCAGAAGGAGCTGTAGCTGCCACCAGTGAACAAAAGCGGAAGTACTTCGTTCTAGACCATCCAGTCGACGGATGCAAAACCTGTACCCAATTTCAGTTCCAAGATAACCCAGGCAATTTTGAGATTTTTCTCACCAATTCTTGCTGTTTGTAAAAACAGGTAATAATAGTGCGCCAGTCCTGCCGGGCACTGTGCCAAGTCTAACTTTACGTGCGGTATTTCTAACCCTTACAACAATTTTATGAGCCAGGTACATTCTTTGCAGTCCTTTTTCACAGACAAGGAAATGGAGGCTTGGAGAGGTTAAGAATTTGTCCAGAGTCACAGAGCAAATAAAGAGGCAGAAATGGGTCTCACCCCTCAGCTAACTCCAAAACCCATACACGGATATCCCATATCCACTGCCCTGACTTTGCCTTAGGGATCCATGGCAGGCATTCCCTTTCCTATGTTTTGTCTGAAGTGGCTTAAAATTCAGGAGCCAGGCGTGCTGAGATTCAGAAACACATATAACCAGAACCTGGAGACACCGCTTAGTCTCTGTAGCGATCCGTCCACAACTTTCCCATTTCTCCTTAGGGTTAAAACCTGCCCAGTACTTTGATTTCATTGTCTAGATTGTTTTCAAGCTTCACCCAATTCTCTTTAGCCTGAAAAATTCCAATAAAATTTGCCTGCAAACGCCCTTTTCTGGGTCCTCTTTGTGTTTTTCTCTTATTCCTCCAACTACATTAAATTTTTTAATAACACTGACCTCAGTGACTACTACTCACAGAAGATCCTTCTGTGATCCTTTTGGTCCAGTTCAGCAGGAACTCAATTATACCATGTGGCAATAAGGCTTCCGAGAATCTGTTAAGACATCGTTTTGTCAAAGTATGTTACACTCGTCGCTGAGGCAATATCTTAAGTACTTAAGGTTTTAGGTAACAGGGGAGAAAATAATCATTATCCCAAACCGAAAAAAGAAAAATGAAAGTTTTATCTCAGAAGAACTAAAAACTCTTTATTTTCTCTCTTCAGGCTGTTATTTCTTGGGGGAAAATAAAGGCAGCAGATCTTTACCTCCTAGAAGCTGTTCAGTTGTCAGCTTCTTCTTTTTTTTTTTTTTTGAAAGATATGTGTACTTTGTGTATTAAAACGCAAGAATAAGGGCTGAAGCTTTATCCTTAACTTCTTAATTATCCAAGCTTCTCCGCTGTTATCGGGTAACAGCCTTCAGAACAAGGACAGGACAAGGGCTTTCAGCACGTAGAAGGTGGGTCTTTGGAGGTATGATGGTTACTGTTATGTGTCAGCTGGGCTAGGCCATGAGTCTCGGTGGCTTGGCAGGCATTGGACTGATTGCTCTGCCGTAATGAACTATAACGTAATCACCTCCATGATGCGATCTGCTGTGATGAATAAGTCGAAAGACAAGCTTTCTTAGCGGTGCAGCCTGCCTCCAGTATATAAGTGAATGGCCCAGTGAGGCTCTCATTCCCTCTCCCCCATTCTTGCTCTCTCTCTACTCTGCGCTCTCCTTGTTGCCTTAACACCGGTTCCTAGGACATAAACCTGCGGAAGTTTTCAGCCTACCACCTGACCTGCAGATTTCGGGTTCTCCAGCCCCCATCATCCTGTGAGCCAGCACACGCCTCCAACCTGCTGCCTGACCTGCAGATTTTGGATTCTCCAGCTCCCACCACCCTGTGAGCCAGCAGACGCCTCCAACCTGCTGCCTGACCTGCAGAATTTGGACTCTCCAGCCCCCACCACCCTGTGAGCCAGCAGACGCCTCCAACCTGCCACCTGACCTGCAGAATTTGGACTCTCCAGCCCCCACCACCCTGTGAGCCAGCAGACGCCTCCAACCTGCTGCCTGACCTGCAGAATTTGGACTCTCCAGCCCCCACCACCCTGTGAGCCAGCAGACGCCTCCAACCTGCCACCTGACCTGCAAATTTTGGGTTCGTCAGCCCCTGCCACCCTATGAGCCAGCAGAAGCCTCCAACCTGCTACCTGACCTGCAGAATTTGGATTCTCCAGCCCCCACCACCGTGTGAGCCAGCAGACGCCTCCAACCTGCCGCCTGACCTGCAGAATTTGGACTCTCCAGCCCCCACCACCCTGTGAGCCAGCAGACGCCTCCAACCTGCCGCCTGACCTGCAGAATTTGGACTCCCCAGCCCCCACCACCCTGTGAGCCAGCAGACGCCTCCAACCTGCCGCCTGACCTGCAGATTTTGGGTTCGTCAGCCCCTGCCACCCTATGAGCCAGCAGAAGCCTCCAACCTGCTACCTGACCTGCAGATTTTGGATTCTCCAGCCCCCACCACCCTGTGAGCCAGCAGACGCCTCCAACCTGCCACCTGACCTGCAGAATTTGGACTCTCCAGCCCCCACCACCCTGTGAGCCAGCAGACACCTCCAACCTGCCGCCTGACCTGCAGATTTTGGGTTCGTCAGCCCCTGCCATCCTATGAGCCAGCAGAAGCCTCAACCTGCCTCCTGACCTGCAGATTTTGGGTTCGTCAGCCCCTGCCACCCTATGCGCCAGCAAAGGCCTCCAACCTACCACCTGACCTGCAGATTTTGGGTTCGTCAGCCCCTGCCACCCTATGAGCCAGCAGAAGCCTCCAACTTGCTACCTGACCTGCAGAATTTGGATTCTCCAGCCCCCACCACCCTGTGAGCCAGCAGACGCCTCCAACCTGCCGCCTGACCTGCAGATTTTGGGTTCGTCAGCCCCTGCCATCCTATGAGCCAGCAGAAGCCTCAACCTGCCTCCTGACCTGCAGATTTTGGGTTCGTCAGCCCCTGCCACCCTATGCGCCAGCAAAGGCCTCCAACCTACCACCTGACCTGCAGATTTTGGGTTCGTCAGCCCCTGCCACCCTATGAGCCAGCAGAAGCCTCCAACCTGCTACCTGACCTGCAGAATTTGGATTCTCCAGCCCCCACCACCCTGTGAGCCAGCAGACGCCTCCAACCTGCCACCTGACCTGCAGAATTTGGACTCTCCAGCCCCCACCACCCTGTGAGCCAGCAGACACCTCCAACCTGCCGCCTGACCTGCAGATTTTGGGTTCGTCAGCCCCTGCCACCCTATGAGCCAGCAGAAGCCTCCAACCTGCTACCTGACCTGCAGAATTTGGATTCTCCAGCCCCCACCACCCTGTGAGCCAGCAGACGCCTCCAACCTGCCGCCTGACCTGCAGAATTTGGACTCTCCAGCCCCCACCACCCTGTGAGCCAGCAGACGCCTCCAACCTGCTGCCTGACCTGCAGATTTTGGATTCTCCAGCCCCCACCACCCTGTGAGCCAGCAGAGGCCTCCAACCTGCCGCCTGACCTGCAGATTTTGGACTCTCCAGCCCCCACCACCCTGTGAGCCAGCAGACGCCTCCAACCTGCCGCCTGACCTGCAGATTTTGGACTCTCCAGCCCCCACCACCCTGTGAGCCAGCAGACGCCTCCAATCTGCCGCCTGACCTGCAGAATTTGGACTCTCCAGCCCCCACCACCCTGTGAGCCAGCAGACGCCTCCAACCTGCCACCTGACCTGCAGAATTTGGACTCTCCAGCCCCCACCACCCTGTGAGCCAGCAGACGCCTCCAACCTGCCGCCTGACCTGCAGATTTTGGACTCTCCAGCCCCCACCACCCTGTGAGCCAGCAGACGCCTCCAACCTGCCGCCTGACCTGCAGAATTTGGACTCTCCAGCCCCCACCACCCTGTGAGCCAGCAGACGCCTCCAACCTGCTGCCTGACCTGCAGAATTTGGACTCTCCAGCCCCCACCACCCTGTGAGCCAGGAGACGCCTCCAACCTGCCACCTGACCTGCAGAATTTGGACTCTCCAGCCCCCACCACCCTGTGAGCCAGCAGACGCCTCCAACCTGCCACCTGACCTGCAGATTTTGGATTTTCCAGCCCCCACCACCCTGTGAGCCAGCAGACGCCTCCAACCTGCCGCCTGACCTGCAGATTTTGGGTTCGTCAGCCCCTGCCATCCTATGAGCCAGCAGAAGCCTCAACCTGCCTCCTGACCTGCAGATTTTGGGTTCGTCAGCCCCTGCCACCCTATGCGCCAGGAAAAGCCTCCAACCTACCACCTGACCTGCAGATTTTGGGTTCGTCATCCCCTACAACCACATAAGCCAGCATAAGCCTCAACCTGCCGCCTGACCTGCAGAATTTGGATTCTCCAGCCCCCACCACCCTGTGAGCCAGCAGACGCCTCCAACCTGCCACCTGACCTGCAGATTTCGGGTTCGTCAGCCCCTGTCACCCTATGAGCCAACAGAAGCCTCCAACCTGCCACCTGACCTGCAGATTTTGGGTTCGTCATCCCCTGCAACCACATAAGCCAGCAGAAGTCTTCAGCCTACCACCTGACTCACAGATTTGGGAACTGCCAGCCCCCACAATTGTGTAAGCCATTTCGTTGAAGTAGTCTTATAAATAAACACACAGTTCACTGGTTTTCCTCCTCTGGAGAACCCAGACTAAGACAGGAGGCTTCCACAGCTCTATCAACTCTTTGTAAGATCGCATACATTTTTCGTATCAGAAGACTCTCTGGTTGGCACAAACCGTAAAGACTCAGCTGATAAACCAAAGGTTGGAGGCTCAATCCACATAAAGGTGCCACAGAGGAAAGGTCTGGTGATCTACATTAGAAAAATAAGTCATTGAAAACCCCTTGGAGCACAGTTCTACTCGGACACAAATGAGGTTGCCATGAGTTTGAATCAACTTGGTGGCAACTTCTTTTTATTTTTTAATATCAGAAGCTATATGGCTTCTGTTAAAACAACACACAAACGCACACACATCTCAGCGAGGTCGTTTGCTGTTCTTACTCTTCTGTTATTCAATAAGCATTGATCAAGGGCCCATTATTTTGTCACCTTCGGGGTTTCTTACTTCATCAGAAAGATAATCTCCTGCTCATTAAGTGGAAGAAAGTGAAACTGACTAAAAAGAAACTTCTAAATATAATGCATAAAGTTGCTTTTGAAGTATCAAGTCATTTAGGAGCCCGCGGAATTCAGTCGACCTAATGGGGAATGAGAAAAAAATCATTCCATTTCTCACACCCCAGGCTCCTGCCTGGACCCCAATAATAGTACAGCTAGTTTCCTGTCAGCGCTGCCTAAATAATTTATGGGGCCCGGTGCAAAATGTGCCTTTAAAAGGTACTAAAGTATCATAAAATAAAAATCATTTCTCTCTCTTGCTTTCTCACTATCCTGATGGGTTATATTTGCTATTTCATGTCATGTTCCCTTGGCACAGGATTTAAAAGGTGCTGGAGCACCCACCCACAACTAGGTAAGTATGTGAGATGCAGCACCCCAAATCCGCATGGTAATCACAGGTGGCCCCCAATTTCTAGATAGCCAGGAGGCCATTAGAAAAAGGGAACTAATAACTAATATGGATTTCTCCATAAACATCGTGCCCTTCAGGTAGGAGCCTGGACACACATTAGCACATGGAAAGTATCTTTCATTACTTACAATAAGAAGCAGATGGTATACAACAGATGAGAAGCCCCCCTGGCTCATAAACTGTGGGGGTGAGATTGGAAAACTTCCGTGCACACCCCACTTTAAGTCGTGAGAGGGACTTAACTGGGACAGTTATATAGCACGCCCATTCCCCTGGCTTCTGGAAATTGTCCCAGTGAATACAAAGGACTCTTTTACTTAAGCCCTTCACTTGGCATCATGATTGCAGCACACAGTAGGAGCCTACCTTCTGCTGGTCTTGCCCTGGCTACGTAGGTCCACTTAGGTGACTGTAAGGCTAATGTTACATGTATCCCACGAGCACCATAGCCGAAGAGACAGAGAAAAATCTCTCCCTAGGCTATGTTATATCCCCAGCCTATGTGACCCATTACATGGAGAATTTTCTCACCTAGTCACCCTAGCAGGGGTTGTTCAGACATCTTGGAGCCTCACCCAGAATTATATCTCCTTTATCCTGCTGACATTTAGACAAACCATTAGGCCTGGAGGAGGTGTGAGACGGTTTGTTCCTGAAGCCCAAAGATGCGATCAGGGGGAGGTATAGGGAAGACCACAGCCGCAAGGCTTGCCTGAAGGACTACCTCCTCACAGTACTTATTTGCTGGTCCATCAGCTTCTGGGTTGCTCCTTCCACCAACTGCAGGGCCTGTGCCACATTGCAATAAGTATTGTGCTCTGGCCACGGGCAGGAATGTTGAGCTAGGCATCTCCCCTTCCTACAGGGCTGTCATCTCAACCTACGATGAATGGTGACCTTCAAGAGGTACAACCACCATTATGGGACCTGCTTGGTACCTGGAATGGGATAAAGGAGAGACTCAAGCCCACTGAGTTGCCCAGGATTCTGCCCTTTTCCCACCCTAAGATGCTGTGAGGTGTTCACACATGCCCCTCACCCGTCCTGTGTTCTTGCTCAGGTCACCACCTGACTGACTACAGCACCAACTGGGATAAGGATGGAGAAGGGAAGAGCTGGTGATACCCAAGGTGCCAGGAACCATGGAAGTAGGCAGCCTGGGGGAGGCAGAGAGGTGGCAGTAGTCCAATGCATGTGAGGCAAGTTTGCAGGCCCCCAGTACATGTCCTATTGTTCAAAGCTAAAATGATTATGAAGAATTACATTACAGCCACAGGAGGCCCTTCTGAGCACACAGTGCTGGGCCCTGGGTGACTGCACAGGCCACATGCCCATGTAGCCAGCCCTACTCCTCCCCACCAACCTCCCATCCTATCAGTCTACTCTCATCTGTTACTACCCTTAGCAAGAAATTTATCATGCACCCTTCTTAATTTTTCCTTAACAGCCATTACTCTAAGATAAAGTAAAAACATCTGAACCTGGCATAAAAGAGGCTTCAAAATGTGGCCGCACCTGCAGCTCCAGCCTTATCTCTTCCCATGGTTTCCCTGTGTTTCCCACATCTCACATGCCCTCTGCTACAGCTACTCTGAACTTCTTGTCACTTCCTTGCCTTCGTCTTCCTGTCTCCCTCACCGGAAAAGACCACGGTCTGCTTTAACACTAGCTCCACTTCGAAGCTAATATTGAAGGTTACATCTACCTAATTTCCCCAGATAGTTGACCACACTCCTCTCCCCTATGGTCATACCCTGCTCCTTGCTCTCCTTTGTCCCAATGTCTTGGTGTAGCTTCTACAGCACGCTTCCAATGATGAAGCCCAGGAAACTCTCAGATGATACCAATTCAAATATTTGATCCTGAATTGAAGTCATATACACCCCAACATTGCTGATACCCCTTCCACATAAAGAGAGTTGGGTGCTGGGGCAGCAGGAGAAAGAGAACTCAACAGGTTGCCAATGGTTTTGACTTGCCATTGTGAGGGACGGGAGCAACTAACTACAATAACTGGTTGGCCAGGTGGGCTGGAGGCAGCTGTGACTGGGCATGTGGAGCGGTGCCTGTCTGCATGGCAGTGTAGTTTCTCCAGTGGGACTTGGGCATCTAAGATAATTGGATTGATTTAAAATTAGGGACAGGTAGGTGAGGTATAGAGAAGGACAAGGGGTACAAGGGAAATGATGATGTTGCAAAATTGACTAAAGTAGTGAAGGAGAAGGGGGTAGTCTAGCTAGATATGAAAATAATTGAGCCTGGTTGGTATCCTAAGCTGAACGTATAAAGGGAGAACCGAGTAATGGGGTCTTTAATAGAAGGAAGAATGGGCGGTAAAAAGAAGAAAACTTGAAGAAATTTGACTCATTCTGAAGTATTCGATTGAAGGTTTGTTTTGTTTTTTTAAATCTGAGAGACTAAAATTGGTTAAAAATTTAAGAGAGACCTCAATGTGAATCTTCCTGATCCATCAAAAGCTTTTCTATCTGCAATAATGGGCAACTATACTAGAAATTTTCACAGAAGCACAAATTCTCAAAGTTATCAGCTACAATAGTTAATATATACTAATAACTTTGTTTGAAAAATAAAAAAGTGGGGCTTTAAAAGGTATGAACTCAGTCTGCTGGTTCCCAATGAATTGATTTGGGGTTTTAACTAATTTGTGGTAGATTCACTCACAAGCCACAATCTAGGAAATTGAAATAAAAATAAGCAACTTGGCACGGTATAATTTGTATTTTTCACCAACTGCTGGAAGTTTGAGAATGTTACACATATCCACTGCCTTCGAGTCGATTCCAAATCATAGTAACCCTATAGGACAGAGTAGACCTGCCCCATAGGGTTTCCAAGGAGTGGCTGGTGTACTCAAACTGCCAACCTTTTGATTAGTAGCCGAGCTCTTCACCACTGCACCACCAGGGCTCCATGTTACACATCCTGTCCCATTGCCATCGAGTTGATTCAGACTCATAGTAACCCTATAGGACGGAGTAGAACTGCCCCATAGGGTTTCCAAGGAGGAGCTGGTGGATTCAAACTGCTGACCGTTTGGTTAGCAGCCATAGTTATCAACCAGTCCACCACCAGGACTTCAACAGGTTACACATAGTAGGCACTAAATAAGTATATCAACTCAAAGACTTTTAAAGCCAAGTGGTTAGTCAATCAATATTTTAGAAATACACTCTGCCACAGATAATGGAGTGGAGGGTAGGCAACTGAATTCAGGAGGAGTGTATGTATGCAGGGATGAGTATAGGAAGCTCTCAATAGTTTTCTGTATTTTTCCCTTAGTTTTAGTGGTTGTACCACTTTACATACCCACCAGCAGTGCATTGAGAGAGAGTCCCAGTTACTTATATCCTCACCATTATTTGGCATAGTCATTCTTTTTAATTTTGGCTAGCTTTCCAGGTGTTCAGTGGTATCTCATTGAGGTCTTGGTTTGCATTTCCTAATGTTAAATGATGGTGAGCATCTCTTTGTGTGTTTATTTATCCTCCATAAATCAAATCTTCTTGGTGAAGTGACTGTCCAACTCTTTCACCCATTTTTCAAGTTGAGTTGTTTATTTTTTATTACTAGGTCTTTAACTTTATGTATATGTTCTGGATACAAGTATTTTTTATCAGATATATACTTTGCATATATTTTTTTCCAGTCTGTGTCTTATCTTTTCATTCACTTAACAATATCTTTGGAAGAGCAGAAGTCCAATTTATCCTTTTTTTTTTTTAGGATTGTACTTTTGGTGTTGTATCTAAGAAATCTTTGCCTAACCTAAAGTCACAAAGGTACTCAACTAGAACTTTTATACATTTATGTTTTACATTTAGATTTAATATCCAGTTCTAGTTCAATTTTTTACATGGTATAATATGTAGACCAAATATATGTATATATGTACATATACATAAATATAGATATGAGCCCTGGTGGCACGGAGGCTAAGAGCTCAGATGCTAACCAAAACTTCGGCAGTTCAAATCCACTGGAACCGCTCCTTGGAAACCCTATGGGGCAGTTCTATTCTGCCCTTTAGGGGTGCAATAAGTCTGAATCAACTTGACAGCAACGGTATACATGGAGAGATATATAGATTAAAAAAAAAAAAAAATTTTTTTTTTTTTTTTTTTTTTAGGTAGCTAATTTTTGGACACCATTTGTTGAAAAAGACTATCATTTTCCATTGAAAATTTCCTTTAAATTTTTATTGAAAACCAGTGTCCACCCATATATGGGTTTATTTCTGGACTCTATTCTTTTCTTTTGCCTTTTTGGCTATCTTGACATCAATGTCACATCATCTTAACTACTATAATAATCACTTAATTGTTATTATAATTAGTCCTGAAACCACATAGTGTTAATTTTCCAACTTTGTCCATTTTTTTTTTCAAAGTTGTTCTAACCTTTCTAAGTCTTTTGCATTTCCGTATTAAATTTAGAATCAGTTTGTCAATTGCTACAAATAGGCCTACTGGTATTTTGATAGGGACTGCATTGACTATTGATCTATTTGGAAAGAATTGATATCTTAACAATAATGAGTCCAACCAGTGAACAAAGAATATCCTTCAATTTATTTAGGTTTTCCTCAATTTCTCTGAGCAACGATTTGTAGTTTTAATGCACAGATCTTTTATATCTTTCATCCAATTCATCCCTGAGTATTTTATATTTTTGATGCTACTGTAAATATTACTTTTTTAATTTTAATTTCCAATGAAACCACTGTTTACGTTAGGACATGTTACTCATTGTATTTCTCTAGGGCACTATGTTTAAGTCCGTACAAATTCAAAGTCACGGCCTGAATTTTCAAGTCATCTTATGGATACGTTCTTCTTTTCCACTTAATCCACTGAAGAAAATCCCCCTGAAAAAAGTACCTGATCTTTTGATGGATATAGAATAGAAGTTTGGGAAAGGTACTTAGTAAGAAACTGGATGAAGTTATTTATTCAATTGTGTGGACAGCTTTAAGGAGAACTTTTTATAAACTTCTGAGTCTGATGCATCGGACAGTAAAACTCTAGATACCGAGATTAAGAGAAAAGCAACCATCGAGATAAAGCTTCTTGGGATCTATAATGGATGTGTGTTTACCTACCTGTATTATATTTACTGTTGGGAGACCAGAGCACCATTTAGTAAGTTACTTTTTCCAGAGCACTGGATGGTGTTTGGTTCTCTGTGGGATTAATTTAGCTAAGACAGTTCATTGAATCAATGCATTCCCCCAGAGGAGCTTCTACTCACCCTCATTTTCCACTGAATTAAGGAGAGGCAGCATTCCCCTTATTTTTTGTGTATCTTGATCTACCATTGCTCCTTTGATAACTTAACAGCATTTAAATTACAAAACAAATTAAGAAAAAGACTGCCGACAGGCTTCAGCAGAAGCTGTAAAGCTGTTGGGTACAAGCTAAGGACGTGACTGGTTTCTAAAATCCCAAATGATCGTGGTTTTTTCCTAAGGTCCACTGAATCATACTCTGGCATATGGGCCTTGAAAAGGCAGTCTCCACCCAAATTTAGTAACTATTTTGAAGTCATGTGACCTGGATATCTGAATAGAGACATAGCCATTTTTTATTTGTGAATATTAGTAAGCGATTTGTCATATTCCTGTGCTTTATGGATTGGTAAGCACACCTGGAAGCGTTGGTGGTATACGAGGCAGTCACCTTACTAACCAAAACACTGCCCAGAATCAAACCTATAATTCTCATAATACATATGACCCTAGTTTAATTCTACATTTATGAATCAGCATAAGCACTAGACTCGAACTCCTTAGAGCTGGGTTTGGGTCCAGGTTTTGCCGTGACTAACAGTATGATGTTGGGCGGCCAGCATTACCTCTTCAAGCTTCTGCTTCCTCATTCATGAAATGTAAAGAGTGGTTCACATTATTAGTGAAGACTGTGTGGGGTCTAAATGCTTGCTGTTATTTTGAAGAGATGACCACTGTCTGTTCCACAAATAAGTATTATGATTTTCAGTGTTCTTGGTTGCAGGCATCAGGAAAACAAAACAAAACAAAAAAAACTTTGACTCATTTAAGAAAAAGGGAATTTGCTGATTAAGTGTGGGGGTCAGGAGAGTAAGCAGCGGCCAGAGGCTTTGACTTTGTCAACAAGAAAGACCAGGGAGCTATGAAGAGCCAGGTGGCAGGAAGGGCCCTTAACTGTGCCATCTTCCTTGCACCTAGGCAAGGAGAGAGAAGACCTGGCACATTGAGGATCCATTGTGGGAGGCTGGCACCAAGTCCCACCAAGGTCACACACAAATGGGGGCAAGAGATGGAGCAAGATGGAGCAAGTCGAATTACCCTTCCATCCACAAAACGGCAGATGACCACTGGGAAAATCTTGCTTTATTTAACGACCATTAAGTTCGATACCCTTGTAAGTGTTGACAAAACAATAAAGCGAACCATCTCCTGATATTCTTAATGTCTCTTGACAATCACATTTTAACAATAAGTTTTCTAGCTAAAACTCAAACTAGAAGTGGAAGTGGAAAGCTGCCGCTAACTTCTTCTAGACTTTAGTGATCTCATCTGTTAACTGTGAACAAAGCTGCTTTGTTTGTTAAAAGCTGGACTTGGAAACAGATAAATTTTGAGGATTCCTCACTGCTGTAAGCTCTATAGTTACGTATTAAAGACGTGATAGATATTTTTTCTATACCTTCTATCATGCTTCCCTGTTCTCTCTCTCTTTTTTTTTTTTTTGGACTTTAGATGAAGGTTTATAAAACAAACTAGCTTCTCATTAAACAGTACACATATTGTTTTATGACATTGGTTACCAACCCTATGACATGTCAGTGCTCTCCCTTCTTGATCCTGGGTTGCCTATTACCAGCTTTCCTGTCCTCTCCCGTCCTCCGGTCCCCGCCACCGGGCCGGTATGTCCCTTCAGTCTCGTTTTGTTTAATGGGCCTGTCCAACCCTCCGCTGAAGGGCGAACCTCAGGAGTGACTTCATTACTCAGCTAAAATGTTGTCTGGGGGCCATACTCTTGGGGCTTCTCCAGTCTCAGGCCAGTCAGTCTGGTCTTTTTTTGTGAGTTAGAATTTTGTTCTACATTTTTTTTTCCAGCTCTGTCCAGGACCCTCTATTGTTATCCCTGTCACAGCAGTCAGTGATGGTAGCCTGGCACCATCTAGTTGTAATGGACTCAGTCTGGTGGAGGCTGTGATAGTTGTGGTCCATGAGCCCTTTGGGCTAATCTTTCCCTTGTGTCTTTGGTTTTCTTCATTCTCCCTTGTTTCAGATGGGGTGAGACCAGTGGAGTATCTTAGATGGCCACTCACAGGCTTTTAAGACCTCAGATGCTATTCACTAAAGCAGAATGTAGAACATTTTCTTTATAAACTCTGTTATGCCAATTGCCCTGCTCTCTTTTTGGAGAGGTTAATTCTCCTAAAGGGGGAAAAAATACTGCTTATAATAAATTGATGGTTTTATTGAGTTTCATTGCCTCAATTTATAGATATTCTCTGATGATTAATTCTGTTACATATTTTTTTTTTCTAATAGACTTCCTGGAAAATACTGTTTACATTATACTAAAATGCTAGCAATCATATTTCATTATTCCTCATTGTAGACACATCTCTTTTACTCAGGTCTACTCTGAAGTAAGAATTTTTCGAATTTTTATTATTTGAAAATAGATACCCAAAACTTCTCTTAGAGATGAATCTGTATCTCAGATATCCCAAGAATTTCAAGTTCTTACTGAACTTGCTTTGTTTCTTATTTCATATTTAAGTATTTTGAAACCTTTATATACTGATTCTTTTTGCTCATTTTCCATTAATAACATATCTCTAAAGTCTTGATCATTATGTATGTAGCTTTTCTTTTCCATTCCCACTAGAAATTAATATAGATGAAGGATCATTCATTCAACAAATGTTTACTTAGCAGATACTATCATTACTGTTCCAGACATATAATAACAAACTCATTGCTGTCCAGGCAATTCCAACAAATGGTGATTGTCACGGATCGAATTGTGCCCCCCCAAAAATATGTATCAACTTGGTTAGGCCACGATTCCCAGTATTGTGTGGTTGTCCTCCATTTTGTGATTCTAATTTTACACTCAAGAGGATTAGTGTAGGATTGTAACACCACCCTTACTCAGGTCACCTCCCTCATCCAATGTAAAGGGAGTTTCCCTGGGGTGTGGCCTGCACCACCTTTTATCCCTCAAGGGATAAAAGGAAAGGGAGGTGGGGACCTCATACCACCAAGAAAGCAGCACCAGAAGCAGAGCACATCCTTTGGACACGGGGTCCCTGTGCCTGAGAAGCTCCTTGACCAGGGGAAGATTGAGGACAAGGACCTTCTTCCAGAGCCAACAGAGAAAGTCTTCCCCTAAAGCCAGCACCCTGAATTTGGGCTTGTAACCTACTAGACTGTGAGAAAATTAATTTCTCTTTGTTAAAGCCATCCACTTGTGGTATTTCTGTTATGGCAGCACTAGATGACCAAGTCAGTGACTCACATATGTTAGAGGAGAACTGTACTCCATAGGGTTTTCAATGGCAATAATCTTTTGCAGCACCACGAGGTAGAGTTGAACTGCCAATCTTTTGGTTAGTAGCCAAGCACAAATCGACTTCGACTCATAGTGACCCTATAGGATGGAGAACTGCCCCATAGGGTTTCCAGGGAGCAGCTGGTGGATTCGAACAGCCAACCTTTTGGTTAGCAGCAGAGCTCTTAGCCACTGTGCCACCAGGGCTCCGACTGACAACATCCAACATCTTCTCATTCTCTTTCACGAAAATAAAAGTCAGACAAGAAGTTCGGCAAAACTGTCAGATAAAACCTGGTAAAAGAGTAAAAGATGTTATAGCTACTTGGTGTGCTACCCACTTGCTGGCTCTTGCATAAGTACTGCCAGGTGGCGATGAGTGCATGCGCAGAGCAGAGCAGAGCAGCGGTGGCCCACCTAAAGTCTAATTGGACTTGGCTTACATGTGCTTGGAGGTGTAGTCACTCAGATATTTTTATTTGAAAGAACAAGCAGAGACCTGCATTCCAAAAAGGAAAAGAAAACAGGCCTTCCTGATCTAGGCACATTCACAAGAAGTTTAAATATATACTAATAGATTGTAGGTCCTTTTTCCAAGGAGTGTGCTTGAACAAGTTAGCTTAGAACAACGTGCTGAATGAGTTAACTGTGCTTCAAGAGACACAATATGAAAAACCCTAAACTGGTCCAACGATTTCTCTCTATGGGTGAGAAACTTCAGCCATGTGAAGTCAAGCAAAACACACAAGACCTTCCTCTCCATTGCTTATGCTATTTCCTTGACTTGGAGTCCACCAAAACCAAAACCAAACCCATTGTCATCCAGTCGATTCCGACTCATAGTGACCCTACAGGGCAGAGTAGAACTGCCCCATAGGGTTTCCAAGGAGCGCCTGGTGAATTTGAACTGCCAACCTTTTGTTAGTAGACATAGCTCTTAACCACTACTCCACCAGGGTTTCCGACTTGGAGTCTATACCCCTTCAATTCCAACTGGCAAACCTTATTTTATACTTTCTCGCTCGTATATTGACTCCCAGGAGCTTTTCTTTTTTCCTCAAACAAACGTCATCTCTGTCTCTCTGTCTCTGTCTCTCTCCTTGTCTCTGTCTGTCTGTCTCTCTAGAACAGCAGAGCACTTGAAATTTCACATATTCCCTCGTTTCATCCTGTATCCAAGGGCAGAACCCTCTTGATCTCACCTTGATGCAACTCTTGCTGCATCTGACAACAGCCCTGCACACTGTGGACACTAATTAAATCGTGACATCACCGAAGTTTACCCCAAAACATATGATCTCCACTAGGTCATTCATGTCAAAATAGCTTGTATTTCGCTTGATTTAATTAAAATGTTCTCTGCAATTTCTTTCACATTCTTGGGATTCCGTATATTCCTTCCCAGTTTTTCATATTACAATATTTTTTCTGCTTCCTTTGGTAATTTTTAATCCAATGCTCTTAAAAAGCATAGCTGTTTAAATTGGCTAATTTGACAGTAAAAGGGGAGGTGTTACAAGAAAAGTGGGAAAGTATCAACAGTACCTAATTTGTCCGAGTGCTTTGACTGAGGGGTTGCTGAAAGATCCAACAATCAACGTGCGAGATTGCACACAATTATGATAAATAAATCTGTCTCTCTGTATTTGCTAATGCATTCTCTCTTAATTCTCTGCTTTTTTTTCCATTTTTTTTCATAACCCCCTCAAACTCACACAGAATAGCATAGATCTCAAAATGTCACTTCCACTCTTGTTGCAGGCCCGTTTCTCCAGAAGCTAACACTGAAATGGAGTTTGGCAGACAGAGTTTTTGTTGGACGCCAACACCTTTGGAAAGGGAAGAGCAGGAAGCAGGATTGGACAGAGGGACAAGTCCCATGGCGAGCTCTAGGGTCTATATGGCCCCTTAAAGGTGATCCATGCTGGGGATGCCTGACATGCCTGGGCCTTTGTAATCCTGCCTCATTCAGTGTCTGCTGCCCAGAAAAAGCATGCACTTGGGGAAGCTGGCTCTCCGCAGATGAATCAAACCCTGAAGAAGCTGGCAACTGCAGGAAGAAAGTCTTCCTTGGAGGGTGATTCAGATGACACATCTCAATGTCCACCACGTAGCTCTTCATATAGTACCCTCTCCCCAAAATGGGAACAGAGATTATTTTTTAAGTTTTTGAGACTGAAAAACAGAGGCAAGCAGCAAAATTGTCATCAGCATTCCCCAATAGGCATTCAGGTAAGGAGCCCCACGACTCCCTTGTCAGACATAAACCCATTGCTGTTGAATCGGTTCCGATTCATAGCGACCCTATATGACAGAGTAGAACTGCCCCATAGGGTTTCCAAGGAACAGGTGGTGGATTTCAACTGCCAACCTTTTGTTTAGCAGCCAAGTTCTTAACCACGTGCCACCAGAGCCTGCAGGGCTAAGTAAGTAATTTGACCAAAGTCATCCAGCTCCCCAAACCCAGGTCCCCTTGACTTGGAAGCTCATGTTCTTTTCACTTTATGACATGCCTCTCCATTACAGAAATAAAATCCGCCATGAAAAAAGTTAAAAAATCCTGATAGCTGACCACACAAGGAGTCCTGGTAGCACAACGGATAAGCGCTCATCTGCTAACGGAAAGGTCTGTAGTTCGAACCTACCCAGAGATCTGGTGATCTGCTCCCATAAAGATTACAGCCTAGGAAACCCTACGGGGGAGCTCTACTCTGTCACATGGAGTCAAATAGAATCGATGGCACCTAACAACAACAATCACAGCCCGACGACAGTGCCGTCACATCTGTTAGCATGTTTTTTTTAAGGTTTTTTTTTTTTTTTGAATTTTTATTGTGCTTTAAGTGAGTTTACAAATCAAGTCAGTCCCTCACACAAAAACTTACACACACCTTGCTACATACTCCCAATTGCTCTCCACCTAATAAGACAGCCTGCTCCCTCCCTCCACTCTCTCTTTTCGTGTCCATTTTGCCAGCTTCTAACCCCCTCTATGTTAGCACATTTTATATACACACATTAACTGCACACAGACAGACAGAAGTCACTGCTAAATGACGTGCCTCTTCTTTGCCTAAACAGCCTATTCATGTTTCAAATTTTGTGGGATTTTTTTATTTCTCAGAGAGAAGATTTTATAGTCACAGTATCCAAAAAGCAAATATTTTCAGACAAACTAAAACCCTGGATTTGTAAATTGCCAAGAATGTGGCAAATTCACAAAACCCAGATGGCCAGTGTATTCACACCCCGTTGCTTTCCCGGTGGTGTAAAACTGAACACAACTCTTGGTGTTCTTGGACCTGAGCTAAACTTTCAGGATGCTTCGGTGACAGCTGGCCAAAAAGGCATAATCCGAACTACGTGCACATCAACTTGGACATTATGGGATGTTTCTCACTAATTGAATTTTAACATAGAAAAGCAATAATACTGAATGAGTTGAAACACAGACTTCTACTCACTGATACAATCGGACTTTATTTCTGTAGCCTACCGAAAGTGTTCAATGGCACACAAGAGTTTAAAAATAAAGAAAAAGGGGGGAAAATAAGTAGCCAAAGGAAAAAAAAAAAAAAGCTATAGTGCAGACAGTGGACATGCCATTTACACAACTGACATTTATAAAAGTGAGAGAATTGTCTTCAGCAAGGTTAACTAAAGATGTGAACTGTAATGTCTGCCATAACGGAGAACGCCATGACGGGAATTGCATGCACAAATTGAGTGTGATTGTTTTCACAAGTAGAATTCCAGGGACCAGGTGGGGACATGCTATACCTCACCCTGGAATCATATTTACAGTGAGCCTCATCATTTCTTCATTTTTGTGATTAAAATTAGTGTCAAAGTCCAAAGAGAGCCCAAAACACCACAAGGAGGCAAACAGAAAGGAAATGGAACCTTTTTGTTCAGAAGGAGCTCTCATCTGGGAGCAGTAACCAGGCTGCCTGGAAACAATCCTCCTGTTGAAGAAAAGTCCCCAAAGGGGCACTGATCTAATACATTTTTACCCTACTGAGAGCAATCTTATCTCTTCAGGCTACTCTAATTGTATTTTTGAATTAAAAAAAAAATACAATTCAAATAATGCTTCTTGTGTTATCATATATTTGGACTCTTTGCAGGGAGGGTGGATAAAGAAATCTTTCAAAAAGCTCTGAGAGCAGTTACAGAAGTCCACAATTTAGGAAAGGACACAGTTACCCTTCCATATAACTTTTTATACTTTATTTTCTCTCCCAAAGTACAGAAGTATAGATTTCCCTAATGCCTTGTTTCTTGCGCTACTTCCCAGATCTGTTCTCTTGGCTGTCACTCAACCCTCAATTTGTATGGTCAGCAACATTTGAATGAACTTCTGTGTCTCTCTCATCCTAATTCTAGTTTTCAGGCACTTCTGTCATTTTAACAAAATAAGTGGCTAGCAAAAGATGGATATTAGGGCTTTTGGGTTCTGTCTCTGAAACCACAGGAAACTGGAGATGCTGTCCAAACATTCAATTTTCAGTACTTCATACATGAATTTGGTCAATCTTTTGATTGTTTCCTCCACCATTTGCAGTCATCCCAAACTTTTTTTATCTCACGATTTCCTGAAAGAACCGATGCAACGTGGTAGCCCGTCTCCACACACACAAAGCTTTGAGTAAGTCTTACAAAAGCCTAGGCTCTAGAGAAGATTTTCAATGGTAGCTTTTATCTTAGCAGTTCTGCACATCAGAAACGATAAAAAAGAAATGACTGTCATCACCAAAGGGCTGTGTAAAGTTAGTTAGTTGAGCAAGCCCTTCAGAAACTCCCCATCTCACCCATTCTCTCTAACATCCTTGCTTTTTACTACTCCCAGGGTCCCTATACCTTGCTTGTGAAAACAATAATTTCCATTTACTTTTTCTTACCTTTCGTGTTGTCTTGGATTTAAGTTGTGAATAATTACTATTTGTATGATTTTGCAACATTTTGTTCTCTGTGTTATTTTCCAGGTAGTTAGAAGCTTTTTTAAATCATCATGCAAGTCCTATAACTATAAAAATACAGTGGACAGAGAGAGATGACTTAGGAAGACGATGTTATTCGTTCACAAAGCAGTTGCACCAGCATACTCAAGAGGCCTCACACCTGTTCTCCCTAGGCCAGTGGATATGAATGGAACCAACAAGTGAAAGTTGCAGGGATGTAGGCTTGGTCTAAGGAATGAAATTTCTAATAATTAGATCTGACAGACTTATTTTTATTATTATGAACTCTGTCTATGAGTTCCTAGACAGGCACTGGGTGGGAGGTATAATAATAGCCAAGGCAGAGAAGGATCTGATGGGAATCTAAGATTCCTCCCAATCCTGAGATTCTATGGTTTTCTAATTCATCATGGGAACGACGTACAGAATATTTGTGCGAATCATTTATAGAAGTCATGGGGGAAATGCAGAGAGCTGGGTTTTCTGGGTACTCAGTAGCACTTGGACTTCATATGCTGTTTTCCCAGCCCTGGCTCTGTCCTGGCATGAAGTATGGGGACTTAATGCCTCTGTGCTTGTTAGTCATTTGGAAATGATAAGGTAGGAACTCTGAGGTCACAGTCCCTGGAAGAGTGAGCCCAGGGGTCTAGTTTGGCTCTGACCCAAGTTCATTCTCAGCAAGGCATTCTACCTATGTGCATCTCATTTTCCTCACAGGTAAAACAAACAGGATTAGGAGAACCTGTGAGGGTATTCCTGCAATAACACGTTTAAGTCCCGGACACCCAAATAGCTCAGTACTGAAGTCACTACTGAGGTTCACCCTTCAGCCAAAGATTGCTGTTGTTGTTGTTAGGTGCCATCAAGTCGATTCCAACTCATAGCATCCCTACATACAACAGAACGAAACACTGCCCGGCCCTGCACCACCCTCACAACCGTTTTTATGTTTGAGCCCATTGTTGCAGTCACTGTGTCATCCTTGTCACGGAGAATCTTCCTTTTTTTGCTGACCCTCTACCAGGCATAATGTCCTTCTCCAGGGACTGGTCCCTCCAGATAACATGTCCAAAGTAAGCAAGACAAAGTTTCGCCATCCTTGCTTCTAAGGAGCATGCTGGCTGTACTTCTTCCAAGACAGATTTTTCTATTCTTTTGGCAGCCTATGGTGTATTCAATATTCTTCAGCAACATTATAATTCAAAGGGGTCAATTCTTCTTCATTGTTCCTTATTCATTGTCCAGCTTTCACATGTGTATGAGGCAATTGAAAACACCATGGCTTGGGTCAGGCACACCTTAGTCTTCAAGGTGACATCTTTGCTTTTTAACACTTTAAAGAGGTCTTTAAAGCCAAAGATTAGACAGGCCCATAAAACAAAATGAGACTAAATGAACACAACAGCCCAGGGGCAAGGACAAGAAGGCAGGAGGGGACAGGAAAGCTGGAAATGGGAAATCCAAGATTGAGCACGTCCTGGGGTTGGCAACCAGTGTCACAAAACAATATGTGTTTAACGAGAAACTAATTTGCTCTGTAAATCTTCATCTAAAGTACAATTTTAAAAAATGTAAGAATACATCTCAGGATGGTTGATTAAAAAGCCCTGAGTGAATATGATAAGCACTTGGACTTACAAGTCCCAAACTATTGTTCATTAGACAATTGTTCTCGTACAATAATAATGACAAGAGATATCTTTCCTATCTGGCCTGGGGAAATAGTTGAAGTGTCAGTAGGAAAACAGGGATAAAAAAAAAAAAGGTATTTCCAACAAAAGGTTGTTAACTTCTGTTTAAGGGTCGCTATCTCGTTGCTTCTACGAGCAGGAGACATTTTCAAACATTCAGGCCCTCAGCAACAATTTATTGAGCACCTACAAAGTTCCAGACACTGAGAATAAAACAGTAGATCACACACAAGAAAACACACATTCCTTTCCTGGAGGAGTTCACTGTCTGGGGGGGAAGAACAAACATGCAATAGGCAATAAGAAGCTAATCAGAAGCCACTGCAGCATTAAGATTCAAGACTAAGGAGAAGACAAGTGCTTGGAAAACGTAAATGCCTTGTTCTGGGCCCTCCAAATCAAAAGGCTGGCTGCTGAGGTTTTCTCCTCCCAGTCGCTAGGAGTAAGGATTCAGCACACTGAGTCATCAAGGCTTGAAAGTCAAGGGCAGTGATGCCTTCATTCTCATGGTGCTAAAAGAGCACAGTTAGCTGTCACAGCTTGTCATGGAAACAGGCTGCTGCTCAGCCAGGTTCATCCACTTTGAACGTGATAAGCCATGAAGAGGTTGACACCCAATGACTTCCCTCCGCTCCGTTCCAATCCAGCCAAGAGCCCCAGAGCCACCCAGCATGCGTGCTGTTTGAACAAGACATCCTTCTGCCCGTGACTGGTATTTGCTTTAGCTTTGAGTTTGGAGAATCAGATAAATAGACATCAGTTTTCGGTTTCCCCTTCCTGCTGTCTTCTCTTCCATTCCACTCTCCCAGCCAGGACATGGTCTCTGTTCTTTTTGTGCGTGAGTTAAAGAGGATTAGACAAACTTTGAAAGGCTCCCTTATTTGAAGATTTCAGCTGGGGACTGATGTTCTCTGCCCAGTGGAGGACGCTTGCACAATGAATTGCCTCGTTGTTTTCAGACTGCAGCGACTCAGCAGTAAGTGAGGATAGGATGTCTAGCTGGAAGACTGCAGTCCTTCAGAGGCCCCCTGATGGTGAGGCTGGTCCCAATGAACAGAGTCGGTTTGTAATCTCATTCAAAAAGGCTGTTACGAATGCAAAAACAAAGCAGGCATTTCACATGTGCAAAAGGTCACTCATAAAAAGCCCTCGTGAAATTCATATTAATTTAGATTTGATCATTTTCCGTTTAGGACACCAGTATTCTAAGCCAGTACCCTGAAATAAATTAGGAATTAGGAGACTTTTGGAGCCCTGGTGGCGTAGTGGTTAAGAGCTCAGTTGCTAATCAAAAGGTCGGCAGTTCAAACCCACCAGCCGCTTCTTGGAAACTCCGTGCGATAGTTCTACTTTGTTCTATAGGGTTGATATGAGTCGGAATCGACTCGTCAGCAATGGGTTTGGGTTTTTTTTGTTTTTTTTCAGGAGACTATTTAGAACCAATCCTATGCTGTATCTATCATGATATAGCCAAGGCAGTTCTGAACTGTCTGTACTGAGAGACGCATTTTTTTTTTACTGTATTTATACCAACGTTGTTTCAGGAGTTACTCTACGTGGCTGAACTATCAGTAAGAAGCCCACCCAGCAACAAGCCTCATTTCTATTTGTGGACAGCATAGCCCACTTAAAATTTTAGTTGACTTGCTAATAATTACGCTGAAATAAAAGCCCCCAGCAGTGCCAGAAGGACTGCCATCAGATCCATGAAAGAGCAGGGCTCGATAGACATCTCAGCTGAAGCTGACTGGCAGATACTCTTGGCACCGTGTTTGAGCAATGATAGCACAACTGGGGCTAAAGCAGCGCCTTCACAGGCCCCACGATTGCTCAAGCCAGGAAGCCAAACAGAAAGACAAACCCGATGTTTATCCAGGTTTTTCTCTGGCTATCCTCAGAGAAATGGCCTCTACGAATCTGGCCCACGTCAGCCCTTCTCTTTCTGAGTGTATTTAGATGGTGGCAGTAGGCACTTCCAACTCAGACCTTTTCATCGCGTAGAATACTGCCCAAGACTTCAAATCACTTACTTCGGATGTGTCATCAGGAGGGACCGATCACTGAAGAAGGACATCACATTTGGTGCAGTTGAGGTCCAGTGAGGGTGAGGGAAATCCTCAGTGAGATGGAGTGATGCAATGGCCATAACAATGGACTCAAACATGAAGATGGCGCAGAACTGGGCGACATTTTCTTCTGTTACACATGGGGGCGCCATTCGTTGGAGCCAACTTCATGGCAACATACAACAGTTCTGTATAGTCCATTGTCTCCTGGAAATTACCAGATAGGTGCCCTATAGACTCTTCATACTAAATATATCCTGAATTAAACTCCTCCTCTCTCACTCCGGACCTGCTCCCCTTTTTTGTGTGTCCCATATCCCCTTAAATGTCTACACCTGAGGGTTAAATGAGGAATCATCATTGACTCTTCCCTTTTCATCACCCCCATATCTAATCCATCACCAGGCCTTGTCGAGCTGACTTTTTTAATGTCTCCCAAATCTGTCTTTTTTTTTTTTTTTTCCCAGCCTCAGCCAGCAGCTGACATCTGAATTGCTGATTTCCCATATCCACTCAGGGTCCCGTACACTCTAATATATTTCCCAGCTAGACTGATCATTTTAATAAATATTTACTTAAAACCAACAAATGGCTTCCTGTGGTCCTTGAGATAAATCCCCAAATCCTAAGAACGTCCCTTAAAGCTCAGTGGGGGCTTTTCTCTACCCTTATTTTGGGCCATGAATACTCCTTAGCTGTGATAAGCTCAGCTGGTTTCTTTTAGAGTACAGTCTTTCTAGTCTAAAGGTCTCTCACATGCTGTTCTCTCTTTCTGTCCTTAATGTTCTTTCAGTTTCCAACTGAATCTCACTCCCCTTCCAAAAACTCTCTCATCCCATATATTTCCCCTGTCATACCAGTCATCATATTTTATTATAATAGGTCTTCAAACAACTGTTTCTTGCCAATATTCTGTAAACTCCACAAGGGCAGGTTCTAATTTACCACAATTTCCTCTAGCAACTGGAGATATAGTAAAGCCTTAATAAATATTATTTAGAGCATAAACTAATGGGCTTCTTATGCATTTTCATATGCATTTTTATGAAATGAGGAATGTAAATTATAAACAGCTTTTGGAGACCTTACAGAACTTTTCGATTAGGAAATAAAATGTGCCCTTGTTATTATTTATAGAAGGAAATAGTGGCATTTATGTGTTGGGTGGTATTTAAAGGAGAAAATAATAAGGTCATATTTCTATCATCCCCTCAACAGAGGAGCCATCTCTCTGTAAAACACTTATTTGCAGAAAGGAATAACTAAACGAAAATAAGTTATGGCAAGATAAAATTTGGAAATTTTATGTCAGGTTTTTTTTTTTTCTTTTCTCCAAATTATCCATGTTGCTTTGCATCTTCCCTCCACTGGATCTAGAGGAAGAAGAGAATGACCTAAGGAAGTAGCAGATGCCCTAGGAGAAAAGGCCAAAATATGGAGCTACAGAAGAGTACAACTCCTGAGCAGAGGCCAGAGAGGACCAGGTAGAGATGCTCCTTCCCTCTGCCTTGGTGGTGGGAAGGTTTTATTACAGTGGTAGAGTTCTCACCTTTCGTATGGGAGACCTTGTTTGATTCCTGACCAACATGGCTCATGTGCAGCTACCGCTTGCTGTCAGTGGAGGCCTGAGTGTTGCTGTGACACCAAACAGGTTTCAGCAAAGCTTCCAAGCTAAGATGGACTAAGAAGAAAGGCCTGAAGGTCTACTTCCCAAAAAAAAAAAAATCAGCCAACGAAAGCCCTGTGGATCACAACCGTACAATCTACAACTGATCGTGGTGATGGCACAGGACTGGACAGCATTTCTTTTCATTGCGTTTGGGGTCTTATGGAGTCAGGGAGCTGGTTCAATGGCAGCTAACAACAACAACCCTGGGGAGAAGAAAGAGTCAGCCCTTGAGAAGGAAACAGCTCTGAGTGGAAGGTTGAACCTTAACCATCTATGTTAAACTCTGAATTGACTGAACAATTTACCTGGAAGAGACTGTTTTAAGCTAGGAGAGACCGAGTTTCCTGCAAGTGTGAAGACTGGTTGTCATTACAGAGCAGAAATAAGGATTTGAGCAAGTTGGGTCCAGTTTTGGGGAAACCAAAGAGCATTACATTTCTGCTCACCCGAGCCACAATGTAGAAGTGTAAACCTCATGCAGAGTGAAATCAAATCCTTAGTCTTCCTCAACACAATATTAGTGTACTGTCTCTCTTCTGGCTGAGTTATCTGAGTATAACAGCTAGTTCTCAGCCACCTAATTGGCTTAAGAAAGAAAAGTTTCAGTTTCAGCTGTGAATCCTTAACTTTTCCAAATGTCATTTTACTTAAAATATTATTAAGAATGGTCTAGCATTGCAAGGAAGCCCAATGAAACCCCCAAACAAAAGGTTAGCAGTTTTTTTCCTTACTCTTGATATAAGACATCTTTGTTTCCTTTTTCTTCCTTTCAGCTGTACGTCCATCTTCCTTCACAACCCATCTCTCTCAGTCTCCACTTTTAGCTGTCCTTCGTTAGAGGAAGAGGAAGAGGAAGGAAGAGGTAAAAGAGGAGAAGGAGGATGTGAAGAGGGACATGAAGGAGGAGGAGAAGGAGGACGTGAGGAGGAAGAGAAGGAGGAAAAAGAGAACCTGAAGGAGAAGGAGAAGGAGAGGAGGAGGAGAAAGAGAAGAAGGAGGACACGAAGAAGGAGGAGAAGAAGAAAAATTAAAACTGAAAGAAATTGAAAGTTTCAATCCCTTGATATTCTCTTCTAAAGGCAAGTGAGCTTTAAAAACATTGACTGGGCATATAAAACAGGGGTTGGAAAAGGAAGAATTAAGATAAAACAGGAATGATGGTATATAAAATGTGACTTGAGAAAAAAAATTTTTCCTTGCCTACATAGAACTGGCTGATGTAATGTTCTTTGGTCAGTATTTGAAATAGGTGTAATTAGAGGTATTGGTAACAGAATAGTAGCAACATATTAGTATTGCATTTCTCTAGAAAACTAAACTCAGGGTAGAAAGTAAAACTCTTGAAATCGGCACTCTTGAGTAAAATTTCTCAACGGAGTCACTTTACCACCTACGTAGTAAAGGGAGTTCCCCTCTCCTCCCCACATGCTACATTTGCTAGAATTTCCAAAGGCCTCTGTAAACTCAGCATTGTGAGAAACTTTTCTTAGAGAATCAGTAAACAATACCACATTGACACGAATGCATTAGAAAAATTGAACGTAACTAAGATCTCCTAATAAAGATAAGCATCATTATTTAGCATCATTTTCATGGCTACATTGTGTTCCACTACATGGAAGTGCCAGAATTTGTTTAATCAATCCCTATTGGATATTTCTACTGTCGAAGCATTCAGAAACTCAAACTACACTTCCTTTAATTAAGTACCCTTGATGTATTAATTTTACAGGGGGCTAAAATATGTATTTTTCTCCAGGGACCTAACAATGAAATAATTTTCAAGGGAAAATACTACATGCCATCCGTTGGTGATAGGGCCTTTGTAATTTTAGAACATTCTTTAAAACAATGAAGAACTTTATTGGGAAAAAGTTTACTATAAAAGTTTTAACTTGGTTAAAAATAGATTTTTATGCTGAAATGGAAGAAGAAAAATTGTTTCTTTAGCATTTAAAATATACAGAGTTCATCTTTTATAACCTCATTCATACCTCCAAATTTCAACTTCTAGAGATAATTTTGGAGTCAATAAATAGTAAAATGCCAGTTTCCAAAGAAACGTGGAATACCCATCCAAAATGAAAAATTATCTGCTATCAAGTGTATTAAACACTGATCAACACATTACAGGTTGAGTTTAATTTTTAAAACTAATTTATCAAGTCTATCTTTTTTCTCTCAGCTAGTAGTCCAGTGCTTAACTGTTTGCACTATCCAGGGACTCCCCAAAATTTCTGGCCCACCCAAAGGTACCTCGGAAGACAGGTCTGGCTATCTGCTTCCGAAAGATCTCAGACAAGCCTACAGAGAGGTTCTACTCTGCACACATGGGGTCCTCATGCAACTAGCAACAACAACGACATCCTTTTCCTTACTGTCAGGTTTATGTAAAGCATGGGTACTAATCACCAACATATTATACCGATTTCATGCACATGACAACTATTCCAGCTTTTTTAAAGCATCAAGATACCTATCTCTTTGATCGCATCAGTCACTGGAGAAGCATAATGAAATTATCTTTAAATGTAGAATGATTACACTTAAAAGACAATGAAAGTACAATTACAATCAAATAGGTTAATTTTCGTAGAGAGAAGAAAAATTACAGAATTGCCTTAGAAGCAAAATTACAAAATTTCCTTTTCGTAGCCATTTTGGATAAAAACTATTCTGTATAGTTTTTTTTATATACTTTATTCACATTTATTTTAGAATCGACATCCTATGTAATTCATAGTCAAAACCAACCAAACCAAACCCGTTGCCACTGAGTGGATTCCGACTCATAGTGACCCTACAGGACAGAGTAGAACTGCCCCATAGGGTTTCCAAAGAGCGGCTGGTGGATTCGAACTGCCCACCTTTTGGCTAGCAACCGTAGCTCTTAACCACTACTCCTCCAGGGTTTCCATAAGCCATAGTAGCTGTGTATAAACAGTCTAATTGATGGTTGATTAACTTTCAGCCTAAAGTCTTAAAGCTGTAATATCATTATAAAAAACCCAGGGCCGTCGAGTCGATTCCGACTCATAGCAACTCTATAGGACAGAGTAGAACCGCCCCATAGAGTTTCCAAGGAGCACCTGGCGGATTCGAACTGCCAACCCTTTGGTTCACAGCTGTAGCACTTAACCACTATGCCACCAGGGTTTCCAATATCATTATATGTGATGGCAAATATAGTCCAGTTACCCGCACAGCATGTAGAACAGAATGTATACTCATGTTACCACAAGCAAAATTATGAGACTGTACATTCTTCGAGGACAGACATGCGACCTGCCCATACCTGAAGGCCTTCAGCATCTCACAGAGTATCATGTATACACTGTGCCTGTAGAAAATCATATGGGAAATATCAGAGGAAAACGTGGCTCTCTGGTTCCATCAGGCAGATTATAGCAGCAACTGTGCTGCAGATCCTTCAGGTATCAACCACCAAGCCTGCCTTGGGGAATCATATGAAGCTGATCCCCACTAAGAAGGACCAGAGAGGGTGGTCATCATAAATGAGGCTGGAGTATTGAGAGCAAAGATGTATCAAGTGAATTTCAAAGTTCTAAATTTTTAAATGCATCATGCCTTTACCTGGAAAAGTAGGGTAAGAGTTACGGTTCTCGGAAGTTTATACTTTCTGAAAATTAAATAATGGCAAAGAAAAGTAAGATTCTGCTGTTGATCTTCTCTCTTCTGATATATTCTTAAAGCAGGACTCTAGAGCTTTAGGCTCATCTGGGATAGAACAATGAGTCCCTCAGTCTCCACAGCTTCCACATAAAGCCAGATTGGGAAGGCTTACAAAAGACCAGCTTCTTTGGGAGGCTCTCAGAACCTCCACGTCTGGCAGGGCCAAGAAACACAGCGCGGCAGCTCATCTTGTGATATTTTGGCTTCTCCACTCCGACCACCAGCCAGAAACTGGGGTGGGAAAAAGAATTGACATCAGTAGAAACATTTCCAATTTTTAAAAAATATGAGGTCCTACTTAACCAAAAACATGGTGGTGAGGTGAAGGGTGAGAAATAAATGTTACAAATTATATCTTGATTTTGGCAGCAAAATCACATAACAGACTTTATGTCCCATGAGAGCAATAGCCATGTCTGCTACTACTCCTATTTTTCCTCTAAAACCTGGTAGAGGGCTTGTACACTTACTATGTGCTCAGTAAATATTTGTGGAAAGAACGATTGGATACCAAAAAGACTAAACTATTTGCAGTGTGGCTGAATGCTAGAGATAGTCAAAGCCAGGCCTTTATCCTATTTATTTTTCTTCAAGTGAAAAGCATTACACACTGAATTTAATCAAAATAAGAGGTTTACAACAACTATTATTAGCAAGCTGCATCATTCAGGCATGGTATATGCTTTCCAGACGTGCATAAGGAGAAGAAACAGAGAAGATCCCTCACCGGCCAGTGTTGGCGACCATGGAATCCTGGCCTGCATTTCTACCATACAACACCACCAGGAAGATTTTCCCTTTGGGTTCAGCTTAGAAACTTCACCGACAGGCGACATAATGAAAGAGGATGGAAAATGACGTAGGAAAGATCCTCTTAGATGTGGTTAAAGAGGACAAAGAGGTTGGAATTTGGAGCAAGAATTTCGCAGCTTCACCCATTTGTTTGTGGGCATTCGCCATTTTTTGAGTACACCTTGTGCAAGTAGAGACTGCAAAGATATGCAGACACCAACTCTCTCCTTAAATATCTTTTATTCTGGCAACCACTTTACCAGCTCTCTGTTTCTTACTGTAATTTCTTCTGTTCGAAATACAATTTATTTTACTAAAAATGTTAACATTTCATTATGGTGTATATTTCTGTATATTGTTATACAATTTAATGATGTTACAGTTACCCACATTATAATGCTTAACACTTATTTTATGAAACGCCTTCTTTTCTATCCTGACTTCTATTTCAATTACTATTTTTATGGTCAAGTATTTTAAAGAAGATTACAATTATCAGGACATTCTACTCCTAAATATCCCTAAATTAAAAAGAAAAAAAAAACAATATTCTTCTTTAAAAAAGAGATTCCTCCACCATTTTCAAAATAATTATCACTTTTAACATACTTAAGAAGCATTCCCAATCCATATTCAAATTTCCCCATTTGGCCTCAAATATTCTTTACAACCAGCTATGTTTTCAATTGCCTGCCTTGAAACCCCCACCACATTCACACCTGGCTTCTCATGGCACGTGGACACACACATACACACAGACAAAAATTCCTGTCAATCTTTAGTCCCTGTCTTTCTTCAGGTTATAAATATAGCGATACTACGAAGTCTGTGTCTTTCCTGTCGTCTTCTCCCAGCCTTCTTCCTCCCAAACCCACCACTTCCTGCTCAGCCTCCCCAGGACAGCCTAAAAAGATGCAGGTGGTCAGTCTTAGAATTAAAAACACATTTCTGAACACACTGTTCCAGGGAAGCACTTTTCTGCTCCCAGCCCAGTCTTAGGATTTGGATTGCTTTAACTATTACAACAGCCCTCAAAGAAGCACTTGTACAATTCGGAAGAAAACTTCCCTTGATTTTTGGCTGTATTTTTGTACTCCAGGAAGCACACAGGAAGGGCAAACAGCCCTCACTAGCATCTGGCACAGATAACCAGAAGCTGGGTGAGTGTCCCCAGAAAGCCCAGGCCTGCTTTCATTTCCAACCTTCTGTAATCCCTTCCCGCCTAATTCTAGTTTCTAGAGCACCCTGCAGATACATTTGGCTCATACAGAAAATTTCCAGCCATTAAGGGTATGTACATGAAAGGAGAACTGATGTCTTTGAATTATGGTGCTGGCGAAGAATAGTGAATATACCATGGACTGCCAAAAGAATGAACAAATCTGTCTAGGAAGAAGTAAAACCAGAATGCTCCTTAGAAGCACTAATGGTGAGACCATCTCACTTACTTTGGACATGTTATCAGGAGGGTCCAGTCCCTAAAGGAGGACATCATACTTGGTAAAGTAGAGGGTCAGCAAAAAAGAGGAAGACCCTCAGCAAGATGGATTGACGCAGTGGCCGCAACAATAGGCTCAAGTATGACAACGATTGTGAGGATGACACAGGATGGGGCAGTGTTTCCTTCTGTCGTACACAGGGTCGCTATGAGTTGGAACCGACCCAGCAGCAACAACACCACCAACATATGAAAGCTGAGTCACAGGCCCACACAAGGACACACAGGACACACACACACTTTCTAAGGCAGAGGCAAACCCTGGTTCTGAACTCCAGGACTTTGACTGACACTGGAGAACCAAAAATTAGATAGGCAGAGGCAAGCATTTTTTCATTTCCTTTTCGCATTTATCAGAGGATGTTTTGTGCAACAATTTCAGTCATAAACAGCCGCACTTACTTTTAAAATTACCTATTAGTAGCAGAGAGTGCTTAATTCACAGGACCCAACCTGCAATCCTTTTATCCTTCAGAATATAATGCTGGGTGATTTCTCCAGGAAACTGCCCCAATTACAGCTATCCCTTATTATGGGAGCTGGAGGGCTGACAGAGGTGAGGGGACAAGGAAGGGCAAAGACGAGGCAGAAGGGGTTCCAAAGCACAGCATAGAAAAGGTCACTGACTCAGTGCTCCCTGTGAGCCCAGTCGCTATGGAGACATGTTCCAAACAGTCTGTGTTTTCAAGTCACTAGGTTTTTCTAAACGTTTCCTGAAGCAATCCTGTTTTCAGACTTGCTTTTTCTGCCAGGTGTGTGCATTTTCACATCACTGTTAGCCACATTCTCCTAGGTAGTGTCTTATGTTGTCCTAGATGATGTTTAAGGAATTCCAACAATTAGGGCCACTCTACTCTCTAGAAGAGTCCCTGGATAAGCAAACGGTTAAAGCGTCCGGCTGCTAACTGAATGATCTGCAGTTGGAGTCCACCTAGAGATGCCATGGAAGAAAGACCTGGCCATCTACTTTCTGAGCGATCAGCCATTAAAAACCCTGTGGAGCACAGTTCTACTCTGACACATATGGGGTCGCCATGAGTCAGAATCAACTTGATGGCAACTGGTTTGGTTTTTGTTTGTTACCCTATAGGGTACGTTTGTGAAATTAGAAAGAGGAGTTCTTTCTGGGGAGAAGAATTTTTTTTTTAAAGTGGGACCTCTGGGCATATGCAGTCCTTCCCAAGATGTGACCAGACATCAGAAGCACCTTTATGCAAAGAAAAAAGGCTTCTCTTCCGCCCAATGGAAGCAACCATTCCAGGACAAAAGACACGGTGAGCAAAGTGTGAGCTGTGCTCCAGTCCCAATTCTCTCAGTAGCTGAGTGCTGTACATGGGCTGCATGACCTTACTTCCTGACTTAGCAGTCTTGCACCAAATTCCTAATGGATCAAATTCCTACTGGTGCTGGGCTTTTGTATAAACCTGGGTTTCAGTATGCAGTATAATTCTCTCTTGGTACTTTTGTCACACCTATAGCACTACGGGAAACGCTGGTGGTGTAGTGGTTAAGTGCTACAACTGCTAACCACAGGGTCAGCAGCTGGAGTCTGCCAGGCGCTCCTTGGAAACTCTGTGGGGCAGTTCTACTCTGTCCTATAGGGTCGCTATGAGTCGGAATCGACTCAACCATACTGGGTTTGGTTTTTCTTGTTTTTATAGCACTACCGAGGTCCCTAGGTGGTGCAAAGAGTTTGCACTACTACTGACCTAAAAGGAGGGCAGTTCAAACCCACCCAGCAAGTGCTATGGAAGGAAGGCCTGGCAATCTGCTTCTATACAGATTTCAGCCAAGAAAACCCTATGGGACAGTTTTACTCCTCACACACAGGGTCACCATGAGTCAGAAGTGACTCAACCACAAGGGGCTTCGCTTTTTGGTTTTATAGCCCTACTGTTTATGCCTGTATCAGCAATTAGGCTTCCAAACTATTCACCGGTGGGTTCTTAAAAGCTTGTGAGTGGCCATCTAAGACACATCTATTGGTACCATCCTACTTGGAGCAAAGGAGAATGAAGAAAACCAAAGACACAAGGAAAATACTAGCCCAAAGGACTAAAGGACCAAATGAACCAGAGACTCCACCAGCCTAAAATTAGGAGAACTAGATGGTGCCCGGCTACCACCAATCACCACTCTGATAGGGAACAGAGCAGAGGGTCCTAGGCAGGGCAGGAGAAAAAAACGTAAAACAGAATTCAAATTCATATAAAAAGACCAGACTTAATAGACTAAGAGAGACTGGAGGAACCCCCAAAACTATGGCCCCCAGACATTGTGTTAACCCAGAACTGAAACCATTCCCGAAGGCTACGCTTCAGACCAAGATTAGACAGGACTATAAAACAAAAAATAATAACGTGAGGAGTGTGCTTCTTAGTTTGATCAGATATACTAGACCAAATGGGCGGCTCCTGTTCAAAAGCAGGATGAGAAGGCAGAAAAGGACAGGAACTGGTCGAATGGACACAGGGAACCTGGGGTGAAAAGGGGGAAAGGATGGTCACATTGTGGGGATTGTAACCTATGTCACAAAACAATATGTGTATAAATTTTTGAATGAGAAATTAATTTGAGACATAAAAAGAAAAAAAATATTAAAAAAAAACAAAAACTATTCAAATCAAAAAAAAAAAAAAAGAAAAGAAAATGAGAGCACAGGCAAGTTACAAAGGAGGTAGGAAAGCATGCCCAGGTGGATGGGGATGGAAGCTCCATGGAGCCTTCAGGAAAAACGGGACAGTGTTCACTCTACTGGTCTGGCTGATGGCCATGAGAGAAAAGATGCACTGTACATACAATTCACCACATAACCAGAGCTCTTTGCAAGTATATGCATTTCCGAGATGAAAAGCAATAATGCAAATTGCACTGTTTGAGAATAAAGAGTGCCAGAAGCACTACACCCAACCAGCCTCACATTTACATGCAGACCCCACCTCCTTCAGGAAATGAAAACTCACCTTGCAGGTCACACATCCTCTACTGTAAAACTGTATTGTCAACTCCTGGTTAATATGCTAACTCGCTACAATTCTAAGCAATTAGAAAGCAGATATCCAAGTCTAACTGTCCGGTGGGTGGAGTCAGCATAAATCTTACTTGAAAACTCTTTTCTGATATATAATGGAGAAGATTGCATGGGATATATTTCTACTTCAGGGTACAAAATGATAGCTAACGTACTATCGTCATTCCACCATTGTGAAAAAATATATTTAAAACTTTTGGATGATGTCAAGACAAGAGAATAACTGCTATTTTTATTTTTAAAAAATCCTATCTTAACAACTGAAATAGCATCTCATCCCACACTTTGGGGAGGTTTTTAGAAAAATTTTAGAGAAAGGAAGTCATTTGACCACACTGGCTCCCAGAACAGCAACTAACCTCAAATCTTTGCTGATGTGGAAATAGAAGGCCCTGTGTTGTTAATCCATCTTCTTACCTCTTAAGTCTAGTGCCCCATGCAAATGCTAAGGGCAGAAATAGAAAGTTGTTAACTCAACAAAATTTAAATTTACTTCCGAAGAATGAGTCAAAGACTTCACTGTTTGAAGCCTGTGTTATTTGGACTTGTAAGCCCTAAATCCATTAAAACGTAATGTGCGTTTCTGTAATTTGGGCTAAAAGAGACGAAGAGTAACATGAAGAAACCCAAAACCCTTTCAAAGTCCCTGAGTACTGGGTAAGGCCTGCCCCTGCCTCTGATGACATTCTACACCACTCAGACAACTTATCGCATGGTGGTCAGTCCAAGGCGCTCTGGGCATTTAAGGATAAAATACAACCTATGACACACCTCGCCCCAGGATTCGAAAAAACTTGGACGCCTACAGGGATCAGACAGAAACATGAGTGAAGCAAGCTGAGGGTTTGCCTATTAAAAATGCAGAAATAGTTTTTGTTTCCCTGAAGAAACACAGCCTCCTATTTCTCTTGATACAGTTGCATTGGCATGGCATGGTATTTGGTGTTCCGCTATTGGTACAGATACCAGCAGCAGAGAAATATTTCCAATGCTAAAAAAAAAAAACAAAGCAAAACAACACCTGGCTGTGCAGGTCTGATAACAATTGGTACTGTTACTCAGCCCCAGTGTGAGGGAGGCGAATGGAGCGATGACATTTCCGGTGTCCTAGAAAGCTCACGCCCCATCTCGTGGGGGCAGCTGCTTCTCCACCCAGGCTATCGCTGTTGAAAGGCGACGTGTCAATGCATTGCCCCCATCTTCGGATTTTTAATTAGAAGTTGGAAACCCAGATGTTTAGGTAAACCCTCCCAATTCCAAAATAATCGCTTAACTTCTCTAAAGTTAGAGCAGCGTTTAAAGCGCTCCCAAGGGTTCGTGATTCTCTGACTTATAGCTTGCGGTTGTTTTTCAGCATTCAATGTCTCTGTCACGGCCTCGGGATGGACGTGCCCTATTTTGGCTTTGTGTGTCTGTTCTGGGTATGTGTGGCCTCGGGACGGACGTGCCCTATTTTGGCTTTGTGTGTCTGTTCTGTGTAGGAACTTACACTCCAGATCACTGGGTGAAGGAGTTCCTTAGTGTTTCTCCACTGGAACAAAAAATTTGTCTACGCTGGTAATAGTTGCTACCGGAATTCCTGGAAGACAGAAGAGCCACATTTAAGGAAGAGGACCACGCAGATTGGCAGACAGGACAGTCGCCTGTTAAAGACATGGCTCAGGCCCAGAACCCACTGGGTGAGTACGGCGTAATGAGTTTCTCTTAAGTGGTCTCTCTGCTCCTGGGTTTGTGAGTCTCTTAAAATGACTAGTCTGATATCCACTTAAGTGGATAAGGATTATTGGTCAGTTTACAATCCACCTAAGGGATTGTCTCAGGGGACGCCCCCCCTGCAGTTGACCTTCACCTGGATTGGTTAGGGAGCCTGCCTTGTAACTGACAGAGTGTACCCCACTTCCGAGGCCACCCTGTGCTCTGGGTTTCCAGTGTATACAATACTCCAGGCAAACATACACAGTTTGAGCTTTAGGCACAAATCCACTCCTGGCCTCCTACCCTCAATAGGTGGGCGAGACATCCTGGGTAACTCAAGATTTCCCTTAGCAGGAGGCCTAGATTCCAGAGAGATTGCTCCAAGCTCTCCTGGACTTCCATTTTTTTTTTTCTTTCAAGGGAGAAATTCCTCCAGACCCCACCTAATTACCTCAGCTGTGTTAGAGCAGAGAGAAATGAAACAGATCAAAGAGGAAACCTTACTTCCTTAAGGCTTAGCTGGGTCCAAGGTGCACAATGAACTCTTCCTGCCCTTTAGGCAACCCCTTTGGTCCCACGTGGCTTTCCAAGGACGATGACATCTCTGAAATACAATATTGTACAAATTACAATTTTGGAACCTCTGCCAACTTTTCTTACTCTCTCTCCCCCTCCTCCCCCTCCCCCTTCCCCTCTTCCCGCTCCCCTCCTCCCCCTCCCCCTCCTCTTTTCCTCTAATTCACTCCTTTATGCCGTAGCCCACATTTGCCCAGAAGAAAATGGTAAGAATTCAGATTTCACTTATTTATCTTAAGTAACACAGCAAGCTCCCGAGAGTAAACTAATAGTACCCACATTTTCCAGCATTATTTTTTTCTTCTCCTTTAGCCGGATACATGGCTTCTCTAGATTTTCAAACGAGTAGCAATTTTTTTGAAACTTCAAATCAAGAAACAAGATGAACAAAAAACAGGAAAGAAAGAAAAAAAAAATCCAAAGATTTTCTTTTTTTGATCTATCTTTAAATTTAACCCAATGCTTCACATTTGGAAGAGTTTTTAGATGAAAATTCATCTCGAAGTTTCAATCTCTTAACCTACAGCCATAACTGCTCTTCAGGCAACTCCAGTGTGACCTCTTTCTATAGAAAAGACCTATTGCTCATTCCCTTTAAGGAATAGTCTCCAAGGTTCAAAGTGAATTCTTAATCGTATAAGCTGATCTTGCGGAAAACAAACCAAATCTAACAAAGAAATACACCAAACCAGTAATTGGGCAAGTATTAGGCCTTTGATAAGTCTTTAAGATATCCTTGAAATATACAGCTGCTCTTTAGGATCACTATGAGTCGGAATCGGCTCGATGGCACTGGGTTTGTTCCTGGCTTTAGAAAGGAAGAGACAGACGACAGAGGCTGACCCACCGCGCTGTTTACGTGCATGTCCAGAGAGCCGGTCAGGTTGTCAGGAAACCACACTCAGCTCTGTTCTAAGCAAGAGGCGGGTATTCCTTCTGAGTGAGAACATCTATGCTGGAGACAGGAAAGGGCAGTTCAAGGATGCTGCCCCATCTGTTGTTGGGAAGGAAGGGCAGACAGGTATGACATAAGGCACTTAATGTTAGCTAGTCAGTTCTGTCCCTCCCATGACGTTGCTCCCACGTGTCCGAGTGAAAGAACCAGCTCAGTCCACAGGTGAGCCTGGAACACAGCACACGTAGATCGTCCTCTACCAGCTGAGAGATAGACCCACTTCCATGACAGACAGACAGGACGATGATTGAGCTTATCAGAAACTAGTCCAGCCATTGGTATGGACGGAGCAGGAGGCATCATGCCAGTGAAACGTTCTTGCACAACCCAGCCACTCAGGACGGATGACTTGTAAGTCTTGGAGCCAGGCACGATATGTGCTTAAGATACTTGGAGTTGAGACATGAAAACAAAGGATGTGGTCTCTCTGTGGCTCCCTGGTCTCAGAGATCTGTGTGGTTTCCATGATTATAAATTATGTTAAAAAAAGGTTGAGTTTTCGGTCCGGAGAAGTTATTCTGAGCAGCAGGGATCCAGTGACTAAATTGCCGTGCCAGAACGTCAGATAGTTGCTCTGGTTCTGTTCATTTTGTGGTTGTTATGGTTATTCTCCCCCCAGCTCTTGGCTTGGCTAAAATGAACTCAGGATGGAGGAGATCAAGGAAGTGGGTCTGGTCTGCCAGCTGTGTAGCTGTAAACGATTTGATGATGGCACAAATGAGCTCCGCAGCCTATTTGGGCAGTGCAAAGTCCCCTCTCTGGGGTGGGGCCGTGGGCCAGGGACTCACTCTGGTTCAGCTGATAAGGAAGTGGGCTTCCTGTTTCTCTCTGAGCCCAAGAAACTTAAAGTCAAATTTCAGCGGACATCAGAGAACCGTGAAGCATTCATCGCCAAGGTGATGGCGAAGGGCTTGCCGGTGAAAGCTGCTTTGGCTTCTGTCGTCTGGCTGTGGAGAAGAGGAGAGAGATCGTTGACCTCTACACTCTCCCCTGACACCGGACTAAACAACCCCTTGATATGATCAGAACTAAAGCACATGTTACTTGAGTCACCTAACCCAAGATTACCAAGTGACTATATTTTATACCACGACATTGCTTTCACAAGGCTATTACTTTGTTGTTGTTATTGTTAGCTGCCATCGAGTTTATTCCAATTCGTGGTGACCCCATGAGTTACAGAGTGGAACTGCTCCAAAGGGTCTTCTTGGCTGTCATTTTTACGGAAGCAGATCGCCAGGTCTTTTCTTCTGCTGTACTGCTGGATGGGTATTGAACTGCCGACCTTTAGGTTAGCGGTCAAGCACAAGCCATTTGCGCCATCTGTTGTTGTTATTAGGTGCCATCGAGTAGATTTTCAATTCGTAGTGACCCCATGTGACAGAGTAAAACTGCCCCATAAGGTTTTCTTGGCCGTAATCTTTACGGAAGCAGGTCTCCAGGTCCTTCACCCATGGAGCTGCTAAGTGGATTCAAACCACCAACCTTTCAGTTAGCAGTCGAGTGCTTAATTCTTGCGCCGCCAGAGACCTTAGATAATCAATAAATAGAATATATTTTTCTTGTAATGAACATGTGTCCTTCTTTTTCGGTTGCCCAGCATCTGAATCCCCCTCTTATGTCTGGGGAATTCCCTATCTTATCACTAGTGGTGGAAGACAGAGGCTTCCTCCGAAAAATTGCTTCCTTGGTGTCCCGAGAAGCAAGGGCATAGGCTTGTATCTTAGACTCTGCCAATCAGGTGCTTTCTTTCTGAATGTTGACTTGGCAACTGATGATGCAAAGACATGCCCACCAGGCTAGGATAAAGGCCAGTAAGTCTGCGGCAGAATGGGTACCCGTGTACAAGCCTCGGGGTCTGTGTGTACAAGAAGTGACATTGGTGTCCAACTAGTTCTGCTTGGCCTCGTTTTAGGCAGTGCAAATTTAGCTGTCTGTCCCTGGCTGCGCCCTCCAAGCCAGGCTATATGGCCCACTTTGGGAAAAATTATATTTCTGCTTCAATAAACCAAATTGATTTCCATTCCTTCCAACTAAAAACCCTGACTGATATCAACACCTGATGTCCTAGGCTTTCCCTTCCCTCCCTCTCCTCTGTTCTCCTCCCCTCCCTTCTCCTGCTTCTTCCCTCCTCCTCTCCTCTCTCCCTGCTGTGATCTCTCTCCTTCTGTTCCCTCCCCTCAGCTTCCTGCTCCTCTTTCTCCCTTTTTCTTCTTCCTCCCACTCCCTCTTAGCCTGCTTTCTCCTCTTCTTTTCTCTCTCTTTCTCTCTCATTATTTTGGCTCTTATCCACAAGGCATCATAAAAAAACCAAAACCTGTTGCCATCGAGTCGATTCCTTCTCATAGCGACCCTATAGGACAGAGTAGAACTGCCCCATAGGGTTTTCAAGGAGCACCTGGTAGATTCAAACTGCCGACCTTTTGGTTAGCAGCTGTAGTAGATCTTACCCACTACACCACCAGGGTTTCCACAAGGCATTATAGACAGTCCTATCTTGTCACTATGAGTTGGAATCAACTAGACAGCAAAGGGTTTGGTTTTGGGTTTTGGATCCGGTGAATGGCAGAGATGAAAAAACACCCTCTGCACTCTCCAGTTGATAAAACTGAGCCCTAAAATGTTTTGATAAAACTGTTCCACTCAAACAGGTAGAATTCAAGGTGACTGCTTAGCTGCTAACCAAAAGGTGGCAGTTTGAATCCACCAGCTGCGCCTTGGGAACCCTATGGGAAGTTCTACTCTGTCCCGTAGGGTCGCTATGAGTCAGAATTGACTCAACGGCCACAGGTGTTGTTGGATCTCCTAATCTAATGCTCTTAGCAGTGTGTCATCGTGTTATCTAAAGAGCACACCTGATGTGTTCCCTGGAGATGAAGAGGTTGTTGATTTAATTCCACAGATATAAGAGAATAAGAGGAAACCTTTAGTAAAACGAAGTTTACAAATACAGTGAGACCCAGAATTTGACGGGACCACCTTGTTTTCCCAAGTCTCACATGCTTTCCGCCTTTGAAAGGGGCAGTCTTACCACTCCTCTCTCTCTCTATTAGTAGAAATTATTTGAGTTTTCCTTCTCTGACAGGTTTCCTCCTTACATAGATTCTAGTTTTCACAGGTTTTACTATATTATATATTTCTGTATGTTTTCCATTGTCTTTGAGATAGATAATAGTAGAAAAAGGTGTATTTGTACCCAGTCCATGGGACTTGTGTGGTTATGTGGCCATGTGAAAAGTTTTGGTGTGGAGACCTGGGAAATCACCTCAGTTTGCCCATTAAATTAAGAGCATCTGTCATCAGTATTGGAGCCCTGGTGGCGCAGTGGTTAAGAGTTCGCCTGCTAACCAAAAGGTCAGCAGTACAAATCCTCCAGCCACTCCTTGGAAACCCTATGGGGCAGTTTTACTCTGTTTTATAGGGTCACTATGAGTCAGAATTGACTCAGAGGCTATGGGTTTGGGTTTTGTTTGTTTCTGTCATCAGTATTAGTTTTATGAACACGAAAAAAATCATTTGATAATTCGCGTAAACACAGTGCTCTTTCAAAAGGTGAATCTTGTCTTTCTCTAGCTTAAAATCATTCCACAGGTCCCCCTTGCACTTGGAATAAAATCCAGACTCTAAATAGGGTGATTTTATTTTTCGTATTCCACTCTGAGACACTTGTGAAATGAAAGAGGCATTGTTAGTTGTCATGGATTGAATTATGTCCCCCCCAAAAATGTGTACATCAACTTGGTTAGGCCATGATTCCCGGTATTGTGTGGCTGTCCTCCATTTTGTGATTGTAATTTTATGTTGAGAGGATTAGGGTGCGATTGTAACACCACCCTCACTCAGGTCAGCTGCCTGATCCAAGGTAAAGAGAGTTTCCCTGGGGTGTGGTCTGTACTACCTTTTATCTCTCAGGAGATAAAAAGGAAAGGGAAGCAAGGAGAGTTGGGGGCCCTCACACCACCAAGAGGGCAGCACCAGGAGCAGAGTGCCTCCTTTGGACACGGGGCCCCTGCACCTGAGAAGCTCTTCAACCAGGGGAAGATTGAGGACAAGGACCTTCTTCCAGAGCCAACTGAGAGAGAAAGCCTTCCCCTGGAGTAGAAGCCCTGAATTTGGGCTTGTAACCTACTAGACTATGAGAAAATAAATTTCTCTTTGTTAAAGCCATCCACTTGTGGTATTTCTGTTATATCAGCACTAGGTGATGAAGACATTAATGACAACAGGACCAAAACCAACAAACCCAATGCCATCAAGTCGGTTCCGACTCATAGCGACCCTATAGGACAGAGTAGAACTGCCCCATAGAGTTTCCAAGGAGCGGCTGGCAGATTCGAACTACCGAGGCTTTGGTTAGCAGCCGTAGCACTTAACCACTACGCCACCAGGGTTTCCGGCAACATGACAGCAGGCACAAACTGAGACTTGACCAGCAAACCAAGATGCATGGTCACACTATTCACACCACCTGTCCTTTTTCCCTCTGGCTTCATGTTGCTCCACTGTCCCCCTGCTGTTTGCTTCAGGCATGCCAGCCGTCCTTCTTTTCCTTGGATTTCCTAAACTTGTCTTCTGCTCAGAGCCATCAATGATCGTTGCCTAAATCTTTTCTGTCACTAAAAAAAAAAAAAAAATTGCCATCGAGTCGATTCTGACTCATAGTGACCCTATCAAACAGAGTAGAACTGTCCCATAGAGTTTCCAAGGAGTGTCTGGTGGATTCAAACTGCCAATCTGTTGGTTAGCAGCCAAACTCTTAACCACTACGCCACCAGGGTTTCTTTTCACTAGGGATTGCAAAATGGGATTTTTAAAGCCTACCATTTCTCCTTCTTCTACCGAGGAGAAGTCTTCCTCACCTATTACCTGGTTGCCTTAAAATTTGATCCTTATAGGAAAGGCAGGATAAATGCTGGAGTCTTTTACTATGCTCATCAATTTTCAGGGGAAGGAGTTGGTATTCTAGCACACTCCAAAAGTGATGCTTGAGTTTTTCATTTTTAGTTATTTATTTATAAAGGAGCCCTGATGGTAGAGTGGTTAAGTGCTTGGCTGCTAACCAAAAGGTCAGTGGTTTGAACCCACCAGCTGCTGAACAGAAGAAAGATGTGGCAGGGTGCTTCCATAAAGATTTACAGCCTCGGGAATTCTACCAGGCAGTACTATTGTGTCTTACAGGCTGTCTATGAGTTGGAATTGACTCGATGGCAATGGGTTTTTTGGTTTATGTTTAAACAACAGAAATTTATTGTCTCGCAAATCTGGAGGAAACCCTGGTGGTATGGTGGTTAAGCACTACAACGGCTAACCAAAAAGGTTGGCAGTTCAAATCCACCAGGCACTCCTTGGAAACTCTATGGGGCAGTTCTATTCTGTTCTATAGGGTTGCTATGAGTCGAAATGGACTCAACGGCAACAGGTTTGGTTTTTTTTTTTTTGCAAGTCTGGAATCTAGAAGTCCAAATTCATGGTGTCACCATATTCCTTCCTGAGCCTCTAGGGGAAGACCCTTTCTTATCTCTCCAGGCTTCTGGTAGCCCCAGGAGTCCCTCAGCTTACAGCTGTCGTATGGCCATCATCCCCCTGTGTCTGTGTCTCTTCTCCTTTTTTATATGGGCACCATTGAGTTTTTATTTTTAAATAGCATCATAAATTCACAGATTTTTAAATGGTTTATTTAATGTGTTCAATTCATTGTATTTGTTTTTCTTTGATTTTCCTTTTTTTTTTTTTTATGCTTAAGTTCTCCCAATTTGGATCAATGGCAGCTCCCTCAGGTTTGCCCCTATGTCTTTTGACACCGCCTCAGTTTTTTCTGATAGTTTCTTTGCTTTCTGCACAACAAGATGTTCCAAATTCATCTTCCATATGTCTTCCTCCAGATGTGGAATCAGCAGTTTTCCACGAATCCTTAGTTCCTCTTAACGGGAAATAGATTTCTTTTTTTTTTCCAAACCACAGTCAGGGCACCGGGAGTGTTTGTTATTTCTTGGTGTTCATTGCTTCTAGGTCATTTTAGCAGAAAGTCCAGAAATATGTACATTTTGGAAAAGAAACATCATTACCAAAGTCATCCTGCTATTTGTACCAATTCAAATGACAGGTTTCAAATTAAATTAAATATTTCAATTCAAATTAAAGCATTTGTACTTGAGTCCTTTGGTTTTATATTTATATCTCTTTCCCTCTGAAAATATCTTGGTTCATGAAAATATTTATGAATAAAATTTATCTGTTTTATTCTAATATATATACTAGAGTTTCCAAACAATAATTAAAACACTTCCAGCAACAGCAAGCCTACCGAATGCATTTTAAAATTTCTTTGTAGTTTTTTGTTTTTGTTTTTTTTCCTTAGTATGTACAGTCAAATACTATTGTTAAAAGCCACTTGAAAAAACATTCCCATGTCACTGTCACCTACTTGATACACAGTTAGGTTCACTTGTTTGGGTTTCTTCATTATTTTTAGAGATTGGTTTTGATTAAATTTTTTTAAGGACATAATATGTAAGCATGATTCCGAGATTGAAACCATACAATAAGGTACATTCAGAAACGTCTAGTGTCCATCCTTGCCCTATTTTCTCTGTTCTCTCCCTCTTGCTGACATAGGTAATATGTTTATTAGGCTTTGCTTTAATTGTGTAATACATGTGTATGTATGTGAATAAAACATAATATTTATATTTTTATATATGTATATTTCCCCTCACTTTGTTGTACATAAGATAGCACACTATCCATATTCCTGTCCAACTTGATTTTTTCAATTTTCGACTAACTATGTATCTTGGCTGTAGGTCCATGAAATATACCAAAAACCAAACCCGGTGCCATAAAGTCAATTCGACTCATAGTGACCCTATAGGACAGAGGAGAACTGCCCCAAAGAGTTTCCAAGGAGCACCTGGTGGATTCAAACTGCCGACCCTTTGGTTAGCAGCCGTAGCACTTAACCACTACGCCACCAGGGTTTCCCCACAGAAATATACAGCAGTATTATTGTCTATGGTCATGTTTCTTTTCTCAGTCATGTTCCCTTCTGCTCCTCTTCTAAACCTCCAAGCTGCCCAGTGACCCAGTGCAACACCTATACTCCCTTACTGGTACCAGTGGTCTTGGCTTGAGGTTGACAATCAAACTCACAAGGCAAAGTGGGCTTCACCCAGCCATAAGTTTATTCAGCTTTAAGATAGGACAGGAAAAAGCCAAGTTTGGATGACAACAGCACAGTGGCAGTCTCACGACTCCCATCACAACTTCTGATGTCCCAGTCATTATTATTTGGGACACAGGTGCGGTCATGAGAGGTAGGCTGAGTATATGTGGACAATTTCAACTCAGGGAAGACAACTCCACGGTTGCTTCACCACTTACACCTAGTGACTTATAAGCCTACTCTACCCTCTTTCAGGCATGGCTGAGTCATCTCCATTCTCATCAACTCAGGTTACCCATTTCTCCATCTCAATGATGAGGTGCTTGGTCCTTAGGTTCTCATTTATCTTGGATACAACACAGGTAAACCTTAAACAAGTCCTTGAGGGAAGGTGGGTTGACCAAAGGTCAAATCCTGAGTGTCTCTGAAACTGAAGGTCCCAGGACCAGCTGTTAAACACTTGCCATCCCAAACATCTATGGGAGGTAATACAGTGGAATATGATCTTGGGTACTTTATGGACTAGGTTCAGTGTGAAATATTCTACAAAAATTACTTCATTCAAACCCTCCCATGACAACTTTAAGGAGCCCTGATGGCGCAGTGGTTAAGCACTTGGCTGCTAACTGAAAGTTTAGCAGTATGAATCCACTAACCACCCCGCAGTAAGATGTGGCAGTCTGCACCCATAAAGATTACAGCCTTGAAAATCCTATGGGGCAGTCCTACTCTGTCCTACAGGGTTGCTATGAGTTGGAATCAACTCTACAGCAACAAGTTTTATGACAACCTTATAACGTAAGCACATTTTATCCCACTTTATAGATGAAGAAGAAAATTACTAGTATGAAATCTAATGGGCCCAAGTTCTAATCCTGATTGCCTGATTTACTTGTTATCTGCTCTTAAAAAAGATACTTAGCGACTGAGCTCCCATTTCCTCGTCTAATAATATCTACTTCCAGAGCACTATGCACAGTTGTGAAGCTTGGGTACAAAAGTGTGGGTCACAGCTAAAATCCAGCCTGCATTCCCCTCACCAAGCCATGTCCCCTGTGACTTTGTCTTTCCAGGTTCAGGAGCCTTTTCTAATTTGTACAAAAGAATTCTACATGTGAGTGGCAGCTATTCCTGTATAGTACAGAGTTTTTGTAAAAACTAAGACAGATAAATGTAGACTGCCTAATACATAGAAAGCATGTAATTTATGTCTGTTCTCTCCATTCCATTCAATCTCTCATTGACAGATTTTTCCTTCTGTAAATGGCCAGTAGCAAATTATATTTAGGATTACTCTGATCAGCTGGCTATGCTCCTTTAACAGAAATATTCAAATTAACAGCTCATTCCAGCAGTGGAACTTAAAGCCAAAACCAAACTCATTGACTTCAAGTCTATTCTGACTCATTGTGACCCTATATGACCAAGTAGAACTGCCCCATAGGGTTTCCAAGGAGCAGCTGGTGGATTCGAACTACCGACCTTTTGATTAGCAGCTGAGCTCTTAACCGCTGTGCCATCAGGGCTCTAGAACTTAAGCCACATGTTATTATCAGAGGAGAGGCCCAAACATTGATCCCCTATCTTAGACTACATTGTCTACTCTGCTTGTTTGCAAGGGCAGCCTTTCCTGAGGAAAGTGATACCTTTACTTAAATCTGAAAACTACTGTTTCAGCTTATTTCCAAACTTCAGACTATCACTTTATATATAAAAGATCAGCTCCACTGACTATCTGCCAAGATAACAACTTCCAAGTCCATCCGACTCTCATCATTCCACTTGACATAGTCAGCATTAGCACAATCCAGAGTATTAATGGTATCATGATTTCCTTTGACTACTTTGTATACTTCGCAGTGTTATCCATAGTTTGTTATGATCCACACAGTTGAATGCCTTCGCATAGTCAATAAAAGACAGGTAAACATCCTTCTGGTATTCTCTGCTTTCAACCAGGATCCATCTGACATCAGCAATGATATCCCTGGTTCCACGTCCTCTTCTGAAACCAGCCTGAAATTCTGGCAGTTCCCTGTCGATATACCGCTGCACCTGTTTTTCAATGATCTTCAGCAAAATGTTGCTTGCGTGTGATATTAATGATATTGTTCTATAATTTCCACATTCGGTTGGATCACCTTTCTTGGAAATAGGCATAAATATGGATCTCTTCCAGTCAGTTGGCCAGGAAGCTGTCTTCCATATTTCTTGGCATAGACAAGTGAGCACCTCCAGCGTTGCATCTGTTTGTTGAAACATCTCAATTGATATTCCATCAATTCCTGGAGCCTTGTTTTTTGCCAATGCCTTCAGAGCAGCTTGGACCTCTTCCTTCAGTACCATCGGTTCCTGATCATATGCCACCTCTTGAAATGGTTGAATATCAAGTAATTCTTTTTGGTATAATGACTCTGTGTGTTCCTTCCATCTTCTTTTGACGCTTCCTGCGTCGTTTAATATTTTCCCCATGGAATCCTTCACTATTGCAACTCGAGGCTTGAATTTTTTCCTCAGTTCTTTCAGCTTGAGAAACGCAGAGCGTGTTCTTCCCTTTTGGTTTTCCATCTCCAGCTCTTTGCTGCGAAGAATAGGAATTCCAGAACACTTAATTGTGCTCATGAGGAGCCTTTACGTAGATCAAGAGGCAGTTGTTCGGACAGAACAAGGGGACACAGATTGGTTTAAAGTCAGGAAAGGTGTGCGTCAGAGTTATATTCTTTCACCATACCTATTTAATCTGTATGCTGAACAAATAATCCAAGAAGCTGGACTATATGAAGAAGAACGGGCATCAGGATTGGAGGAAGACTCATTAACAACCTGTGTTATGCAGATGACACAACCTTGCTTGCTGAAAGTGAAGAGGACTTGAAGTACTTACTAAGGAAGATCAAAGACCACAGCCTTCAGTATGGATTACACCCCAACATAAAGAAAACCAAAATCCTCACAACTGGACCAATGAGCAACATCATGATAAATGGAGAAAAGATTGCAGTTGTCAAGGATTTCATTTTACTTGGATCCACAATCAACAGCCATGGAAGCAGCAGTCATGAAATCAAAAGACGCATTGCATTGGGCAAATCTGCTGCAAAGGACCTCTTCAAAGTGTTGAAGAGCAAAGATGTCACCCTGAAGACTAAGGTGCACCTGACCCAAGCCATGGTATTTTCAATCACATCATATGCATGTGAAAACTGGACAATGAATAAGGAAGACCGAAGAAGAGTTGACGCCTTTGAATTGTGGTGTTGGCAAAGAATATTGAATATACCATAGACTGTCAAAAGAACAAACAAATCTGTCTTGGAAGCAGTGCAGCCAGAATGCTCCTTAGAGGCAAGGATGGCAAGACTGCGTCTTACATATTTTGGACATGTTGTCAGGAGGGATCAGTCCCTGGAGAAGGACATCATGCTTGCCAGAGTACAGGGTCAGCAGAAAAGAGGAAGACTCTCAACAAGGTGGATTGACACAGTGGCTGCAACAATGAGCTCAAGCATAACAACGATTGTAAGGATGGTGCAGGACTGGGCAGTGTCTCATTCTGTTGTGCATAGGGTCACTATGAGTCGGAACCAACTCGATGGCACCTAACAACAACAACAACACTTTGTATACTATCTCAGTAGATTTCACAGACTCAAGCAAATTTTTGTACATGCTCTTAAATAAGTCTTTTACCTAAAGATTCACAGAAAAAATGAATCCGATACCATGACAAAGACCACACAGGCAATATCTTGTGTCCTTTTCAATTAAGTATGCATTGTGCCCTTTTTTTTTAAGGTCTGGGTATGTAGTCAGTACTCATTTTTACGGTCATAGGAACTAAGAACCTCTAACATAACAATAACCACTGTGCAAAATATATTTTCTTACCTTCTAAGCAACAGGGTGGACAACGAAGCCACAAAACACAAACTTGTTGTGTTGAGAGAAACCAAGCCTTTACAGTAATGGTAGAAGCAATTGGGAGGTCAAAGAACTTTTGTCATGGGGTAAGGCAGGGTGAAGTCAGGAGCAGATTTCCCTCAAGAGATCAAGGCAAGGGGGCGACAGTGGTTGTGTCAAAAGTTAACGGACTCCAAACCAGAAAAAATGACTTGAGAGGCTGCCCTCTGCCAGCTTCTGGGAATGCCTGTCCCTGGCTAAGAACCTCTCATTTGAGGTTCTCTCAAATCAGCCCACAAATCCACAAATGCTTTCTCATTCTTTTCTATCTCCTTTGCATCTAGTTCATGTGATAGCATCATTTCTCAGAAGAGGCTCTCCTTCCTTAGATAGGACACTTCCTTTGCAATTCCTCCCAAAGGATAAATTCAAACAGGATTTTACCAATATCAGACCTCAGTTCAACTCAATGTTACAGCAATTTAAGCTCTGGCTATGTAGGCCACTCAGGTGTGCGAGGGGTTGTGGCTGATGTCTGTGACATACGACAGAGTTCCTATCCTCTAGAAGTTTATAAACTTCCCAAACCATATTGGAAATACCTATCAGCCTTTCTGTCCTCCCACAACTAGACTGTGAGTAAACTTGAGTGAAGAAATGGGACTTCTTTAGTCCTCAAGATTGTGTAAATGTCTGATGTTAAGTATACATACAATGAATATTTAATTATTGGATGAATGGGTTAATTAAAGCAAGTCAAGGACATGGCTTAATTGGGGTAGGAAATATTTTAGGTGGAAACGAAAATAGTAGGAAAACAGAAATGGGATGAGGGGTGACGTAGATACATGGAATCTGAGCAATTGGTTCCAGTGACCAGGCTCAGAAGCAGTGGGAGAGGAGATTGGAGGACCAGGGCCCACGCCTTTGAAACAGGAAAAGGGAGTTCAAGTTAAATTTCATCTGCAAGAAAAAGGTTGAGAACTGAAGCCACTCCTTAAGTCCACCTTTCAGCCAAAGATTAGACAGGCCTATAGAACAAACAATAACACACATGAGGAATGTGCTTCAAGCAAGTAAATAAGACCAATTGGGCAACTCCTGCCCAAAAGCAAGAGAGGGGCAGGAAAATTGGACAAATGACCATGAAGAACCCAGGGTGGAAAGGGAAAGAGGGAGAGTGCTGACACATTGCAAGGATTGAAACCAATGTTACAAAACGAACTGTGTATAAATTTTTTTAATGAAAACCTAATTTGCACTGTAAATGTTCACCTAAAACACAATAAAAAAAAGAAGAAGATGGTGAAGGGTAAGACAGTACACAATACTGGGGAAGTCAGCACAGCATTACTAAGGCAAACTCATAGAAGCTTCTCATAGACACAACCAAACTCCCTGAGGGACTGAACTACTGGGCTGAGGGCTGGGGACCATGATCGGGGCGGGGGGGGGGGGTGGACATCTAGCTCAACTGGCATAACACAGTTTATAAAGAAAATGTTCTACATTACATGGTGAGTAGTGTCTGGGGTCTGAAAAGCTTGTAAGCAGGCATCTAAGACACTCCATTGGTCCCACCTCACCTGGAGCAAGGGAAAATGAAGAAAACCAAAGACATAAGGGAAAGATTAGTCCAAAGGACTATAGGACCACAACTACCACAGCCTCCACCAGACTGAGTCCAGCACAACTAGATGGTGCCTGGCTACCACCACAGACTACTCTGACAGAGATCACAATAGAGGGTTCTGGACAGAGCTGGAATAAAATGTAGAGCAAAATTCAAACTCACAGAAGACCAGACTTACTGGTCTGACAGAGACTGGAAAAACCCTGAGTATGGCCCCCAGATACCCTTTATCTCAGTACTGAAGTCCTTCCTGAGGTTCACCATTCAGCCAAATATTAGACAGGCCCATAAAACAAACAATAATACTCGTAGCTCAACCATGTATATGAGACTAAATAGGCACACCAGCCCAGTGGCAAGGATGTGACAAGACAGGAGGTGACAGGAAAGCTGGATGAATGGAAATGGGGAACCAAGGTTGAGAAGGAGAGAGTGTTGTTGCATCACGCAGTTGGCAATCAATGTCATAAAACAACATGTGTATTAATAGTTTAATGAGAAACTAATTTTCTCTGTAAACCTTCATCTAAAGCACAATAAAAAGAAGAAGGTTGGAGGTTTTACATTCCTAAGCAGGGATATGACACTAGATTAATCTTGCAGTGGTGTGCAGAATGGAGAAAAGGAAGGGTGTTTCCTTTTATATATAATATGGTTAATGTGCTTAGCTGCTAACCAAAAGGTCGCAGGTTTGAGTCCCCAGAGGTGCCTCAGAAGAAAGGTTTGGTGATCTACTTCCAAAAAAAAAAAAAGCCATTAAAAACCCTATGGAGTACAGCTCTGCTCTGATACACATGGAGTCACCACGAGTCAAAACTGACTCAATGGCAACTGGTTTCTGTGTTCTTAGGGATCTGCAGCAGAACATGAAACAACAGTATCAAAATGAAATAACAAAAGTCTGATGACCATAGAGTAATGAGATTGGCCACCCTACAACTGAATGTATTCTGGGTACAAAATTTCATGGCATCTCTTTGAGAACTTTGCTTCAGGCTCTAAATTACTGCTGAGAGTAGTAGTTGCTGCATCTTTGGTTAATAGCCAGGGCCTGAACCAGGCCAAACTATGGTATTTCTACCTCTGTTACTGAGCTGAAAAACTCAAAGACTCTAAGTGCAATTTGTTGAAATAATGAGAACGTAAAAGGAAACTGCTCAGAGTTAGATGTTAAAATCACAAAAGTCTATCTCTACAAATGTTCAGTCTATCAGGATCTATGATTTACCCAAAATAGTTGTTTTGTGTAGAATTTAGTTAAGGCAAGTTAGATTTTAATAGAATTAATAGATGTAAAGTAAGTTGGAATAGAGCAGTTTTTGGGCTTGGAGCCTGTAAGATATCCTTTCTTGTCTACCTATAAAAGAAGAGTTCTCCATTGAGCAGAGTGCCTAGGTAGTGCACCTAGCTAATGCACTGGGCTGCTAAACAAAAGTTTGCAGTTCGAGTCTACCCAGAGGTACCTCAGAAAAAAGGCCTGGTTATCAACTTCTGAAAAATCAGCCATTAAAAACCCAATGGAGCACACCTGAGGTTGCCATGATTGGAGTCGACTCACAGCAACAGGTTTTCTAAATGACCACAGCAGAGAATTTAGTCTGACCCATGACAAACCCTAGCCTCCAAAACACAGACAGAAGTCCAGTCTCTGGCTTCCATGTAGAACTTTAGGCATAAAAGAGAGAATGGAACTATATTTTAATAATGGCCAACCTGTATCAGATGCTGGCTACGTATTTACTTTATTAAGTCATTACACTAACCCTGTAGATTAGGGATAATTAATATAGCATTAGGAGCCCCATTTTAAAGATACGAAAACTGAGTCTTAGATAAATCACAGCCAATGTCACGCAGCTAGGTTCAGACTCAGAATTCTTTGACCACCGTGCAAAATTCTGGCCACTCAGATTATGTCCTACTGGCTGCCCTTTGATGGTGTTCAAATGGACGAAAAGTCTCAGATTTATAGGTTCAGAAATGTTGTTTTTTTCCAGCAAACCTGAAATAATCAAATGTGGAGAGACTGTTAGTTATTTCCATTTACTCTGGAATAATCAAGTGTGGGAAACTATATAAACTCAGATAAACATGTAAGAAACAGCTTTGGCAATCACGTCATCCTCTGGTTCTCAATTTCCAGATCTATAAAAGAAAGTAATTGAAATACTCTGAAAGTTACTTACCCTCTTTAAACATCTGTGGCCTTTAATTTATAAGCCAAAATTCTATTGCCTTAACTTACACTGATAAATAACTGCCAAGGAGTCAGAATGTTCAGTATAATCTTTTTCCACAGGGAAAGTCTACATTGACACTGGAAATCATTGACATTGGAAACTTTTCTATCAGAAGGTTGTAGTTAGAAAAAAGGAAGTTACATTATTTTAATGTAAAAACATCTCCAGGCTAAGATTGTAGCCTGTTATTCCCATCTTCATCAAAAGAATAAAAAATCCTGTTGCCCTCAAGTCGATTCCAAAGTCATAGTGACCCTATAGAAGAGTAGAATTGACCCATAGGGTTTCCAAGGAGCGGCTGGTGGATTCAAACCACCAACCTTTTGGTTAGCAGCCCTAACTCTTAACTGTCGAACCAAGAATAGACATGGAAAAAAAATCATGGTACTTAAACTGAGCCTAGGATTCTGTTCAAGACTCTGAGTTTTCACTCATTTTTCCTCTTCACTGCTTTCTACAATGCCATTATAATAAAATGCATCTATTCTCTTTTTACATGAAAGCTACATTTTCTTCCTTGAAATTGAAGAGATACTGTTATCTCATAATCAGTAATACATACACACACATCTAGCGGCCGCACTGCTTCTCCCAATGATGAATTTCATTTCGCTTCAGTAGCAAAAGCTGACATTTTCTTGTACCTCATTGGCAATTTTTCAGGTGGCACCCTGTCTGGAAACTACAGACCATATGTACTGACAGACAACAAGGAGGCTTTGTGTAAAGAATCAAACTTTTTTTCCCCCGCTGGCTGTAGAGAACTGCACAGGAAGTCTATCTGTCCTACATCATGTTTATGAAGTGACTAGTCACTGCAAAAACAAATGTATAATTGGCGTCATGTGTGTGGGTGATGTCTGGTGCCCACTTTGGTGCTAATCATGAGCAACACTGGAATCCAGCATCATGAATTTGGAAAACCATGGCCTTGACGCATAGCCTTTCCCACGTAAAGAAACATCTTAGATATCTGTCTTTTCTTCATGCAATCTGATTTTCCCAACGTTGCAGCACCCAGGTACTGGGTTTGCGTGTAGGCAGACTTATCTCAGTGCTAAAGTTTTGAAGCAAGCACTTTTAACAATGTTATCCAAATTAAGTTCTGAGTAACAGTAGCTTTGCGGGATGCTAAAAGTTATTTTTCAAAACTATATTCCAAGGTCTGAGAAGTTTGTCAGTGCTTGAGAACTTATTGCCTAATTTTGTAGAAAATAACATAGTAACGTAACCCATTGCCATGGAGTGGACTGTGATTCATAGACACCCTATAGGACAGAGTAGAATTGCCCACACGGTTTCCAAGGCTATAGTCTTTATGGAAGCAGACTGCCATGTCTTTGTACCTGACTGTTCTACTTAGGTACAAATTCAACGTAAATATGGACTTCGGAATAGAACTCGTTCTTAATCTGGGGGCTGCCTGTATTGTGTCAAATTATGTAATTTATACACACACATGTGCACACACACACACATACACACACACACGGGAGTGTACATGGACTCACAGTTTTCTTTCATATTTTTGCCCTAAGGCTTATCTAGGAAAATTTAATGAGATCCACTACCATTCACAATGGCCTCCTTTAACTGAGATTCATGTTACCATCTACCTAAGAACATTAAGGATTTCAGAAATCTGTATTCTGGTTTGATTATAAAAGTTATTGGGCCTCTATTCTTCGACAATTCATTTACTAACCTGTAACTCAATTTTCTTATCTATAAAATGAGGCTAAGTAATGCTTTCCTGTGTTTTTAATGATTAGCATAAGAATCAAAGGGGAAGAAAGAAAGTCCTGGAGATTTGCTTCCAAAAGGTCACAGCCATAAAACCCTGTGGAGCACAGTTCCACTCTGCACACATCTGGTCACCATAAGTTGGAACTGACTTGACAGCAACTGGTTTGGTTATAAGGATCAAAGGGAAATCCACGTGGAAGGGTGCTTGCGTCTTTGTTCATGCTTTCCACTTCTCCCTTCATTATGCTTACTTTTTTTAAACTGCTTTTTCTCCTGGTTAGAAATCACATTTTCCTGCTTCTTGTCATGTCTAATAATTTTTGATTGAATGTTGGACATTATGGTTGTTACATTGTTGAGTGTATAGATTTTCTTGTCTTCCTTTAAAGAGTGTTTTGGCAGGCAGTCAAGCTGCAGATCAATTTGATCCCTTTGAGTATTCGTCAGGGAAGATCTTAAATAGCTTTCACTACAGAGATAATTTAGCCCTACTGTACGCATGGCAAAAGGTCCTTGGGGGGCACAGTTTGTGCTTGACTACTAAAGGTTGGTGGTTCAAACCTACCCAGCAGTGCTGCAGAAGAAAGGCCTGGCAATCTGCAGCCATTGAGATTACAGCTTACAGTCAGTAAAAAAAAAAAAAAACCCTATGGAGCAGTTCTACTCTGTAACACATGGGTTGCTATGAGTCGGGATTGTCTTGACAGCAACAGGTTTAGATTTTTTTGGTACTAGGCATGACCCTCTGGAGGCTTAACTGAATGCCCCCAAGTGGCTACTGATAACTCTCTATGCTCAGTCAGAACTCAAATGGCACCCTGGCATTTGTGAGCTCTAAGAATTATTTTGCTTACAGCTCCCAGGTTGCTCTGTGATCTCACAGAGTTTTAGTCTCACCTGTATGGAGCTCTGGTAGCACACTGGTTAAAAGCTCAGCTGCTAACCAAAAGGTCAGGAGTTCAAATCCATCTGTAGCTCCTTGGAAATCCTATGGTGCAGTTCTACTCTGCTCTATAGGATCGCCATGAGTCGGAATCAACTCGATGGTGCTGGGTTTGGGTTTTGGGTGGTTTTGTACTTGACAAAGACTCAAGGTGATCATGATAAGATATCTGAAACTATTTTTTTGCACAGTTTCCTCCTTTCCATAACTCTGCCCTACAGTTTTCAGTCACCTCAGGCTCTCTGAATCCTAATCTCACTTGAGACCAAGGACTTTGTTTGGGTTTCCCTTCCTTGTACTCCTGGTACAGAAATGGCCTCTAGGCAAGAAGCTAGGGAGAGGGTAGGGATCAAATCATTTGTTTTCTTTTCCTCAGGGATCACAACCCTAGGTTGTCTGTTGCCTAAAGTCTAAGATAGCTGTTTTATATATTTCATCCAGTTTTCTAGTTATTTACAGCAGGAGGTTAAGTTTGTCATTCCGTCATAGACAGGAGTAGAAGTTTCTATAGGAAGGTGCTTTTTTTGACTGCTTTAAAGTGCTATATTATTTACATTTCCCCTTCTTTGGACTATTTTTCCCCTGAATTCTTAGAGCAACGCATGTCATAGCTGATGTCATTACGTGTCACAGAGAGAGAGAGATGCTTGGCATATTGTGAAAAATCGCTATATTTATTTTCTTCCCTTGGACTTTCAGGTTTGGGCATTTAGTATGTTTAGTCTACAGCGGTGCTTCCTGAAGTACAGCAGCCAAGATGATTTTGAGCAGCAGACACTTCCTTATTGCAAGAGTCACATGCTTATATTTACGTGAGTAATAAAAGCTAACGTCAAATTGCAATTTTTGTAGAGTTTATTGCCTAGAATGAGGCTGAGTAGAAAAAATGGATTTAGAAAATTAATAGCCATAAAAAAAACAAATAAAGCAAAATTTGTGACCATGGTATGTGGCTGACTGATTTAAGGGCTCCTCCTTACTCTCCGTTACAGAATAGAAGGACTAGAGGGTGTAAGTGAAAAAGTAAAACATGCAGACATTTTTGTATTTGACTCAACCCCTTCTTTTTGTTTTCTTTGGGAATCCTGTCCCTCAAAGATATATTAATGTTATCTTATTGCTCTTTTCTGGAGTTCCTCTGTATTTGATTTGGCTAATGGAAGATACTGGGGTATCTGGAAATCAGCAGTCTGATGTTGCCACCAATGTCTGCTTCAGTCAGGAGTACGTGGGTGAGAGGGAGTCTAATCCCACACATCTCTTCTTCATCCACACTTTTCCTTCCTCTTGAAAATTACACACTTGTTCTATTAAGAAAGCTTTTATTTAAAAATAAAACAAGATTTGTGAAGAATGCCTCAGATAAAGCTATTAAAATACAGAAGTATAAAATAAATGAAAACCTTTTTGGCAGGTGGAAGTAAACAGTTCCATTAAAAATCTGTATCTTTTCTTTACATTTGCCTGTGCTGTGATTGTGTTAAATTGCCAGGGCTCAGAAGGCAGACACTGCCATTGAGAACTGATCGGATGAACCACTTGTCAGGGAGTACAAGAACTGAGTGTGAATTCCAAATATGTTACTGAACAATGCTAAATTTTGTTTGTACAACTGCCTCCCAGCACTTTAAATCAGGGGCACAGGGTTGATTGCTTGGGGAATAATCAGTTGTCCCAAACTTTTCTTCTAAGCCTGGTAATTTTACTCATTAACACTGTGAATGTAGGTACTACAATGGCAGTGACAAAGGTGGAAAAGCTAAAGGGAAAGTTGACTATAAACATCACCAGTGGATCTATAACCCACCGTATCATTGCTTCCAAGAAACCAACGCAAGAAAGACGTAAGTTCCAAGAAGCTCTCTGTTTTCCTTTTTTCCCTCTATGTCTTCCTTCCATCCCCTTCGATTTACTGTTTCCTCAGAGCTTGGGGCTATGAACCTTTTAGCAAACGGTAGCTGTGAGAAAAAACATCTGGTCAAATCATTCTGTGACAGGGAAAAAAAAGCAGAATTCTGCCAGGTGTTTGCTTAATATCTCATAAGAAAAAATGAGCACTTAACTTTCTATAAAGGGCTGAAGGTTCGATATGAGAATTAAAACATCAAACATGGACCCCTCCTTCTAAATAAGAAAAATAACACGATGTGTAACTCAAAGTACAAAAAACAATTCTTATGAAGTGAGCTAAGTACCTGCTGGTATGTGTAGGCTCCTACAAGTTGAAAAGACCTGGAAGAGAGTACAAACTAGAGGTCACCTGAGAAGCCATAGTAGTAACTTCACTGTTTTTTCATCTTAAAAAAAAAAAATGGTGGGACCCTGCCCCCCACCCCGAAAAAATAAGAACCTTTTAGAATTGAGGTTGATGGTGGCCACCAGGTGGCAGCGATACCTCAGTAGGATTGCTGGAACAAGAAGGGCATGGTTTGCCCTGAGTTCTCCCCGTTTCCACTTCCAGATTCGTAAACATTACTTATCCATATTTATAACTATTGCTAGGGAGTTCATGAACTCCATTTATCACTTCACTCATTTTCATCTCTCCCTCCTAAGAGAAAAACGCAACCCCCATTTAACCAAGTTTACACAGTGGATAAGTCTTTGGCTGCTAACCAAAAGGTCGGCACCTCTAATCCACCAGCCACTCCGTGGGAACCCTATGGGGGCAGTTCCACTCTGTCCTATAGGGTCGCTATGAGTCGGAATCGACTCCACAGACCTTCTTCGAGCTTTAATTTTTTTCTCTCTCTCACTCCATTTTCAGCCTCTTCCCTTCTATTTGCATCTTCGCTTGTGTCTGACAACATGCCCAGAATATTCCTAGAATTCTAGACAGATAAACATTGAGATCAATCTTGGATGTTTCTCTTGGTTTTTCCATCTCGTCTCACATTTCCTCCCGTACCATTGGAAGGCTGTCTCTGAGAAGAGAAGGTGAACTATTAGCCAGTTCCCCGTTCCTGGCTCTGATAAGTCATGTCCTCTAACCCCACAGAAGCAGAAAAAGAAAGCAAAGCGATTGAACACAAATCTTTTGTGATTCTGTCTTTTTCACAGAGGTTTCTTCCTATTTGTCTTTAGGGATATAGTGCTTTGAGAATTCCTTCATCTTCTTCCCTCATTTTGTTTCTCCTGGTGGGGGTAAATGGAGTCCATACCTAAGAGTACTTCTTAAGCGATGTGTTACTGTCAACATCTACTTCAAACATAAACTGTCTCAGTTAAATCAAGAGTGTCTCTATAGGGAATCAAGAATACAATCACAGAAATTTACAACTGGAGGTTAATTTAGAAATGACTTCACTCTACATTTAAAGCCATTTTAGGGGAAGGATCCATGTATATCTTCACCAGAGTCTAGGGGTTGAGAAGGAGGGCTTTAGCAGGACTTTGAACACAGAGTCTGATAACAGGGCAGGGGAAATGACACAACTGTTGATTAGATTGTCTTCCCAACAGGGAATCTACACAAAACAGACATGCTGTTTTACGGAGGACAGGGCTATGTGCAATGGCAATAACTTCTGGGGAATCACTCAGGTGTTTTAAGTTTTATAGGTGGAGGCTGTATTATTGATTAGAGAGTCATTAGCTAAATGCTCGTCTATCTAAAAAGATCGTTCTTGGAGGGATTACATGAGTTTCCAAGGTTACACACATGTCTACTTATGGGAAGAAAACTCAAATTTTTAGAACACAGATTTCCCACCTATAATTTCCCCCAAATTATTAAATACTTCTCTTGGGGTCATACTGTGGAGAGGAATAAATAATGTTTGCAATTCATCTTGCATGACATGTGATACATACCAGGGGATCGATACATGTAACTTCCCTTTCCTGTATACCAAGTAAAGAACAGTTATAAACTGAGGCTTAGAGTAAGGCCCATCTGCATTCAAATCCTCCTTGCTCTACCTACTACCTTTATGTTTTTGACTTTTTAACTTTTTAAGTTTTCTTCTCTGTAAAGTGGGAATATAATACCACCTACCTTTTCTGGAGGGTTCTTTTTAGAACTTATTGGCCATGCCTGCCACACAATAAATGCTCAATGAGTTTATTAATTAAAATTATTATAAAGTATTTTGAAGTAAAATGGATGGAACATATTTAAACAACTGGAAAAGGAGAATTAAGCTGGGCATTAGAAACATAAACAACTGATTATTAAATGCTCTAGAATACATTATCTATATACTATTCTCTAGAAAATTTGAGAAATAAATAGAATAACTTTCTTTTTTGGCAAGAGGAATGTAATTTAAAAGGATTAGGTTATAAAGGCAGCTGGATTTCATAGAATTACTTCATGTGTGTTCAACAAATATTTTTACATTATATTTTAAAATTCAGTGAGTTCCAGTCAAGAACTTGATTTTTTTTTTATTGTAATAACTCAGAATAAGACATTTGTTTTCCCTGGGAAAAAAACTTTTTTTTTTCAAGGTCAGTTGCTAATTTGATTTCTTATTCTTTAGTACCAAGTAGAGATGTCTTGTAAGGATACAAGAAACATAACCCATGTTTGCATTAATAAGGAAAACATCCAATTAACACAGCAATGCCTGAGCAGGACTACTGAATATCCAATCTGTATTCAGATTGTAGCTTAAATACTTTGGTTGTAAAGATAAATATTTACCTTACCAAAAATCAAACCCTTTGCCTTTGAGTCGATTCCAACTCACAGGGACCCTATAGGTCAGAGCAGAACGTCCCCACAGGGCTTCCAAAGAGCAGCTGGTGGATCCAACTGCCAGCCTTTTGGTGAGCAGCCCAATGCTTAACCACTGAGCCACGGGGGTTCCAATTTCCTTACAGGGATGACAGTTTAAGCAATAAAAATTGATCTGGAGACAGAAGAAGTGGCCAGAGCATTCCACAAACTTATCCAGTCTTAAAAAAAAATTCACAGAATGTCACTTTTTCTATTTAGAAAGAAAACACTAAAATGGCCTCGAACCTTAAGATTAATATGTTTATGTGCCTCTGCAAACTAAATTTATCTTTCTTGGTGTTTTGTTCATGTTCAGAATTCAGTTATAATTGATTCATTTCCTTGTTATTTTACCTTCTAGAGTACTGAGAAATGAAATGTTGCCCTTAGCTGACTTTACTATGATGAATCACTGCAGGGATAAAAACTTACTGCAGTCATGGTACCTCAAACTATACTGTCATGAAACAAATTAGGGAGGTATTATTGAACAGATGCATGTAAATTACAGGAGTTGATAGATATGTCTGTGGCAATAACAACTCTGAGAAAAAAAAAAAGAATGAATGATTTGTCATTTCTTTGCTAAGCTCCTAATTATGTATACATTTTAGATAATGTATAAAATGTTAAACAAGAAACATGCCTGAACATGGTATACATATTCTATTTCATGAGGAAACTAATTTTTGTCTATGTATACGTGCTTTGATCTTTAACAATAAAAGCTACTAAAAGCATTAATCTATTCTAGCATTGCAAGAGTCTTATCTGCTATGGAGGAGACTGAAAAACTCTCAAATTCAGCACAGTGAAAATAAAAAAGCAAATCAAACATAGCTATCTTATTCATAAAAAAACATACTAGATATGGATAAGAAGTTGCTTGTAATGGTGGACATATTTTTGGCCTCACCAAAAATAAATAAAGGAAGTACAATTTTCAGAGACGTGTAAGTGAACAATAGCGTGGCATCACACATACATTGTCTCTTTCACATTATTATTCTTAGCTAGCGCGTCATTGTTTCCAGAACAAAAACGTAACAGCTCTCTGAAACCTCAACTGTCAGATCAGATTGTCCTGGCTATATTCCATTAGGCATTTTCTATATTGAAAAATTAACAGCCAATGTAGAAGCAGTATTAGAAAATAATCACACAAAAATAACTTTCTAAGTAGGGTTTTGACCCAAGTCATGGTATTTTCAATAGCCTCATATGCATGTGAAAGCTGGACGATGAATAAGACAGACCGAAGAACTGACGCCTTTGAATTGCGGTGTTGGCACCTAACAACAACAACAACTATGAGTAAGAGACATAGTTCTGGGAATAACACAGTTAATAAAACTAATGTTTCCACTCTTCTGAAGCTTTCCATTCTGGTCGGAGGAGAGCAATAAACAAAAAGTATATTATATGATTTTTTTTTTTTATGATAGGTGGTGGTTACCAAGTGTGAAGGAAAATAATACCAGGGACCTCAACAAAGTGTTGGGAGGAGGAGGGTCCTGTTTTACATTGTATAGTTGAGAAAGGCTTCTCTAATAAAGTGGCAGAGAACTGAGGGAACTTTGGGGGCAAACCCAGTGGCTGTATCCAAGGAAAAGAATTACAGGCAGGGAATACAGCGATTCCAAGGTCACTGAGACAGGAGCATGTCTGGTGTGTCCGAGAGTGGCAGGAGTCAGAGACAAGTGGGAACATGGCAGGACATGATATCCAAAAGGTAGCCAGGGGCAAGATCGTGGGGAATCTGGGTTTATAATCTCACAAGATGGTGATTTTCATCATCTGACCTCTATTTTAAAAGGGAGAATAATTAAGCCTCAAACGTTTTCTGTCCCCACAAGCTGCAATCAGTGCAGCTGAGGGTTCAGCTGTGGCGCCGGCCTTCGCACCTGTGCTACACCTGGGCAGATGCAGAGGGAAGTCCCACTGGGGCAGTACGCAGCTCTGAGGACCTGCATCCTCACCTGGTTGCAGAGAAAACTGGTTATCTCATTTCATATGCCTTTAGAAGTATTTCATGGCAGTTTTCAACACTTTTATCACTGGTGTGTTTCTTTGCATTCCAAAGAAGCCCAACCAAATGTGATCTTTCAGTGATACAGCTGGCATTTTTAGGCTACAGATAGGTTTTCATCAAAATAAATGGGATCATTTGACATTTTGGGGGTTGGATTTTGAGGAGGCAATCAACAATACGCAAAAATGCAGTCTTTGTTATGACAAAATGAATCAAATATTATTACCAGTAATTGTTTTTGGTTTTTTTTTGGTCCGTTCTTTATAAGGGTCTTTTGTTTCATTGATGTCAAAGGTCAGTGAGACACTGTTGAAATTATAACACAAACAATGACTTAGGGAAATGAAGAAAGTTTTTATTTTTAAATTATAGAAGGAATCTCTCAAAACGGAGTAAAGAGAGTTTTAAATCTATGTCTCTCCCTCGGAACAGTGAAATGAGATTTCTCCCAGGGTGGCAGGCAGTAAGATGTATGTCCATTGTCACACCATCCTAAACGTACTTGTACATGTGAAATTGACTAAAGAAGCAAAAGAGGAAATAATCTATCCAGTGCTCCTGGAAGCAAACACACAGGTAATTGAACTTATGAATCACACCTTTCCTCCACTTCTTCCAACGGTAAGATTTTATAAAGCATGAGTTTAGAACTAAAATGTAAGCGCAGTTACTATGCTAGATCAACTTTTAGCATAAATTCTCAGGCTCTTCTACTTAAACTTTATTTTTTAAGTTTTAATAAGGCATGGTACAATGGCACTGTGAAGGTAATTTGTTAGAGTCAAAGAAATCAGAGAACGCACTTGTCCTTTGCTACTTAACGGTTCTGTGATTCTGAATAAATTTCTAATTCTGACTGAGCCTCCGTTTCTCCTGCCAACTACAGGAACGTAATGTCTCTATTTTAGCCTTGTTACGGGGATTAATTGAGTTACATCCTACCATGTAATCATTTTTAAATATCAGTCTCTGTATCTAAGAGAGCCCTGATGGTGCAGTGGTTAAGAGCTTGGCTGCTAACCAAAATGTCAGCAGTTCGAATCCACTAGCTGCTCCTTAGAAACCTCTGGGGTAGTTCTGCTCTGTCCTATAGGGTCACTATGAGTCGGAACAGACTCGACAGCAACGGGTTTGGTTTGGGTTTTATCTACGTCTAAGAGTGACCCTCAATTAATGGTTAACATTCTCATATAAAGGTGTAGGAAAAAGCGCAAATCACCCAAATATAAATATTAAAATAAGAACAATTTTAGTTTAAACATTTTTTTTTCTATAGCTACTAAAAACCTTCCTTAAGTTTATTAACCTCAAAAAGGAAGCAACGCTAAACATTTTTTTTAACTTAGGTGAGATAACACAGTTTATAAATAATTATTGTAATTATTAAATGGTTGTTGTTGTTGTTAGGTGCCGTCAAGTCAGTTCTAACTCATAGTGATTGTACATACAACAGGCTGAAACTCTGCCCAGCCCTGCGCCATCCTCATGGTCGTTGTCATGTTTGAGGCCATTGCTGTAGACACTGTGTCAATCCTTCTCGTCAAGGGTCTTCATTTCTGCCGCCTTATACATTTTAAGCAGTCTGATGACTGCTGGGCTAGGCTAGCCAGTGGTGCTAACAGCTGGCACTTACTGAAGCTTGTGGTTTGCTTTAACCAGGCTAATTCTCCGTGAGGTAATTCAGAGAGGCAAGAGCTGCCAAAAATAGGGCCAAAGGGTATCAAAGCCCAGTGGGAAGGAGACATCCCAAGCAGTAGCCATGAGGCGTGGATTCAGGGTTCTTGTTCCTGTCGCTAGTGGGGAAGCTGCTATGTGTGTCTTCCTGCTGCAATGATACCAAGTTCTGGTTGAGCTCAATATAAGCTCTAAGCCTCATCTGTGAACAAGGTGGGAAAGGGGAACTTGGATCTTGAGAGATACACTTCAATCATTCTGGGGGAAAAAAAAAAATCCCTAGATATAATGGAGAAAATATAAGTAAATTAAACTAGATAATCAAAGCTTATGAGGGATGGGCATAAATACACGCATTTTAATATAAATTTTATTAACTTCTCAATTTCTACAAAACAGCCTGCTGGGATTTCATAAAAAAAAATTAATTTGGGGGAAAATTGCCATATTAACAATATTGAGTCTTTCAAACCTTGATTATGGAACTTCTATTTAGTTTTACTTTAATTCCTCTCAGCAATATTTTATAATACTTCGCATACAATTATTGTACTTCTATTGCATTTATTGCTAGTAGATGCCCTTTATCAGGATAAAGAAATTCCTCTATATTTCTATTTTATTGAGAGTTTTTATTACAAAAAAAGTGTTAGATTTTGTCAAACGTTTCATCTGCACATTTAAGAAAATTACGTCTTGTTTTCCTTCATTCTATTAACATATTACTGCATCAGCTCATTTTTGATGTTAATCCAACCTTGCATTTCTGGAATAAATCCCACTTGGCCATGGTATAGGACCCTATTTATATGTTCATATGTTGCTGATTCAGTGTGCTAATAATTTGTTAAGAAATGCTGTATCTGTGTTCATGAAGGACTTTGTTTTCTTTCCTGGCGATGTCTTTGGCTTTGGTATCAGCGTAATGCTGACCTCGTAGGATGCTTTGGGAAGTGTTTCCTCCCACTCCACTTTCTGAAAGAGTTTGTGAAGAACTGGTATCAAGTCTTCTTTAAGTATTTGATAAGATTCACAGAGAAGCTATAGGGCCTGGGCTTTTCCTTGGGAGAAAATTTTTAATGACTAATTCAACATCTTATACGTATGTTCAGATATTCTATTTTTTCTTACTATGGTTTTGGTAATTTGTGCCTTTTAAGAATTTTTTCATTCTATATAAATTGATTTGTTTTCAGAGAAGTTTTTCATAATATTGTCCTATAATCCTTTTTCACCACTGCTCCATCATCCTGTTGTACCTGGGTGGGTTACATGTTGCCATGATGCTGAAAAGCAGCCTGGTGGCACAATGGTTTAGTGCTCAACTGCTAACCAAAAGGTCTATGGTTTGAACCCAACCAGTGGCTACGTGAAAGAAAGATTTGGAAGATGGCTTCTGTAAATAAAATCCTATGGAGCAGTTCTACTCTAGACTGCCCCCGACAACAACATGATGCTAGAAGCTACGCCACCAGTATTTCAAATACCAGCAGGGTCACCCAGGGAAGACAGGTTTCAGGAGAACTTCCAGACTAAAACAGACTAGGAAGAAAGGCCTGGCAATCTACTTCTAAAAATCACAACAGAATATTTTTCCATATAGTGCTGGAATTAGAAGGCACTCAAAATGCAGTGGCTACAACAATGGACTTGAGCATACCAACCATTATGAAGATGGTGCGGGATTGGGCCATGTTTTATTCTGTCATACGTGGAGTCACCATGAGTCAGAGCCAACAAACAGCAACTGACAACAACGTAATCCTTTTAATTCCTCTAGAACCATTAACGTTTTGTCAATTTTGTTGATATCTTCCAAGGATCACCTTTTGGTTTTATTAAATCTCATAATGTTTTCCATAATACTGTTCTATAATCCTTTTTCACTACCTGTCTGCCACTTTGTTGTCCCTTGGTGGGTTACATGTTGCCATGATGCCGGAAAGGAACCTTTTTTCTGATTTCTTTTTCACAGATTTCTGCTCTAATCTTTATTAGTCTTTTCCTTCTGCTTGGTTTGGGTTTATTTTGCTATTGTTTTTTCTGATTTCTTAAGGTGGAAGCTTGTTACTTTTGCTGCCCTCAAGTTGGCCGCCAACTCATGGCAACCCCGTATGTTACAGAGCAGGGCTGCTCCACAGCGTTTTCTTGGCCATAATCCTCATGGAAGCAGTTTACCAGGGCTTCCTTCCACAGAGCTGCTGGGTGGGTTCGAACTGCCAGCCTTTAGGTTAGCAGTCAGTCACAAACCACTTGCACCACTCAGGCTCCTTGGTGGAAAGAAGCTTATGTTATTGATTGAACACCTTTCTTCTTTTATTTTTTTCTTTTGTTCTTTTCCAATTTGTCCTTATAGCAATGAAATAATAGTGCTACTACCATGTGTTTTATAACCCTAACTCAATTGATACAGATACAAATTATTTGGTATATTAAAAAAGAAAAAAATTTCTCTTGGTTTACTATGTATCGGACTTAATCCAGTTAAGAGTTCAATTGTGAAGAAAAAAGAACACAGTGAGAGAGTATAAAACAAACACTGTGAATATTTCAATGAAGATTATCTCTGAAAGAAGAAATGAAATATGGCATTTTATGGTATATTTGACACACAGCAACGACAACAACATGGTATTTTATTACATCCTTGGGACAAGAGGAAACCCTGGTGGGGTAGTGGTTAAGTGCTACGGCTGCTAAACCAAGGGTCAGCAGTTCGAATCCACCAGGTGCTCCTTGGAAACTCTACGGGGCAGTTCTACTCTGTTCCATAGGGTCGCTATGAGTCAGAATACATTCGACGGCACTGAGTTTGGTTTTTTTGGGGGACAAGAAATTCTAGCCTGCCCCTAGATAAGTTTTTGGCTTTGACTCATTCAAATTTCATATACAAGAACCTGAATTGGCAAAAATAACAGATGCCCTTAATTATTTTAACTAAAATTTTCATTAGAAGAAAAAAATATTATTTTGAAGTTTAGAAATAATACTTACGTGCCACAGGCCTCCAATGCATTACAACTATATGTAATGCCAAGCTCCCTAGAATTTTCTTCTGGTTTCTAAGCTAAATTATTTTCAGAAATTTATTTTCTCTTTGAGTTCTAAAAAATGATATTTCCTGCTCTTTGCTCTGAGACATTTTGCCGTAGGTCCACATTGTGTTATTTTTTTTTTTTAAATAATGACTGATTCTACAATAAATAAAGCTATCTCCAGACCTAGTATTTGTCAACAAATGAGATGTGTGGGTTAACTCATCTACTTGCATTCTGTTCTAAACTCCGTCTCAGAGGGACACCTGGGTATCATGCTAATGTGTATAGCTCTTCACATAATTTCTTTGTTCTTAGAAATTTGGAAACCCTAGTGGCATAGTGCTTAAGTGCTATGGCTGCTAACCAAAGGGACGGCACTTCGAATCTGCCAGGCGCTCCTTGGAAACTCTATGGGGCAGTTCTACTCTGTCCTATAGGGTTGCTATGAGTCGGAATCAACTCGACAGCACTGAGTTTGGTTTGGCTTTTTGGTTAGAAACTTACATTGAGTACAATTCTGCTAGACTGAAGTGTCATCTACTTCCATGTCACTGATGGTCCCATAACATATAAAGTGATTCATTCATTCATCAAAAATATCTATTATTAGCCAGACAGTACTCTACATCTGAAAACAACAGCAGTGAATTAAGGAAAGTCCCCTGCCCCTGTGGATCTTAAATTCTAGTACTGGGAAATTAAAATCATGAGGTAATTATTTAGGATCTCAGAAGATAATAAAAGCTGCAGAGGAAAATGACACAGAACGAGAGGGATAACTTGGCTTTCTATATGGGGTGGTGAGTGAAAGCCTTCCTGAAAGGTGACAGATGTATACAGATGTCAAGGGTACGAGCGAGCCATACATTTTATCTCTAGGAAGAGCACTCCAACCCCAGGCTATGGCAAGTACAAAGGGCTTGGTATGTTTACAGAATTTCAAGGAGACCAGTGCAGCTGGGACAGAATCAAGGCGATCAGTAAGAGAGATCTTAGAGATAATGCAGCAGAAAGTAGACCAATGCAATCCGTAATGAGTAAAAAATTTAAAAAATTTATACTTGCTGTTACATACCATTAGAGCTGTACTTGCTGCTACACTCAGAATCCCATTACAGAGAAAACATCTTAACTTCTAAGAACGGATATGCCAGGGCAGCCTTTAGACCAGCTCTCCCCAGCCCCTCCCACCATCATCACATTCTGACTAGTTGTTTTCTAGAAATTCAGTCTCCGAGAGGTAATGATAAAAGAGGAATATACAAGCAAATGAGATGGACTCCTGGGGCTGGGGTGGAAGCAGGATTATAATTTATTCCAAGAACATCATCCATGCAGCGCAGAGCTGGTTGCCCAGTTTTCTGGTCATTACAGTCGTTGCATTTACAAATGGGGCTAGGTATGAAGGAATTATTCCTTTCAACCTACTTTCTTGTAACTAGACTAACTTTTTCAGGCCAAATATCATGGGTAGCCCACCAAAAGTATGTTTCCATATAATGACTCAACACTGTAGTTAGTAAACATTTTATTTCTACTAGAATTTTGCCATTGGTGGAATGTCAGTGCGTGTGTGCATATGTGTGTGTGCCTGCGTGGGTATGCGCGTGTGCAGGTGTCTGTGTGTGTATATGCTGTATGTTTTCCTTTGTTCTCTTTTTCTCTTAGTATTTTAGTTGGATTTTGGAAAGGCAGTGCTGGGATCTAAGAGTAAGATACCTTTTACAAACAAGAGTAAATTCTAATTTTTGGAGTGGCAGGTTTCAAAAGTTTGGGGAAAAAAAAAAGGTATAATCGTATAACCTGAGCCTCTGGAAAAGGTGGCAATTTAAGCAGGTTGAGATCCACACAGAAATTAAAGATTTATTGACATAGGCTCAAATTCTCCACATTCCAGAAGAAAAGTTCATAGTGAGTCTGAAACGACTGCATAAGTAATTATGAGTTCAGACACTAAGTAAGCATATTGGGAAGAAGAAAGAACAGACGTATTACTCAGGATAAATATAGGAGATGACAGCAGACTTGTAAGATGGCCAGAAAAGGTTTAGGTTTCAAAACAAAATAACAACCAAAAAAGCATGTGAAGTACCTAAAAGAAATGACCAGGTATGTTCAGATAAAAACGAGAAAAGGCTCACTTGGGTGTGAGAACCTATAGTGGGAAGGGATAACAGAATACAATAAATGTTCAATCCTTTTTTTTTTTTTTTCTTTATGTCAAATAAAATCATCCTTAGACTAGAAACATGGGGAGAAAGAAACAGTAGGAAGAGGCAGCCACAAACCAAAATGGATGAAGACATCCTCAGATCTCCCCTATCAAGCTGTAATTAGTTCAGGTCTTCTGTCTCAGGCTCGTTATATCCCAGGGGCTGAGCAGATGAGATTGCTGAGCTGCTGCCAAGAACCACGAAACAAATCTAAGACACCAAACGAACAAACACAACACAGACAAATCTTACTCCAATTTTCAAAGCGGGGGGAAAAAAAAAGGAATAAGCCACAAACATGCTTGGTGGGTCTAAGAATGACTCACAGCAAAGTTTTAGAGTGAGCTATTTACTTAGCAAAGGAAATAGTCAATAGAACTGCCACAGATTTAGTAAAAACAAGTTATCCTGGATTATATGCTTCATTTTCTGAGCTACTAGACGAGCACTTCAGCAATGGGGGGGTGGGGGGGATGGGTGAGTGGGGGAGGGAGGGGAAGGGGGGGAGGGAGGGCGAGTGGGGGAGGGAGGGTAGCTTCTTGCCCAGATCAAGGATGTAAGAATGATGGCCTCATAAAATATAAGAGATTCGTCTAAAAAATAAAAATGTCACTTATGTACACGTTTTATTAAATCAACCAGATTACAGATGTAGACACTATATATAGATACATACATGATGGCATCTACTTCCAGAGAAAAAAGAGTACTTAGCATTGCAATCCTGTATTTAGCTACTTTTTAAAATTCTATTATCTTTCTGTAATTGTTAAAGAAAAAGCTCCCTAGCATTATTCTCTGCTGAGGCAGGTCCTCCCAGAATCTTTACGATAATACCAAGAGTACCTCTTCCTGTAAGATTTGAACCACCTCCGTCTGGCCTGAAACATAAAGCTATTTGTACTCACATCTTCTCTTGTTTCATTTTGGCAAATTACATATAATATGTAACTAAGGGATCATGAGAGAATTCAGTCAGATGGACAAAGTACAAAATAACTGCATGAAATCAATAGTGTTTTCTAAAGGAAAATGGCAACCATTTAGAAAATCAAGGATAATTCACAATAGCAACAAATAATGCAAAACTCTTAAGAACAAATGCGGGTAGGAATGTGAAAGGCTACATGACAAAGAAACCCTACTGAAGGCCTTAACGCAACCAGCGCGTGGATGACTGAGATACAGGCCACCATCTAGAAGACTTAACACTGTACTCATGCTAAGTATCTCCAGATTTACATACTAGATATTTTAATTCTCATCAGAAACTTCTTCGGTGCTTGACAGAAACAATTGTAAGATTTATCGGGAAGGAAGACAATGTAAAAATATCTAGAAAAAAAAACAGTGAAGAAATAATGATGGGAATCACTCTGCTGGTTATTCAATTTCATGTATTTTAAAAGTATAATAATGAAAACATGTATGTATAGGTGTCAGGATCAAAACAAACAAACAAACAAACAAATCCACTGCCATCGAGTCAATTCCAACTCATAGTGACCCTATAGCACAAGGTAGAACTGCCCCACAGAGTTTCCAAGGAGTGCCTCGTGGACTGGAACTGCAGGCTTTTGGTTAGTAACCGTAGCTCTTCATCCTCTATACCACCAGGGTATCAGAATAGGTAGGTGAATAAGACAAACAAAAGTTCATTAGAGCTTTTCTTTGCATGATAATAATCATTTTTGTCATCATCACTTCCATTTGTTGAGTGTCCGTTATGGGCCATTTACTATTCTCAGATCCTACAGGACAGAGTAGAACTGCCCCATATGGTTTCCAAGGAGTGCCTGGTGGATTTGAACTGCCAACCTCTTGGTTAGCAGCCGTAGCTCTTAACTGCTACACCACCAGGTTTCCTTACGTGTGTTACCTTGTTTAATTCTCATGATGACCCTAAATCATACACAGCTCTAACCTTGCTTTTCTGTGTGATTATTTAGCCCTACAGCATACTGTCTGTGTGAGTCTGACAAAGAAATGAAGGAAGGGCTGATGTTAAGGGGTTGAGGAATACAAGAGCTGGTCTGGGTTGTAGAGACAGAGAGCATTGTTTGAACTGGGGGAGCCATATACCTCCTTCACTTCAGCCCTGCCGGGCTATCACAGGATTTCTGGTGATTTGCACAGGAAAATGGGGACAGCCAGGGTTCTTCCTCAGCATTAGTTTGTTGCCCACCACCCAGTGACTCTCCTACAATGCTCAGAGAAGGGCAAAGACTGGTATCAGTGGGAGGTCTTGATACGCTGAGATAGTGCAGGGCTCTGGCTGTGTAAGCCATCTCAGTCTAAAAGCAAAGTCTGTAAGGTGTTAAGCAATTTGAGGAACAAGCTGACACCAGTTTTCAAAGACCTGTTCTAGGTAGGTGTCTTAATAAGCAAAAAAACCCAACAAGCCTATTGCTGTCGAGTCGATTCTGACTCATAGCGACCCCATAGGCAAAGTAGAATTAACTGTCCCATAGAGTTTCCAAGCAGTGCCTGGTGGATTTGAACTGCCGACCCTTTGGTTAGCAGCTGTAGCTTTTAACCTTAATTTTCAGGAAGACCAATGATGCGTGGTTGGGGAGTCACAAATATGGAATCCAAACACCTTTTCCTATTTTGACATCTGGTGATGAATTTGCTCCCTCCTGTCTTATAAAATGCATTAATTTGGGACCTGTCAATAGTCATCATTATAGCATCCATCCAGACTCAACACACTGCTGGAGTTCATGGACCAAGCATACCTTGACTGTGTCAGCATGTGGCTAGAGCAAGGACAGAAGGTTAGGGTCAAGACTCAGAGAAAAAAGCATCATATAGTTTATGAGTAGGGGATCTGGTTTCCCGTGAATTAATTGTTTTGGGGGGTTTTTTTCCCCCCTCACTTTCCCACTACTCCAGTTTCCAGTTGGTGCTATATTGATTCCAACTCATAGGTAGCCCACGTGTGTCAGAGGAGAACTGTGCTCCATAGGGTTCTCAGTGGCTGATTTTTTGAAATAGATCTCCAGGCCCTTCTTCCGAGGCACTTCTGGGTGGAGCCAAACCTGCAACTTTTGATTAGCAGTCGAGCACATGAACTATTTGTACCACCCAGGGACTCTACTATAGATGGTCAATGTGGCAAGAGAATCCAGGGGAGCAGTTCAGGATGGAACAACAACCAGGAAACCTCAACACACTCACTGAGATAAAGAAACACACATTTAGATATTTAAGGAAACACTGATGTCAGGGGGCTAGAAAACACAGCAATGCTTGGGATATATAAGTGTGTGTGTGTGTGTGTGTGCGCGCGTGTGTGTGCGCGTGTATTCCTTCTGGGAGGATATTCTTTCCAATATCATCTCATGGTAGCTGAACTGAGTGCGATTTACTTCTCTCTTTTTTTATCCAAATATTTCTCCTTTTGAATTTTTTTACATATGTGTATTACACACGTACATTTTGTTGTATAATAAAGATAAAACTTTAGAATGAAAAGCAGCGGTTTTTATAAAGTTGTATTAATAGGACTAACATATTTCGTACACTTCTAGAAGTCTTGAGGATGAAATATACTAGTAACAGCACCATTGCCTAAAACTAAGTCTCCAGAGAATGTCTGCAAGTCCTGTCAGGTGCACTGACGGGAATGTAATCTAAGCCCATCTGTAAATCCTGCCAGTATTCCTGAACGTGTTCAGTGCCGTGCCAAGAAGCAAACCTCAAGCTCACCTCTTTCATCCAGGAGCACACAGAAGTTCTCTCTTCTTCCAGCACTGGCCCAGACCTCCAAGGCTGCTCGGCCACAGGTACAGGCAGAACTTACATTGAGTCATGAAAAGCCTTCGATGGGCCTCGCCTAGGTTTGGCTCACCAGCCAACCGCCACCCTCACGTCATGACTCATAATCTGTCCTAGGGAGCGGCCTCCTGTTTGTCTTTGCCTGTGTTAAGAACCAGACCTCTCCCCTCACCTCTCCTTCCAGACCTAGCCCAGCGCTCCTGCTGAGGGCTTTGCTTTCTGGTAGAAGGCCAAAACAGGCATCAGCCTGCACCATCTGGACGTGTCTACCCAGCATATCAAGACCTCCCACTGACACCTGGGGAGTGCTTGGCAGACCCTGTCAGTTCTTCTCCTTAGCTCCCCAAGTACACCTTAGTCTCTGTGTTCCAAAACCAACGAAACCCACTTCCATCAAGTCAGTAGCGACCCCATAGGACTTCCAAGGCTGTAAATCTCTACGGAAGCAGATTGTCACCCCTTTCTTCTGTGGAGCTGCTGGTGGTTTTGAACCACCAACCTTTCCGTTGGCAGTTGGTTGCTTTAACCAGTGTGCTGGCAGATGTTGAAACATTCTCTCTCAAAAGCACAGCAAATGAGTTGCCGTACAGTCAGTTTCGACTCGTGGTGACCCCGTGTGTGTCAGAATAGAAATGAGCTCCACAGATTTTTCAATGGCTGGTTTTTGGCAGTAGGTTGCCAGGTGTTTCTTCCAAGGCACCTCTTGGTGGAATCAAACTGCCAACCTTTCGTTTAGCGGCCAAGTGCATTAATCATCTGCACCACTCAGGGACTCAAAAAGCATGGCAGTGCCACACAAAGACACGTGCACAAATGTTCATAGCAACATTATTCATAAAGGCCAAAAACTGGGCACAATCCAAGCGTCCATCAACTGATGAACGTATGTATATATAAACATAAGTGTCCATCAACTGATGAACGTATGTATATATAAACGTAAGTGTCCATCAACTGATGAACGTATGTATGTATATAAACACATTGCCGGGGGTGGATTAACCACTGTGCATCGGCTGCTTCGAGCAAGGTATTAATTGCATTTACTTGATCATCTGTGGTGAGCAATTTCACACGGGTTTCACCACATCGTTGCCCTGGTGGGGGACAGATGAAGTTGTGCACTGCAGACTGGTGGAATGGCAAATTGTGTCCTGCGTACCTTTTTTATTAGGTAATCTGGCCCTACCCACTGCCATGGAGTCAATTCCAACTTAAAGTGACCCTATAGGACACAGCAGAACAGCCCATAGGGTTTCCAAGGAGTGACTGGTGGATGCAAACTGCCAACATTTTGGTTAGCAACCCTGGCACTTAACCACTATACCAGCAGGGCTCCATTGTTGTTGTTGTGGTTAGATATCATTGTTTGAGCCAGTTTTTTGACTCATAGTAGCCCCATGTGACAGAGCAGAACTGCCCCACATGGTTGGCTAGGTTGTGAGTCGAAATTAACTCGATGGCAATGAGTTTGGTTTGGTTTAACTTTATAGGAGCATATTACCAAGGCTTTCTCTGGCAAAGCCACTGGGTGGGTTAGAACCACCAACTTTTGGATAACAACCAAGGACTTAACCGTTGCCTCTCTCTCTTTCTATATAAAGAAAAAAAATTTTTTTTTTTTTTTTTTATGTGGAAACCCTGGTGGCATAGTGGTTAAGAGCAACAGCTAACCAAAATTCAGCAGTTTGAATCCACCAGGTGCTCTTTGGAAACTCTACGGGGTAGTTCTACTCCATCCTATAGGTCACTATGAGTCAGAATCGACTCGACAGCAACGGGTTTGATTTTTGTGTTTATATATGTATAGTTCTAGTTCTACTCTGTCCTATAGGGTCGCTATGAGTTGGAATCAACTCGACGGCACTAGGTTTAACTGGGATATGTATATCACATACACACACACAACTGGTTAATATATCCATATAAAATATAGTGTAGTTCAATTCAGCATTAAAAAATATATAAAAAATACATACTACAACTTAGATGAACTCCAAAAGTATGATGCTAAGTGAAAGCCTGACACAAAAGACATATTGTATGTCTACATATTATATGATTCCATTTGTATGAATTGTCCAGAAGAGGAAAACCCATGGAGCTAGAAAGCAGGTCAGTTGTTGCCTGGGGCTGTAGTGGGAGGGAGGACCCACAGTAAGAAAGCATTAGGGAACTTTCTGGGTTGATGGAAATCATCAAAAGCTGGATTGTGGTGATGGTTACACAAGTCCATATATTTAATAAAATTATTGAACAGTACAATTACAATGTGTAAATTTTGTTACATGAATTACACCTCAATAAAGATGGAATGGAAACCCTGGTGGCGTAATGGTTACGAGCTATGGATGCTAACCGACAGGTTGGCGGTTCAAATCCACCAAGCACTCCTTGGAAATTTTATGGGGCAGTTCTACTCTGTCCTATAGGGTCGCTATGAGTTGCAATCGACTCGAGGGCAATGGTTTGGTTTGTTTTTTTTTTTTAAAGACAGAATAGGATCCCGTCCCCTATCCCAAAAGGCAGAGCATAATCCTCAGGTCACCAGTGGCTTGAAGATTAAGAAGGGGCAGCCTTGATGGGTTTTGTGGGTGGGATACTGGGAGCCAACATATGTTCACCCAGGAATTGTTAGCAACATCTGACAAGACCTTGGGAATAGCAAGTATAAATCTCAGTCCACAAACCCTTGTGTGCGAGAAATATCCCATCTCCTTTTTCTCCATAAACCATAAATCTCTATTTTCAGCCTTCATCCTCTCTGGCTGGCAAAGCAATTATCCTCAATACTTATTGGAATTCCTCTTCTTGCCCACCCTTTGCAGTCAGGTCATGGGTCCAAAACGGTGGTGGTGGTGGTATCCTCTGGTCCTTGGTCATCAGTTTTCCTGTTCCCAGGGTCCTTGTCTGCACATTCCCTTCAGACCAACCACATCCCACTGTCTCAGGGCCACCCTCAGGCACAGGAATCTCAGCTGAAGCCCAGCTTGCCTAGAGTTAAGGTTACAAATTAGTGGCATGGAGGCTACATGTGGCCTGCAGATGTGTTTTGTTTGGCCTACACAATGTTATAAAACATTTCAGCCAACTTGGAAAAGCCAGGAGAGTTCACCAAAAAATCAAAACTTCTGGCTTCTCTTGAAAATCAGAAGACCTAACAAGAGTGGGCTTTCTCTCCACGTGGCAACAGTCAGCGGGGTTGAGAAGGGGCTGCCCTGTTTATTGCCACAGGCCATCCAAACTCATTTATCTCCCAGACACTAAGGCAAGGTGTCAGGTGACATTTTTATAATTTATGCATGATGACTTTTCTTATATCAGACCCTTTCAGTGATTTCTATTGCCTGCCTTGCTCACCATAGCTGTTTGAGGTACCTGGGCTAGCTGCACCACTAAGAAAAAAAAATTTAATCTTAGAAAATTAATAGAGAGATACTCAGGTCTGACACGCATATACTCATTTAGTATATTGCAAGGCAGTCATGGCAAGGCAAAAAGGAAGACCTCACGACCCGCATTTAGAATCAGAGAACCAGAATTAACAATTACAATTGCAATGTCAATTCAATGGTTAGAGTCCAAATCTTTAGACTTCAGACTTTTACTTTTAACAGGAGGTTTCAGGAAGAAGGCTCCACCACGGCTCAAAGTCGGTGGAGGTCCCTCACAGGTAGGGTCTGAGATGGGCAGCGGTAGACAGAATCTCAATTCCATCTCTGCCTTCCCTCCGTGAGGGAGCAGAAATTTAGGGTTTATATGTGATTTTGTCACCTTGCCTCCACACAACAAAGTCCAGTGTGACCTCAGAGACTAGAACGTTATGTCTTTTCTCCAGAGTTAGAGAGTAGCTGAATGATGTATCTTTTCTTCAAGGTTAGAGATTAGGGAGGTTGTTTAGATTTATGTTATATTTTCTTGTGTCACAGCACACTGGGTCAAAGAGAGCTTAAAAAAATGAGCTTACAGGTTGTTTATGCTATTTACATACTTCGCATGCCTCTGTGTTTCCAAGTTCAGAAATTTCCTAAATAACTTGTGATGACTTATAGTTAATGTTAGAGAGTCTCACAAAGGTAGATATATTTCTAAGTTCATATTATGAGTGCTAATATGTATTTACTTTGAAAGCATAATAGTGACTTATACCACGTGGGATTTGAGAGCATTATAGAAACCTACAGAACACTAAGCCAGTCCCTTCCCCACCTCCCCGGGGCCACCCAGCAGACTGGACTTAGTCCTTATGCTTCCCTCTTCTCTGTGGTGGTTATAATCTCTTAGAAGTCAGGGAAAGATCTTTCTCCCTCTATTTTCTTTTTGTTTTCTCTTTTCTTCTAAGTCATTTTACTTTGACCAGAAAACCAGTAGCTGTTGAGTGGATTCCAACTCATGGCAACCCAATGTGTGTCAGAGGTGTGTGATGCTTAGAGTTTTCAACAGCTGATTTTTTCAGAAGCAGATCGCCAGGGCTTTCTTACAAGGTTCTTCTGGGTGGACTCAAATCTCCAATCTTTTGGTTAGCAACCTAGCTCGTTAACGTTTGCACCACCCAGCTCGTTAACGTTTGCACTACCCAGCAAGGGTTTAGTCTCTTTAAAAAAGAACCAGGAAATGACTTTTTCTCAGGCAGCATGTGCTTTTTGCCCTTCCACAGACCTCTTAAGATACTGGGAACCGATTTCTAAACTCTTATTTAAATGGAGGGAAAGGAGTGAAGGAATATTATGGTTAATATATTCAAAATATTAAGCAATGACAGTAACTGTGTTTTTAGGTATTTAATTATGCTGTTGTTGTATGCCGTCGAGTCAATTTTGACTCACAGCAACCCTATAGGACAGAGTAGAAGTGCCCTATAGGGTTTCCTAGGCTGTGATCCTTACAGGAGCAAATCACCAGATCTTTGCTCCTGCAGAGCCGCTGATGGGTTTGAACTGTTGACCTTTCAATTAGCAGCTAAGCGCTTCGTTGCTGTTGTTGTTAGGTGCAGTCAAGTCAGTTCCGACTCATAGCAACCCTATGCACAACAGGACGCAACACTGCCCAGTCCTGAGCCATCCTTACAATCGTTGTTATGCTTGAGCTCATTGTTACAGCCACTGTTGTCAAACCACCTTGTTGAGGGTCTTCCTCTTTTTTGCTGGCCCTGTACTATGCCAAGCATGATGTCCTTCTCCAGGGACTGATCCCTCCTAACAACATGTCCAAAGTATGTAAGATGCAGTCTCACCATCCTTGTTTCTAAGAAGTCACTCAAAATATGACTGGGGAAGAGCTACCTCCTCGAAGTAGCCAAATCAACCCACTGCCATCAAGTCAATTCCAACTTATAATGACTTCATAGGGTTTCAAAAGCTGTAAATCTCCATGGAAGCAGACTGCCACATCTTTCTCTCATAGCACCACTGGGAGTTTCAAACAGCCTACCTTTTGGTTGGCAGTAGATCAATTTAACCACAGTGCCACCACAGCTCCCTCAAAGTAGAGTCATCCTTAATGACATGAACGGAGTAAAGCTTTTGGGACCTTCATTTATTGATGTGGCACTACTCAAAATGAGAAGAAACAGCTGCAGACATCCATTAATAATCAGAACCTGGGATGTATGAAGTATGAATCTAGGAAAATCAGGAGTCATCAAAAATGAAATGGAACACATAAACATTGATATCCTAAGGCATTAGTGAGCTGAAATGGACTCATATTGGCCATTTTGAATCGGACAATCATACGGTCTACTATGCCAGAAACGACAAATTTTGAAGACGAATGGTGTCACATTCATCATCAAAATGAACATTTCAAAATCTATCCTGAAATACAATGCTGTCAGTGATAGGATAATATCCATACACCTACAAGAAAGACCAGCTAATATGACTATTATTTAAATATATGCACCAACCACTAATGCCAAAGATGAAGAAATTAAAGATTTTTACCAACTTCTGCTGTCTGAAATTGATAAAGCATGCAGTCAAGATGCATTGATAATTACTGGTGATTAGAATGCAAAAGTTGGAAACAAAGAGGAAGTATCAGGAGTTAGAAAATATGGCCTTGGTGATAGAAATGACGCCAGAGATCGCACGATAGAATTTTGTAAGAACAATGACTTATTCATTGCAAATATCTTTTTCAACAACATAAATGTTGACCATACACATGGACCTCACCAGATGGTATACACGGGAATCATATCGACTACATCTGCGGAAAGAGGTGATGGACAAGCTCAGTATCAGTCAAAACAAGGCCAGGGCTGACTGTGGAACAGACCATCATTTGCTCACATGCAAGTTCAAGGTGCAGATGAAGAAAATTAAAACAAGTCCATGAGAGCCAAAGTATGACCTTGAGTATATCCCACCTGAATTTAGAGACTATGTCAAGAGTAGATTTGACATATTGAACACTAATGACTGAAGACCAGACAAGTTGCAGGATGACATCGAGGACATCATAGGTGAAGAAAGCAAAAGGTCATTAAAAAGACAGAAAAGAAAGAAAAGACCAAAATGGATGTCAGAAGAAACGCTGAAAATTGCTCTTGATAATAGATTAGCTAAAGTGAATGGAAGAAATAATGACATAAAAAAGCTGAACAGAAGATTTCAAAGGTCAGCTTGAAAAGACAAAGTATTATAGTGAGTTGTGCCAAGATCTGGAGTTAGAAAACCAAAAGGGAAGAATACTGTCAGCATTGCTCAAGCTGAAGGAACTAAAGAAAACATTCAAGTCTTGAGTTGCAATATTGAAAGACTCTATGGGCAAAATACTGAACACTGCATGAAGCATCAAAAGAAGATGGAAGGAATACACAGAATCACTGTACCAAAAAGAATTGGTTGACATTCATCCATTTCAGGAAGTAGCCTATGATCAAGAACTGATGGTATTGAAGGAAGGAATCCAAGCTGCACTGAAGGCATTGGCAAAAAAAAAAAGCAAGGTTCCAGGAATTGATGGAATACCAAGTCGATGCAACTCTGGAAGCAATCTATGCCAAGATATTTGGAAGACGGCCTACCTGGCCAACTGACTGGAACAGATCCATATTTGTGCCCATTCCAAAGAAAAGTGGTCCAACAGAAAAAGAATATTATCAAACAACATCATTAATACCACATGCAAGTAAAAATTTGCTGAAGATCATTCAAAAACGGTTACAGTACATAGAAAGGGAACTGCCCGAAATTCAAGCCAGATTCAGAAGAGGATGTGGAATGAGTGATATCATTGCTGAAGTCAGATGGATCCTGGCTGAAAGCAGAGAACACCAGAAGGATGTTTACCTGTGCTTTATTGACTACGCAAAGGCATTCGGCTGTGTGGATCATAACAAATTATGGATGATACGGCAAAAAATAGGAATTCCAGAACACTTAATTATGCTCATGAGGAACCTGTATATAGACCAAGAGGCAGTCATTCAAGCAGAACAAGGAGGTACTGAGTAGCTTAAAATCAGTAAAGGTATGTGTCAGGGTTGTATCCTTTCACCATACTTCTTCAATGTGTATGCTGAGTAAGCAATCCGAGAAGCTGAAATTTATTCGTAAAGAAGATTACGGCATCAAGATTGGAGGAAAGGTCGTTAGCAACCTTCGATATGCACATGACACAACCTGGCTTGCTGAAAGTGAAGAGGACTGGAAGCAATTACTGATGATGATCAAAGACTACAGCCTTCAGTAGTGATTATACCTGAACGCAAAGAAAATAAAAATCCTCACAACGGGACCAGTAAACAACATCGTGATAAATGGAGAAAATACTGAAGCTATCAAGAATTTCATTTGATTTGGATCCACAATCAACACCCGTGGAAGCAGCAGTCAAGAAATCAAACAACACATTGCATTGGGCAAAACTGCTGCAAAAGGCCTCTTTAAAGTGTTCAAAAGCAAAGATGTCACTTTAAGGACTAAGGTGGGCCTGACCCAAGCCATGGGGTTTTCAATCACCTCATATGCTTGTGAAGCTGGACCATGAATGAGGAAGAACAAAGAAGAACTGGTGCCTTTGCATTACGGTGTTGGTGAAGAATATTGGGTATACCAGGGACTGCCAGAAGAACAAACAAATGTGTCTTGGAAGAAGCACAGCCAGAATGCTCCTTATAAGCAAAGATGGCGACACTTTGCCTCATGTACTTTGGATGTGTTATCAGGAGGGAGCAGTCCCTGGAGAGGGGTGTAATGCTTGGTTTTAAAGTAGAAGATCAGGAGAAAAGGAAGATCCTCAACAGGGTAGATTGACATAGTGGCTGCAGCAATGGGCTCAAACGTAGCAATGACTCTGGGGATGCTGTAGGACCAGGCAGTGTTTCATTCTGTTGTACATAGGGTCACTGTGAGTCAGAACTGACTCAAGAGCACCTAACAAAAACAACAACAAATGCCAGGACCTCACTCAAATAGGGAGGGGGTGTTTCAACTCAGACCTTGATCAGAAAATAACTCCTTCAACCAAAATAAGCTAAGTCATGTGGGAGAGCAAACCCAGCAGGTGGAGCAGAATGTGGCGAAGGTCAAAAACCCAACAGGGGAAAAGACTCCGCCCCATGAATGGGTAATCAAAGGGGGCCAAGAAAAGGAACTCCATTCCTGGGTTAGCACTAAAAAAGCAAGCAAATAAATAAATAAAAAGAAGCAGGCAATGGGTCAGCATTTAGCCAAGCACCAGAGGGGGCAGAGGGCTGCGTATAGACAAACTGTCCTGTACTTGAAGTGAACTTTGAACATTTATGATGGGAAGGCTGGGGGCTCTGTGTAAACAGTCAGAAAGGCCCAGAAACAAAGGAGCAGCATCCCAGTACAGAATGTCATCAGGCCACAGAAAAGGATTCCAATGGGCTGATACAACGCAGAACAAGGATTCCAGGCCAGAACCCAGTCAATCCACTTAGCCTCTGGATGGACTTATTGCCAGATCCTTGGGGAGGGGCAAGGAAGTTGTTATCTAAAGCTCGTTAAATGTTGTTAATAGCTCTTAACCCAATGTTTGGCTTCAGTGATTGTCAAGTCCTTTGGTTAATTTAACTGAAAAAAAAAAAAAATGCCATCTCCCCAGCTACCTGGAATGAATGACTTCTACCTACCATCAAAGTTAATGTCTAAGCCTTAAGTTAAACACAATCCCTCTAGAATCCTGTTTGGCAAGTCCTGGCTCTATTTGATTACACCCCAGTCATAAATACAGCTTCTGAGACTGGGTGCCAACCTTCACTAACCTCCCCCCCCAAAACCCCAAACCCATTGCCATCAAGTCGATTCCAACTCATAGCAACCCCATAGGACAGAACACAACTGCCCCATAGGGTTTCCACGGAGAGGCTGGTGAATTTGAACTGCCTACCTTTTGGTTAGCAGCTGAGCTCTCGACCATTGTGCCACTTTTCTGCACTTTACTAGTCAAACCTGGACAATAACTATGAGTCATTTAGATATTTTTCAACGATTATGCTCCAGCTGATATATCTGAACACATCTGAACACAAGCAAATAAAGATGACTTAAAAGCAAACAATTTTACAGTCCTGGGAGAGAAAAGAAACTGCGTCAAAGGCAAAACTTGGGGAAACCAGCAGGGGAAAAGGCATAACATGCCTTCAGGACTGGTACTCCCACAGGAATGTCAAATTTAGCAACTTTATGGGTTGTTAACAGTTGAAATACTTCTCCACTGGCTGCTAACAGTCCAAAGGTTTTAATGGTGTTAAGAAACAGCAATCATCAATCAATCATTCAAAATACCAGCATGTTCACTGAGATTCCCCGACATTTTTCCCGTTTGGGTATGGAGGCTCAGAGGTTGAGGGGAGTGGCCAGAAATAAATGAACTTTCTGGGCTACATGATGCGAGAATTACCACTTGAAAGGTGAATAATTCAGTTGAGATGATTTCGTAAAAGTTTTTTTTGGAAAAAATATGCCTAGTTTGAATATATTAATTGGTCAATTCCCTATACTCAGCCTCTTTCTAAACTGAACTCATCAAAACCATCTGTATGTCTAGACATGGCGGAAGATAAAGTATTCCCAACAGTATATTAAGTAATGAAAATGAACAAATTAGGAAATTTAAGGGATGGTTTAAGTTTGAAATGTACTTAAAGCCTACACTCTTAGTACTTCAAGGTGAATAATTTATTAAACTAGTAATCTCAAAAACTGTTGTATACCACCTGGAGGCATTATTTGCAAGATATACCTCAAACCTATCTAAAACAGCTCTAGTAAGTATACTGCAATTTTTTTTCTTCAGGAAGTACTAGATGAGATTATTGATTTTTTTTAATCAAAAATTGATTTTTTTTAATCTGGGAGCAATATATTTCCTATAAATACTACACACTCAGTAAATTGTCATCATGTGGGTAATATTTTACTTTTTGTATTATAAAAATGAATAGACTATGCTTCTTTGTTTGCATAAAACTTGTGCAGAAAATACAAAGTTCCCATATATCCCGCTTCCCCGCCACTGTGTTAACATCACCCATTAGTGTTGTACATTTATTACAACTGAATAGATACATATGGCTAACGGCTACCATATTGGATAGCACAACTGTACATTACATATATTATAAGACTATTTAACCAGGGATCTAAATTGCAGCAGAAGTCATTGATCAAATCGTTCTAATAATTTCTAACTTTGATTTGGCTCTGGCTAGCTAAACGATGCTTCTGCCTCAGCTGTGTTTTGGCCATCTCTTCCAATGATTTCTTCATTAAATTTATAGTCATTAGTTACTGGGAATCCTGCCAGGCACCTAAGGGGTGAGTTCACACAGCTGCCCTCATTCTCAGCTGTTTTCCTCACTGCCCTTCTGACCTCTCAGTGACTCCTTCACCATGAATCACAATGGTACTTAGCATCCCACCCAGATGTTGGTCGATACCAGGAGCTGGTACCCAGAGAATCTGAATTGGAGGGCAAGTGAGACAGGGGAGGGTAGAGGCAGAGTGGCATAGAGTTAATGAGTGAAGTGGCTGGGTTATTCTCATCTCAAGAGCCAGAGCCAGCACCTTACTTCTTTTGTGTGTCTAACCCTACAGAAAGCCAAGGGTCCAATTATTTGGCTCCAGTTAACATGTGGAACAAAGGCATATGTGAAAAAAATAAAAGGGAGAAACAAAAGAAAAAAAAGTGCAAAACTCAGTCAACAAGGCAGGAGAAGGGCTCAGATAAAGCGTTCCCCGGAAGCTCAATGTTCTGTATGTTACTAAAATGATCTCAAATCCCATAGGTATAAGGCACTATTGTGCTTTCAAAATACATACATACAAGCACTCATGACATGAACTAAGAAATAGAAATATGTCTATCTTTGTGAGGCTTTCTGACTTTAACTATAAGCCATTAGAAACCTGTAAGTCATGAGAAAGCTATTTAGAAAATTTCTGACCTTAGACACAGAAACTCAGGTAAATGGAAAAGCTTCAAACTGGAGGGATGCATGTCACATGTAAGAATGATGGGGCAACATGCATTCCCAGGAAGAAAAAGGTCAGGATGTAAAACCTTTGTTCATGGGAAGAATGTGTCAAGATGTAAACAATTTGTTCCCGAGCAAAATATGTTCAGAACTGTAATCATGTATAACTGTAATCATATATGACTGGATCATGTGTGACTAACACCGCTCGCTTAGGTGTAACTCACTCCCTCCTAGCCAAGTGGCTGACCTTTACATTTCAAAGGACTTCAAGCTGAATCAGATCTTATCTACAATCAATCATTAACTCCCTAACCTTCCTTTGTTCTCCATGTATATAGACCCCTCCCTCTGCTTGAACTGCAGAGTGCTTTGTATTTTTACTTAGTGCTGCCCAGCTTGAGTTATATTATTCCTCAATAAAACTCCCTTTCTTTCACTCCTAACGGACTAAAAGATTTTCTTCTTTGACACACAGAAGCATGTGGAGTATGTAAAGAATGTAAACAACCTTTAAACTGACTTTGACCTGATCGGCTGAGATAAAAAGACATAACATAGTTAATCTTTGTAAACTATCCTTGAGACATAAACCTAAACAATCTTCCTAATTTCTAACCTTGAAGAAAAATGTGACTTTGGCTAATCTCTAACCCTGGAGAAATGATATAACATATTAGTCTTTGACATCACACTGGCCCTTATTGTGTGAGGCCAAGGTGAGATTCCACATATAAATTCTGACTTTCTGCTCCCCACTGAGAGAAGGCAGAGGCAAACACCAAGAGCCTACTGAGACCCTGCCCACTGCCACTGACCAGAAAGTTCACGTTCTATTATGGGCTTCTAATCGTCGTTGTTGTTAACAGGTGCCATTGAGTTGTTCCAACTCATAGCTACCCGATGTAAAACAGAATGCAACATTGCCCGGTCCTGCACCATTCTCACAATTGTTGCTATGTTTAAGCCCACTGTGACAGCCACTTTGTCAATCCACCTTATTGAAGGTCTTCTCTTTTTTGCTGACCTTCTACTTTACCAAGCATGATGTCCTCCAGGGACTGGTCCTTCTTGATAACATGTCCAAAACAAGTAAGACACAGTCTCACCATCCTTGCCTCTAAGGAGCATTCTGGCTGTACTTCCTCCAAGACAGATTTGTTCATTCTTCCAGCAGTCTGTAGTATATTCAATATTCTGTGCCAATACCATAATTCAAAGGCATCAATTCTTTTTCTTTGGTCTGTCTTATTCATTGTCTAGTTTTCACATGCATACGAAGTGATTAAAAATACCACGGCTTGGTTCAGGCACACCTTTGTCCTCAAATCATCTTTACTTTTTAACACCTGAAAGAGGTCTTTTGCAGCAGATTTGCCCAATGCAATCCATCGTTTGATTTCTTGACTGCTATGTCCAAGGGCGTTGACTGTGGATACAAGTAAAATGAAATCCTTGACAACTTCAATAATTTGTGTTTATCACGATGTTGCCTATTGGTCCAGTTGTGAGGATTTTTGTTTTATGTTGAGGTGTAATTCATACTGAAGGCTGTAGTCTTTGATCTTCATCAGAAAATTCTTCCAATCCTCTTCACTTTCGGCAAGCAAAGTTGTGTCTTCTGCATATTGCAGTTTGCAAATGAGTCTTCCTCCAACCCTGATACCACGTTCTTCTTCATATAGTCCAGCTTCTCAGATTTTTTGCTCAGCATACAGATAGAATAAGTATGATGAAAGGACACAACCTTGACACACACCTTTCATGACTTTAAACCACACAGCATTCCCTTGTTATGTTCAAATGACTGCCTGTTGAGCTATGTATAGATTCCATGTGAGCACAATTAAGTGTTCTGGAATTCAAATTCTTCACACTGTTATCCATAATTTGCTATGATCCACACAGTCAAATGCCTTTGCATAGTCAAAAAAACACAGGTAAACATCTTTCTGGTATTCTCTTCTTTCAGCCAAGATCCATCTGACATCAGCAATGATATCCCTTGTTCCACATCCACTTCTGAATCCAACTCGAATTTCTGGCAGTTCCCTGTCGATGTACTCCTGTAATTACTTTTGAATTATCTTTGGCAAATTTTACTTGCACGTGATATGCATATTGTTTGACAATTTCCCCCTTCTGTTGAATCATCTTTCTTTGGAATGGGCAATGTATATGAATCTCTTTCAGTCAGTTTGCCAGGTAGCTCTCTGCCAAATTTCTTGGCATAGGCAAGTGAGCGCTTTCAGCATTGCATCCAATTGTTAAAACATCTCAATTGTTATTCCGTCAGTTCCTTGGGGCTTGTTTATCGCCAATGCCTTCAGTGCAGCTCAGACTTCTTCGCTCAGTACCGTCGGTTCTTGATCATATGCTACCACCTGAAATGGCTGAACATCAATCAATTCTTTTTGGCACAGTGATTGTGTCTATTTCTTTATGGTCAATCTTTTGCCCATAAAATCCTTTAATATTGTCACTCGAGGCTTGAATTTTTCTTCAGTTCTTTCAGCTTGAGAAATGCTGAGGACCGTGTTCTTCCTTTTTGGTTTTCTAACTGCAGGTCTTTGCACATTTCATTATAATATTTTACTTTGTCTTCTCCAGCCAGCCTTTGAAATCATCTGTTCAGCTCTTTCACTTCATCATTTCTTCCATTAGCTTTAGCTACTTTACATTCAAGAGCAAGTTCCAGAGTCTCTTCGGATATTCATTTTGGTCTTTTCTTTCTTTCCTGTCTTTTTAATGGCCTTTTCCTTTCTTCACATATGATGCCCTTGATGTCATGCCACAACTCGTCTGGTCTTCCATCATTAGTGTTCAATGTATCAAATCTATTCTTGGGATATTCTCTAAATTCACGTGGAATATACTTAAGGTGGTACTTTGGTTCTCATAGACTAGTTTTAATTTTCTTCAGTTTCAGCATGAACTAGCATATGAGCAATTGATGGTCTGTTCTGCATGTTGCCCTTGGCCTTGTTCTGACTGGGCATATCGAGCTGTTCCATAGTCTTTTCCACAGGTGTAGTCGATTTGATTCCAGTGTGTCTAACTTTACCACAGACGTAACACTTGACAGAGTCATGATGAGTCCCGCCATTTTGGAATGGGGGGGAGTGGTAAAACAGTGTAGGGAGAAGAGGCTGGCTTTTAATGAGCATCAGGTTAAATACTGGCAAATAAACATGCCCATTATTTTTAACAAGCAAAACATATGACAAGGTTTAAGCAGCATTTCATTTCCAAGGCAAAGAGATGTTGCTGAGGAGGCCATCTATGACTAATTCTTTGAACTACACTCTAGAAAACATCTTTAAATAAAGACAAATAATAGACATGATGACCAAAGGTGCAGCTTTCTCAGGTGGGCAGAAAATAATGTTTTATTTGCTGCTGTCAAAAGGTAAAGGTCAAACAATGACGAGACTCACTGCACACCTCTTGCCAGATACAGAAATGATTATCTTGTTTACTCCATCGGACGCGCTCCTGAATTCTAAATTGAGGAAGGCTGTGCATTAACTCACTCATTATAATTCTAAGACACGGTGTCATGATTGTTCATTCCTTCATTTATTCAACAAATGTGGGAATAATCATTTGTTGAGCATGTACCATGTAAGAGTTTTAAATCAGGATATATACATATATCTTATTTAGTTCTCAGAGTGATTCTATGACATAGGAAACTCGTACCTAGTGAAAATATTTAATTTGTCCAAAATCCCAAACTCTCCTAAATAGAAAAGTAATTCCAGGTTGGAGCTAGAATCATCTGACTCCAAGGACATTTGTTTTTTACTCTGCTGATTTATTCCTTTAAAGATATTCTTTTAACTGCAAAACATTTTATACATTCGGGAAAGAACGAATGGAGGACAGTTACACAGTCCTGGGAATCACGGCCTAACCAAGGTCACACATAACATTAACCATCACGGGCCAGAAACTAAAAGCATTTGTTTTAAAGTCAGGAACAACAGAAAGCTGTCCATCATCAGCACAGTTTTTTAATTTTGGTTTTGAGATACAACCCAAGACAATGACGTAATTGAAAGACCTGAGGCATAAGAGATAAAAACAGGAGGAAAATTTTTCATTTTGTAGTACATTTGATTGTATACTTGAAAAACACAAAAGGGTCAGGTGAAAAATTTATTAGAAGAAACCGAAATGTTCAATTAATTGGCTGCTTAGAAAACCAATATAGAAAGTACAATCACCCCCCTCCCCCCAAAAAAAAATCTGCTCCTTTTTTGTCAATTCCAACTCACAGCAACCCTAACCCATACTCCACCAGGGCTTCTTTCATCCTGTCCTTAGGCAAGTATTTTTATACCCATTTTGTGAATAGATAAAGCAAGGCTTATAGAGATTAAGAGATGGCCTGGTAGAGGTTATACAACTAACGCATGGTGATCTTCTGGCTCCAGATCCTTTACCACTAACATAACAAAATAGGTAAATGGTTTCCCTAGTCCCTTAACATTGCCCTCAAAATCTTCCCTTTCCCTGGGGCTCCCCTAGGAATGTCAGAGAGGAAAGAGCTTCACACTGGACACTTCCTTCCACATTTGCCGCAGAGTCAGGACTAGCTTTCTTCTCTAATTATTCATCTAAATTTTCTGGTCCCACGTCCTTCCAAAAAGCTCTGATATGGACAAGACATAACAAACTAATAAACACATGAACAAAGACATAATACGTCAGTCATGTTGAGGAGCAATTTTCATTTTAATTGGAGACACAATGACTGGACGTGGCGACCTAAAGATTCCGCTAGATAGGCAGCTGTCCTTACTGTCTCCTCAGAGAGCCTGGAGCCTGGTGGAGCAGTGGTTAAGAGCTCAACTGCTAACCAAAAGGTCAGCAGTTTGAACCCCCCAGCTGCTCCTTGGAAACCCTATGGGGCAGTTCTACTCTGTCCTTATAGGACACTATGAGTCCTATGAGGACACTTACAGGGTCACTACAAGTCAGAATTGACCCCACGGCAATATCCTAAATATAAATGATAACTACAGTTACTTTAACTCATTGTACTGATCAACTTACCTAACTCTGACCTTAGAGAAGTTCATCTTAAATTATGCAATAAATCTCAGTTTTAACTAACATTTTAAATATGCTTCCCAAGAGAAAATTGTATCATGCTTTTTCTGTAGCATAATTAACATCATGACGTATATCAGAACTGATACTAATGTCCGATGTTAGTAAAACCTGTTGCCCATCGAGTCGATTCCGACTCATAGTGACCCTACAGGACAGAGTCGAACTGCCCCATAGAGTTTCCAAGTTGCAGATGGCGGATTCACTGCTGACGTTTTGGTTAGCTGCCCTAGCTTTTAACCACGAGGCAAAAAATCTTTCGAAGTCCTATCATTAGAAAATAATGCACTGATGATATTAATGGATGTCCCCGTATTTATCATTGCCAGATTGTTTTGTTTTAAGGCCGTTTGTATTTTATATGGATTCTGTTTTTCATACAGTCCAATATGCTGTAGAAGTTGCAGATACTTATTAAAGAAATGAGAACCTACTGCAGTTTACACCGCCACCATTAGGTGGCAATAGTTGTCTCTTTAATTCACAGAGGAAGTTAAACATTTTTATTTCTTTTTTTTTTTTTTATTTCTGTCATATAGGAAATGCATGCTCCTGTTTTCATGACCAGCCCCCCAAAAAGAGAACCAAAGATAGTAAGTAGTTAATCCAAAATAGGACTGACTGGATTAAGATTTTTAGTATCCCCAAATCACTGAAAACATTATAGTACAGGTGATTCTCTCCCATTACATAAAACAAAACAAAATTTATATTTACATAGTTATGAAAACCGTTTCTTTCTTGATTTCCTGTTTGCAAAATTCTGTGTAAGTTATTTGAAACTAAGTCAATCTCAGTCTCTCTCTCTCTCTCTTTTGCTTGCTATTGCTCTCACACTTGCTGTCAGTCTCCCCTGTTTAATTATCTACTAACTTAAACCCTGGTGGCATAGTGGTTAAGTGCTATGGCTGCTAACCAAAGGGTCAGCAGTTCAAATTCACCAGGCGCTCCTTGGAAACTCTATGGGGCAGTTCTACTCTGTCCTATAGGGTCACTATGAGTCGGAATGGACTCAACAGCAATGGATTTGGTTTGGTTTTACAAGTTTGGTGTCGGCCTTTGTTCATGCCCAGAGCACATGCTCGGTCTGGCAACTGGGTAACCCTGCTCCAGCTCAGAGACACACACACCACATAAGGACAATCCAAGTTTATAATTCAGGTTTTACTAATCTTCAATCCTACAAGGGTTATAGGAGCCTGGGTGGCAGAACGGTTAAGTTCTTGGCTGCTAACCAAAAGGTCCCACCAGCCGCTCCTTGGAAACCCTATGGGGCAGTTCTACTTTGTCCTATAGGGTCGTTATGAGTCAAAATCGAATCCATGGTAATGGGTTTGGTTTTTTGGGTTTGGCAATGGTTAATACTACTTTTTCACCAAATAGTTTCTTTCTCAAACTTACACATACACACAAAACATGGTTTCTCACTATTCTTGAAAAGTTTTATAATAGCTGCAAATAAAAAATAAATCTATCATTTTCTTTTTGTTTTTGGAGTCCCTGGATGATGCCATGGTTAATGCACTCAGCTGCCAACCAAAAGGTTAACAGCTCGAGTCTACCTAGAGGTGCCTAAGAAGGAAGAATTGTGATCTACCACTTCCAAACAATTGGCCATTATAGACCCAATGGAGCACAGCTGTACTCTGACACATGGGGTTGCCATGACTAGGAATCAATTCGACAGCAACCAACAACAACCACAGTTAGAAAAAAAATTTAGATTGGTTGTGACCAAAATAGAAACCCAAGCATATCTATTATATTCAATATAGAACAATATTGTTAATGTTACTGATTAGTATTGTTAATAAAACTAATAATATAGATTGTTGTTTTTAGTTGATATTAGGTGCTGGTCCAGTTGGTTCCGACTCATAGTGACCCTAAGTACAACAAAATGAAACACTGCTCGGTCCTGTGCCATCCTCATAATTGTTATGCTTGAGCCCATTGTTGCAGCCACTGTGTCAATCCATCTTGTTGAGGGTCTTCCTCTTTTTCACTGACTCTGTGCTTTACCAAGCATGATGTCCTTCTCCAGGGACTGACCCCTCCTGACAACACATCCAAAGTTCATGAGACCAAGTCTCTCTAACCCCACTTCTAAGGAGGATTCTGGCTGTACTTCTTCCAAGACAATTTGTTCATTCTTTCGGCAGTCCATGGTATATTCAGCATTCTTTGCCAACACCACAATTCAAATGCATCAATTCTTCTTCGGTCTTCCTTATTCATTGTCCAGCTTTCACATGCAAACATAGATTATACCTCTATTATTAGTATTATTAGTGGTAACAGTAGCATAGTATTAGTACAATAGCATAGTATTAATGTAATATTAGTAGTAACATTATTTGATATAAAGAAAATGTATGATCTCAGAAAATCTATGATCTCAGACAGGGCCAGATTAACCAATAAGCAAGGTATGCAAAAAAAAAAAAAAAAATGCAAAAGATTACCCAAAAAGCAAGGTACCCACAGGCCTACTTGTGCTTACTTACTAATCTGTGGTGCACAATTTCACCTGGTTTTTTGTGGTGAAAACAGGTGAAATTGTGCACCACAGATTAGTAAGTAAGCACAAGTAGGCCCATGCATACCTTGCTTATTGGGTAATCCTTCCCTGATCAGACTCTGGTAGACACTTAAGAGCCTACTCTAGAAGGCAGAGACCATGTTCTTTTGCTCAATATTATGTTCTCTGTGGTTTGAATAATGCCTAGCACATAGGAGGCACTCAATAAACGTTTGTGCACAAGTTCAAGGAGAACTTCTAGTTTCAATAACTGGGGCTCCTAGTTTCGGTAACAGGCTTCTGTCTGTAAAATTTAGAGGATATACTCTGAACTCAAATGGAGCCAGGTTTGAATCCCTAGCTCTGAGACCAACTAGCTGAGAACGTTAAGCAATAAAAATTCATTAATTTTTTAACATTTTAACACTTATTCATAATTAACATTAACTGAGCATCAATTTACTCCTGGGGAGGGCTGGAGGAAATAATACGTGTGGTGCCCCTAACAGAGTGAGCGCTCACCTGGTAGTGATTGTTATCATTCGCTAATAATGACCATCATTTGTTCGTCTGAATCCTGATAGAATTTATGCAGACAACTAGCATAATTTTCTCCTGAAAAGCAACATTATTCTAGAGCCCTTTGGCATCATCTTATCCCCCGTGCAAATTCATAACACCCCTGAATTCGATTCTACAGATCCAGGTCTAAAGTCCTGTTTTTCTATCACGGAAAGCTGAAATTTCAGTTAGGGCCAGCAAGTGGGTAACAGCATTGGACACACCGGAATTTAGGTTGAGATTGTGTTTCAAAGCATCCACAGGTCAACTCAAAGCCACCCCCTTCTCCTCTCCTCCTCGTAATAACTGGTAAATAGTGTGGAAGGCAGGGTTCTAAGATGGCCCCCTAGATCCCCGCTGCTTGGTGTGTACACCCCACGTAATCCCCTGGCTTTGAGTGTAAATATAAAGGGATAGGCACTCCTTCGTTAAGCTATTGTCTTAGGCTGGGTTCTCCAGAGAAACAAAACCAGTGAAGCATAGGTATATGTATAGAGACAGAGAGAGAGACATATCAAGGAAATGGCTCACCCAGGTGCAGAGGCTGGAAACTGCCAAGTCTTTGGGTCAGGCTGGAAGCTTCTCCCAACTCACATGACTGTAGGGCTGATGAACTCAAGATTGGCAGGTCAAACAGCAGGCCTCTGACTCATAGGTTGCGGAAGCTGACAAAATCCCAAGATTGGCCGGTAAGCAGCTGGCTCAAGTCCCAAACTGGAGGTCAGATGGCTGGTGAGACACATGCAGGATCCAGAGTGAGCAAAAGCCCATGAGTTTTGCCACAAGGGCCACATATATTGGATACAGTCCACACCCCCAAAGCAACTCCCTTTCAACTGATTGGCTGTTCATAGCAGATCTCATCATGGAGGCGATTTACATCGTCATATGACTGCCAAACTGCATCACAACTGCCAAACCACTGACATGGCCAGCCAAGTTGACTCGCAACCTTAACCATCACAGTTATGTTAATATTAGATTCTATTGCAGCAGCCTGGAGGGAAAGAGTCAAAGCAGCAGCAGATTTTCTCCTGCTAGCCCTCAATAAACAAACCGCCATGTTGTGGAGAAGGCTGCCTGGCAGCAAATGGCAAGGAGCCTTTAGGGGTTGAGGGCTTCAGTCGCTGAATCACAAGGAATTGAATTCTTCCAACAACCAGCAATCTTGGAAGACCTCAAGCCTCAGATGAGATTGCAACTCCAGCTAACACCTTGATTTCCACCTGCTGAGACCAAGAGCAACGAGTCTGACTCACCTGTACCTGGATTCCTGAAAAACAGGAGCTGTTTCAAGTCACTAATTTTGTGGGAATGTGCTATGCAGCAACAGAAAACTAACACATGTCTGAGAAATTTCTAGGTTATTAAAACTTCTATCTAGATATTCAGAGTTATTATAGGCAATATCTGAGGATGTCTAAGCTGAGGCAAAATAAATATCATTAACATGTTGTAGAGAAATGAGTTTCTTTATGTGCTGTTTTGCCTTGGTTCTTTGGAAATTCCAGTTTGAGAGATTTCCCCTGAAGCCCTAGTTTCCTACTCCAGAGAGCTTGCTACTTTTGCCTCGGTTGATTGACATTTCCTGGGTATGCTGTAAACAACTTGGTTTGACACTTTTTATCTGATCCTGAGCTGCAGCGTTCCCTGTGATTGGTGTGTACCTTACAGGGATTGGTCAATATACTATGTAAATGAAGTGTCTGCGGCCTACCAAGAGGGGATTGGTCACTTCGTGACCCTGGTGGGAGGGCCATCGCTTGAAATTGACAGAGCTCTGTATATATGCAGCCAGAAAGAAGGGAAGAGAAGCTGCAGGAAGAAGTGTAAGGAAGAAAAGAGAAGAGAAAAGCAGAGAAAGAGAGAGGAGGCAAGAAATCTCCTAAGAGAACTGTAACATGTATCAAGGGCTGAACACTGAAGACATCAAGAGGCCCAGAAGCGGTTCATGGATAGAGCTGGAGGTGGCGGGCCCAGAGGGGGCCCTGCGGCAGAGTCCATGGTGAGAGATGGCAGGGCCGAGAAAAGCCGGTCCTTAGGGGCTGAGGGGAGCCTGTCCTCAGGGGGCTGAGGGGATCCTGTCCTCAGGGGGCTGAGGGGAGCCTGTCCTCAGATGGCCAAGAAGAGCCTGTTCTCAGGCAGCTGAGAGGAGCCCGTCCTCAGGAGGCTGAGGGGAGCTGAGGGAGGTGTCCTCTGCTGGAGAAGGGAGGCTTTGCCTCCATGCTTCCTGATTCTGATCCCGAGTTATAGCCTGTTGATCCTGACCCCAAAATGTACCCTGTTACTTCCTTAATAAACCACTAACTGTATGTATGGCTCCGGAGTTCTGTGAGACAGTACCGTGAACTGCCGAACCCAAACAGGGGAGGGAAGGTGCTGAGGGAAGGGGGAGTGGCGGCTGTCAGAGACGGAGCAGTGCGGCAGCCTTCGCCTCATGGGAACTGGCTTTGTGCTGATTCTTATATTTGAACGTGTGCAAAAGAAACAATTTTTAACTAACGCCAAATTGGGAAAAAACAAAACACAATCAATTAGAATTGAATGTGATCTGTATGTTTCCAGCTCAGAGCCACAGACGATGAAAGTCAATGTGTATTTTCCACTGAGAGGGTTGTCATGTGGCTAAAAATCACCCATCTCCCTGGGTGCAGAAGATGGACTTTGCAAGCTGAACATTCTGCTAGAATTTGGCTTCAAATGTAAACCAGTCTTCAGGGAAGAAATTATGGTCATCTGTGAAGCCTGGTATTTTGGTCTGTTTGATAATCATAATCCTAATTATAAAAGAATAAATCTGAATTCTCTGGAAGCCAAACCTCTTGGCTGGTATTACTGAAAGAGTTCATCCAGTTGCAATTTCAAATGAAGCAAAAATAGGATTTCATAAACAAAATGCACATTATATTTTCTTATCCACAGGATGCACTTCCCAACACTCACATAGAATAGTTGGCAAACTGGGAAATGTAATTTTTCTGTGCAGGTGTTTATCAGACAGTATGTAGCCTGAGGGCCAAGCATTTCTGCAAGGCAACAATATTTATATTCTTGTTATGATATTTCAGATGGCTTTTGTCATTACCCTCAAAATATGCCTGACAAACATGTGTTTTCAAAGTGAATATGTAATAATTTCATGATTTTAGTGTCTCACAATGCATTGTAACTTTTGCCTTATTTAATTAAATCAGGGAGGGGGGAGGAGAGAAAGGTCGTGATGGTGATTTTTCTCTGCTCCTTACTGCCCCTACACACCATTTTTCTGTTAAAAAATTTTTAAAGCAGCTTTATTGAAGTATAATCGATGTACAACAAAGTAGACATGTCTAAAGTATACAGTTTGATAAATTTTGGTATATATATCAAAAGTGGAAACCATCACCACAATAGTCAATAGACATATTTACTACCCCCACTTTAAGGGCTAAGGTGCACCTGCCTCAAGCTGTGGTGTTTTCAGTCACCTCATAGGCACGTGAAAGCTGAATGATGAATAAGGAAGACCAAAGAAGAACTGGTGCCTTTGAATTATGGTGTTGGCGAAGAATATTGAATATACCATGGACTGCCAGAAGAACAAACAAATCTGTCTTGGAAGAACACAGCCAGAATGTTCTTTAGAAGCAAGGATGGCGAGACTTCGTCTCACATACTTTGGACATGTTATCAGGAGGGACCAGTCCCTGGAGAAGGACATCATGCTTGGTACAGTAAAGGGTCAGCAGAAAAGAGGAAGACCCTCTATGAGGTGGATTGACACAGTGGCTGCAACAATGGGCTCAAGCATAACAACGATCATGAGGATGGTGTGTGACCCAGGAGTGTTTTGTTCTGTTGTACACAGGGTCACTACGAGTCAGAACCTACTCGATGGCACCTAACAACAATAACTACCCCCCAAATTTTCTGCATGCCCCATATAATTCTTCTCTGTTGTCCCTCCCTACAGCTCCTGGCTGAAGTAACCACTGATCTGCTTTCTTATGCTATAGCTTAGTTTGCATTTTCTTGAATTTTATATAAATGGACTAATACAATGTGTGCTCTTTTTTGCCTGGTTTATTTCACTCAACATGTTTGTTTTGAGATCCATTCCTGTTGTTTTGTGTACCAATAGTTCATTCCTTTTCATTGCTGAGTTATTCCATTGAATGAGTATACCACAGTTTATTCGTTCACCTGTTGATGAATTTGGGTTGTTTCCCCTCTTGGTTAGTACAAATAAAGTTGCCATGAACATTCATGTGCCTGTCTTTGTATGGACACACACTTTATTTTCTCTAGGGTAAATAAATGCTTAAAAGTGGAATGACTATTTAACTTTTTAAGAAATTGCCAAATCTTTCCAAAGTGATTGTACCATTTTATATTCTCACAAGCATGATAGGAGAGTCTATATTAGCTAGTTTTTTTGTTTGTTTTTGTTTTTTGCCATTTTAATCCTTTTTAAGTGTACAATTTAGTGACGTTAATTACATTCACCACGTGTACAACCATCACCATTACCTATTTTCAAAAGTTCTTCATCATTCCAAACAGAAACTCAAGCCAAAAAAAAAACAAACCCCTTGCAGTCGAGTAGATTCTTAATCATAGTAACCCATTAGGACAGACGAGAACTGCCCCATAGGGTTTCCAAGGAGTGGCTGCTTGATTCAAACTGCTGACCTTTATGGTTAGCAGCCAAGTTCTTAACTGCTGCATCACCAGGGCTCCAAACAGAAAACCCCAAACCCCTTAAACAATAACTCCCCGTCCCCATAACCACTAAAATTATTTTGTTTCTTTGCTTTTGTGTATCTTGGATATTTCATATAAGTTGAATCATATAGTATTTGTCCATTTCTGTCTGAATTATCTCACTTAACATAATATTTTCAAGGTTCATCCATATCCTAGGATTGGAACTTCATTTCTCTTTATGGCTGAGTCATATTCCACTGGATGTATACACCATGTCATGGTTACCGTTCATCTGTTGATGGTCATTTGGGTTGTTTCCTGCCATTTTGGGCAGTAGCTGCATTCTATAGTAAGAAGTTTTTTCCCTACAGATCTTCTATGACAGCTTCAAGCTCCCTCTAGTTTCTGCTACCACCACCAGCCCTTCCCCCTTCCAACCTGCTCTTGCTGGTGACTCCTTATTTCACTCACCTATGTTAGTTCCCTTAAATCTGTGAGTCTTTACAAATCATCCTTTTATTAAACTCTCCTCTGTTAAACCCTTGAGCGAGCTATCTCACAGCTAGAAATCCTTATCTAATCAGACTATACAACGCCTGTCATGATGGAGAGAGAGTGTGTTTCTCTTTCAGCTGTATAAATGGATCTAAGATAATTTTTTCAAAAAATTTAAATAGATAATACACACACTTGGTTCAAAAACAAACCCCAGTCTAAGATTTAAAAGCTAAAAAACGTTCTTTTCCTTCTAACCTGACCAGAACCTCCCTCCCTACCACGTAGAGATTCATAGAGTCTATAAATCTTTCCAGAGTTATGAATGTTCAAAAAAATGCAAATATAGATTTTGATTTTCATTTATTTTACACAAAAGGTATATTATACATACTGTTCTATCCCATATTTTATCACACAATCATTCCTAGAATTTTTTTTTTACAGGTACATATCACTTCATTGTAAAAATAATTTATTTAACCTCTTTCTATGATCAAAAATGTCACCATGAATGACTTTGAATCTATATCATTTAGCATATGCACAAGTATCTGTAGAATATATTTCCCAACGTGGAACTGCTGGGTGAAAGGTTAGCAACTTGCAACTTTGATAGATATTGCCCAATTGTCCTTCATGGAGGTTGTACTAATTACAGTGATGGGAAAATCGCACTGATTAAGGGTAGAGTTGCACAGCCAGTTAATGTCATTGGCATCAATAAGTTGGACACCTGTAAAAAGTTGAATTGGCAAAAGTTGTGCAAGAGATATCATTCCAACAATGACCCAAAACAGAGTAGCTGTTGAGACTGCTTATGACCAACCAAACAGCTCATGGAATTGATTCTTTGGTTTGGAGGTTTAGGGTCTTGGTTTTGTGGGACATCCCAGTTAATTGGCCTAATAATATGTTTAGTGCTTCTGTTCTACCTCCTAGTTTGTGGCATAGTGCCTGGGGTCTGAAAAGCTTGCAAATGGCTGTCCACAGCACACAGATTGGTCTCTATTCACCTGAAACAATAGAGAAAGAAGGAGAGTCAGGAATAAGAAGAGGATATGGAATGTGTGGCTAATTGCCTTCATGAACAACTGCCTCCTCTGCCATGAGACCAGAAGAACTGGACGGTTCCCGGCTACCATTCCTGAGTATTTCAATCAAAGATTCTGTAGCAGAATCCTGATAAAAAGGGAGAAAATACAGAACAGAATTTAAAATTCTCAGGGACTCTGGACCTTCTGGAGCCATGAAGGCTAGATGAACCCCCAAAACTACTGCCCTGAGATAATGCTTAAACCTTAAACCAAAAATATCCTCTGAAGCCTTCTTAAAATAAAACAATAAAGAAAAAAAAACAATAGTTTAGCTTAATTACTAAAGAACGCATGCCTCAAGCATTATGTTCTTTTAAGATCTATCTACATGGGATCAAACTGACAACAGGAACTTAAAAATTAAATAGGAACCTTAGGGGGCAGTGAGTTTATGTTTATGGGGGAGGAACAATTCAAAAAAGAAGGGTGAGAATGGTTGCACAACTCAAAGAGTGTAATCAATGTCACTGAATTGTACATGTAAAAAAAAAAGAAAAAGAAACTGTTAAATTAGTGTATGTTTTGCTGCGCGCATTCTCGACAACAAAAAATAAATTCTATATATTATATATGTATATAAAGCACTTTTATATATGTGTATATACATATACATACATACATATACATATATATACATACATATGCATATACAAATATATATATATATATATATTTATATATGGAAACCTTGGTGGCGTAGTGGCTAAGTCCTATGGCTGCTAACCAAGGGGTCAGCAGTTCAAATCCACCAGGTGCTCTTTGGAAACTCTATGGGGCAGCTCTACTCTGTCCTACAGGGCCGCTATGAGTCAGAATCCACTCGACAGCAATGGGTTTTATGTATCTGTATCTGTATCTGTATCTGTATCTGTATCTGTATCTGTATCTGTATCTGTATCTGTATCTGTATCTGTATCTGTATCTGTATCTGTATAAAAGCAAACCAAACCCACTGCCACTGAGTCGATTCCGACTCATAGCGACACTATAGGACAGAGTAGAACTGCCCCATAGAGTTTCTAAGCAGCGCCTGGCAGATTCGAACTGCCAACCTCTTGGTTAGCAGCCGAAGCACTTAACCACTACGCCACCAGGGTTTCCATGTATATGTATATATGTGTGTGTGTTTGTGTATATATGTATATATGTGTACATGTATGTATATGTACGTGTGCACGTACATATGTATACGCATGTGTGTATGTATGCATATGTATATGTATATGCATGTATATGTATAAAAAAAAAACCAAACCCACTGCCATCAATTGCGGCTCATAGCAGCCCTATAGGACAGAGGAGAACTGCCCCACAGAGTTTTCAAGGAGCGCCTGGTGGATCCCAACTGCCAACCTCTTGGTTAGCAGCCATAGCACTTAACCACGATGCCACCAGGGTTTCCATAAGTATGTATATATGTATATGTGTATGTATATGTGTGTGTATGTATACAGGTAGATGTACGTATAAGTATGTACATGTGTATATGTATGTGTTTGTGTATGTATGTATATGTGTATATGTATGCGTGTGTATATACATATATACACATATATAAAAGTGTGCTTTTTTCCCTACAGCCTTGCCAGTGGAGTATGTTGTCAAGCTACATTCTCCTATCACTCTCTCTGGCACCATCTCAAATTCCAGACAATGGGGTGGGGACTTTGCATGTAACTGTAGGTATCAAAAGTGTAAACACCGAAGATGAAAAGAAAAAAAAATGGTCTCAATAGGCTCAAAGCAGGCACAGAAAAGCACTTGTCTCATTTGTTTTCTGCTTAATATTGTATCTTTATTCTGTCACAATGCCTCCTTTTCTTACCCTCCAAAGACTGACACTCAGTAAAGCAGTGAGGCAGAATTTTTTTTAAGTACCTTTTTTTTCTTTTCTGATGAGTGCTCCAAGCTCAAAGCCACATAAACAAACTTATGAGTCTTTAGGGGGAAGCATTTAGCAGTTCCTTTCCTTGCCCTATATCCTCAAGAGGTGAGTCACGAAAAAATTCATTTTCTCTAGTTCAGAGCTGAAATACCTCCTCGTGTTGTCAGCGGTCCCACAAGAGTCACGGCAAGACGGGAATAGAGGAAGAACAATCTCCTACCTCTCCTGACGTGTGCTCTGGATAACCTCCTGGATGCGATGATGACATTGAGACTTACTAAATGGGTCTCTGTGCTGGCCATCATTATTAAACATTTTTTTTTTTTTAAATATAAGGCAGTGGCATGCTGGTAAATGTTTACAGCCTGCTGTCATTTGTAGAGTTTGCCAATTTCTATGGCATAAGTATTCCCTCTGTGGCTAGTTTTCAGCTACCGTGGCATCACTGAACACAGCACTAGAAAGGGATGGGCAGTAGTAGACCAGTCTATATATTTATATTATATAGTTTTTCTACCATACAGGTACAGTAAATGTACATAACCTCGTAGCATAAATAATAGTAAACTGTATTAAAATAATTAAGAAGTGGTCTGTTTTAAGGATTTATTACTTTTGTTTCTAACAATTCATTTAAGAAGGACCTGGCGATCTACTTGTTTGAAAAAAAAATTTTTTTTTTCCCAGGGAAAACCTTATGAGTAGTATAAAGAAAACAAAAATTTTCACAACTGGATCGATAAGCAACATCATGATGAACAGAGAAAAGTCTGAAGTCATCAAGGATTTCATTTTACTTTCATTTCACTCCACAATCAACAGCCATGGAAGAAGCAGTCAAGAAATCAAAGGACGTATTGCTTTGGGTAAATCTACTGCAAAAGACCTCTTTAAGGCGTTAAAAAGCAAAGACATCACTTTGAGGACTAAGTTGTGCCAGACCCAAGCCAAGGTATTTTCAATTGCCTCATATGCATGCGAAGCTGGACAATGAATAAGGAAGATCGAAGGATAATTGATGCATTTGAATTACAGTGTTGGCAAAGAACATTGAACACACCATCGACTGCCAGAAGAACAAACAAATCTGTCTCGGAGGAAGTATAGCCAGGATCCTTCTCAGAAGAGAGGACGGTGAGATTTTTGTCTATACTTTGGACATCTTTTCAGAAGGGATCAGTCCCTGGAGAAGGACATCATGCTTGGTAAAGTATGAGTCAGTAAAAAGAGGAAGACCTTCAATGAAATGGATTGCCACAGTGGCTGTAACAATGGGCTCAGACATGGCAACAGGTGTGAAAATGGCGCAGGACTCGGCAATGTTTCATCCTGTTGTGCACAGGGTCACTAAGAGTTTAAACCAGCTCGACAGCACCTAACAACAGCCTTTCTACATTACAGATACAATAGATACACATAACCTTAGGAGCATTAAAAAAAAGGTAATAGTAAATTGTGGTAAAATAATTAGGAAGTAATCTCTTTTAAGTATTTATTACCTTTGTTTCTAATATAATTTATTTAATTCTCTTTACATTCTATAATTTTATAGAATTAAAATTGAGTTGAATTAAAACCAAAAAACCAAACCCACTGCTGCTGAGTCGATTCCAACTCATAGGGACCCTATAGGACAGAGTAGAACTGCCCCATAGAGTTTCCAAGGAGCGCCTGGTAGATTTGAACTGCTGACCTTTTGGTTAGCAGCTGTCGCTCTTAACCACTATGCCACCAGGGTTTCTGAGTTGAACTAAGCTGAGCTTAATTACTGATCTAAAAAATTCCTGAAGATTTATCAGTTGGCGCTTGTGAACTAGTATAAACTGGCACCGGCATACTGCTCAAAGAGAAATGTTATAGTCACGGGGAGAAGTAAACCACTGAGAAAGGACTAGCTTCGCCACTTGTTTTTAGACCTTCGTAACTCACAACCAATACCACTCCTAAATGATAATACAGTTAACATTTATTGTCTACCACGTGCCGGAAATTTATAAGCGTTACCCCTAGAAAAATAACACCATCCTGCGCAAATTAGACATCTAGCTTTTGATTTTTAGAGTCTCATCTATCGTAAGAAGGATGGGTTAACTTCAAATTTACAAATGTTCACACCTTCCCTACTGCATGAAATAGATGTTCTAAGAGTTAGATTTATCCTTCGTGCTACAAGGGGGTACTTAAATAAATATTAACAATGTAAGTAATGATATTGCATTTGACTTTTATATGCTAGTCAAGTGCTCAATTCACTCTCTACAAAGAAAAGTATTAATTCACGGTGACAAGAAGTTAAATAGAATGAATATAGGAAACACTGTTCTGATGTTCTACAAGCTTATTACAAACATTTAACTGAGGCAAATCTATTACATTTCTCAATACGGTTCCAAAAACTTCTAAAAAGTATATTATCAAGTTAGACATAATATTCCCAACATGGAATCCCTGCTGGAATTGCAGACACAAGGAACTAACGTTTCCAGTTCCTTCCAGTGATTCCGTGACAGCGTCTCAAAATATAACAACTCATTGAAATTGGCTCCCAGGAGGAACAGCTGATAATAAACTAGGAAGAAGGAAGAAGTCTTTGGCACGCTTGTCAGTCACATCTATCACTGCATCATGCGGAGAAAGGTAATCAGTTCTGAATAGTATCTCTTTGGAAGAAAAAACAGCTTTTTATAATTGGACTTTTCCATAAATTTAACTTTTGAAAAATATCTTGATTCTTATTTTTCTGCAATCCTAACAGGACCCTTCTTGGATTATCTACCTTGTCATACAGTGCGGGGTATAGTTTTGTTTTGTTTTTTTCTAAAATTAATACTGAGGACTTTGCTGTTGTTGTTTTGCTTTTATGAGTCCACAAAAATGGAGCCATTAACACTTATTGGCAGTTAACCTTCACCGCACCAGTCTCAATGACCTCACGTTAACTCAGAAGCACCCACCTGTTTGACTGCACTAACAAAAGTCTCGTGAGTAAATTCAGAATTCTGGAGGAAGTTGTAGAGACAGATTTCCAGATTTATCCTCCCTTTTTTAAAAGTCTATCATGAAGTGTATTTTTAAAGATAATCTTTTCTAAACGAATTCCATTTATTCCTTCAGTGGGTTACAATTAAAGGGGGAAAAAAACCTAATTTTAGGAATGATTTATACATGAGGATTTTGGTAATGGTGGTTGTGATGATGTTGATAAAAAAATCCCAGGTTTACGCGAGTTTACTACTTTTTAAAAGCGAGTTGTTGCTCTTCTGGTGCTTGTTAGCAGGCCTGGAAGGCTGGAGGTTAGAAGAAAGACCCATGGGGAAGAGGGTGGTGCCTGTTGTTCTTCTACACCTTCACACAATGTCTTACCCAAAGCCTGAAATAGAGAGTAACTGGCAGGTAACTTTTACTGAGTCCTTACTCTATGCCCTGGTGGCACAGTGATTAAGAGCTACGGCTGCTAACCAAAAGGGCGGCAGCTCAAATCCACCAGCACTCCTTGGAAACCCTACGGGGCAGTTCTGTTCTGTCCTATAGGGTTGCTATGAGTCAGAACCGACTCCAAGGCAATAGGTACTCTGTGCCAGGCACTGCGCCAAGCACTTGACCTGCATAGCTTCACTTAAGCCTCAGACTGAGCCTCAGAGGTAGCCCGTTACCAACTTACTTCACAGGTGAGGAAACAGAAGCCCAGTCACAACTGTGGGTAGAGCTTTGTCTGACTCCAAGATCTCTGAGCTTGACCCTCAGCGCCTTATCATGAAGATCGGTATATATTCAGCGCACACCTGCAGACGGCATATGGAGCTCATGGCCTACCTTAAGCATTCCTCTTCAAAAAGCTCTCTTTCCAAGATACTTCCCTGCTCAGTCCATCGATTACAGTTATACTTAGGGTATCAACCCCCCCGCTGCAACAGTTAGACCTTCACCCCTTAGAGTGAATCACTTTAAGCTGACGGCTTCCTGCCTGCTGAAAGACAAGCGCTTTGAGGTACAAGTAGTTTTGATCTCAGGAAAAAGAAGATCTTAAGTGAGTGAAGAAAGGAATAAGTTTGGAGTAACGACAACTTTATGCAATTGTAGGCCCCATGCTGAAGAGTGAGCTAGCCAGTGGCATAGATACAGAGAAGAAAGTCAGAAGACATCAAAAGTATATTTACATTACTTTGTTAAATATGCCTAAGGCCCTTCTGGCTGCAACAGCTTTATATGACTTCTCAGCAATAGATTTCTAATATTTGACCTGGGCCTTGATGGACTGACAGGTTTTAAATAATTCTAATGCAATACACATACTATACATATATATATATATATATATATATATATATATATATACATACACACACTAAGCCAAAAACAATGTTGAAAATCATATTTTTAAACTGGTGATTCAAGAAATCCTTTAGGATTTTGCTCTACCCCAGAGTCGCCATTATAAAATCCACTACAAATGTTCTGGTTACCTAAGCCTTTTGGTTGTTTGGAGATATGGAAATCTACAGAGCAGGACAGTGGAGCCACCCAGCTACTGGTTTTTAGTGGGAGAGCACTGCTGTAAACTCAGGTCTGTGCTTATTGCAAGCCTTTCTCACAGAGATAAAGCCAGGTGGCTTCATGAGTGCTCTATTAGTTTCCTATTTTTGCCATAACTAATTAACACAAACTCTGTGACCTAAAACAATGCAAATTTATAACCCTGTAGTCCTATAAGCCAGAAATCTGACACGGGTCTCACTGGGCTAAAATCAAGGTGTCAGCAGAGTTGTGTCCCTTTCTGCAGGCTCTAGGGGAGGGTCTGGCTCCTTGCCTTTCCAGCCTCCAGAAGCTGGCTGAATTCCTTGGCTCACGTCCTCTCCCTTTTCTACATTGCATCTCTCTGCCCGTTTCTGATTGTCACATCTCCCTCTGACCACAGCTGGGAAAGGTTCTCCACTTTTAAGAACTCATGTGATTAGTTTGGATCCACCCTGATAACTTCCCCATCTTTTAAGGTACTTAACATTAATCTTATCTGCAAAAGTCCCTTTCTGCCTTATAAGGTAACGCAGTCACAGGTGCCCCTGATTAGGACATAGATGTCTTTGGGGCCAGTTATTCTGCCCTACCACAAATGACCTGCTGTTGTTGTTGTGTGCCATCGAGTTGATTCCAACTCATAGCGACCCCATGTGTCACACCAGAACTGCCCCGTGGGGTTTCTTAGGCTCTTATCTGTATGGGAGCAGACTGCCAGGTCTTTTCTCCTGGTGGGTAAACCACTGAACCCTTAACCACTGTGCCACCAAGGCTCCTACAGATGACCTAGCTGGGGATATTTTGGACTAGTACTGTACAGGTCATTCCATGTGGAAACCAGAAAGGTCACTATGGAGAGAGGCTGGCATGACCTCATCCCCTAGTGGTCCCAAGGTCAATCCTCCCGTTGCAACCTCAGTGACAGAAAGTTCAAGAACACTTCAAACCTGCCAATAAACTCAAGCTGGGAGCAAACTCTGTACCACTGGGAGAAATAAAATTGGGCAAACTGGTTTGGCTGCTTCAACATGAAAATTTTTCAGTATAGATTTTTAAAACATTCCTGATTTGGTGGGGGAGGATGTATTCAAACAACCCAAGAAAGTTATCAATTTAAATCAGAGAATCCCAGAACTGGAATGGAGACTCAACTTTACTGCCCAAAGCTGCCTTCCTCTCTGCAATGTTTCTGACCAATGAAATGGAACCATAACAGGGACTGGTAACAAACCACCCATTTGAATTTTGTACAACTCTAATTGTTTAAAGGTTCTTCCTACCACCGTGCTGAAATATGCCCATCTGTTATGTTCATACATGACTCTCAGTTCTGCCTTTTTGAACCACACAAGTGAAAATCTAATTCACCTTCCTACTTGAAAACTGTTTTTTAAGGGGTATATAGACCTATTGAATATACCATGGACACCAGAAAAACAAACAAATCCACCTTGGAGGAAGTACAGACAGAACCCTCTTTAGAAGTGAGGATGGCGAAACTTTGTCTTGCTTAATTTGGACGAGTCATCAGGAAAGACCAATTCCCAAAAATGGACATCATGTTTGGTAAAGTGGAGAGACAACAAAAACAAGAGAAATCTTCCATGAGATGAATTGACATAGTGGCTGCAACAATGGGCTCAAATACACCAAAGATTGGGAGGACGGCCCAGGACTGGGCAGTGTTTCGTTCTGTTACACATAAGGCCGCCACGAGTAGTAGCTGATTCCAGAGCAATAAACAACCACATGCCACCAAGTAGATCACTTAGAGTAGAGAAGCTGACCAAAGTTTTCCTATTTTACAATCTGAGTCAAGAAAACTAAAAAAGAATCCAGCTTATGTAATAAAGAATCATTCCTAAGAAAAATTAAAAGATGTATGACGTAACAGATTTAACTAAATTGCTTTTAATCCATGATATAGAATCCCTACTCAGGGATTACAAGGGAAGGAAAAAAAAAAAAAAGCCTCTTTCGCATCAACTTTCAGCCAGACATTTTAAACTTGAAATATATTTTCAAAACGCTAAAAACAAGCTCAACCGTTAATACTAAGGTTAGAAAAAATAATCTTTTGTTTTCTTTCCATGAACTATAATTTGAAATTATGGTATTTAACTATAAAATCATCTTAAAAACATTGTATATTTTCTCTCATAAGGTACAGTTTTACTCTATCAACAAAAAGAAAGGAATTGAGGTTGGAATTCTAAAGGCACAGAATAGCAGAGGGTCAGTGATTTTCGAGAAGCTGCTAACTAGGTGTTTCTGTGTTCAGAGGTATTGTTTTTGGTAATTAAGTAATAAGTTTTCTGGAATATATCTCATTTTCAGTCATGCTTTCCTTCATATATTTCCAAAAAAATTAAAGTCAACCTTAGTAGATATATAATAAAAGCCATGAAAATTTGTTTGAGAAATTGTTTAGCTATTTTCAGAATTAAAAAAGAAGAAACAGTGTTTCTGCTTCTTAAAGTTTGCTGGTTTATAAGCAAACAAGTAAACAAACCGAATCCATCAAAAGACCATTTATTAGCATTTCTTAAAAAATAACACTGAAAAGTACAGAAAGTTGGGGAGAGATTTTCAAATGAGAGGGTGATCTTAATCACAGAAGTGCCAACTTTTAGAAGTAATGAAAGGCAATATGTTCAGAAAGGGAGCATTTGACTGACAGGTGAGAGCCTGCACAAAAGCTTTGAGAGTTTGATCCCGGTGTCTTTTGTGAAGTTTTCTGAATTATAAAAATAGAGAACATACCATGTTGTTCTGAGGTATTTTTGCAACTAAACAGTTATTGGGCTCAAAAGTTTTCTTTTGCTGTTTTTGTTCAAAGTAATTGCTATTAAAATGTCATTTCAGGGTGGTGGTCTATGGGGTAATCTAAAATTGAAAGCCACTTAAAGGCAAATGAAATCATATTTGCCGTAAGACTGATTCTACCTGGACAAATCTATACTAGCTTAAATAATTCTAAATGGGAAATTGTTTAATTGGATGCTTTTAACCAGCTTTTTTTTTAACTTGTAATTTTTTTTAATATTTACTCTTGTGAGACATTTTTGGTTTAAGACATGCTCCCTGAGAAACAAATTCCAGGATGGAGGTTTGAGTGTCAGAGTTTATTAGGGACTGCTCTGAGGAATGCCTCTAATTGAGCAGAGGCACAAGGTGAACACTGGACAAGGGTGTTCTCAAATTGAGGCAAAGTGTCCACATCTTACCCTTCCACATTTCCCACTTTCACCAGCCACTAGATATGGACTTTGTCCAGGAGAAGGAACATTCCCCTGGGCAAAGCAGCCCCTCCCATGGATGGCATATCCTGCAAAGTCATGCAACTGTGAGAGACAAGGACCCAACACTCCCAACACCTGGGAAAATGAGCACCTACCTGCATTCCGAAGGCAGTGGGTACACTACAGTATTTATGACAATACTCAAGCCCAAAGAAAAATCTTCAGTATTAATGGCATCATGGCCATAATGTCAAGTGTACTCTTGATATTTTGACCATGACATCATTAATACTGAAATTTAGACCTGCAAAGAACACTTGCCACCATCCAGTTCAACTTTTCCACCAGATGATACCCAAAAAATCAAACACTGTCTTTCTTGTAAGGGCATTGGACTAATGGTCTTCAGCTGTAGTCTAACGCATATATCCACATACATCCCCATTTGGATGCCTAAATGGTGTATTAGAATCCAAAGCAAGCATTTGATTCCCCTGCATAAGTGAGCCCCCCTCCCAAGATTCCCATTGCAGTAGGTGGTACAGTCATTCTTCCAGGAGCTCAGGTTAAAATCACCTAATTCATTATTTTGTTCCTCTCTGCACATCCAACCCATGAGTACGTGATATAGGCTCTTCCTTCAATATAACTACCATCAGGCCACTCTCATCTCTCCCTTTGACTATTTTATCAGCCTGCCTCTGTTTCCCTCTTGCCTTGCAATCTGTTTTCCACATAGCAACCAGAGTGATTCTTTTAAAATTAAGGTAGGTCATATCACTCCTTTACTCAAAAATTTCCAAAGTCTTCACACCCCCTCACAGGCCCCCTTACTATATCTCTATCTTAATCACCTACCAACTTCTTCTCACTCTTTCTGCTCTGGTTGCTTTAGTCTTCTTCACAGACCCTGAACACACCCACCAAGCTCCCCCCTCCCCACTGGGCCTTTGCACTTTGTTTCCTCTCCCTGGAACTCTGCGGAGAGTTGGATATCTTCATGGATAGCTCCCTCACTTCCCTTAAGTCTCTGTTCAAATTTTGCCCTTCAGAGAACTTAGGCTCTCTCTCCTTTCCTGTCTTATTTAGTTCTTGGGTGATCTTTTCACACACTTGCTATCCTGTTCTGAAATTAAACATTGTTCTAATATGGCTGTCAATACTGATGACAGCTCACTCTGTCTAAAGTAATTACCTAGCACATACACACATAGCATGGCAAAAGGAGAGAAATCATTAAAGGCAATGGAGGGGAAAGTAAGTGTCGCAGCTTTGCTCCATAAAGGAATGTTCTAACAATTAATGCTGTCTATAAGGGCCTGGGAAAACCCTGGTAGTGTAGTGGTTAAGTGCTACGGCTGCTAACCAAGAGGTCGGCAGTTCAAATCCGCCAGGTGCTCCTTGGAAACTCTATCAGGCAGTTCTAGTCTGTCCTATAGGGTCACTATGAGTCAGAATTGACTCGATGGCAGTGGGTTTGGTTTTTTTTTTTTAATAAGGGCCTGGGGAGCCCTGGTGGTGCAGTGGCTAAGAGCTTGACTGCTAACCAAAAGTTTGGCACTTCAAATTCACCAGCTGCTCCTTGGAAACCATACGGGGCAGTTCTACTCTTTCCTATAGGGTCTCTATGAGTTGGAATTGACTTGATGGCAATGGGCTTTTTTTTTTTTTTTAATGGGTTTTATAAGGGGCTGGGTAACCCTGGTAGCACAGCGGTTAAGAGTACAGCAAGCTACGGCTGCTAACCAAAAGTCTGGCTGTTGGAATCCACCAGCTGCTCCTTGGAAACCCTATGGGGCAATTCTATTCTGTCCAATAGGGTTCCTATGAGTCAGAATTCACTCAATGGCCATGGGTTTTTGGTGGTATAAGGGACTGGGAGTCCCTGGGTAGTGTGAATGGTTAATGGTCCAAATGCACTTGGTTGCTAACCATATAGTTGGAGGTTCAAGTCCACCCAAGGATGTCCCAGAAGAAATGCTTGGTGATCTACTTCCTAAAAATCAGCCATTGAAAACCCTATGGAGCACTGCTCTACTCTGACACACATGGATTCTCCATGAGTCAGAACTGACTCAAGGGCAACTGGTACTGGAACTGACAAGAAGCTGCTGAGATGATAAATTTCCACCTTCCAGCAGCCATTCACCAGATGTCAGAGAACCTCCTGCTCCTGGTTATATTTATGACATCAGATTGAGGGTTGAACTAAATCTATTATATATCTGAGTTCACGTGCTTTTATTAGCATTTTAAAGGCCATTCTGTTCTACCGTTTCATGAATCCTTTAAATATTTTAATTCATGTTCAGGTGTGACTAGACAATCCATCTCACCATGCTCATGGTTTGCTGTTAAGATGACACTTCTTGTAAACAAGGCAAAAAACAGGTTTCTCTTGAAGCATTCATTATGCATATGAGCGCTTGATTAGAAATACGGCAACGGGAAATAAATAATCTCTTGAAAGTTCGTTACTGAATGGTGCTATCACGTTCCAAATAAGTGTGGTATGAATTTCACACTGGCTCATTAATCATTAGAAGACAACTCTCATCAGTGGAATTTGACTCTAACTCTACTTTAGGGCAATTGTACTTGATTGAAAATAGTAGTCAATTAAGAAAAAAGTACAAATGATTGGCAAAGAGGAAAAAAGAAAAACTTTAAACCTTAGAACAACTCCATTGATTGCTAAAAATTTAGTTGTTCAAAATTCTCAGATTGTTATAGCTGCCCTGAATTAATCCTATCCTATGCAGATTAAAACCAAACCCATTGCCATCGAGTGGATTTTTATGCAGATTAAAACCAAACCCATTGCCATCGAGTGAATTCCGACTCAAAGCCACGTGGTAGGACAGAGTAGAACTGCCCCATAAGGTTTCCAGGGAGCAACTGGTGGATTCGAACTGCCAACCTTTTGGTTAGCAGCCATGTCTCAAACCACTGCACCACCAGGCTCCTATGCAGATTAGAGAAGTAGTTTCTAAGTATAGTAAGGGCAGTATTCACTGTCTCCTTCATCCTTAGTAATACAACTCTGATTGAATGTGGAGCTACAATCCACTCAGGTAAAACTATATTCGTATTCAGTCAATACTGAAGCTAAATGACAAAGTTTTGGCCAATAGGATTTAACTAAAAGTATCTTGGGGAACTTCTGGGAAGAATACACATTAGGAAATGACTCAGTTGGGAGGCGTGATCTTCTGCCTTCTCGCTTCCTCATTCTGACTGCCTGAAAATCAGATGTGATGAATGGATGTTCAGATGCCATCTTGAAGGTAACCTAGAAGAGGGAGGCCAGCTAACTGTCAAATGGCCTGGGACACCCGTCTCTTTTATGTGAGAGGCAAACAGCTTTCAATCTTATTTAAGCCACTGTTGTTTTGAGTCCACACTTACTTCAAAATATGTAGCCAAATGGAATACTATAATACTCTGATAGATGATTAAGCCCAATGAAATTACTCTCTTGAGAGCAAAAGAGGAAAAAATACAATGAGTATTGCAGTCATTTGTCATAATTTCCTGCCCTGCATCCATTCATCTTGTCCTGTAACCATACCTCCATCCCTCCATCGCTGAAGGCTCGTTTGATGGGACTGTCAACCAAATTGTTTTGTTTCCTCCTGGGCAAGAGGAGGGCATATGAGCCAACTAAGATTGATGAGACTCTCTATACCCTAATCTTGAACTCTGAGTGACAAAAAGATGAAAAAAAATTGGAGCTGATTCTTTTAACATCATCCTGAAGAGAGCTGTTGTTTTTGTTAGGTGTGGTCAAGTTGGTGCCAACTCATAGTGACTCTATGTACAAGAGAATGAAACATTGCTTGGTCCTGCACCATCCTCACAATCGTTATGCTTGAGCCCATTGTTGCAGCCACTGTGTCAATCCATCTCATTGAGACTCCTCCTCTTTTTTGATGACCGTCTACCAAGCATGATGTCCTCCTCCAGGGACTGGTCCCTCTTGATAACACATCCAAGGCGTGTGAGACAAAATCTCGCCAACATCGATTCCAAGGAGCTCTCTGGCTGTACTTCTTCCAAGACAGATTTGTTAGTTCTTTTGGCAGTTCATGGTATATTCAATATTCTTCAACACCGTAATTCAAAGGCATCAATTCTTCTTCAGTCTTCCTTATTCATTGTCCAGCTTTCACATGCATATGAGGCGATTAAAAATATGGCTTGGGTCAGGAGCACCTTAGTCCTCAAAGTGACATCTTTGGTTTCAATGCCTTCAAGAGGTCTTTTGCAGCAGAGAGAGGTGCCCTTTATTTAGTTCTTGCCAATTAGAATGCCCTAGTTACTATACTTTCTTAACCCAGTGTTTATCTTCTTTGTAATGCTGTATTTTGAGCTGCACCATATTATGCTTTCAATATATATTTTTAATTTTTGCTTTAAGCGGGGATTTTCTTTGGCTTTTGCTTAAATTAACAGAGGTGTGTGTTGTTGTGTGCAGCCACAGTGCATCATTAACAGATTTAGAAGCCATTTCAAGTTGTACTTTACAAATGACCAAACTTGGTCCAACAGTGGGTCACTCAAACCCAGCGCAATTGGTATTGATCAGATCTGAAGATCATGTCCACTGCAGTTGTCACATGGACTTAGACTGTCCTGACCTTAGCTGACCTTGAGGGCTTTTGAGAATCTAGCATTCTGGGCCTGTGTAGGATCTTAGGTCAGTATTACTTACAACAGTTGGTTACTGTGTAGTTTTAATGAGATCAATGTAACGAAGACGGTCATTATGAGGGCAAGCCAGGTAGTGTCTCTCTGTCAGGACTCTAAATGTACCGTTAATCTAAGTAGCAATACAATGAATAATACCACTGGTCATGAGAAGTATTTGAAGCACACAAATTGATCCCCACTCCTGGAATAGCAACTCAAAGATCACATAAAAATGATGCTAACTTAGTAGGCTTTTGAACTCCTTTAATACAACCCAACTTAGAGACATGAAGCTGATTGACCTGTACCACAGCAGAGATGGGGCTAGAATATAAATCGCCGGACTGAAGGTTCTATGATGTTCCCACTTAGTGCGAGGGAAGAGCGTAAGTTCTGGAGTCAGGGGCCCGGGTTACAGTCCAGACTCTGTAATTTACTAGCTGTATGAAAAAAAAAAAAAAAATTTTTTTTTTTTTTTTAATGACTCAGCCTAAGTGGTATAACCTCTCTATCTCCATTTCCACTGGAGAAAGATATGGTAGTCTGTTTCGGTAAAGATTTCAGCCTCAGAAACCCTATGGAGCAGTTCTACTCTGTCCTATACGGTTGCTTTGAGTTGCAATCAACTTGACGGCAATGGGTAATTCTATTTTTACACTTTCCCATCTGCTAAATGGGAATGATTGAATGAGTTAATGCATGCAGTGAGCTTAGAATAATAGTGCCTTGTACACAGAAATGTTACAATATTATAAATGCTGGAAATAACTTAAAATTAACAATAATTATTTTAATAATTATATGGAAAGAATAATCATTATTCAGCAAGCTTAGTAGTAGCCAGGGCTGAAAAGGATCCATGGAATTTCTAGACCAATGGCCCCAATTGTAATGTTTTGCATCTTCTATTTCGCTGCTCGTCAAGGGAATATTCCTGATGTACAAATCTAATCATGCCACCCTCCTCCACAAAATGCCAATGGGTATTCTCTACCAATAAAATAAAATCTTAGCTCATTAAGGTGCCATAAGTTCTTCATAATTATGTCCCCACCCCCCTAAATAGCCTGGAACTGAATGACTTGTAGTGTACTAAACGAACACACTCTTACACACCCACATCTTTTGCACACACCATCTGCTTGAATATCCTCACGTATTAGTAATTATTTGACCTCCAAAGCAAGCCCTAGTCACCATGGAGGAGCAAGCCCAAATGTTGTCTCCTTTTGTAAAAATCTCCCTTGACAACTTACCGATTTATTTGCATAGGCCTTCCAATTGCATCTCAGCCATTCTCTCACAGGTTGTATTAGTTTCCCAGAATGGCTATAATAAACTATCACAAAAGCAAAAAAGTCTACTGGAGCTCATTGTCTTTAATGAATAAGTGATTAAATCAAGCTTATAAATTAAAGTTATACTCAATAGTGCTTTAATCTGATTTATACTTTTGGATTCTACTTACAATTGTTTGAATACAGTATTCACTCCTTAAAATATTTGAAAATCATACAATCTAAATATTGAAATAAAGGGAAATGAAAGAAAATATGACATTATCCTTTAGCCATCAATCTAGATTTGCAGTTCCAGAAAACCAAAGGATAGATTTTTTTTTATATGACCACAGAAAAGAGAAAAATACACACAAACTTAATTCTGGTTACTTCAGGAGTTGGGATTTGGAATGGAGAGGGAGAGCTTAACCCAGACCCAGTGCCATCGAGTCGATTCCGACTCATAGCGACCCTCTAGGACAGAGTAGAACTGCCCCATGGAGTTTCCAAGGAGCGCCTGGCGGATTCGATCTGCCGACCCTTTGGTTAGGAGAGCTTAGTAACTCAAAAAAGGTATATGAGGTTGCATTACTTTACTTGTTGAAATAAGCATTATTACTTTTCTAATTTAAAAAATGGAGAAGAAAAGACATAAGGGAAAAATGATAACTACATAACGGACGAAGAATTATTATCAGTTAGTCTACACTAAGCACAGTCTGACTGCAGAAGTGCGCTACTATGCAATGTGTTGCTGCCTCTAAGTTGTAACGTCAGATGTTTACAATAAACTGTGGTGTCAGTCAAATTGTTGCAAGTAACTGCTCTGTGAAAACAATTTCATGTATTTCTTGTTTGTTTATTCCCCACAAATTAATGCATAATTTAAGATCAAAATTTGCAAAGAAAAAAACACTTGCAAAAATCGAACATGATAGAAATGCTTAGATTTACCTCTTTAACCATGAAATATCAAGTGGTTAAAAAATAAATGAATTATTTTTAAAAATAATAAATCTCTTTTAACATCTCAGATCAAAGTGGAAATCAAAACTTTAATTTCAGAACACTTAGAAGGTGTCGTTAATTACTATGGGACACTGGCTAAAGCTGCACCCACAGGAAATTTCATTGTTTTTAATACTTACATAAATCAAGAAGAAAAATTCAAACTAAATGAACCAGTAGTAATTCAAGAAACTAGAAAAAAAATGACGAAGTCAACGTTAGGGACCAGAAGTAGAAGAATAACAAAAAACAATGACAGAAATAAATGAATTAAAAAATTGAAAGAAAGTGGAAGCCATAACTAAAGTAAATAACCAGTTAATTAAAAAAGTTAAACCTTTAGCCTAATCTAGAGAAGGGGAACAAAAGGACAAATATATAAACGAGAAATGAAGATGGGAAAATAACCAAAGATACAGAGAATATTAAGATAATCAAAATAGAGTTCTTGATTAAGCGCCACGAAAATAGATTTTAAACAAGGATGAAATGATTAATTTTTTAGGAAGATATACATTAGTAAAACTGGCCTATACAGTGGGAGAAAATCCAAAAAGTCTAATGACCATAGATGAAAATTGTCAAAGAGGTACTCTTTAAAAAAGTTCGTAAGTGATTTATGTAAGTAAGACTGTTTTCTTACACGCAACTTCCTGGAGCAGAAAGTCTGACTAGTTACTCCTCATGGGACAAGGCAGGGTGGGAACAGGAGCCCGCACGTTGAATTAGTGCAGCCCTGGTCTTTCTGGCTCAAGCCTTACCCCATGACACAGTGAGAATATCTGTATAGATATTAGCTTTTCTCTGAAGCTTTGCTCCATTTATTTAGAGAAATGTCTTCAGTTTATTTAATGGGAATGAATTTTGGCTGCCAGCTCAGTTAAGATTCTGTTTGCTCAATTTATTTTCTCTACCTGTGATTTCCAATCTTTTCTGTTTTCCCGAAATTTAACAAAATTTCTCATTCATAACTTTCTCCCCAATCCTAACATCCACAATTCTTTTTTCTCTTATAATCTTATTTTTATTTCATACATTTTAATTTTTTTAGCACGATCTTAGCAGACAGGAGGCAAATTCAGTATCATGGATTGAATTGTGTCCCCCAGAAATATGTGTCAACTTGGCTAGGCCATGATTCCCAGTATTGTAGAGCTGTCTTCCATTTTGTGATCTGATTATCTATTTTGCGATATGTTGTAAATTCTAGCCTCTTTGCCTGTGGTTATGGTCCCTTTGGGGAGTGAGCTGTACATTATATTAATGAGGCAGGATTACGTCATGTTAATGAGGATTAGGGTGGGATGCAAAACCATTACTCAGGTCACAGCCCTGATCCAATATAAGGAAAAGTTTCCTTGGGGTGTGGCTTACATCACCTTTTATCTTACAAGGGATAAAAGGAGAAAGAAGTGAGCAGAGAGACCTCAATACCACCAAGAAAGAAGAATAAAGAATGGAGTGTGCCCTTTGGACTTGGGGTACCTGTGCTAAGAACCTCCTACACCCAGTGGAAGATCGATGCCAAGACACATGGCGCACTCCAAGGGACGGTGGGCCCACAGATGTTGAAAGGGGACAAGGACTTTCCTCCAGAGCCAACAAAGAGAGAAAGCCTTCCCCTAGGACTGATGCCTTTTATCTGGACTTCTAGCCTCCTAAACTGTGAAGAATAAATTTCTGTTTTTTAAAGCCATCCACTTGTGGTATTTCTGTATACCACCACTAGATAACTAAGATACTCAGGAAGGATTTTATTTTTGTTTAGAAGATGTTGGGATGTAAGCATTAAAAGATAAGTTAGAGTATATGTTTTAGGGAAGAAATATAATTTCCTTTAAGCTTTTTACTATAATAAATAATATTTACACTTATAAATCTAGCAAAACAATAGCTTAAAACTGTAGCAACATAGTCATCATATTTATTTATTGTCCATATAATCAACATGAGTGTGCTTTAGTCTATTACATATCACTGGTAATAGTAAAGGTGGTTTTAAAATATAAAAGGTTACTTGGCCTAAATATGCACATTTATAGAAATGCAGGTGGCATATCGATGATCTGTGAAAAAGAAAGGCTACACTTTCTCATTCAAAAACTACATCTATTTCTTTCTAATTTTCTGCTAGTTAGAAATTATCATCTTTGCTTCCCATCCCTACTACCAGAAAAAAAAAAAAAAAAATCATTGGTCATGAGGGATTTTCAAAAATTGGATTCTGCTTATCTCCAGTCAGATACTCAACTAGGCAATCCATTCTTTTAAAACAAATCTAATATTCCCATATTTCAGATTAAATCAAGGTGCCATACCCATAATATTCCTTTATAAAGGAATTAGTTAAAATGTATTTTTTGTTGTTTCTAAACCTAGCTTTGGAAGTTCAGTGTCCTCCAAACTGAAGTATTATCAAACAAGTGTTAACAGAAAATCAATTTTTAAAATTTTTTCCAAGAATTATTTTGGAAGACATCATTTACTCTTTGAGACATGCAGTGGTATTTCTTGATAAATATTTTAAATATTTTAATTCTTTCAAAAACCAATTATAATACTCAAATGTCATGCAATTGTATATGTATAAAATGTATGCATATTAATCTCAGTGTCTATTACAAATAAATTCAAGTGGGTATGTTTTGAAAGACTAGATGAATATATTCTGCTATGTATTTAATAAATAAAAGAAAAATTTATTACATTGTTGACTTCCTGATAACACAACATCAAAGCAATTGCTTTCTTAATTTAATTGTGAAAGGTGATTTCAAACTTAAGCCCTGTTGGAAATGACACAATGAGCAGGCGTGTTGTTTGTTTGTTTTTTGTAATGTAAGTGGATTTTAATAAACTTAATTAGAAATAATTTGGTTAATTCAGTGGGAAAAATAAAACAAATTATCTAACATTCTCTGATCTTTCCTGTCTTGTCCCTCATACTGTCACCTGCAGATGTTTACCCTTGAATTTTTGACTCTCTTCTCTTGCCCAGTAGCATTACTTTGCCTCTGAATCTGACGACTGTCAACTCTAAGCTACCTTTTCATCATTGTATGAGTTTTGGTGGCAGTGATTGTGAGGGGAAAAGGATTTTGTTTAGTTCACTGCTCTTGGTACATGGTAAACCAAACCCACTGCCATCCAGTCGATTCCAACTTATAGCGACCCTGTAGGACAGAGTTAAACTACCCATAGGGTTTCCAAGGCTGTAAATCTTTACGGAAGCAGACTGCTGTATCTTTTTCTTGAACTGCCAACCTTTTGATTAGCAGCTGAGTGCTTTAACCATTGTGTCACCAGGGCTCCCTGGCACACGGTAGTCATTCAAAAATTTTTTGATAAATAATTGAATAAAAAGATAATGGGTGTAGTTAATAGGCTCTCTGGACATTTAGTAAGATGCATTTTACTTTTCCATGTATATGCATAAAAATAAAAGATAAAAACAGTTATTCTCAACTTGTGAGGAGCCCGTTCATGGCAGAATTCTTGCTACACTTTGTTCCTTAAGATATTATATTCCATCTATTGATAACACCTGGCATTTTCTTGACATGTTTCTTATTTTGCTGACTTTGTCACTGGCATAGAAAATATAATTCAGCATCCAGGTTTTGAATTGTGCAGAGAGTAAAAATATCCTGGGCCAAGACAGGCAATGGTAGTTTTTCTTTTATTTAGGGACAATGCAACCTGATGTAAAAATTCTGAGAAGAAATTGGAAATTAGAATTGAGTGATAGCCGAAATACTAAGAAACAGAGAAAATTGACAGCAAATAGAGGAAGGAAAAATGAGACAATCTAGGGGGAAATTAGAGAACATTGCAAAATTCACCTTGAGAGTAATGTGTCTGTTTTGGCATTGAAATTGAAAACAGGATGTAGAAACCCACAGAGACAATAGATGAAATGTTTCAGTGAACTCCTGACAACATCTCAGTTGACAAGTGGCTTCTCTTCAGGGAAAATGGGAACACAGAAGGAAAACATATCTCAGACAATCACTATACCCATAAATTATAGAGGTACAGTTGGGGGGGGGAAATAGAACTTTATTGGCAGAAGTGATTGTGTATCTCAACCAATTCCTTAAGATTTAGAAGAGAAAACCCAAATACAGAGCAGGCATGCAACTTACCCAAGTGACCTGCAATGACCTAAAACCAATGATATGGTTTTCCAGGTTTGTTTGATAGTTGACTCCCTTAAAAAGTGATTATTTAGACTTCCAGCTCGACGTATTTCACAACTGCCAATTTCTTACTCTCTGCTCTAGTTAACCAAACTTTAGTTAGGGTTATCTCCTCCCCACAGGACTCTAAAGCTTGACTTGCCCCCAAGTTTAAAGTACTAAGGTGCAGAACACCCCCGTCAAGAGCTAATTTTGACAACAAACAAAACATTTCCTGTTGAAGCAGCCTGATTTTGCTACCTGCCCTCCCCAACCTCTTGCCCTCCTCGTGAACAAAGTCCCTGCTAGTTCTGTTTATCTCTTACTATAAAAGGGGCCCTGGTGGCACAGTGGTTAAGAACTTGACTGGTAACCAAAAGGTTTGCAGTTCTAATCCACCAGCTGCTCCTTGAAAACCCTATGGGGCAGTTCTACTCTGCCCTATAGGGTCATCATGAGTTGGAATCGACTTCAAGGCAACCAGTTTTTCTCTTTTTTTTTGCATGTGGTCAGCAGTTCAAACCCACCAGCTGCTCCATGGAAGATGTGGGAGTCTGCTTCCATAAAGATTACAGCCTTGGAAACCCTACAGGGCAATCCTACTCTGTTACATAAGGTCACTATGAGTCAGAATCAACTGTGTAAGGTGTCGTTTTGAGCCTCTTGCAGTTCCTAAATTCAGAGTACTCTCCCTACTGCAACAGCCTTTGAAAGTAAAGTATCTTTTTATCTGAGTCCCAGTTTTATTTATTTATTTTAGAAGCTTCAGTTTAACACCAGGGAAAGTTGAAGGCAGCTATGGAAACTTGCCCAAGAAGGAAGGACAGATGCAGATGGATTTCTGATAACGGTGGTACAGTGGCATGGTTGCATGAACCCTCCCTCAGAAAGCAATTAAAATTTTTGGACCAATTTATTTTTAAAAAAAAAAAAAACAACAATTAAAAGGCACTGGAAAGTATCCACGTGCAAATAAAATCCAGGGAAAATTTTGTTCTTAAGAAACAGTGGCTGCAAAAGATAACCAATGCATATTTGTGGATACCTTGCCTGAGTATGCTCTCCAATACCACCTATAAAGCAGAGAAAAATTACTTCCTAACAAGCTCATGAATGCACAGAAAAAAAAACTCAGTGCTTGTGGAGCAGCTGAGAATTTATAAAGGAAATCCTGGAAGTAAAAGAACCGCAGAAGTGGTGAGACCCAAAATCTGCATATTAAATTCTACAGAAGGCCCTAACTGAACACTAAACCAAAATGTGCAAAGAAAGAGTCCTGAGTGTCTGGCAAATAAATCAGGGAAAGACCAATAATGAGTATAAGCTTGAAAAACATAGTCATCAGGGGAGTTTTGCATTAGCTTTTTTAACCGAGTTCATTCCCAAATGCAGGTGCCAATCAAACTGGAGAAAGCTGAAGCTTTACTAGTGTGAAACACCAGAGAAGTGCTTGCCGGAGGCAGTGAATCTAGAAATTTAGCGGGGGATGTCCAGAAGCAAGGGGACCATAATACCTGAGCCGACAAATGTGAGAATAAATTTTGCATGAATCTTTAGCTGATCACAATGCAGTCACTGCAGAGACCTGCAGGAGGCCAGGCCTGGAAAAGCAGCAACTAGAAGCTTTGAGAAAATGAGCAGAGATATCCGCCTCCACATTCCACAAGAAAAAGCAAGGTGAGTTTGAGTCCAGGAAAATAATCAACTACTACAATAAGAATCCAAAAATTTCCAGAGGAACAAAATAGAATCCATAGTTTCTACAATGTATTATCCACATTGTCCAGTTGTCAAACACGTATTACTAGACATGCAGAAAAAGAGAAAAGTGCAATCTGTAATTAGGAAGAAAAGGCAGTCAGTGGAAACTTCCTTCAAGTGGGCCAGATGATGGATCTGGCGAGCAAAGATACTTTACAGCAAATATTATAAATATGTTCAAAGAATAAAGAAAAAAAATTTCAAATAAATGATCTAAATGAATGAACATAAATGATACCTCAACAGAGAAATGGAAAATACTAAAAATGAAAATCCCAGAATATAAAAACATAGCTGAAAAATTCACCAGATGGAATCACTAGATAGAAGGAGGCCATAAGCTAGAAATAGATGGGAACTCCCTTAACCTGATAAAGGTATTTTAAAATGTAGTTATAATCTTCGTTAGTGGTAAAGATTGAGTGTTCCTCCCATAATCCAGAACAAGACAAGGATACTTTGCTCTCGCAACTTCTATTCAACGTTGTACATTAAGTTACCCCATTCAGCAAATCAAGAAAAAGAGATAAGGAGCGTACAGATTGGAAATGAAATAGAACTGTAAAAATGGCATGGGGGCAGCATCTGACCTCCTTTAACTTCACAAGGGGAAAGGAGAAATCAAGATCAGCAGACCATCTGGGGATGTGGTCTCAGGGAACATCTAGCTCAACTGGCATAACATAGTTTATAAAGACAATGTTCTACATTCTACTTCGAAGTGTAGTGTCTGGAGTCTTAAAAGCTTATGTGCAGCCATCTAAGATACTCCACTGGCCCACCCTGTCTGAAGCAAGAAAGTATGAAAAAAATCAAAGACACAAGGGAAAGCTTAGTCCAAAGGTCTAATAAACCACTACTACCACAGCCTCCACCAGATCAAGTCCAGCGCAACTAGATGGTGCTCGACTGTCACCACTGAGTGCTCTGACAGGGATCACGATAGAGGGTCCAGGACAGAGCTGGAGAAAAATGTAGAACAAAATTCTAACTCACAAAAAAAAAAAAAAAAGGCCAGACTTACTGGTCTGACAGAGACTGGAGGAACCCCAGGAGTATGGCCTCCGGACACCGTTTTAACTCAGTACTGAAGTCACTCCTGAAGTTCACCCTTCAGCCAAAGATTAGACAGGCCTATAAAACAAATAATAACACACGTAGGTAGCTCAACCAAGTATATGAGAGCGCACCAGCCCAGGGGCAAGAATGAGAAGGCAGGAGGGGACAGGAAAGCTGGATGAATGGAAATGGGGGAATCCAAGGTCAAGAAAGGTTGAGTGTTGACACTTGCAGCGTTAGCAGCCAATGTCACAAAACAATATGTGTATTAATTGTTTGAGAAACGAAATTTGCTCTGTAAGCCTTCCTCTAAAGCACATTAAAAAAAGAAAGAAAGAAAATTATGAGGGGAAACTGGACTTATTTATTCATTTGAAAGTAGAATTAGAAAAAAGACTCACAGCCCAAGGCCGAGTCCTACAAGGCGGAGGTCATGCATGTCTCTTCTCTCCGCCATTTTTCCCAATCTTGGCATCAACCACCGCACTCTCTGCTTCTCTGCTGAGTTGGACAGTCCATTGCAATGGCCACGCAGAACTCACAGAGCATACTCACAGTTATGGGGTTTACTAGGGAAGTAACAGTTTACAATTCAGGCTCAGGAAGGCTCAGGATACAGCTAGCTCTTCATCAGGACAGCCTATTCTCAGCCGTGCTGGTGGGCACGCCTCACCCTGCTCGGGCAAGTGTCGCAAAGCACTTAGCTCGGCCAAGAAGTCCCCAGAGGTACCCCACTCCGCCAGTAAGCCTGGGCCAGGAGGCGCTCACCTCTAGCTCCAAGGGGTCCGAAACCCTAGCTGCACCAAGTCCCTGAAGGCCCCTCTCTGTCAGCAAGCCGCCTGCTGGGAGGCCCTCAGCTCCCTCGCCGGAAGGCCGCAGCGCCATCTCCTGGTGGCCTCTCCTGCCGCCGTCTCTCTGCTTCAGCTTCTCGCTGTCTTCAGCTCTTCAGGGCTCTCTCTGTCTCTCCCCGTCTCTGTTTCTCTGTCTCTCTCTCTCAGGGATCCCAGAGTCCAAAGGACACATTCTGCTCCTGGCTGGTGGTGAGATCCTCTCTTTCTGCCTCTGGGATGGCTCATCTTGGGCCTAGCGGGATGGCAAAACTGACCAGTAGTCTTGGTGGGCCACAACCACCCTACCTGCATAGTCCTACCCAATCAGCTGGGTGGGAGTTACCGGCCGTGGCAAAAAAGGCCATACAAAACTATCCGTCACCACAAGAACTGTCTCTCTTTGCAGACGGTATGACTGTGCAGAATGAGAATACTAAGGAGTGCAAAAACCAAACAATAGAATATATGAATTTAGCAAAGTTATAGTATTCAAAAGGAGCCCTGTGGGTGCAGTGGTTAAGTGGTAGGCTGCTAACAGAAAGGTCAGTGGTTGGAACCCACTAGTCTCTTCACCGGAGGAAGACCTGGCGATCAGCTACCATAAAGATTACAGCCTAGGAAGCCCTGTGCTGCAGTTCTACTCTGTCCTGTAAGTTCACTAGGAATCAGAATTGACCCGACAGCAACGAGTTTGGTTTTGGTTTTTGGTTGTATAGTACTCAAGGTAAATATACAAAAACAATTATAATTCTATATACTAGCAAGAGTAATGAAAAATGAAATAAAATATATAATTCCTTTCTCAATAGCATTCAAAAACATAAAATAATTAAGAATAAATTTAAGAAACTATGTTGAGTACCTGTACATTAAAAAACTTTGAAATAATACTAAGAAAGTGAAAATGCAACCTAGAGAATGTAACAAAATATTTGGAAACCACATGTAGGATAAGGGTTTAATATCCAGGATATATTTAAAAAATAAAAAAAAAAAACAACTCCTACAATCTTTGCATATATTCATTTCTGTTTATATCCTTTGTTAATATCATTTATTAAAATTATAAATGATTTTTAAAAAGAGAATAATGATCCCAAATTCCACCACTCTAACATAGCTGTTAACATTTTGAATTTTCTTGCAATCATTTTTTTCCTGGGTATCTGTTTCTTATTTAGTCTTAATCAGTCTACATGCAATTTATAATACACCCTTCTCTTCTTTGTAAACTTGTCTTTGTAACCTTAATTTTAGTTGATACCTAGTAAGTCAAGAAGAGATGGCACCATGATTATTGCAAACGTTTCTTTCTTTTTGGATAATTACAGTGTCCCCAGTTTTTACTCGATTAAATAATACTAATAAAAAAAAAGCTGTATCTCTAGTGATTTCCCATATTTTGATTATTTCCTTAGAGGAAATCCTCAAAAGTAGAATTAATGTTTAAGAAATTAATATTATGTTTACGTTTTTTGAAAAAATACAATTTAATTACCATTCTTAATGGTTATCTTTTATAAATAATGGCTAAATTCACTTTCTTTACTGTTCTCTCAGCCATTGAGTGGTATCTTTTTGAGGGAGGAGGGGCTAACTTCATAGCTGATAAATGACATCTCAGGGTCATTACATTGTAGATTTGTTTCATTACTAACTGGGCTTATTTTTTTTCATATTATTTTACTGGATTGTCTTTTGAAAATTGTTTATGCTTTTCCCCTTATGTGCTTCCTATAGATCTCTCTGCTGCTAAGCAAACAAAGAAATACTTGCAGTCCCTTTTAAATGATCAAATGGAAAACTTTTAAAAACTTTCTTAATCATTTTTCTGGCAATTGCCTTTTGTTAATAGAAACCAGCTTTTTATAGATCTAGTTGTTGCTGTATGCTGTCGAGTCAATTCTGACTCATAGCGACCCTATAGGACTGAGTAGAACTGCCCCATAGGGTTTCCAAGGAGCGGCTGGTAGATTCGAACTGCTGACCTTTGGGTTAGCAGCCTGAGCTCTTAACCACGGCGCCACCAGGGCTCCATAGGTCTAGTTGCTAAATATACATTGAGCAAATACTAGGGACCAGGCACTTTACCTACTCTATCTCGTTTAATTATTTTTGTCAGTCTCGTAAGGTCGATACTACTATTCCTACCAGTTTAGAGGTGACTAAAAAATGGGTTATAGGGGATAAATTACCAAAAGTCATACAGCTGGTTAGTGGTGAAGGCAAAACTAGACCTGGCATATCACATGCCCAACCACTACACACCACCACTTACACAAAGTATTTCTAAAAACAGCCTGTCACATGGAAGCATCAGAGGATGGTCTGATTCCTACTGTCCTACATCTGAGCTTTAGCCTGTGACCAGAGAACCCAAAGAATGGTAGAAAGCGTGCTTCTCAACATGACCAAAGAGCTGGAATTAGAGGTATTTTCATTGTTATCCCTGTGAATCCACAAAGGGGAGTGTGATGAGGTAAGAGCAGGGCTAGATTAGAGCTCCAGCTCCTCCACTAAGTTATTTAAACTTTCATAGTTGCCATGTTCTATCTTTTAAAGAAAAAAAAAAAAAGGGCTTATAAAGCTTTGTTTGGATTGAATGAGATTACATATCTAAAAGAACAAGCAGAGTGTTTGGTACGTAAAAGCTATTCAATTCAAAATAAAAATCCTCACAACTGGACCAATAAGCAACATCGTGATAAATGGAGAAAAGACTGAAGTTGTCAAGAGTTTCATTTTACTTGAGTCCACAATCAATGCCCATGGAAACAGCAGTCAAGAAATCAAACAACACGTTGCACTGGGCAAATCTGCTGCAAAAGATTAAAGTTCTCAAAAGCAAAGATGTCGCTTTAAGGACTAAGGTGCCCCTGACCCAAGCCATGATATTTTCAATCGCCTCATATGCACGCGAACGCTGGATGATGAATAAGGAAGACCAAAGAAGAATTGACGCCTTTGAAAATGGTGTTGGTGAAGAATATTGAATAAACTATGGACTGCCAACCCAAAAAAACAATGAACAAATCTGTCTTGAAAGAAGTACAGCCAGAATGCTCCTTAGAAGCAAGGATAGGAGATTTTGTCTCACATACTTTGGACATGTTACTAGGGGCGGGGGTGGGAGAGAACTAGTCCCTGGAGAAGGGCATAATGTTTGATAAAGTAGAGGGTCAGCGCAAAAGAGGAAGACCCGCAAGGAGATGGACTGACACAACGGCTGCAACACAGGCTTAAGCACAGCAACAATTATGAGAGTGGCGCAGGGCCGGGCAATGCTTCATTCTGTGGTGCATAGGGTCTCTGTGAGTACGGCACCTAACGACAACAACAGGTATCCAAGAGATGGTTGCTATTTTTGTGTTTGGTTTCAAGACTTGATTTGAATGCCTGGTGTGTCAAATCCCTCCAGATGATCTGCTCGGGTTCTATCAGTCTTGAGAACCACTGAACTACTTAATTCTTGCCAAGACCTTAACTGAAATAAAATAATCTATTTTAAAACTTCTAACAAGTACTTATAGGTTGGAGACTTGCCAGTGGAGACTAAGTAACCCTTGGTGCATCTCTGGACAATTTCACATCCTCCAAAATCTCTGTACCTTGACTGTATTCATTGTGTAAATTCCTGAAATAGGCTTAAATAATTGATTGAAAAAAGAATAAAGAACCTCATACCGGTAACAAGATTAGATTCTGACTCCCAAAAGCCTAATTACCTTGTACAAAGTACTCGTCTGTATTCATTGTCTCCTGTCTCTTAAAACAATTAGCTACAGCCTTGCTTTTGGTTTCTGCTCTTTATCTATAGGTTCTGTCTTCAAAGAAGGTATGAATACTACATCATTGCTTTTTAATCTAACACTATCATAGACACAATCATGTGGCATCAATTCTTGGTCTTTGGAAGTAATTTGTTTTGTCAAGTCTTTTATGACCCTAGTTGCTCCTGGTTTCATGGCTTTGTTTAAGGAAGTTCTTATGGATTGAATTATATCCTCCAAAAAATGTGTGTATCAATTTGGCTGGGCCATGATTCTCGGTATTGTGTGATTTTCCTCTGTGTTGTAAATCCTGCCTCTGTGATGTTAATAAAGGAGGATTGGTGGCAGTTGTATTAGTGAGGCAGGACTCAATCTGCAAGATTGGATCCTGTCTTGAGGCAATCTCTTGAGATATAAAAGAAATGAGCAGAGAGACAGGGGGATCTCATACCACCAAGAAAGCAGTGTCAGGAGCAGAACATGTCCTTTGGACTTAGGGTCCCTCTGTGGAGAAGCTCCTAGACTGGGGGAAGATTTATGAGAAGGCCAAAAGAGAGAGAAAGCCTTCGCCTGGAGCTGACGCCCTGAATTTGGATTTTAGTCTACTTTACTATGAGGAAATAAACTTCTCCTTGTTAAAACCATCCCCTTGTGGTTTTTCTGTTACAGCAGCCCTAGACAGCACTAAGACAGAATTGTCCAATGACACACATTTCTATCCTGCCTTGTGTTTGCTCATGTTCTCTTGCCTTCTGCAGGTGGACTATAACCCATTTGGTCCTTCTCACATAACCGTAGCATTTTTCTTGATATAACTAAAGTTACTTTATTTGTTACTTTCAAGAGCAGAATAATTTCCAAAATATGCCAGAGTATATGAGTTAGAGTGCCTTCATCTACTTTCATTTATTCACCTAGAGTTGGTTGAAAGAATATTTGGGGCTGTAGAGATGAAATGTGCTAATTCGATATATTTAAGCTGACTATTTTTGAATAATGTAAATATTTTATTTTTTAATGCTTTGCAGTATTGATTATAGATAGTGTCTGGGCTTTAACACCTAATTAAAATGGAGGTGCTTACTCTTAATTACGAGGCTATTTGGTGTGTCCGTTACCACTACGATGGATAAATCATTTGGAAGACATAGTACTTAATAACCTTTAACAAGATCTCAACTGTAATCTGTCAAAATTATTCCCTGAAATATCATTCTTCCTTGTGCTTAGGCTGCACATTTATATAGCAATGAAATGTTAACGACTCCTCAGAGGTTTGGCTGGGTTTTATTATTTTTTTTAGAAGGAACAATTATTATTCTAAGAACACAAGATTTACATTGGCTGGTTTATCCAAGGACCTCAACATTAGAGACTTCTCTAGATATCTAGAGTGATCCAGAGAAGGCATTTTGGGAAGGCTTTTGAAATTTCTTATTTTCTAAAGAAACCACATTGATGCTGATAACATAAAAAATGATTGAAATGTTTCTTCCTTGACTCTACTGTGTATGGACTTGTAACTTCCCTGAATTTCCTCACTTATCTCACAAAACCTTCATTGCTGTTTTCTTGACCACGTTGTTGTTGTTGTTGTTAGGTGCCATGGAGTGGCTTCCAACTCATAGTGACCCTATGGGCAACAGAACAAAACACTGCCCAGTCCTGTGCCGTCCTCACAATCGTTGTTATGCTGGAGCCTGTTGTTGCAGCCACTGTGTCAGTCCACTCATTGAAGGTCTTCATCTTTTGCGCTGATGCTCTACTTTACCAAGTATGATGTCCTTTTCCAGGCACTGGTTCTTCCTGATAACATGCTGAAAGTATGCGAGACAAAGCCTCGCTTCTAGTGAGCATTCTGGCCATAGTATTATTAAATGTGATCTATTTTATCTGATTATAACCTTTTGCCCGTAATGATCTATTTACCTTGCACCAGAGTAGATAGAGGTAATCCTTGGACTTTCTTTATAAATGTACCAAGTTTAGCCTTTGTGTGCAGTCTTCATCAACATTAGGCTTTATCTTCCCTGCCTATTTTTGTTCTTGATTTTCTCCAACAAGATCTTTGCAAGAGCTGGAACTTCTGTTATTGGAACACTTTCCAAATCTCTATCTGTGCCTTCCACAGATGTCTAAGTCTCTACTTGCTACCATGCTACTATGGGCAAGGTTTTTAAATCTCACTGAGTTTTGGCAGAAAGAGTATAACTTCTCCAATTGGTGCTACTTGAAAAGAGACTATCTCACTTCTCAGAAGCTTCTTAATTTTTCAACTGACTTTTTAACTGCTTGACTATTTGGTGTTCACATATGTGTGTCTTACACATGGACTTAGAACAAGTATTTAGATTACTCAGATTTCTTTCCTTTCATGTGAGTTTCGAGATGTCTTTCAGATAGCTAGGCTACAAGTGACCTCCAGATAAATTCACTAAATCAAAATATGTATGAATAACCCAAAGCACGTTTGTTTTGGCCACTCAACAGATGTATAATGGACTTAGACTCAAAATTTGGTTTTAATGTCAAGACTGATGATACCACACACAAACCAAGATGTTATGAAAAGTTTTATTACTCATATAATGAGACTTTCTGGGGAGAGCAGGGAGGCTCCCAAGTAGGTCCAAAAGTGGCTTGAGATCAGAGAAAGGAGAGACTTCCTTGGGGTTTTTATGGTGGTTAGAGGGTGGGGCTGGGACAAATGTTTCTGTGCGTATTTTGAACTTCCCATAAGTACCAAAGGACTTTCCTGCTAGCTTTACTGGATGTAGGGCAGGAGAAGAGAGAAGAGTGAGGTTTAAAAGCAGTCAGGAGCCAAACATTTAAAAAAAAGATGGAGTCAGACTCTTTATTATAATATTATACTTGTTATGGATTGAATTGTATCCCCCCCAAAAATGTGTGTGGCTAGGCTGTGATTCCCAGTATTGTGTGGTTGTCCTCCATTTTGTGATCTGATGTGATTATCCTATGCGCTGTAAATCCTAACCTCTATGATGTTAATGGGATCCCTGGTGGTGCAGTGGTTAAGGGTTCGGCTATTAACCAAAAAGTTGGCAGTTTGAATCCATCAGACACTCCTTGGAAACTCTATGGGGGCAATTCTACTCTGTCCTATAGGGTCCCTATGAGTCAGAATCCACTCGGTGACAATGGTTTTTTTTTTTTTTTTTGTATGATGTTAATGAGTCAGGATTAGAGGCAGTTTTATTAATAAGGCAGGACTCAGTCTACAGGATAAGGTTGTATCCTGAGTCAATATCTTCTGAGATATAAAAAAGAGAAGCAAATAGAGAGAAGGGGGACCTCATTATCACCAAGAAGAGCCAGGAGCACATGCATCCTTTGGGCCCAGGGTCCCTGCCCTGAGAATCTCCTAGACCAGAGGGAGGTTGATGACAATGGCCTCCCCCAGAGCTGACAGAGAGAAAGCCTTCCCCTGGAGCTGGCACCCTGAGTTTGGACTTCTATCCTCCTAAACTATGAGAAAATAAGTTTCTGTTTGTTAAAGCCATCCACTTGTGGTATTTCTGTTACAGCAGCACTAGATAACGGAGACACTTGTATAAACACATACTAAACATTTGAATTATTTCTCAGACCTCTGCCTCAGAACTAAGAGCAGGAATATGGGTAAAACTCATAATCTTTACCCCAAAATTATACCAATTTCTAGAACTAAGGCTCTAAAAAGTTAACTCTTTTTATTTAACCTTCCATATTTTCCATATTGGTTGATTTCACCTACCAAATTAGATGTTAATAATTAATTCATATTTCCAATTTTAAACCAAGGGATATAAAACTAATTGTTAGTGCTTCTCATCAGCTTGAGTTGATTTAATTCTTTCAGGGCCAATGAAACATTATTTGTGTTAACATCTTTAGTCTTAACATGGAAAGGAGAGATGGTTTCCTCCTGGAAAATTTCTGAACTGTTAAAATCTCAATTACAAAGTGGCTAATATTTAATATTAGTCCCTGTTTTGTATGTGAGAAAACAGGCAAGGCATAGGAGTAGTGAGTAACTTGTTCAAGTTCACATAACTAGGAGAAGGCACAGGGCCAAAAACAGAGGAGATAAAGAGAGTAGATTGCTATCATTATGAATAATTAGAATTCTAACCTAGGAAAAGAAGAGTTCAAAGCTGTGTTTAAAACTTTGCAGAGTCACTTTAGTTGTCCAAATATACATTAATTAAATTAAGACTAGGGACAGTACTGTGGGGTAAACCCAAAAACTAAACCCAGTGCCATTGAGTCAATTCCGACTTATAGTGACCCCATAGGACAGAGTAGAACTGCCCCATAGAGTTTCCAAGGAGTGCCTGGTGGATTCAAGCTGCTGACCCTTTGGTTAGCAGCCATAGCACTTAACCACTGTGCCATCAGAGTTTCCACCGTGGAATAGTTGTTAGAAATAGTCTTCGCCGTACAACTCATTGTCCTCTACACAACATCCATGTGACAAAATCTCTCACTGGTTAGAGCTTGGCCTTCTTTGACAGACTGATGGTTTCTCCTTGCAGGTGAGTAACTCCACTTGGTTGATCTGTTCCCCTTCATCGCCTGGGAAGCAGTGTTAAATTCACCTGCCTGGTCATTGCAATTATATTCATCCTTGTGGTTGGAACATTTGACTTTTTTTTTTAAATCAAAGTCTACTTTTTCCCCCTTTAATGTCATTTTCTTTTTTGAATCACATGATTTTGGTAAAATAAATACAAAAATGAACCACACAAGTCCACCCAAGTTCAGTAAGTCCCATCATCCATCTGCTTCACAGTGATGGTGGCCTCCTAGGTGATAAATGTGAGAGCTAAGGAGATGAATCTCATGCCCCCCTCCATCAACAAATGCTATTTCATTCTTAGGTGTTCTAACATAGGAAGGGAATCACTATTTTTCACAAGACAGAGGAAAAGCAGAATTACTGGGTGATGGACTTCCTCAAGGGGGATATTGGCTTTGAGGCTGGTATTGACAAAGCCCTCGGTAATCCTGACCCTTTCTGCTTGAGTACTATTGCTGTATTGAAGAGATCCCTTACCTTCTGCTTTTTAAGCTGTCTTTCTCTTCGTGTGCTCCTGAACCTGAGTTGGTCCTTCATTGGTAACATGTGACTACGATCCAAAAACACAAAGCAAGATGGGCGGAACAGACAACTGCTTGAAATACCTATTTCAACATGTTGTTCTCTTCCCTAAAGGGCACAGCAGATTCTGTGAAAATACCAAACATTGGTGAGCTATTGATGAAAAACAAAATGATTGGTTCACTTATTTTCTCAATAAAAATCTGACTACTTCTACTAAAAGTCAAATTCCTGCTTGTTTCTTCATTATACCTGATGAAATACAATAGCTACTAATACTAACATTTCGACCACTTTAATATCTGCCACGGAGTGGCCCAGTGGTTAAGAGCTACTCCTGCCAAACAAAGGTTGGCAGTTTGAATCCACCAGTTGCTCCTTGGAAACCCTATAGGGCAGTTCTACTCTGTCCAGTAGAGTTGCTATAAGTCAGAAACAGCTTAACGGCACGTAACAACAACATCTGCCACACACTGTACTAAATACTTTATATGTATTTCACTTAATCCTCTGAGTAATCCTTTGAGGTGTTATTTCCATTATTATCTTATTTTCAGATACTGAAACGAAAGCACAGAATATTATCTATTATCTTCCCTCTCCCCACCCCCAGGTCATATACCCAATAAGTAGAAGAGCGAGACAGACTCTAAATTCCTAAATCTGAGGTCTTATCCACTTATTAAATGACATCTAATCTCAAACTATTCTTAACTACTCAACTATACTTTAAGTCATTCCCAAAGAATCAGGGCTATGATCTAAATTCAATTGCATTGCAGTATCATGTATGAACAATGTTCATTAAAATTGCCCATGTCATTTCTTCTTCCTTGCTCTGGAAAATTCCCAGTCACCCTTCAAGGCCACAAATCCCTTGTCAGAGAAGCCTACCCCTACAGACAGTGTGCACTGCCCTGTATTCTGTGCTTTCTAAGCACCTTGTGATAGAACTTAACTCTATAGTTACAAGACTTTGAGGAAGCTTAACTATTTGCCTCATGCAGGGACTCCTTCAAGAAGCCAGACTGTTCTATTTCTTTGATAACTTGTTGTTGTTAGATATTGTGGAGTCAGTTCTGACTCATAGCGACCATATATACAACAAGACAAAACACTACCCAGTCCTGTGCAGCCATCACAATCCTAGCTATGCTTGAGCCCATCATTGCAGCCACTGTGTCAATACACATACCAAAAACCAAACCCATAGCCATCTAGTCGATTCCGATTCATAGTGACCCTATAGGACAGAGTAGAACTGCCCCATAGGGTTTCCAAGGAGTAGCTAGTGGATTTGAACAGCCAGCTTTTGGTTGGCAGCCAAACTCTTAACCACTGTCTTAATCCATATAAAACCAAACCAAACCCATTGCCGTCGAGTTGATTCTGACTCATAGCGACCTTATAGGACAGAGTAGAACTGCCCCATAGAGTTTCCAAGGAGCTCCTGGTGGATTTGAACTTCTGACCTTTTGGTTAGCAGCTGTAGCACTTAACCACTACACCACCAGGGTTACCTCAATCCACATAAAAAAAAAAAAAACCTAAATATATTTTTCTTGAATAAATACACTTATATTCTTCAAAAAAAATAAAATGGCCATTCTGGGAAGAAATTCAGAGAAAGGACTAGATAGTGCATAATGCATATACTTTTGGGAGCAAAAGGAAGAATAAATTCAGATAATTCATGTATAATTAGAATAAATTATATCTCAAATAGATGGCAGGATATACATATTTCTTAACCTAGAGCAATACACCTCTGAAGAAAACATCCCCCACAAGAGCAGAATTCTCCAGAATGCCCTTTCCATTCTTTATAATATTTGAGCTCCTGCACAGTACTCTGCTCTTCATCGAGGTAAGGTCCCCTGTGTGGAAGCCTTCCCGGATCACATCAAACGCCAACACTGACATCTACTGGATATGTGTACTGCCCACAGCTAAAAAGAAAAAGTGCACAAGAACCAGATGGAAACAAACAACTACAACAAACAGCTGCCTGAAAACTGCCTCAAAACCCAAAGGACTCATATACCAAGAAAAGATGAACTTGAAAAATCTCAGGCATTTGTTTTATTAAGAATATAATTTTGGCAAATTTTTGGAAATAAACATGGCCATAAATTTATGAGTTACTAATTCTTGTATGTTACTGTCTTAGGCTGCCTTCTCTAGAGAAGCAAAACCGGTGCAGCGTGTAAGTAGATACACAGAGAGAGAGATTTATAGAAAGGAAATGGCTCACTCGGTTGTAGAGGCTGGAAAGTCCCAAGTCCGTGGGTCAGGCTGAAGGCTTCTCTTGACTCACATAGTCACAGGGGCTGGCGAATCCAAGACAGGAAGGTCAGATAGGAGGCCTCTGGCTCACAAGCTGTGGAGGCCGATGAATCCCAAGATGGGCAGGTAAGATGGCAGGTCCCCAAAACTGGAGGTCAGATGAACAGGAGCCAGCTGCAGGATCCAGAGCAAGCAAAAGCCAGAGAGCCTTCTCAGAAAGCTCACCTATATTGGACACAAGCCACACCCCCAAGGAAACTCCCTTTCAACTGATTGGCTGTTCACAGCAGATCTCATCAGGGAAGTGAACGCAGTATATCAGATCTCATTATAAAGGTGATTACATCGTTAAAAAGCCAAACTACATCATAACTACCAAACCACTGAGGATCATGGCCCAGCCAAGTTGACACACAACCTCAACTATCAAAAAAAAACCTGTTGCTGTCTGAGTCACTTCCGAATCATAGCAACCCTATAGGACAGAATACAACTGCCTGGTAGGGTTTCCAAGGAGCGGCTGGTGGATTCGAACAGCCAACCTTTTGGTTAATAGCCGAGCTGTTTAACCACTGCACCACCAGGGCTCCTTAACCGTCTCCAAACCAAACCCATTGCCGTCGAGTCAGTTCTGACTCATAGCAACCCTATAGGACAGAGTAGAACTGCCCCATAGAGTTTCCAAAGAGCGCCTGGTGGATTTGAACTTCCTACCTTTTGGTTAGCAGCGGTAGCTCTTAACCACTATGCCACCAGGGTTCCCTTAACCATCACAGTTAGCCTTAATAAATCTGAAACAAGTATTGTTGTTTTAAAGCAAAATAAGATATATCTCTGCAAGTAGGGAGTCAATTAACTTCCACCTCTCATTTGATGAATACTCTCTGTATCATAGAAAATGCTAAACCACTTCGAGACCTTAATTTTCATAGATGTGGGGAACACAGTCTGGCTAGGGGCTTGTGTTCTTCTGCCCATTCTCCTGAGCTTCCTTTCCGCTGGCTGGCTTGTAGCACTAATTAGGTGTTTGGGGAATAGTCAAACTGAAGAAGAACACACTTTCCTACATTTATTTGTAAATTTTAGGTATAATCAGACACAAAATGTTTATTTCTACATTTATTTTTCCAGTAAAAGAAAAAAGTCTGAGAATTAGGAAAACAATTTTTTTTTTTAAATAAAAACCGCATATTTGAACCTTTTATCTGTAAAAATTAACTCCTACTGTTCTCATAAAGGAAACCTGGTGGCATAGTGGTTAAGTGCTACGGCTGCTAACCAAAAGATCAGCAGTTCAAATCCACCATCACTCCTTGGAAACTCTATGGGGCAGTTCTACTCTGTCCTATAGGGTCGCTATGAGTCGAAATCGACTCGATGGCAACAGGTTTGGTTTTTTGGGTATGGTTCTCATAAGAGTCCTCCATATTAAGAGATTTTTTTTTCCTAAATTTAACTCATAATTTTTGCTACTTGGGGAAATAAGGTATTTATTTTGTCCCTTTTTGTTTTTTCATCTTTACATTGTGAAATGCGACAAGTATATAAAATACAAATATACAGATTAATAAATTCTAATAAAATTTGTACCACCAACAGATCAAGCCCTGGAACATTGCCAACATGCCTTAAAAAGGCTACTTAAAAAAAAAAAAAAACTGTCTACCCAACCCAACCACCCACTGCCGTCCAGTCGATTCCGACTCATAACGACCCTACAGGACAGGGTAGAACTTTGATATTCTTTAGATTTCCCTTAAGTATTATTGAATAGGAAAATTAATAACAGACCTTTTCTTTGATTTTAAGATTTTTCTTATCCATGAAACCCAATATTAACAGCCTGACCCAAACTGCAAAAGCCTGCCAGAAACTGCTCAATTGCAATGTAAATTTATCTTATCCTTCTAGAAAAGGATAGTCGTCAAACCATTGTCTCCTAATTTAAATCTCAAAAAACCTCATTGCCCTCAAGTGGATTCCAACTCACAGAGATCCTATAGGACAGAGCAGAATGGCCCCATAGGGTTCCCACAGGTGGGTGAAGGGCCAAATTATTAGGAACCAGGCCAGAAGTAACCTGACATCAGTTGATCTCAGTAAAGGAGACAGGCAGGGTTGGATCCATCAAGTTAAGATTAGCCAATGGTTCATCTATGTTTCTCCCCCCCTTTTCTTTATAAGCCCCATTATACCTAGATTCTTAAAGCCATTTGCTTTTTCTGGAATCAAAAATGGTCTATCTATACGCACATAGAATAACTGCTCAGAATAAACCTCATGTTCAAATTTCAGTGAGTTTTGGTTATTTTTAACAGTATACATCTCTAAACACTAAAGTTTTCCTGGGAGTTTAATTTCTTGTAAATGGGGTCACACTGCATGTTTTCTTTTATGTTTGGTCTTATTCAGTTGACCTGCTGTGAGTTTTGTCCTTGTGGTTGCACGTAGCCGTAATTTGTTCATTTTTACTGTTCAATATTATTCCATTTTATGAACATATAACCAATGTTTATCCAATTTATTGGTCTTGCTTCTAATGCTTCAGTGAACATTCATTTTTACGTCTGTCGGGGCATACTCAGGTATTTCTGTTGGACATAAACCTGATGGTGGATATGCTGGGTCATAGGTTATGTGGGTCTTTAATTTCAGTAAGAAACACCAAGCCAATTTATATAAAGTGATTGTACCGTTTGTACTCTAAACAGCAGCATGTAAGTCTTTCAGTTGCTCCATGTCCTTGTCAACACTTGATATGGGCAGGCTTTTTCATTTTAGCAGTTGGGGTGGGTGTGTGGTAGTATCTCATTTTGCTTTTAACTTTCATTTCTCTGATTACTAATGAGACTGTAACCTCTTTAAATATTTAATGTCCATTTGAATGTCCTCTTTTATGAGGTACATGTACAAGTGTCTTTGACATTTCCTAATGAGTTGTCAGTCTCTTTCTTACAAATTTCTACAAGTGCTTTATAAAATCTGTCCATATGCCCTTTGTTGGTTATTTATGCTGCAAACACCCTCTTCCACTCGATGGCTTGCCTTTTCAATCTTTTTTCTTGTTGTTGAGAATATATACAGCAAAACATACACCAATTCAACAGTGTCTACATGTACAGTTCAGTGACAATTATTACATTCCTCCATTTGTGTATCCATTCTCACCCTCCTTTTCTGAGTTGTTCCTCTCCCGTTAACATACATTTACTGCTCCCTAAGGTTTCTACAGGATGGCACAGTGGCTAAGAGTTTGGCTGCTAACCAAAAGGCCGACAGTTTGAATCCACCAGCTGCTCCTTGGAAACCTTATGGGACAGTTCTCCTCTGTCCTATAGGATGGCTATGAGCCAGAATCAACTTGAAGGCAAGAGATTTTAAGTTTCCTATCTGATCTTTCGAGTTACTGTTATCAACTTGATCCCATGTAGATAATTCTTAAAAGAGCATAATGCTCAAGGCAGATATTTTTTACTAGTTAAGCTAAACTATTGTTTGGTTTTAAGAAGACTTCAGGAGATATTTCTGGCTTAAAATTTAAAGATTATCTGAGGGCAATAGTTTCAGGGATTCATCCAAACTTCATGGTTCCAGGATGCCTGGTGTCCATGAGAATTTGAAATTCTGTTCTGCATTTTTCCCTTTTCAATCAGAATTCTTCTATGGAATCTTTGATCAAAATATTTAGTAATGGGTAGCTGGGCACCATCCATTCTGGTCTCAAGGCAAGGGAGTCACTTATATAAAAAGATAAGAAAAGGTAAATGTATAGAGAACAAAGTTTATTAGTGGTTACCAGGGATTGCAAGGAAGGGGGAAGTGGAAGGTTAACAGTGATGGAAATATCACGTTGATTAAGGGTAGGGTTGCACAGCCAATTATTGTAATTGCTGTCAATAAGTTGTACACATGTGAAAAGTTGAATTGGCAAAAGTTGTGTGATAGATATATTTACAACAACAATGACAAAAATAAGTAGCTGCTGAGACTGATAAGTACAACCAAAAACCTCGTGGGACTTGGCAATGGATTTTATCCCTATAGTAGCCATGACTATGGACCTTTCAGATCTCCTGTTGTGGGAAGTTTAATTGACTAACAGTCCCAGCAGTTGTCCTTCTGGACCCACCACCAAATTTGTACGAAGACTTCGCTTCTCATGGAGACTCCCACTCAGTGAATGAGCATGCAAGGCCCATTACAGCACGAAGTGGGACTTCTTTCGTGGTCCACGTTGGCTTGGAGATGTGTTCGATTGGCTGGAACCATGCTGGAGTTTGAAACTTTTCTGACCCTAGTCTCCTTCCTTCCCCCTTTCCTTCACAGGTATCAGACCTACAGGACAATCTGAAGGCTCTACTCATCTTCTCTTGGCCCCTCCCCAATAAGTCTCAAAACTGTTTAGTCCATCTTGGCATCTGCTTCCTAGATGCTCCTAAGTAATATAATACCTATACTCATAGTCCTGATTCAGACCATCATCATGTCTCATAAGCAATAGCTGATTTTCTACTTCCAGCTTTGCTTTCACAAATCCTCTGCCAATGGCAACCAGTGTGTTCCATTTGTCCGTAGCTTCCCTCTGAATGTATAAGCTCTTTATTGAGGCCCATAAGACTTCTATGATCCCATTCCAGCCTCCCCCAGTTTTTTAATTTGTCCCTCTGTATCTCATGTTTTATGCAATAATGACATCAAACTTGTTGCAGTTCTTGAACATAGAGAAGGAACCCTGGTGGAACAGTGGTTAAATGTGGGCCACTAGCCAAAAGGTTGGTGGTTCTAACCCACCAGCCACTCCCTGGGAGAAAGATATGGCAGTCTGCTCCCATAAAGATCTAAAAAAAAAAAAAAACCCAGTGCCGTCGATTTCAGCCTTGGGAACCCTATGGGGGAGATCTACTTTGTCCTACAGTGTCCCTGTGAGTCAGAATTGACTCGTTGGCAATGGGTTTGGTTTTTGAGCATAGATTGATTTGGATTAATCATTGTTCTCAATGTCTACCACAGTGTCTGATACAGGTTATACATTCTTATATGAGAAAGGACAGGAAAAAATGAAAGAAAAGGGGGAGGGAGGAAGGAAGGGACAGAGGAAGGAAATAAAGTAATATGAATTCAAATTCTTTTCTTCCACAGTCTCTTATGATGTTTAAACTTCGTTAACTATAGAATGAAAAGTTTTATCTCTTACTCAGGGGTTGTTAAATTTGCAGCGAACAGGTGGGAAAATTGTTTATAAGGGAATGGAGTGGCTTCCCAGGCCCCTTTAAATCATATCAAACAAAGTAATTGTTCAAAAGGACTCTGCTGGGAGCCGAAAGAGAGACTACAATAGTGCTGGGCACTCAGAGCCTTATGAGATACTATGCAGGGAACAGGGAGGAAGAAAAGGAAATCAACTAATTAAAACAAGATAAATCTGTTAGGAAGCATTTTCCGGTCATAGGTGTATATTCTGTACAAATCACTGTCCACTGCAATTCTTATAATTGTTCACAAGTAAATGGGTTCTATTCCTCCTGTGCTCTGCTGTTGATGATAATTAACACAGGCTGGAGCTGCCTGGGAGATGAAACAAAACCATAAATAAGAAACAGTTCAGCAGATGGTAGGAAATGGCATTAGCATGCCAGGCTACAGACTTCCAAGTTCAGACTTAGAAATATTTTAAAGAATGGAGAAAGATTGTAAAGGTATGTTCTCTCTTTTGGTACAGACTATAAGAAATTGATCATAAGGTTTACCATATATCCCAGAATATTCATTCCTACCTTCTCCTTTCCATAGGTAATGAGTTAGATAATCACATTTTTTTATATTCAAAAAGAGAGAGTAGTTTTAATAGAACGCATTCAAAACTACTCTACAGTGTAGTTCAACTGCTCTGTGGTTCAGAGTGGGGTGTTGGCTGGGAAACACCAGCTGAGTTCTCCATACTATTTTTTTAAAAGAAAGGAAAGCATTGAGATTCTGTCCACCTTTCTAAATACTCAGCGGTTGCCTTGTTTTCACAGCTTGAAAAGCAGAGTTTGATAGAACATCCCTGATCTGCATTTTCAGTCAGGGATAGGTGATAGATTCAATGAAAACCCAAGTGAACAGACATTCCAGCCACTCCTAGCAGCCCTATAGGACAGAGTAGAACTACCCCAAACGGTTTCCAAGGAGTGGCTGGTGGATTCCAACTGTTGACTTTCTGGTTAACAGTTCAGTTTTAAACCACTGTGACATCAGGGCTCCATTCCAAAAAAAAACAAACCTAACCCGTTGGGTGGACTCCGCCTCATGGTGACCCTATGGAACAGAGTAGAGCTGCCCCATACGGTTACCAGGGAGCGTCAGGTGCATTTGAACTGCCAACCTTTTGTTTAGCAGCTATAGCTCTTAACCACTGTGCCACCAGGGCTCCATTCAAGCAAGCCACAGTGCCTACTAAATATGAAATATGGTGCTAGGCACTGGTGCCACACAAAGGCGAATAAGAAAGCACCTGTCTCTGCGGAGGTCCAGATGTATAAACAACAAACCTGTAATAGCAAACAGCACAAAACTTAGTACTGAAATGGAGATAAAAGCAATCTGTTGTGAGAAAATAGAGATGGAAATAATTAATGTCACCTCCAGGGTGTCAGGAGGGAAGAGTAGAATGCTGCTGGATGCAACAGAGTTTAATCTGGCAGGAACGATGAGTCAGCACTCAACAGCATAAACTAAAAACAATTAAAAAATAAAAAACTAAACCTGTTCAACGTTGAGTCTATTCCAACTCATAGCGTCACTGAAGGACACAGTAGAACTGCCCCACAGGGCTTCCAAGGCTGTAATCTTTACGGAAGCTGACTGCCACATCTTTCTTCAAGGAGTGGCTTATGGGTTCGAACCAACAACCTTTCGGTTAGCAGCCGAGTGCTTAAACACTGCACCACTGGGACTCCTTATTCAATAGCATAGGTAGCTAGAAAGGGTATGTGCCAAGGTGATGGTGTGCCAGCTTTACTCCATTCAGACCCCTGCTCAGTTGTCACCAGTTCCCTGGTTAATCTAGTTACCCAGCCAGCACATCTGTGGAAAGTATGTCGAGTACATTTTCTTGGCTTTTTCAATAAAATCATAATGATCATAATTTAACCAGTCCTGCTAACTCAAGGTATCTTTTGGAATGGGGGTATGTGAGGAGATAAACACCTTAATAGACCAATAGTTGGATAAAATAACTTAAAATAGTGATATTTGCTATAAAGAAAATATAAACAGGGGTAATGTAATCACACAGAAATGAATTATAATTTTAGAGGTTATACTTAGGGGTTTTTATAAATATCCTATGAGTATCCTTCCCTAAGGAGTTCCTGGTGGCACAAACAGTTAAGTGCTTGACAACTAACCAAATGGTTGGAGGTTCGAACTCACCCATAGTTACCTCAGAAGAAAGGCCTGGCAATCTTCTTCATAAAGGTCACGGTTTGAAAACCCTATGGGGCTCAGTTCTACTCAGACACATATGGGGTCACCACAAGTTAAAACTGACTCGATAGCAACTTCTTTTGCTTGTTTCTTCTTCCTTAAAACAATACACATGTTTCACTGACTTAGTAAGATGCTTATACAACCTTTCAACTAACAGTGGCAGGTAAAGTCCATGCTTCATTAGATGTTTTAATACTCTGAATCTGGCAAATTGACTTACTGAAAGGCAAAAATGATCTAAGAAATAATTTAAATGAATTCAAAGTAAAACATTGAAGGAATCAGGTGAGAAGAATAATAAAAGTTTACTAAAAAAAAAAAAAAAAAACTATAATTTTTTAAAAACCAAGAAAATTAGTCTTCTGTAATCCTGCCACTAAAACCACTTTCCTATGTCATTAAATAATTTTGGGGGGGGGGAGGGGGATGGGGTAAAAAGTTTTTTGAATGGATAACTGTCCATAAAACTTTATTTAGTCATTCTCTAAATATTGAAATGTTGGTTGTTTCTAGGTTTTGCTATTAGGGACTATGCTGCAATGAACATACTTTTACATATTCATTTCAAAATTCACATTAATTTTTAATGATAAAGTGAGTTGGATAATGAGTTATCACATCATTGTATTTAAGAAGAGAGAGTAGTTCTCATTTGATCATATTCTAAATTACTTATGGCACAGTTAAGGTTGGAACTGTATGGTGCAGTGAATGAATTAAAATGGCCCTTCTAGCCACAGTCTTTGCAACTTTTACCAAATGACTGGGTGGGTGCTTGTGTCCCACCAAGGGGATAGGTGGGACCATGCAAATAAGGTGTACAGTTTTGTCATCCCAATAGGCTTAAAATGAGCCATCCCAGAAGGGGGAAGGGAAGGTTTCAACACCACCAAGAAAGAAGAGCCAGGAGTGGAGCACGTCCTTTGGACCTGAGATCACTGCACTGAGAACCTCCTAGATGCGGGAGACAGAAAGAGCTGTAACATGCAAGACAGAGAGAGAAGGCAGAGGCAGCAGAACCAGAACAAAGAAGGAGAGCTGTAACACCAGAGATGGCAAAAAGCAGCAGCAGGGAAACAGTGGCAGCAGAGGCAGCAGTACCAGGAGACTGGTGGGAGACTGTGCAGCAGGGTTTCCCAGCCTGCCGAGTGAGAAAGCTGAGCACCTTTGGGCAAGAGGCTTACTGGTGGATTTAACTGCAGAGTTAAAGGGCTTTGTAACACTTGCCCAAGTAGTGCAGAGGCCGAAGGGGCCAAGAGGCGGAGGGGCCAGAGAGAGGTATGCCTGAGAGGAGGCTGTCCTGATGGAAGAACTGTATCCTGAGTGTTCCTGAATCTGAATTGTAACCTGTTACTTCTCCAATAAACCTCTTAACTGTGAGCATGGTCTGAGAGTTCTGTGTGGCCACTGCAACAAATTATTAAACCCAGCAGAGAAGCAGAGAGTGCCATGAGAGGAATGGTTGGTGTCAGAATTGGTAACAAAGTTGGAGAGGAGATGTGTCTGACCTCCGTCTCATAGCAATCAGCCTTGGGATACTGACCTTGTTCTCCTTCCCCCTTGTGAAATTAGAGGAGGTCAGATGCCCCCACCATGCCATGGGAAGTAGAAAATACTAGATCAGAATGTATTTCAGATGAAATTTAAATATTGTAGATGTCTTGTTTTAATCATTGCACTGTGAAGGTCTTGCTATCCATCTTTGTATCTTAGAGCTTTGTATGGTGCCTGGCACATAGTTAGATTCTTAACTCATATTAAGCTGAGTCAGTGCCCATTTAAGCATCTAAAATAACATGTAATAAAAATGATATAGAAATATATTAATGTCACCCACATGTTACTTGCAACATTATTTTGGTAACTCTGTAATAAAAACACATTAAGAACCTTGTTTAATGGCACAGTTTCATGATGATTAATGCATCCATCCTATTACTCGATCTTGAACAGTTTAAATAAGAGGCAATTCAAACGGTTAAGCTGCATCTGAACTGTCACTTTCAACTTGACATGGATTAGGTGTGGTTTGTGATCGAATCACGTTGGAACAAGAACTATATTAAGAAATAAAATTTTTCAGAACAAGTCAAGAAGTACTTGGTTCTATTTTTGAAATGCTCACTGTGTGTGAAGTAATGAACAGGGTCTATTGTGGTATTAACTTACAGGAAGATAAAGTTTCACTACTCAACAGGAAGGGCAGAACTACAGATAATACAAATTGGTAGAGAGAGTGTCCATTGCTACTTTGCAATGACTAAGGACAAGGACTAAGACAAAAAGTTAAAGATTAAAAAAAAAAAAAAGAACATTGCCATTGAGTTGATCCCAACTCATTGCGACCCTATACGACAGAGTAGAACTGCCCCATAGAGTTTCCAAGGAGCACCTGGTGGATTCAAGCTGCTGACCTTTCGGTTAGCAGCTGTAGCTCTTAACCCCTATACCACCAGGGTTTCCGGTTAAAGATTAAGTGCGCTAATTTACAAAATGAATAATAATATAAGACCAATTACAGGTACCATGTTTATCAGTTGCTTACTATGTCTCAGGCACTGTTCTAAGCACTTTTTATTCATTAACCCAGTGGTTCCCAGGTTGCACCCATAGCAATGAAATCAGAATATCTGCAGGTAGGAACCAGGCACCAGTACTTTTTATTTATTTTTTTGGTGTTTTATATCTAAAATTGTGTTTTAGATGAAGGTGTACAGAGCAAATTAAGCAAAATCAAATCAGGGGCCGCCGAGTCGATTCCAACTCATAGTGACCCTATAGGACAGAGTAGAGCTGCCTCATACGGTCTCCAAGGAGCAGTTGGTGGATTAGAACTGTTGACCTTTTGGTCAACAGCTGAACTCTTAACCACTGTGCCACAGAACACATCAGTTTCTCATTAAACAAATAATACATGTATTGTTTTGTGACACTGGTTACCAACCACATGATGTGTCAACACCTTTCCCTTCTCAGCCTTGGGTTTCTCATTTCCATTCGTCCAGCTGTCCTGTCCGTTCCTGCCTTCTTGTCCTTGCCCCTGAGCAAGTGTGCCCGTTTAGTCTCGTATACATGGTCGAGCTACCTGTATTATTGTTTGTTTTATGGGCCTGTCTAATCTTTGGCTGAAGGGTGAACCTCAGGAGTGACTTCAGTACTCAGCTAAAAGGGTGTCCAGGGGCACCAGTACCGTTTAAAAGTTCCCATATGATCCCAATGTGCCAGAAACTGTGGGAAGCAGGGTGTCAGCTCACTTAATTGCCTCAACAACCCTGCAGGCTAGATATTTTTGTTACCATTTCTATTTTATTAAGGTGGAAAATGAGTCACCAGGAAGTGAAGTAACTTGCTGAGGTCTAAGAAGATGGTGAGACACGTACCCAGGTAGTTCGATTCCAAGGCCCCTGATCTTAACTACTGCAGCGCCTCTCCAGTGTTTGAATGCCATTTCTAATGAGTAGCTTTGAGTTTTATGAGTTTAAGGAGCTTTTTAAAGCACATTCAAAAATGATAACTTTAGGAGATAATAATCTATTCCTATAAATTAATAAACCAAAACCAAATCCATTCCCACTGAGTCGATTCCGACTCATAGTGACCCCATAGGACAGAGTAGAACTGCCCCATAAGGTTCCCAAGGACCAGCTGGTGGATTCAAACCTGGCCTTCTCCTGTAAACAAATCCTGTCTACATGGCCATTCTTGGTCTTAACTGTCCTCGTTCAAGCAATCTGCTTTCCATATAACGCGGAGGTAAACACCGAACTCTGCTACGGCGACTGTGCGTCCAGTGCCAAACGGATTGCCTGAACCAAGCTCTTGGCCCTGGAGAGTCTCCCAACGGATGTGGGACCCTATGGAGAACATGCTTTTCTCTGTGGCTGCTTGCTTATTCCCCACGAGCAAAACGGTGCCCGCTACAGTGAAATCACGTAGTGGGGTCACTGACGTCTCCAATCCAAAGATGAAGTCTAACTCCATCTCTGAGCACTTCTGTTCCAAGTTCAGGTATGCAATATGTCAGGCTCCACCAAGAGCTGCGTTCGAAAGTGGCAGTTAAATATACACAATTATCAGGTTATTCCTCATCTGTTGGACAGGAAATTGTGCCTTGTCATTGTGAAACCCAGTGAAGGAGAAAGGAACTGAGCACCCGTGATTAAGACATTTCTAAAAGACCCAGTTAGGTCACCAACTGTAACAGATTTCATCTTTCTGGGTATTATTCTACCACTGCTTCCCCCCCACCCCCGCCGCCTCCCCACCCCAAAATGGTAACTTTAATGGCAGGCTATTTTCCCCAACATTTAATTAGCAAAACATTACATGGACAAAGAAAAAGCTCATGTGACAAAAGGGGTGAGAACTATAGGTCTGGGTCTGTGAAGAGGCAGAAGGCATAAAGGAGCACAGTGCTGCCATCTTGGAACCCTGGTGGCACAGTGGTTAAGAGCCACGGCTGCTAACCAAAAGGTCAGCAGTTCAAATCCACCAGGCACTCCTTGGAAACCCTATGGGGCAGTTCTACTCTGTCCTTTAGGGTCGCTATGAGTTGGAATTAACTTGACCACAATGGGTTTGGGTTTGGTTTGGCTGCCACCTTGACTGCTGGGCCCCCCATGGGGCAGGTGTAGGACAGGCCAGCTGAGGTAAAGGGTGTCCAGTTAAGTGCAGACACTAGGGAAGTTTGGCAGTAGGGCCGGGAGAAAGGAGAGTTCTGTAGCCCCCAGGACATGCCTGGCTATAGCTCTGCTTTTCTCAGAGGATAAGGCCCCCTGAGAACGTGGAGTCTGACTCCTGAGGAGTCTGGAGGGGAACCTGTGGCCCAGTGTGCAGGGGCCCTGGGCACAGCCACAGTCTGAGGGTAACTTCAGATGCACCAGCCCACCCCAAGGGCCGCTGGTGTGCCCAGGCTCCCTTCTGGGGTGGCTGGGGTCAACCATTTCAAGGTCAAAGTGTAGAGACCAGGCCAAGGCTGGCAATGCCACAAGGGTCACTTTAAAATCATCCCAATGAAGCCCAGTTTTTTTTTTTTTTTTTTGACAGATCAAGAGGGTTTAAAACAAATCCTTTGACATTCGAATCTATACATTTTCACATTTTGACCCTCTTTATGTTGTCAGTACAGATTTTGAACATTTAAAATGGCTATGTTCTGGGCTTTCAAAAGTTCCCAATTCTTGAACAATATCCTAACGCAACATTTTCTCCAGAAAATACACTGGAGTACCTCAAATATTAAAGTGACTACTTCAGACTCTTTAGAGAATTGAATAATAAAGAGAAAAATAATAAGATCCTGTGGCTAAGGGGATTCTCCTACAGGTTTGACTAGTTCCTGCATGAGGGCAAAAAAAAAAAAAACCCAAAACAACCCAAACCCGTTGCCATTAAGTCCGACTCATAGCAACCCTACAGGATAAAGTAGAACTGCCCCATAGGGTTTCCAAGGTGCAGCTGGTAGATTCAAACCACGGACTTTTGGTTAGTAGCCTGAGCTCTTAACCACCGTGCTACCTGGGTGCCATAAAAATGTAGCTAATCTTCAAAAGTGTGCCTCAGAAAAATCAGGCTTGTTAGATCTTACTGACCTGTGGGGTCATTCCAAAGTGCAAACTCCATGAGTGCCAAAGGTCTATAACGGAATAACAGCTCTAGAAAATGATTTTGTTCCCCAAATGAGAAAGAATAAACTAATGGCTTCTAAGAGAAGCTCCCATCCTGTAGGCTGAGGACCCCTAGTGATCCCTGTAGGAATAACTGCCTTGTCCTTAAAGGGAATAGTGTCTCCCACACCACTTTTCAGGTGCCGTGTATATGACGTATATGCAGATATGATTAACAATATACACATTCATCTAAAGCACTGCAAAAATTACAGTGACTTTTTGCTATTGCATTTTTATTTCCAATTAAAAGATACCCAAAATCCTTTTTACTAACCGGAAAAAGCTACATGCTTTTGACGTTCATCAAAAAGTTTGTGAACCCCAGCTTTAGAGCATAATCTCCCGGGCAGCCACTCTGTTTTTGAGAACTGGAACCTAAAAACTGTTGATCCTACCAAGAACACCACAAATGTCCTATATAACTCAGCCAGTAATACAGTTGTATTAATTAAAAATAATGTGCTTATTTTTATGGCAGTAAGTTTTATGGGGGAGAAAAAGGCATCAACCTACAAAGAAGAATTTACAGTCTTTGGCCAAATATAAAGTAGCACAGTCAACACAGAGTAGCACTAGAAGACCAAGCGAGCAAACGTCTTCACAGTGGAACTCTGACCTTCAATGGCTGCCTGCAGAAATGGCAAAACGCAAAGCCTGTACCAGGCCTCACTTGAACCAAATTTTGGACTCACTATTTTACGAACTCACACGCACACATACACACCCACTCAAGAGTTATGCGGTGGCCTGGCCCACCCGTGCGTGAGCGTGTGGGTAAGCTATTTTATCCCTCTGAATCAAGTGCCGCCATCCATTTCATTGTTGAATTATTCTTAGAATGCCTGATTTCCAGTGATTGCCTCCTGGGGCAGTCAGGCCAATAAAATTTCTCTAGTAGAGAGGGAAGGTTTTTCTGAAAATACTGGCCTTAAATCCAAAAACCCAAACTCATTGCCGTCGAGTCGATTCTGACTCATAGTGACCCTACGGGACAGAGCAGAACTCCCCCTTAGGGTTACCAAGGAGGGGCTGGAGGATTTGAGCCACCAATCTTCTGGTTAGCAGCCTGATCTCTTAACGGCTGCACCACTAAACGAGAAAGAGAGTAAACACCTGCCCTGCAGTCAAAGTCAAAAGAGGACAACGGATTTTCGTATCAGCGCGTTCATAAAGACACACGTGAATATGTGAGACGCGCAAAATAACTTACTCTCCAATTGCAGATACACAAATATAATTAAGAAAGAGAAGTTTTATTAGGGCAATTTCACTTTATTTTTCCATACAGCAAAGTCGACTACTGCAGTAATAATAAAATAAGCATAAAACAAATTGCAGCCCAAGACAAAATACATAATTTTAAGCAACTACAAGCAGAAAGTAAGTTGTGATTACATAATAGTAAAACCAAGCACACCTGTCCTTTCAGCAGATGAAAGTGGTAGGGTTGCTGAGAAGTGCAACGTTGTGGCCCAGCTGGAGCGAGGCTGGATACCCGAGTTAATGAAACAAGTGCCCATTATCACATTTTCCTTTTTTGAGTGCTTCTGAGTTGAAAATTAAAACTGTGACATTTAAACTGTGTTTCACTTTTTTTACCTGCTGAAAAAACAGGATCATATAGCAATTAAAAAAAAAGAAAAATCACATAACAACTATAGCTACAGTGTGCTGTTTGGTTTGCCTGTTTATGGTTTAAATTTTGTGACAGTCAATCTTGGTTTTGAAGATTTTGTTTTGTGAACAAGAAACCACTGAAATTGTCAGAAACGGATCTGAATAATAGAGGTCCTTGGTATAGTTCTTTCTCTCTCTCTTTTTTTTTCTTTTTTGAAGTTTTAAACATGCAGTAGTTTTGAAAAATGTAAGGAATATTTGATCCATGATTCACCTTAATGGTTGAAGTACCTGCTATTTTTGGTAACGATCTTCAGGCAGATTTGGCCCAATGGAGTTTTTGTCAGTCATGAGATCTTGGAAGGATGGTGTATCTTTCCAGCTGAAAAAATCCTGGCAAACTACAAGCTGTCCACAAAAAGCAAAGCAACATGTTTGAACGGGTATGGAGTGCTAACTCTGTGCCGTTTTGCAAGCAATTTTGCTCAGTCTGTCATTTTATTAGCCTTAACAAAACTCCTTGTAATTATAGACGTTTTTATTCAAAATAAGATCTTACTATTATACAGGTTTCTCTCTTTTGACTATATACAGAAGTGCAAAAAGTCAACCTTCTCTCTAGACGTTCCAACATGCTAAATTGCAGCATAATCAACCCTCAAGAGTTTGCACACACGCTAGAATTCTCGTTACGTAAACTTTGAGTATTTGGATTATCAACAAAAAGTCCCTTGTTCTATTTATTGATTATGCAGCTTATTTATAACAAGGCCTGATATTCAGGGATTTCAAAAATATTAAACAATACTTTAACATTTGAAATGGATACAGTAGAAAATAAATTTTATTCTAATATCTAGGATCTAGATCTTCTTATAATAACTAATTACAAACAAAATAAATCATCAAAATATTACTCAATTGTCTGCCAGGATTGTTGCGATAGCAACAACTTAACTTCTTACTTAGCAATGATTATATATTTATAAGATATCCATATAAAAGATCTTTGTTCTTTTAATGAAAACTAGACAAGAACAATGACTGACATTCTTACACTATAATATTAAATCAGTAAAATATAAATCATTTAGTTAACAATAATACGAATATTCATATGACACTACATGGAATTCAAAACTGAGTTATGTTATGAAGGAAAAACTACTTTTTTTTGTCTTTTGAAAAATTCATCAGTAAAATCTAATAAAACAAGAGTCTATAAACTGAAATGGTATTCAATTGTTAATAGAAAATGAAAATCTAATAAATGTAGGAAATGAAAAACTACATTTTAACAAGAAAAATAAGTAATATTCTATAATGTAACTAACTACAATAATATGTGAAGTCACCATTACTTTCTTAACACGATTGAAATTACATTGGTATGGGTTCCAACCCGTAATGTAATCATCTAAGGCTTTAATAGATGTACAGTACAATCAGGAAAATCAACACATCAGTCTTATATTAAAAAGCATCTCTCTCAAGCATAAAAACTTGCAGTAAACTTGGAAGTATGGAAAGTTCTATAACTGAACCTCCGCCTCTCCCACTCTGCACTACCACTACCAGTGACCTGGCCCTACTTCAGCAATTTTTACAACTGCTGAACAGAGCAAAAATATCCTTTACTAGCTGCAACATCCAAACCACGAAAAGAGGAATTCCTTTGGATGAATCCATTCTTAAAAGCTGAGTGCACATCTATTTGTTTTTTTTGTTTTGTTTTTTTTTTGTGTGTTTTTTTTGTTTTTTAATTTTTAAAAGGCTTTCTAAGGCTAGAAGCAGTTAATCTGAACAAAACAAAAACAACAACAACAACAACAACAAAAATCACATATAAAATTTACCCAGGTACTTAACCCACCCAACGACTGGGTTCATTAAACGTTTCCCATTTTCAGATTTTGGTTTATCACGCGTCTGATAACAGTGCTGCTTTCTTCTTTGTTTAGAGTCACTATTTTGAACGTGACTGTGACAAAACGTTTTAGCAAATGTGAAACCATGTCTGGAAGGCATTTATAGTCTTGTGACTTTTGACAGAGGCCATAAATAGGAGCAAAATAATTTCCTCAAACATTTTTTTTTTGTTGTTCTCGTGTCTCAGAAATGGCATATCCCTTTTGAATTACATGTTATACAATATAGTATGCATAAATATTACACTACAATGCAGTAAAGTAATTTTATATATATATCTAGTCTATATCTCCAGTACGTGTGAGTTTATCTGTATCGAGAGTTTCTGTTGTGCTGTCTACTGTTACTGTAAAGTTAAATTGGCCATTTCTGAGACAGCTTTGGTTTCCAAAAAAAGAAAAGAAAAAAAAAAAGAAATGGTGCCCTTTGACTGATAAGTCCTAGCAAATAAGCAACGAAATGTGGCTCTGAAAACAGTTTAACACTGAAGAAATAATACTCTAATTTGATGTACAGTCTATGGCACTTCATGAGAATTCTTAACAACATGGTACTCAAAAGCCATGGTGTGCTTTAAAAGATACACAGTTGTGGTTTTGCTTGGCACATTCATATCTGTCAGAATCCTCCCTCACCACGCCTTACAATCTATGACATTAAAAATATTACTCTTACACAAAAATGACCAGGCATGCACGCTCTCCTCTATAATGGCGATTTTAAATACAAGGTGCACCTTTGTTATTTGTAAACCTTGAAAGAAATAAACTTATTTTTTAAAAAATTATATCTTGGTCTACAGACGTACCAATACATAATAGAATCATGGTTACACCATAGTCTGTCTTTTCAAGATGGCATGACTATATAGGAAATTAATTAGATATGCATATTTTAATGCATAACTCTGTGCTAGAAAAAGAAAGACGGTGTTGTTCTTTGAGACAGGAATTATCACCTCAGCACAAATATCAATTAAATGTACAAAGTGTCTAGGCAACAGTGTGCAGTGGATTTCCGTGTTGTCATTTCTTCTGGTTAACATGCAATATGTGGTTGTGAGTCTTGTGGCTGAGGGATTTTTTTGTGTGTTGCTTGACAGTATATACAATATGGCTAATGACGGTGTCCTTTACTCTAACCAAGCACACTGTCCTTTCCTCTGTAGTACGATCTGCAAGGGAAAGAAGAAAACAATCTTTGTTAAACCAAACAATATCTAAAAGCATGTTCCAATATATACTGACTGTGAAAATTTTCTTTTTCTTGGTTGAAACTGTGTGCTCAAGTGTACTTTCATCTATCTTCGTGTAAAAACAAAGAAAAGCAAAGGCAGAGGGATGTAAATATGTTTATCATCTATGTGAACGAAACGGCATACACACTTCGGTGACACTGTAGACATACCTGGCTCTAAAACTGCCCAACGTTAAGTTAAAACATAAAATACTACATTTGCAGAACCAAATGGCATGATACGGTAGAGCCCTTTTTTTAACACCACCACTGGATAAGAATTTAAACCTGCTTTACTTCTGTTCTCGGAAACCCTGGTGGCGTAGTGGTTAAGTGATACAGCTGCTAACCAAAGGGTCAGCAGTTCAAACTCACCAGGAGCTCCCTGGAAACTCTATGGGGCAGTTCTACCCTGTCCTATAGGGTCACTATGAGTCGGAATCGACGCGATGGCACTGGGTTTGGCTTTTTTTACTTCTGTTCTAAAGTTTTGTAAATTTCAAGAGCAATGATTTGGCAGGCAATATTAAAACCCATATAACAAAAAGTTCTATTAAACAGGATTCACTCTATCTGGGTACTCAATTAGCACAGTATTTGTTTAAAAAAAAAAGGACGAGTACTTTAAGTGACTGTTTTGCATAATTCAAAGTTTACAGAGTTTTTTCTTCCTAAAGCTGAAAAAAATGAAAAGCATTCCTTATGCTCTTGGTTAATTAAGGTTCATTAGGTTTTACAATGTAATCGTGGTTTAATAAGTTCCAGTTTCAACATGAACTTTGGTCTCATCAGGAAATCTTTACATACTTAAATGTATGCTTTAGAGTACAGCCTTGAGAATGAAAGAAATCACTGTCTTGCTGAACTCAAAAACCAGCTTAAATATTGCAACTCCTCAGGAAAACGCGCAGCCATTTTTTAAACAGACAGAATATCAAGAATCTATGCTTTAATACAGACAAACGTACTGTTTTGCTGATTACTGTGGTACTTAGGGTCATTTGTTAAGACTTTTCCAACCTGGATGGCCGCTAAGAAATAGAATACAGCTGTATATCTCTCTCTATATATACATAAAACCAAAAAAATATATATATATATACATCCTAAATATACCCAATATACTATAAAAGCTTAAAACACAATTTTTTAACAGGTCAAAAGGAGAACTCCTGAAGTACACACTACGAAGTAATATGCTTATTCTCAAAATATGGCCATTGATCAGAAAAACGAGCCTTTTGATCAGAACTACATTGAGAAAGCTTAAGAAATGGGCACAAATCAGTTTCAATGATATAATCAATGTTTGCAGCATGTTTTCGATAGTACGTCTCAGAGTATCATTTCTTTTTTAAAGGGCTCTCAGTTCTGGGTTTTTCCAGTTCTGCATCCATCCTGTTGTCCTACATGGACTCTGTCAGGCCCTTGTGTGGATTTTAATCACAGGGGCCTCTGAACTGGTTCTTTGTCTCCTGATTTGACACTCTGCCCCTTCGTCTACTAGGCCCTTAAAACTCATTAAAACCCATGGCCGTCGAGTCGACTTCAACTCATAGCAAGGCCCTCACTTCCCTATATAACAACAGCTTTTCTCCACTGTCCAAATTCACTCCTTTGCTGACCCTGTTGAGAACAGTTACTTCTTCATCTTTGCTCCAAAAGAAACGCTTAAACCTCTCTTATTTTAATATAATCCAGAACCCAACCCATAGTATCTTGAAATTATCCACACACCTGTCTATTCATCTTTATCTTGTTGACATGGTAACTAACACATGGGAGCACAAAAAAAAAAAATCTTTGCCAAATATGTTAATGAACAAATGAATGAATGAGAAGACACAATAAAGAATGGTCACTCCTCTTATTTATGAGATTTAGTTTAAATATCTTGGTTCTTTCTAAGTATAAAAATAAGTACCTAACACACTTTTGAGCACATATTATAACTTGAATGCGTGCATATTGAATACAACGCATTCTTTAAGGAAAAAAGATAGCCACCTTTGCAAGTATCTATGAAAACACTTCTGAAGGCAAAACACAAAAAGACTCAAACCATTTTGAGCAGTGGCAGCATTTGCAGAATTACGTAATCTTCTAAGCGACCATCTGAAGTACGGAACGTTCACTTGGATGTGTGTGTATATATGCGAGTGTGTCCATATACTTAATGTCAGACTCTTCACATTCCCATGATTCTATGTGGGTTGAGGTGTGTAATGAGGTATGTACCTATCCTCATCTAGCAAAAATGAATAAACAAAATAAAATGCATGATGATCTACACGAAGGGTCAGCAAACTACTTCCCATGGGCCAAATTCGACCTGCGATCTGTGTCTGTAAATGCAGCTTTATTGGAACCAAAAGCCCAATCGCGTACATATTGTTTCAGCTTGCTTTTACGCTGAAATGCCAGAGCTGAGTAGTTGCGATAACAACAATTACAGCAGAAACCGTACGGCCGACAGAGCCAAAAATATTTATTATCTGGCTCTTTCACAAAATGTTTGCCAACCTCTGATCTTCTATTTAGTTTTCAGTCACATTCTTTCTTCATGTCCGTGTTTATTTCCAATATGAAATAAAAACCAAATTAATTTTCTCTCAGCATTTTTTGCATTTATGTTATAAGAAAAACCCATTGCTGTCGAGTCAATTCCGACTCATAACGACCCTATAGGACAGAGTAGAACTGCCCCATAGGGTTTCCAAGGAGCGCCTGGTGGATTCGAACTGCCAACCTTTTGGTTAGCAGCCACTCTTAACCACTACACCACCAAGGTTTCTGATGTTAACGTATTTATGATAAATGTGGTAAAATTCCTCATAACCCACGTTAAGATAAAAGTTGGAACGGTATATAAATATTTTATCTAAAATTTGGGACATATTTTTCTTAAACGCATCACACAATTGTTATCTTTAAAAAACACTACCATGAATGGTAATATACAACTATATATCACATAATGAACTTACTGTTTAGTGATGGAAATTCTACATCTGGGTAACATACTTGTGGCTAGTCAGATGTTCGGCAGATATTATGGGTATCTAACAAATAAAAAATTATTTAATGAATGATCCATGCAAGCAAGCCAACAACTACAAGATGAAAACATGTGAACATTACTTTTTTTTTTTTTTAAGAAAAGTAAAACTCAGTTGTGAGATAGCAATCCTTATCTGGTCAACATAACGGTAAGTTAATGTAAACTTGAACGCCAAATAGTCACTATTTTTCTTTTTTTTGTTCTTTTAATTTTCATGTTAAGTACAATTCTCTACAGGTTACCAGTTTTTAGGAAGTAAGAGAAGTTAAACTACCAGAACTTCATGCAGAGCAGTAATTGGAAAAAGCCCTTTTTGTTGGCCTACACACACACACCTGTGCTTTCAGTTATTTAGGAACCCAAAAAGAAGAGTTCAACACGGCTTGCCTATTTTTGTGCAACCAATTTCTAATGTTTTTGGTTCAACGTATTGTGTCTAACTTTTTTCCCAATTAAAAAAAAACAAAAAACAGGTAAGTATTAAAAAGGAGTCGTTCGGAAGAACCATTGAAGAGCCTAAGTCACTTTTCAAAAACATTTGTGAATCCTGATTGCACATTTTATTGTATGGTAAAGGGCCAAGAGGATTAGAGAACTTGAAAGCTACTGCAATCAGAAATCCAGATGGAGGTGACGTATCTCAATAGTTCCAGAAACCAAGAATTTCAAATTTGTAGCCTGCTTCTCCTAAAACCCCCAAATTATGGCTGTTCACATCTGGGAGAAGCAGCACGACAGATGAAGGCTACCAGAGGACTGAACACACGGGGTTCTGGCGCTAGGGATCCAATTCCTGGTTGTGTAGCCTTGAGCAGAGCTCGTGACTGCTCTGTGTTTCAGCATTTTCACCTACAAAATGGCGTTCATCACATTTCAGCCAGGTTGATGGGAGACTAATGAAATCGGACACAGGAAAGCCTGTTTTTGTGTGTTAGCTTCAATTGAGACGTCCTAGACTAATGTAACATATTCCAGCGCACGCACTGGAATGTAAATTCATAGGTCTCTATTTTATTCCCATTTCTCAGCTGACATCTTTACACAAGTTTACAGCATTGGCAAATGGCACAAAAATGTGCTCCAAGCATAACGAAGCTTCTCATACCATTCTTCCTGCTGCCGCAGAGCAGGGTGCTGCACTCAACAGTGTAGAAGCATCAAGGATGGGGCTGTCGAAACATACCAAGGACCTTCAACACCAACCAATGCAGATGAAGGGCCAGCTATAAACTTCTGCGTGCATGCAGGCTGCATTTTGTGGCACCGGCTATGCCCAGCACTGCTAGTGTACTGTAGACATATACATATGTATGTATATGTAGATATAATATATGTATGTATATATATATCCATTCCCTTTTCCTTCTTCTGCTTATAAAACAGTATGAAGACCCAAGATTATGCATGAAATGGTCACAGCACAATGCAAGAAGTAAAGTGTCCCCTACAACCCAGATGGCCAAAGGCATGTTGAAATTTGCTTTGCTAGAGTTCTGCTTACACCAGCAATTCTGTAGTCAGACGTGGTACACGCAAGAGTTCAGCATCATTGATCGGCACCATAAATGGATGGCGTCGGATCCATTAAGAGATTTCTGCCATAGATGACCTACTCACACGCCACACGTGCACAATCCAGCATTCTTGTAAATGAGCCTGATGTTTTAGCATAAATCCAGGGCTGTTTTGACAAGCTTCCCAAAAACTAACGATTCTCTGCCAAGAAATGTTTAAAGCTTGTCTGAAGCTGTAAAATAAACGTATTTTGCGTACTGCTTTTCAAAGTTTCTAATGGCTGAGAGCTTAAAAGTCTTCATTAACAGTACACGGTGTTTGTAAAACAAGGGTAGCCTATTCCAGCCGTATCAATAACTACAAACTCACATAGCTTTTAACTGGGCCTCTCTTTCCAAGGGGCAAAATGTTCATTCCCCTGATACTGGCTCTTTGGAGATGCACTTGGCTATATTTAACCTTAACCTGAGTGTCATCTGAAATGAGGGTTGGCTCTCAATTTTGTCATACCTTCTTAGCCCTGTGGGACTTTGCTTTCAATAGAAGCCTATCTATATATTCAAGCCCAAACCTACTTGCACATACATTTGACTCTGACTCAGCCAGTATTTTCTGAAGCTTATTTTAAATAAAACACTAGTTGAATCAAAGTCAATCTTTAAATTTTAAACATTTTAAATAGTCACTCTTATACATCATGAAATTTAACTTTCTGACCCAGATTCTTTTAAAAGTGTTCCGCATACGTGGTACCTTATAAACTTTTATGGAACACAGAGTGACTATCAATTTACCATACTTAATTCCTTTTTCTCTTTCTCTTCATAAATCTGCAACGTTTATGCAGGGTAAGTTAAAGAAATAAGAGCGCTTAGGATTTTTTTTTTTTTCACTCAAAGCATTAAGAACCAAAGCTTTGAGATGCTGTACAAAAATACAAAAACTTAGTTTATTTTGAATATGCAACATGCTTATCAAACAAGCCACACTATTATGATACTGCACAAGGAACTCTATTTACAAGAGCGGTCATTTGTGGCATGCGTCATAAATTTAAATATTTTGCTTCTTATTAAGAATTTAGGTGAGAACTGAAAATTTTTTATACCAAATTATTTATTGATAATGCAAACCTTCACTCTGCCTACATTTTCGGTCGGTCAAAAGACCTGCGTGACTGGTGGAGACCTAATGAGAATTGCTTGTGTAAATGTCATTTTAGTAGCTTCAGAAATGGAGCTGCGACAACTTTGGAGCACTTATCAATGGCATAAAAGCATCCTGCTGCTCATCGTAGAAAGAATGTGTAGGCCAACAAGAGGTATCTTTGAAACCCCATGCTTATTAAAGCACCCTCCACAGCCCTCACGTACACACGGTTCCCACTGACCTCAATGGGCAATCCACGTGCGTAAGGGCTGTTGGATTGAGCCCTTTGAGAGTTGGTTTTTAAGAAACAAAGCTGTAAATGAGCAAACCTGGTTGGCTGTGGCTGTTGCAGCGAAGGGCACACTTGTGGCAGATGTTGCTGCTGCGGACACAGTGGCTGGCGTAGCGCCGTGCACCATGGGAACTTTCGGAGGGAAAATCATATAAGCAAACATACAGAAGAGTGTAGCAATATGGAAACCATGGCAACATGGAGGAGATAATTGGGCATGGTATATATCACAGCAATAAGCCATGTGACGGGACATCATCACCAGCGAGTGACATGCAATCACAGCGCAAAGCAGGACAACATTCCAAGAAGAGAAGGGGAGAGGGGTTGAAAGAGAAAAAGAAAAAAAAAAAAAAAAAGAGGGGGGGAAAAAAAGCTTGTTACCATCAAATCAAGAAAATCGACACAAACAGGCTTAATTTGCTAAGTCACAAACAAGAATTTCATATAATGTTCATAGTCAGACAGTCAAACATCTAAGTCAAAATACAGGTAATTACTTCATCTATATACAGTTATCTGAAAGCATATTTTCTTAGTTACTCTTATAAAAATATACGGTTTATTACTTTATGAGTTTTTTTTTTTTTTAAACACACCAGAACTCATAGTCCAATCAAAATCCACCAAAGGTGACAAAAGGAAAACGTTGCGTGTAAAGAAAACGTTTATGTGAGTCCGTGTCAATTAAATAGAAAATGGCATTTAATTGACAGGTGTTAGTAAAAGGGAAATGGACTTGCCCAATAGATACAAGTTAAACTTGGCAGTGGATTTTGAGGGGCTGTGAGGTGCACTGTAGGTTTAAGATAATCAAGAAACAAAGCTGGCACCTACCAACACTTGTAGCGGGTGTCATGCACAATATTGAGCCTGCCCATCATGCATTGCAACAGGAAGGTGGATTTGAAAAGGGAAAAGAATTAAAACATCCCATCACACGTGTCATTAGGAAATTCATTTGAACAAAGAAGAAAAATTGTTATTATGGGAACAGTGGCATGTACTGTCAGCACAATCAAATCATACAATAGCACGGTGATCAATTAGAACCAGTCTCCAGTGAAGAGTCAAAGCCAGTTGAACTGTGTGCTGGTACGCTTTGTTTCTCTTAACTGCTGCCTATCGATTAAAGCGTTTTGGGATAAAATCTTAAACCTTCTTGACCCTTTTTTAAAAATAATACTGTAAGTTGTTTTTAATCTGGTTACAAATCATCTGGCTGCTTTCTTCTTTCTTTTTCTCACGTATGAATATGTTAACTTTTTCTTTAAAGTGCGTGTTCAATAGTTAAGAGATATAATTATTAAAATGCTAAATAACTCAGTGCACAAAACTAACTTAACAACATGATAAAATCCAAACACTTGCTTTCATTGCCTTGGTTTTACTTCCCTGTCCATTGTAACTGCAACCCTACAGACATGGAGGGGGTCGTGATCATCCATATGGGAATTCTGGGGGAGGAAGGAGACCTAGCAATAATTTATATATTATACCTAAAAAGAAAGCAACACCTCTGCATTTCCTTAGTTTGGAATTTAAATATAGGAAAAAAAAATGTAGAGGAGATACACCATCTTACAAGACTCGAATTGATTTACTTGGAGGGTATCTGGGAAAGCAAGGCTGGTTTAGACCTACAGGACTTCTTGCAGTAGGAAATGTCCTACAAAATCTTGCAAAAATTTTTCTAATTAAACTGTAACAAAAACCCTGAGTGGGAGATAGCAAAGTCACATTGGTCACATCTATGAGCTGGTGGCAATGAAATTCACAATTTTTCGACCAGGATACATAACCACAAATATCTTACATATATAATAGTGCCTGTTTCCTTAGGCATATAAACATTGGAAAACCTAATTTTTTTTTTTTTAACCAAATACAGAACGTTTTCTCATATGCAGAACCACTGTGCTTTCTATGAGATTATTTTAGACTTTTAGGTTTTAAAATATCCCATGATTTTTTTTGTTTTTTCTATCTCAATCTTGGCACAGCCTATTTAAACACTAGCACCATCTGGGATCAACATTTGTTAGAGAAGTATCTGCCAATCGAGTCTTGTCAGATGTAGCCCTACAAAATATGCGGCCATTGAGAAACTCGGATCACCTAAATGGCATCCCCTTAACAGCTGCAATTAGTCTGGTACCGCCATCAGGCTGTGGGCTCGATGGTCGGTGGTTACGCTCAGTAATGGAGCTCGGGAAACACCCTCTCAGGTGGGGTAATGAGACGGACAGGTAGAGTTAAGGACACTTGAAGATCTATGTCGTTTGCTACTACTACTGAGTCAAAGACCTTGAGAAAGACAACAACAAAAACACACTAGTAACAACAAAGGAGTTAATTTGAGACAGTAGAGCAAGCAAAATGTAATATGCGGTGTGAGGTGTGATCGTGTGAAATCATTAGCCTTCTAATGAGAGGGTGGGGGGTTCAAGGAAGAGAGGATGAAAAGGTGAATGAAAAGAATGACACGGTATTCAAGGGACAGTAAAGTCAGTTGAACTGCTCTACAGCTTATATGTTTCTAATTTCTTATTTATTACGATGCTATCATTTGTCTATGGTATTTCATCCCATGCATAATTAAGTCTGCACATGCTGAAAATGAATTAACCTTACACTATCTCTCTAAAACCCTATCGCTGTTAGGATTTGAATTTTCGTTTGAGTTATCTTTCTCATTAACATTATAACCAATGCACACAGTTTTTGAGAGGGATTTGCGGCAAATAAACATAAGGCAGCAATGAAAATACTAGCCAGGGTGCCATAACTCACAAATACAAAGACATAATGCTGTAGGACCCACTTACCAGAAACAAAAGTCACTTTTGAAACGACCATGATATACAACTTTGCTCCAAATGGGTTGATTTACTAAGAACCATGCACAAATGGCCAATATAATTTTTTCCCACAATTTTTCAGCACAAGGCAAAATTTAAGTGAAATGTGTTTGTCGATTTCAAATTTCCCCTACAAGGACATGTGTATATCAGAATGGTGTATTTGGTTTAATTACATGAATTTTTAAATTTTGTCATCAATCTCTTGCATGAAGATGCAGGATACACAACTGGGATGGTGATTTACAAATGAAATGTGTGTATAATTAAAAATTACTTCAAGGAGAATGAAGAGGAGAGAAAAATAATTATAATGGACATTTAGTCGGGGATTGGAGTTTAGATATAATTTAGGCTTATTTAGGTTTACCTTAGGGTTGCTATGAGTGGGAATTGACAGCAACGGGTTTGGTTTTTTGGTTTTTATATGGTAGTAACTACAAAGCTGATTTAGGGTCTTTAAAAAATCTAATTTATATCAGTTTAGGACTACAAGTTCACAATCAACTGAATTTCTCCTAAAACTGATTTCAAAAAAGCAGTCAGTTCATATGATGTGTTCCTGTTTCTTTTCAATCTTTTGCATTCTATTCTATCACACTGTTGAATTTAAGAAATAAAAATAAATAAAACTTGCTGAGTGCTTACTATGTTCCAGGTATTATTTTTAAGCTCTTAAACCTATAAAAGTGCTTTGAGGGAATGTGCTATCAATGTTACGTTTAAAATTCACTTAAACATAACTCTATGAAACCACTACTACCTTCCTTTTTACAGATAAAAACAACAACAACAAAGGTTAGGGAGAATACAACTTGTAATAGAGATGGATTTGAAACTCAACTCTTTGAACTTTCATGAGTGACTGGGAGTTACTTACAGTGTTGTCACTGACTACCTTTGTATTGTCCCCTAGCTCCGTGCATAACAGAATTAAATTGTTGTGATCCATAGGGCTTTCACTGGCTGATTTTCAAATATAGATTGCCAGGCCTTTCTTCCTACCCAGTCTCAGTCTGGAAGCTCTGCAAAAACCTATTCAGCATCATAGCAACACACAAGCTTCCACCCACAGATGGGTTGTGGTTGCCCTAAAGCTGTATTGGTGGGGAATCAAACCTGGGTCTCCTGGGAAAGTGAGAATTCTGCCACTAAACCACCACTCCCCCACCCCCGCCTCCATCACTATGCTACGTCTCAAGTAAGCCTTCTCATTAATTTTACTAATTGAAAAAAAAAAAAAAAAGAGGTGACAGGATAATTGCTTGAAATCTTTATTTGCTTGCGCTCTTTCTGTAAAAACAACCTCCACTCCGCTGCCACCACCTAAGAAAATTTTCTGGCCTTTTGTCCCATATTTCTAACAGAGTTGTGATGCAAGCCAAAGAAGAAACAGTTTGAAGTAAACTTATTCTTAGGTCTTTTTAAATCCTAAGCCTACTGACTGAGGGTAATATGGTAGGCAGAAAGAAGAGAGGTGTGCTCCTGAGAATGACATGCAGGCAAAATGGGATGGAGAGTGGAAGACTCCCCAAGACTCTGAAGTGGTGGGCAGTCTGCAGGTTGCATGAGTAGATGGTTATGTGACTCCAGGGGTGCTCAGCCCTGAGCAAAGATGTTGGTACCCAAAGAAGCCCCAGAGTACCTGCCTTCAGTAGATACCTATAGGTGTGGTGAGGAGGGGGTCCCTGTACTGGGCAGTCCCAGTAATATCTGATGTTTCTATCCAACCCAGCAAGATTAGGGTTTAGAGTTGGACTTCCCTTGAATTCAAGAAAATGAATTGATATAAATAAATGTGTTAGTTCTTACACACCATAATTTCAGGGGTGAAATTCATACTGACAATGTAAGTAGGCCTTAGACTATGTATAATCTGTATGAATAATCAATTTAGTTTTGAAAGGTGGGGGTAAAAAAAGTAGTATATAGCTAAATTAAAAAAAAAATGTGAATTTAACCTAATACTTGCATTTATCTTTATGTAAGATAAAAAACCAAACAAACCCATTGCCATCGAGTTGATCTCGACTCATAGCAACCCTACAGGACAGAGTAGAACTGCCCCATAGGGTTTCCAAGGAGCGCCTGGTGGATTCGAACTGCCAAACTTTTGGTTAGCAGGTATAACTCTTAACCACTACGCTGCCAGGGTTTTCCGATATGAGATAGAGGGTGCAAAACATCACACACGGTGTTAGATGATCAGTAAGTTTTAGCAACATTCTCCCAAACTGCTTTGTAGGTCTTCATGAAAAGAGCTAACAGGGATTTCAAGACTGATGTGAGTTCAACTTCTAGCTGAACCACAGAGTCCTGTAAGTCCTCTCTCGCCCCAAACTACTCGTTAGTCAAATGGGAATATTCATACCAATCTTTTGGGGGTTGTCATGAGAAAAAAATGACAAAATGTATGTAAAGCCCCGAGTGCAGTATGGCACATATCAAACAAGAAAAGGTAGCTCTCTGGAACAAAATGTGTGAAGCAGCTTGCCCTAAGGCAATGGGGAATTGTGGGGTTTGGAAATGGAGAGGATGTATACTGTTTAAAGGATGTACACTTAGTTTTTATTTAAACTCCTAAACAAAATATTTCTGGAAACCAAACTTAGTTAGCCCTTGGTCCATGAGTTTGCAACCTCTAGTGTAAATATCGGCACACTATGTGACATACGATAAATGTTTGTTGATTGAATGAATGAAAGATAAATGGATAGATGTATAGATGCTACCTAAGTCCAATTCTGTTCTTAAAAGTTATGGAATATCATAATTTTTCTTAGCTGGCTAGCTCCCCACTGAACCCCAATCTTCTGTCAACAACCTAGTTAGTCTATATATGCAGGCACCTGCCCTAATAACCTGACCAACCATGGTTTACCATAAAGGCCCCTAACATGAATGAAATAGGCCTGCCTATCTATCCCTGAAGTTCAGGGTCCCTGGGTAGTGCAGACGATTAAGTGGTTGGCTGCTAAATAAAAAGTTGACGGTTTGAGTCCACCCAGAGGTGCTTCAGAAAAAGTTCTGGAAACCTACTTCCGAAAAGTCAGCCGTTGAAAACCCTATGGAACACAGTTCTACTCTGACACACATGGGGTCGCCATGAGTTGCTCCCTGACGTGATTACTAAAGAAAGCAACAGATGATAGAGCTCTAAAATCATAAACTGCAAAAAAACAAATGACTTTCATCTTCTTCCCCGTCCTAATGAGGCCTTGATAATACACCTTCCAAATTATTATAATATGGCCAGATGGGATGCTCTGATCTTATTACATATACTCTGATCTTCCGTATTATTTTCCTGCAGAATAATCCAGACTCCGGACAACCAACGTCCCTTTCTCCCAGGTATTATACATGAGATTACATATGAATTTGCGGCAGGATGAATTCCCTTTTATTCTACGAAGTTTTTTTTTAATTGAACTAGTTTTCCAAATTAAAAAAATTGGGAGATTTCACCTATAAACATCCAAATGTCTAGAATATCTGGGAAAAAATCAGAAGATCCAGCAACAGAAGACAGGGATACATGGCCAGCCCTGGACGGCGTCATTCCCACAGACTCTGCTGTAAACGGAGCCACAAAAGGTGTGGTATTCCGTTGGGGCCACGTGAGGCTGAGGCTGAACACCGACCGTCCCCCTTTACACTGGGTCTCTGCTCCCCACTGCCTCCCAGACCCCAGAGCACCCAATTTATCTCTCCCTTCTCATTTATGTTTCTTTCTTGCCTGGTCCTTGAGGCATCTGAGTTTATACTCCCTGCATCAGACTTCTTTCCTTTCTAGCTGGCTGACAAAGTGGTTTGGCAGATGTAAAGGTGGGCGGTCCGCTTCAATCTTTTAACGTTACTGGGTTGATTTTTGTGCACACAGGCACATATTATGTAATAATGAAAATACTTGTAATGAATCATGGAAGTCGTACCTACACTTCTGCTTATATGACTGAAAAAGGTCAACCTACAGCTTATACCCCTTAAACCTGGGTTACAAATAAAGGGCTTTATATTACGCCTGCAATAATTCCCTATGGTCATGATTACAAATATCGAGAACAGAGTAATAGTTCTGATGCAAAGTGAATCATAAATCAAAGAGGAAATGCGAACGTATCTTAAAATTTTCAGCCTATTTCCATGTTTTCCGACACATTTTATTTAAATTAATATGCTTAATTTCTAGAACAGAAGGATAAGCCTGACTCTGACTTATGAATGTGTTTATCATTTTTCCCTGCCTTGACTTTTACCTACCACCTTTTGCTTTGCCATAATCACAGACTAAAAGCCATTCTAGAGACAGCCCAGTGTCATAAATAAAGGGTCATAAATATCATGCAATTAATAGTTATGCTTATTTAGAAAAGCCCACAGTCATTTGAATATTGTTGGAGAAACTAATGCAAAATCCATTTGATAAGATGGATTATTTTAGGTTTCCTTAAATAACATATGGAGGAAGACAGGTATGATTTTGATTTTTTTTTTTAAATAGGGAAGCTGTCATTTCTAACAGTAATGTCTTATCCAGTGAAATCAACTGACAAGAATAATTTTTAATTTCTTCAAAGAGATTATGGTCGTCACTTGCAGTCCCCTGAAACTTGTCTGGTGATATGACTATAGAAAAATCAATGGATTGTTTGTTGAAGACACCGTATGAAAACAAAAACTTTATTTCTGGAAATCTCTGAAAAACTATAAATGTTTACCAAAAAAGTTATAGTATTATAAAACATAAAAGAAATGTGTACCTTTCCCTTCGAAGACAAAGAATTCACTAACAGATCAAAACGACTTGATGTTTTTTCCAATAGGGACAAACTGCAACTTGATATTATTTTATGAACGCAAGTATTTTACCTAGGGTTTTTTTTTTTACCTAGGTTATTCTGACTAGTGGGATACTTTTAGTTAATGAAATGTTCCTATATTTTTATATACAGATGGCCAATTTTGAAATACATCCTGTATAAAAAGTTGTATTTAGCAGTAAAAACTAATGTGAATATAATCTTTTGTTCATGATTCAAAAATAAGAAGTTATGGAAGTTGTGAATGTAATATGCACGTAATATATGGTACAGATTCTCAATATAGTATAATAGGGTGGCAGAAACTTAACTGTGGCATACACACCTAGTTGTTAACTTATTAATTGAATTTACAGAAATAAAATTAATTTATTAAATACATCCCTGAACCCATGGTATTTTTTTTATATATATTTTTTTTAAGCAGAAAATGGGTTTATCGTGTTTCTTCTTAGTTGAATTCCAGATTAAAAGGAGTTTAGTATGCATTTTGTCTGCAATGAAATCAGAGTGAGTATAAATAGTAAACTTCCAGGTAAGTAAATGACTGGTTTTTCTGTGTTTTGAAATTTTAAATCCTTGTGAATGGCTGTAGAGTGTTTTTACGTGACTAAATTGAAATCAAATGAAGCCATGAATTGGAAACTCAGTAATGAATGTAAACAGATCTGAGCACTCATGGCTATTTCAATATTAGCTTAGGAGTAATAAAATTTGAAGCGATGTACTGATTGGCACCAATCTGAGCATTTTTCAAGAGCTCTACAACCCATCATCACTTTTTTATTCTCCACCTTGAAAGCCAGAAGGCCGAAAAATAAAAATCGAAACTGAAAAGTGTCATTTCATTTACTTCAAATTAACTCTACACAATCATGAAGGCAAAGGGGTCTTACAGCAGGAAAGTATCATAAAATAGCTTGACAGACATGTAACAGTGTCGAGGAAAGAGGAAAAAAAAGAGAGAGAAGAGAACTATATTTCAATTCCAAATTACACACACAAAAGTAAATATATAAAACATCATTGAACTTTCAGTCCATGTCATTATACTAAAAATTCTTAGCTTTTAAGGAAAACCACAGGAGATCCTTCAGAAAACTTTTCCACTGCAACCACCTTACCTTACATCTTACTACGACTAAAAGTAATTTGGGGGCATGGCTTATCTGCGCTACCAGTAGAGTTCTATATGGATTGTCCAATTCGTTCATTAATAAACCCAAACTCCTTACCTGGTGGGAGAAATGCTGTATGTTGTTGTAACTGCATGTTGGCTAGAGCCTGTTGGTATTGGAAAATACCAGTGTTAAAGACTGCGGTGGCACCGTTGGTTTTTTCAAGAGCAGGCCTCTTTGGTAATGGGGGAAGTACAGCTTGAGGAATTCCCTGTTTAGTGAATGGGTATAAAAAACAAATACCAGTAAAAAGAGAAAAAGAAAAAAAGAAAAATCAGTTGAAGGCTACAATTGTTAGGAAGCATGAGCAAGCAAGCAGCAGACCACTTAACTACCCGAGGGGGTGGGGCAGGGAATCCAATAAACAAAACATCCAAGAAAAAAATAAGCAAGATAAAAGCTTTGAAAGAAGCATTATTTTTGTCTGAAACAAACCCCCACTAGTACAGAGCACATGTTAAAATGGGTTAAAGTGTTTTAAGTCCCATAATGCTTCAGGCTTTCTCTGAGAAGCCACTGATTTGGGAAAAGAAGAAAAGCGGCACTGCCCATGAGGATCGACAAGTCAAAGCAATGTTAATAGTTAATTGTACAGAGTGACTGAAACGGATAAAACTAAACTAAAAACTAACCCCATTCTGCTCCTCCCCCAAGATCTACCTAGACATGCAAATGTTCCCAAGCATGCAAGTTTTTTTTCTTATATACTGAACTATAAATATTAAATATAAATAATTCTATCACTAAAGCCATGCTAACCGAACAGGTACATAAATATAGAGTCAAAATTACACTTTTAATGCCCTCCAGGTATTTCATTAGAACATTCTACAATGTAGTTAAACTGAATGTGGGCTGCTGGGCTTTCGGAATCTTTCACTGTATGATATCCATCCATGTACTTATATTAAAGTCTTTCTACTGATTTTGTCAGGAAACCACACTCAGTTTTCCATTGTACTTTACAACTTTATAACAGAAAAAAGAATATATATTTTCAAATCGATTTTAAAAAAAACAAAAACAAAAAAAAACTTGTATCTACAATAAAGCTACATGCCAAGCTAAAAGGTGAAAGGTCATAGTACCAGGTCAAAGGTTGCCTCGAGGGGTCGCTTCAGTGATTTGACAGCCGACTGAGTCTTAATTAGCAGGCAGCGAGCACATGATGGCAATGGGCCAGTGGGGTTCAAGCGCATTAACATAAACAGCAAGCAGAGGTGCATCATGGGGGCAGCAGTGCATTTTGGGTAGGTGAGAAAAAACAAATAAAAAAACAAATCATCGGAATGCCATATACAACGAATAACAAGACTAAGCATGCACAATAGAGGCACTACTGAGTTGTTATTGGGAGGATAACTCCTCTTTGTAGTTAATTACAAACAAGATACTCTAACAGAAAAAAAAAAAAAGAGTGGCAGGAAGAGAGGAGAGAGTCTGCCTTCTGTATTTTTGCTCAAGTATCCAGAAACAAACACAGAAAAGACCTCTCTCAAACTGTTTGACTGTGCTTTGAAATACCACACAGTGATGTCTTTATGAATATTTTCATGATTAAGTCATGTATTCATGTAAAAAAAAAAAGGACAACATTAAAACAGCTAAGCAAAGAACAGAGAATAGACTCATTAAAATCAGCTATTTAGATCACATTAAAATTTACCTTAAGAATATAGCTCACAATCTGTTCTAAGTGATCCAGTTTCTAACTACTTGACCACTATTGTCTTTCTACGCTACTTTCTACACTATTGTCTACAACAGCATAGTCAAGCTTCTTTAGTTTTGCAATTCTGTTTATGCCACCATATTATCCAAGGCAATCTAGATGGCACAGAGCTCAACATCTTGTCGCTAATGCTAAAAACAATTTTGTTGAGAAATTCTCCTAAACAGTTCCAGATTACGTCATTGTTAAAAGCAAGATCTATGGAGAGAAGAGTCTTGATGTGCAAAAGGACACACCAAGGGACCACAATGGCTGATTAGATGGCACACGGAAATAAGAGGGCTGAAAACGGCAGTGTCGTTAAATTGAGAAGGAGACAGGTGGCTCTTTACGAAAAGCAGAAACTTCGGAAACCCTACATCCAGAATCAGACAGAGTAGGAAGAGTTAGGCCATGAGAACGAGCAATCTGAACCAGGTGAGAAGCTGCCCTCACTTCTGTGAACGGTAACTTCTTTACGCATTGTCTGGGATACCTGAACAAACATATCTTTAGCAAAAAGTAAAAAAAAAAAAAAAAAAAAAGTTAATAAACGAATAGCATGTAGTCAGATAAGAGTTGTTCACATTGCTTTCTGGGCTGCTAGCTAGAAGGAGAGAGCCAGTGCCTCCACTCACCATGGCAGCTGCGGTGGCCGCGGCCTGCGCTGCGGCAGCCTGGTTGACCTGGTATTGGGCAGCCTTGATCTTGGCTTGCAGGTGTGCGGGAGGGTGGAAGTATTTGCACTTTTCCCGAGAGCATCTCCCTTTGATGTAATCCATGCACACGGTGACGGTGTTGTCATTGGTGTCGATCATTGTGCTGTCGGCAGGATGGGCAAACCGACAATCATTTTCTCCTCTGTTACAATTGCCACGCTGGTACTCTCGACACACCTACGAGGTTAGGAAGTGCAGGAGGTTCAGTCGACACGGACACGGACAGACAGCTCCTCTCTGATGATTACAACTTACAGGGAAGAGCAGCATTAGAGGGCTACAGATGAAAGGAAAAGATAACTTGCAAACAAAGCACAAAATAACTTGAGCGATTCCTAGCTTAGTGCACAAATTATAACCCCATTTCAGTAAAATGCCCGCAAGAAAGAAAATGCATTTATGACGTTAATTATGGGGAAGCATCTATCTAGAAGTATGCTGATATGCCCAAGGAAAAAACAGTAACTTTACAGTGAAGAAACCTGGTAGGCACCACTGTAACCAAGTAATCGAAGTGAACATCAGTTGTCACGAGCTGTAATGAAACATCCTGATATGACCCACTGACAAAAACAGACATCACTTCGGTGGTATCACTCCTGAAAATCCATGACCTGAATTTAATCCTGAGGAAACGGCAGACAAACCTAGACAAAAACATTTACACAGTAACTGATCAGCACTCTTCCCAAGTGTCAAGGTCATGAAAGACAAAGACGGGGACACTGTCACAGACTGGAGAAGACTAAATGCATTGTGGATCTTGGAGCCAGTGAGAGGATATCGACGAAATTGAACTAATGTCTGCAGGTGAGTTAACAGCAGGGTTATCAATGCTAAATTTCCGGTTTTGTAAATGATACCGTAACCCAAAATAAAATGTTAACATGTAGGAAAGCTGGGCGAAGGATAGTCAGGAACTCTTGGTTCTGTTTTTGCAAGTTTTTTGAAAGTTGGAAATTACTTCCAAATGAAAGTTATTAAACATAAAATGTTGTAGCTTTTTACTAAAATGTTTCCAGGAGCTCTGTTTTGGTCATTAAAGATTTACTTGGTAGCTATGTGAAACAGATGAAAAAAAGACTGGTTTTTCTTACAGTATGTCTAGTTTACATCTATTAATTTGCCACGGGGACCCTCGGGATAAGGTGAACGTGGGTTCTTTCTCGTTCATCTACTCAATTTAATCTGACTCTTAAACTATGAAGTTTATCATTGTGCCTGCTGACAGGAGGCAGCTCCCAGCACTCTCTGTCTTGGAGAGTTTTGCCTTTTTACCACAAGAGGGCCACCTAAAACATAGAATCTTCTCTTAATAATGCTGTTTTCCTACTTCATACTTGAAGGAAACTTTCTATTTTTCAAGTATCTTTTCACAAACTGGGCAAGTGAAGACACCGAGCACTTTATTCTAGAGAGTTAGGCAAGAAACGGAAATGAAAGCCATTACAATTTAAAAGGCAAAGGTTATTGGATATGTGAAATAAAAATGACCACATTTAAATCTAGGTTGTTTTTTTCCCTGATTTTCAAATCCTATGGGGCGGTTCTACTCTGTCCTATAGGGTCGCTATGAGTCGGAGTCGACTCGACGGCACTGGGTTCTGGGTTTATTATTGAGGAGGAAACCCTGGTGGTGTAGTGGTTAAGTGCTATGGTTGCTAACCAAAGGGTCAGCAGTTCGAATCTGCCAGGTGCTCCTTGGAAACTATGGGGCAGTTCTACTCTGTCCTATATACAGGGTCACTCGAAGGCACTGGGTTTGTTTGTTTTTTTGGTTTATTATTGAGGTTAAGTGCTTCCTAAGGACGCTGTAATTTATACATGCTACACCTTAAATGACAGATTGCCCTATTTGGAAACTTAAAGCTAGCTAAAGCCCTCATCTGGCTACATACGTAGCAATGGGCCAACTCCATCCATCACGCATTCAATTTCTTTAATTAAAAAAAAAAAACAAAACTGAGTAACTACTAAGTGCCAGATATTCTGAGACACTAAGAATACAAAGATGACCAAGGTAGTGATTCTTTATTACTGCATTTATCTTGTTGAACATAATACAAGTTAATCCAGAGTTTATATTTTGAAAACCCAGCTGTCATCCATCACAAGTGTCCCACCCCCACCCCCCCATCCCCTGCCACTGGTTGGGCATCAGAATCAGGCATGGAACCTTCCAGAACATGGGTTCCCAGGCCCAAACCAAATTTACTAAATCAGACCCACCAACACAGACAGGGAGAGAGACACGCCTGAGTTAAACAAGAATAACACCTTTTTATGTACATATGTATATGTGCATGTGAGCACGCATGCGCTAAATTTATACTATGACATAAAATGACTACTTTTTTGTAACCCTTTCGTTACCTTTGGCATAAACAGTACGCCAGCCTCTTTTTATGGCTCTGGTCCTCAGTGGGAAACCTTGATGGTGTAGTGGTTAAGTGCTACGGCTGCTAACCAAAGGGTCAGCAGTTCGAATCTGCCAGGCGCTCCTTGGAAACTCTGTAGGGGCAGTTCTACTCTGTTCTATAAGGTCGCTATGAGTCGGAATTGACTCAGCGGCACTGGGTTTGGTTTTTGGTTTGGACCTCAGTGGCAAGGCATTATTCTGGTTCTCACGTATATAGTGCCAAGGTGGGTCCCTTTTGAAATGTGTGAAGCTCAGCAAACCAGAGTTGGGGCCTCACTGTTGTATAGGTTGAGCATTTTATTAGGTAATGCTTCCTGGATGCATTAGTTTTGTCAACTTTTGCCTTTTTTTCCTTTATTTCTGTGAGATAAGGCTTGTAAGCATAATTATGGCTTTCCTGTGTAATAGTTAGGGAGGCCTGATGGGTTTCTTTTGGTTTTTCTGTGTCATATTCGGAAAACCAGAGGTTTCCCATGTAACCCAATGGAAAGGTGCCTGTAATAAATTCTCTCTCTAGTTCCCACTGGCATACTGTCATGCCACAGGCTGGTGGTGCCGCAGGGCCACTTGCCTCATTGGTGGACAGTATTACCAGATCATATTTCTCAAAATCCATGTCACCAACCAAAACTGTAAACACTTTCGGTAAGCATGCACTCCAATACTGAAAACACATGCCATCAAAAAAAAAAAAAAAAGTAGTAACGAAAGGATTTTAAGCAAACATACGTCAGTGCAGCCTCATCCAACAGTAACTTACACAAGGTTTATATGGCCCTGCTGCTCTCAGCTTTTCAGAAAATAGCGATCATGCTTTCTCGAATCTTCTCCCAAAGGAACTAGCAGCAGGTGAACCAACATTGTTATTTTAGTTTACCATCCTCTTGGTCACATGGGCAAGAAAGAAGATCTAAAGCTAGACTGTCTACTTGTCGGTTCTTGGGCAACGATTAAACTCACAGCTTGCTCTTTTCCAAAAAATAATTATGTCGGTGATGACTCCATAAATTTGAGCTTCATCCTCCCAAAATATAACCAGCGTGCTGGGGTAGATTTTAACTTTTTATTTCTCTATCTCAATATTCTTTTTATTTTCAGCAATGTGACTTTAAATTCAGGTTGCATAAGACAAGTTCATTATAAGACACTTTCTCATTCCTCTCATCTCTCTCCACTCGCTGTGTGTCTGTGTGTGTGTGTGTGTGTGTGTGTGTGTGTGTGTTTGCACAGGTTAAGGGCATTCAGTTTATCACAACTTTATGCTATTTATGTGCTACAAATGGTTAATGTGTTTGGCTACTAACTGAAAAGCTGGAGGTTTGAATCCACACCAGGGGTGTCTTAGAAGAAAGGTATGGGGGTCTACTTTGAAAAAACCAGGCACTGAAAACCCTATGGAATATAGTTCTACTCGGACACACATGGGGTCTTTGTGAGCTGGAGTTGACCAGATGGCAACTGTTGCTGATTATTCTGTCATGGGATGTATTCAAGGGGAGTTCTAAAAATGTCTAAGCCAAGTTTATAACTAAGAATTGGGGAAGAGCTTGTCCCCAAGTCAGCCTTTTCTGAGGTTTCAAAAAGTTTAACCAACTCCTTTTGCATGATATTTGGTTTTGCCTGTTTAATGTTTTAATTTTAGCTTTTTTTCCCCCTGCCTAGTATTGCTTCTGACTTAAGATATGGTACCAAAAGAAATACGCTGAAATCACCATTCTCACACTATTCTTAGAGTTGAAAGATAAAGAAGAAGCAGAAAACCTCTCATGTAGACTTGTACCGATGACAGCTAGAGACCAGGAGGCTGGGAAAGTTTGGCAAGCATTAACTAGACGTGCATCTGAATTGTGGGGTACCCACTGCAGTCGGGTTGATTCCAACTCATAGTGACCCTATAGGACAGAGTAGAATTGTTGGGTACCTATCCCCAAAGCTTTGAAACATCAAAAAACAAAAATCTCAAAATAATTGCCTTACAGTCAATTCTGACTTATGGAGACCCCATGTGTTATAGAATAGAACTCTACTTCATAGGGTTTTCAAGGCTGTGACCTTTCAGAAACAGATGGCTAGGCATTTTGTGGGTAGGTTTGAACCACTGACCTTTTGTTTTAACACCTTGTACAACCCAGGGACTCCATTTTTGAAACACATTTTCCCCTAAAAAAAACAAACAAAAAACCCACTGCCGTCAAATCGATTCCAATTCAGCAACCCTATAGGACGGGGTAGAACTGCCCCATAGAGTTTCTAAGGAGCGGCTGTGGATTTGAACTGCTCACCCTTTGGTTAGCAGTCTAAGCTCTGAGCTCTTAACCACTGTACCAACAGGGCTCCAACCAATAAACTGGGTCAGTGCCTCTAGTGCTGAATATAGGTTTTGCCTGTGTCTCTGATAAACTCAAGAAACCTTTATCTGATCCCCAAAAGTAATCTTTTGGATGTAATTTTATATTACCAAATTATAATTGACAAATACAGCTTCAACAAATGTAATTTCATGATTCAGATCAGAAGGAAAAATTGTTTAAGAAAAAAAGTTTACTATATGAGAATCTGGAACACAAAGTAAAATCAAATTGCCTTTAGTTTGAAAATTCTAACATTACATTGTTATATTTTTCTATTTCATCCAGTCTTCTGCATTAATGCATTTTCAGATAGCTCTAATTGTAGTATAGCTACTAGGTAATGACCTTCGGCCCAACACTGAAGGGTAAGTATTTTCTCATTTTGCTAAACAGAGCCCAGAATGATCACTTCTGATGGCGGCATTAAATTTCATCAAATAGATGTGCATAATATAGTTAACTCTTTCAGAGGGCATCTAGGTTATTCCCAATATTCCCATATTAAACAAATCTAAAGAATAGATTTGTGCCTACTATAAGCTTTGTTAATCATTTTTCTAAGGATAAATGTGCAGAAATTATATTACTGGGTCAACAAATAGAAGTACTTCTATAGCTTTAATCTAGGTTTTCAAATCTAGATTAAAATAATTCCATCTACTTATCTAAACACATAATAGGTTTCAATCAAGAAGAATATGTTTGTTGTGTCCTCTATCATTGCTAAGGCAGGATTTTTTGTGTAAATCAGGTAAGTTTTATAAACTTCTTAAAAATGGACCATAGGTAAGGTTTACATTCAAAATCATCATTCCAATGAAGATGCTCACTGGAAACATTTAAGTACTTAGTTCCATTTTCAGACAAACACCTACAAGATAATTACAAACTTTAAATAATCAAAAAACTTCCCAAAGAAATTTGAATTAATTGTATACGCTTTTTTTTTTTTTTTAACCAAATAGCTGTGGTATAGTGGGAAGAGGATAGAGTTTGGGGTCAGAAAATATAGGTTCTTGTTCCTTCCACTGACTACCTATGGAATCTTGGGCAATTCTCTTATTATCTTGGAGATGTAGTTTTGTCCTCTACGAAATGAAGACATCGTTAACACCTACTTAATAGAGTCATGAAAACTGAATAAGATTATGCACGGATTGCTTACAATATATGTCTAGTTTACATCAACAGCTGCTGTTTGATCTCTATTTCTTTATAAACACGTCTTTCAAAATACAGACAGTCCCCGGGTTATGAACACCTGACATACATACAACCTGTAGTTAATGACCCACCGTTCAACTTAAAGACAGACTTAGGAAAGGAACTCATTTGTAACTAGGGGACTGCCTGTAGTCAAAAAAAATAATTGCTTTTATAAAGAGTATTACATTCAGCAATGTTCTGCAAGTCAAGACATTGAGATTCTAGAGAACTTAGCATCAATGTTTAAACTTACTCAAAATTGAAGAGCCATTAGCATGTTCTTTAAGGAGAGATTCCTTTGAAGCAGTATGTTTTGTCTTCATCATATTTGTAAAATTAACTAAGTTGTCTTTGGAGAATAACATTCAAAAACAGGAACAGAGAGCTAATTTTAACAGGGAACAGGAACCCAGTCCATTTCAATAACGACAGTGTTAAGAAACTTATTCTATGACATATACTTATATGTTGCTCAACAATAAACACTATCAACTTTATTTTTCATTAAGTTAGAGCTAATATAATACTTTAAAAAACAAATGCTGGATACTCAATGGTTTTATTAAAGTGTTCACAGCATTGCCGGCCATGAATATATATATAATCTACTGCAAAGATATTATCTGTACTTTCAATTTAAAAAGGATTAAAATCTCTGCATTTAAAAAATTTTTGTGATTAGGGAAAAATGATCTCAGGAAATTGATTATATTATTCCTGAAATAAACATCTGATGATAGTTTCAGTCTGTTATTCCCTAACTTCAGAACTGCAACCCATCTGAACTTCATTTTTCGCACCTGAAAAATGAAGAAAATGATATTTATTTTAGCTACCTCGTAGGATATGTTAAGATCAAATGGGACTAATCTATGTGAGTTTTCCTTGAAATCTAGAGGCCAAACCCATCATTTAGGCCAGAAAAACCCAGGCATATGTCTATGTGTGATTGACTAAGAACATATTACTTGAATTCATGCAACAAAAAAAAAAAAAAAGAAAGTCAAATGGAAAGTATAGGAATTCCTGACAAAGGAAAACTTCCCATTAAATCTACTTCCAGGTACTCATTTTATTAATTTCTCTGACAAACCAACAGGACAAGAATATACAAGTAACTCTGAAACAACCTTAGCAATGTGACAAAATGCTCAAATTTACAGTTACTTTTATCACCCTTCCTAAATAACTGCAAAGACAGGGGGACATTTTAGCTTTTATTTAGAGGAAGAAATTAGTGGAAGAACAGCGGAAAGGGAATAGCCAAGCCAAGACTGGCGTTTACCTTATTTTTAACAATTCACAACTTTATCATTTCTAAAACAAAACTCAAATTAATCACAGAAATTAAGAATTATATTTTTAACCAAATCCATGGCTGTCAATGCAATTCTGACTCACAGAGACCCTAAAGAACAGAGTAAAACTGCCCCATAGGGTCTCCAAGGAGCACCTGATGGATCTGAACTGCTGACCTTTTGGTTAGCAGCCAAATGCTTCACCACGGCACCACCACGGCTCCTATAGTAAACTAACTGTTTTAAATGAAGATATTACTATATTTTTAAGAGGTGTTCTAAAGCCTTAAAATATTTATTTAAAGATTTTTTTTTAACTATATAGATTTGTGTGCACACTTGAAAACATTTTTCACTTTCTAGAGAAATTTAAATCGAAAAAAAAAAGTGACCAGACATCCTCCTACAAAAACATAAAATTAAAATAATCCTATCAGTAAGCCCTTCCTGTATCGAGAGCATCTGTTTTTCTAATATTTTGAAAGTCTTTCATATTCAGTAAATCATGCCAAATCCATTAAACTCCTACAAAAATCCCAATCTAGGCCTGCCTTTTGCTGACTCTAATCCTTATCTATCCTCAGATGCTCTTTTTTTGTGGAGTCAATAAAATATCATCTTTTTTTCTGCCTATACGAAGAGTCACTAGACTCTTCTGAGTCATTAAGCAATATAAGCATTTTTTTTTTTTTTTTTAGCCTGAATTAAAAACTTGTGTCATGGTTACTTTAGTACTATAGAATAAAACTTTCAGCACAGGATGAATTTATTTTATAAATATCACCCGTGAATACTGTGCTCCTCAAAATAATTGTCTAGATGAAACCAAACGGCAAACATTTACCCTAGAACAAAACAAAGGTGAGAAGGCATGGGGATACAGGGAAGCTAGACTAACAGAAACAGAACCACCAAAACGGACATAATGAGAATGTAACCATTGTCAGTGAACAATACGTATGGAAATCGTTAAATGAGAACCTAATTGCCTGTGTAAAATTTCACCCCAAAACACAATAAAACATTAAAAAAAAAAAAGGAAGAATTTATTTTAAAGCAAGCCAACTCCAACTGAAAATATCTGCAGCCAAGCTGTTTGCCCAGCTTGTTTGGAACAGTTTTTCTTACCTAGACTGTTGATGTAAAAATGATGACGTTAACCACATGCCAACCTAATGTCTTTATCGGCATCTGAAATATGCAGCTGCTGGTTTGTATTTTGTTTGATTAATGTTGCTATGTGATATAAATTACCTTGATAATCATTGCTGTTTACCTCAAATATTTCACTAAGCTGTGCATAGCGTTCTCAGCACCTTACCTCTATGGAGAATGTTAAGTGTCAGAGGAGTGAGATTTTTCCTTCAGAGCTACAAATAACTGTCTTTGAAGTAAATGATGGAAAGCTGAGACTTAAATGGCGAACAAGTTACTGGGCATCAATTATGAGCTTGGCACTATTCTGTTGTGGACCTTTTTCTGTGGTTGAGAAGACAGCACTGAAAAGGTTTCAAAGGTAGTCTTTACAACGTCTTTAAGTTGAAAAGTGTTCAATAATTTTCCAATGGACATTGCTGACTAAAGCAGAAAATGCATGAATTCCTGTACTCTTTCTGTAGCATACATGACTACTGTGTGTCTTAAAAATAACTCAGTGGTTTCTCTAATTGCCAACTCCTTATAATGAAGCAAGGATAAACCCAGTGCTGTCGAGTCGATTCCGACTCCTAGTGACCCTACAGGACAGAGTAGAACTGCCCCGTAGAGTTTCCAAGGAGGGCCTGGCGGATTTGAACTGCCAACCCTATGGCTGGCAGCTGTAGTACTTAACTACTACGCCACCAGGGTTTCCACTGAAGCAAGGATAGGACTAAAAATCATAGCCTTTTCCAGTACCTATACATTTTAGTGGAAACCCTGGTGGCATAGTGGTTAAGTGTTACAGCTGCTAACCAAAGGGTCGGCAGTTTGAATCCGCCAGGCGCTCCTTGGAAACTCTATGGGGCAGTTCTACTCTGTCCTATAGGGTTGCTAGGAGTCGGAATTGACTCAATGGCACTGGGTTTGGTTTGGTTTTTTGGTTATACATTCTAGTAACTTCTTAAAATAATCACTGAAAATAAATTGGTGTTTGGAAATTACAGAAAGGGACCCCCAAGTCATAAAAAGAAATTTCAAAAGTTACATTCCAGGGATTGATATTTAAGATATTTACTCTTCTGTAAAGAAAACCATGAAGCCTAGATTTTAGAGTTCAGAAATTATGTGACTACAAGTCTTTTAAAAGATGCCCAACAAAATCAGCTATCATAAATACTGACATAAAATGTGTGAGTATGCCTATGTTTAATTCAATCTTTCAGTAGCTTGCAGCTGGTATCAAAAGCAAGAAAAGGATCTAAATGACCCTAGAATGTTCTAATTAGCGGTGATTTTAGGAATGTTGAGGTATAAATCCTCTAAATTTGTGGACGAGGAACATAATGACCAGAGAGCACGTGAAGCCGGACCGAAGCTCACTTACCTACTTAGCCACACGGTTGGGACTATTCCTTTGATTCCCGTTTTCCAATGAAATATTTCTATAGTATCATATCGGATGCTGTAAATATCTGTCCGTTTTTCTAAGCAATTATATAAGAACCAGAAAGCTGATAATCCATAGCACTTTTAATTTCTTTATTGCTTAGCTTAAGTTGTAGCAAAAAGAGAGAAAAAAGTAGCAAGAGGATTTGTCTAATATTTTACCTGAATTGGAAAAATGTCACATCAGTAGGAAGTAAAAATTTTAAAATGTGCTGCAAGGTTTGATGAAGAAAAAAAATAGAGTATAGACTTAAACTCAAAATAACTAAACATGTGGCCAACCAGTAAATAAATGTGTGCATTTATTGCCATGTCTTTCAGACTTCAACATGTAGTGCAATTAACCCATGAAAGCCCATTGCCGTCCAGCTGATTCCAACTCATAGTGAGACTACAGGACAGAGTAGAACTGCCCCAGAGGGTTTCCAAGGAGAGACTGATGGATTCAAACTGCCGACCTTTTGGTTAGCAGCTGAGCTCTTACCCACTGTGCCACCAGGGCTCTGTAGTGCAATTAACATGAGAAAAATAACCTGAAGATAAAACCCATTGCTGTTGAGTCAGATTCGGACTCACAGCAACCCTACAGGACAGAGTAAAACTACCCCATAGGGTTTCCAAGGCTGTAAATCTTTACAGAAGCTCCCTCTGAGTGGCTGGTGGGTTTGAACTGCTGACCATTTGGTTAGCAGCCAAGCGCTTAAACACTGCATCACCAGGGCTCCTTAAAAACCTGAAGACAGGAATGTATAAAATCACAAGCGAGAGCAGAAAGACATGTCTCTTAGCTTCATACTGCAAATATCCTAACAGGTTGTAACTGGGACATCGGATCAGGTCCCATTAAAGAGAATAAGACAGGAAGCTACACTGCTATCTGGCGTTTAGATAAGTGGATTCAGGTCAAAGGGAAATAACGGTCCATGCAACAGTAGCCAGTTCTTGTGAAAATGAAAACCAGAGAGCAAAAGAAAACAGGCAAGAGATGTGAAGTAGCTCCTCACAAAAAGAAAAACAAAACTGAAAGGGCTTCGTTTCAATTAAACGCTATACGAAGGATAACCAAATTACAGACAACCTGAAATTTCTGGAAGATTACAGAGGCTCTGACCACATAGCTCAGACTTTTGAAGTCTCCATTCTCTCAGCTTTTTGAATATCATCCCCTATTAATAATTAATTCATTAAAGTCCATCTCAGATTGTCTACTTAGTTCCCATTAATCAGTTGACATTTATGCATTAAAAACCGAGGGTTTACTCCGGAAAGGTCGGGGACTGGGGGTGGGGACAGTGGCAGAAACTGCCTCACATGTTGAGCGTCCAATACATTTAAAATATTTAAAATTTCTTCCAAATTTGTCTGCAAACAGCCATTAGCCATTCAGGAGTAAGCACAGTAACAAACCACCCAAAGGTCAAGGTGGACCTCGATCACACAGCTGAGCCCTCCATCCACAGAGGGCTTGCCTCAGTGGTGCGTTTCACTGACTTCCATTGAAACATTACGGTGACTGCACTCACAGGCAGGTCTCAATGTCCTTCTAAGTTCTATTTATGGTACCAAATGGGAGCCCTGGTGGCGCAGTGGTTAAAGAGGTCGGCGGTTTGAACCCACCAGCTACTCTGCGGGAGAAAGATGTGGCAGTCTGCTTCTGTAAAGATTTACAGCCTTGGAGACCTTATGGGGCCGTTCTACTCTGTCCTATAGGGTCACTATGATTTGAAATTGACTCAGTGGCAGTGGGTGTGTTTTTGGTTTTTTGCAAACATTCAATGAAAGGTCAGAAATAAGCCTCAAAGACAAAAACCTCTAAAAATACACGGGAGCCAAACTGTACCACCTCCTCTTTGTGTCACCACTTGCTGGAGAGTGTTTAAAAACTGAGTTCTGAGTTTATACCCTACAGGATCATCCCACCTACATGATCTTGAACAAGTGACTTCACACTTCTCCACCTAAATGTATTTCCCTTTAAAATGGAGCACCTTCCACATGAGACTGTTGTCAGGGTTAAATAAGTAATGCAGGTAAAAAGCTGGCACCGTGTCCGGTGTGCACTAAACACTCAGCAGGTATTAGCTGGGATAGTACCATCAAAAAGGTGGTCGCAGTCATAAACATGCTGAAATGTGAGGTCCTTTGTAAGGCACGCCAATAGAACTTCATAAGAAGTTGATATTTATTCACTAAATTCCTGCTAAACTAATAAGTCACTGGAGCCAATTATGTTCACACAACAGCCTTATTTTGCCGTTTTCTCAGTAATTAATACATGCAAAACTTCTCAGCACTCAGTATTGCCACATCCTAACCAGGGAGAAGAGTAAAAGGTCATTTTATTCATTAGCTGAACACCAACGTCAGCCTTCACGGCTTCCATGTACTGTAACGTTGCCCATTTTTCCCACGTCGACAGTTTACCAAGTCCGTTAATTCACAGGCATGCTGGAACTCTTAGCCGCCATTTCAAACTAAGACTTACAATGTTCATTTTTTTTTCATGTAGCAACAGGAAGGCGCATGTATCTAATTATCCTTGACTCTAGGACTTAGAGCACTGTGGGATTTCCTATTTTTAAAATTTTTATAAGAGCATTACTTCACAAACAAAACAGCCTTGCTATTTTAACCAAAATATTACAGAGGCTTATGAGGAAACTTGCAATAATAAATCTGAAAATGCTTTATAGATAGTAACTAAATCATCTTTGTAACATCTTTATGAGACCAAGGGTTAGCGGACTGATAGAACTTTCTGTTCATGAGAGCAAAAACAACTATAAACATTTAAGAAGCCAGACCTGCTGGTGCAGTGGTTAAGAACTCGAATCTGCCAGCTGCTCCCCAGAAACCCTGTGGGGCAGTTCTACCTCGTCCCATAGGATCGCTCTGAGTCAGGTTCGACCCTACAGCAAAAGGTTTGGGTTTTTTTTTTTTACTATGTGCCAGACACTTCTAATTCTTTGAGGTAGGTGACACTATTATCACTGTTTTAAAGAAGAGGAAACTGAGGCACAGTCAAGTAACAGGTGGTCTGACTCCAGAATCCAAGCACTTATCACTGTCCTACAAATGCACGCCTTGACTTTTATAAACATTAAGAAAAAGAGAAAAAAGTGTTGCCACTGAGTCCATTTTGACACATGATTACTGCAGTGTGTAGGGCAGAACTACATTCCACAGGATTTCCAATGGCTGTGATCTTCTTCTGAGGTACCTCTGTGTGGACGTGAACCTCCCACCTTTTGGTTAGTAGCTGGGCACTTAACTGTTTGTGCCAACTAAGGCTCCTTTTATAAATATTACATTAGACAAATTTAATAATAAAATAAATATAAATATTACATTAGACAAATTTAGTACACAAATATTCTAGGAAAACGCTCCAAACATCAGACCAAAATCTCTGCTTTGAATTTTTTTTAACCTTTTTAGGCCATGGCAAGAGCAAGCGAATATAGTCAGTGGATTAGAAAGGAGTCCAGGAAGAAACCAACCCGTCATTTCCTACCTCGAGTCTGTCCGTGCGCATTAATTTCTGAGCAGCAGCTGCAGCAGCTGCAGGCACGGGTACCCCGGGATTCCCTGTAACCAGCATCGGTGCAGTGGGCAAGATCTCTGCTGGAACCAGGCTGGGGGAGACAGGTCCCAGGTAAGGATTAAAGGCTGCTGATGCATTGGTGGCTAAGCTTGGTGCAACTGAAAACATTGGCTGAAAAATAAAATAAGAGCAATAATTAATAGGCAGGCCTCACTCAAACCTGACCTCCTACATTATCCATCTATCAACCATCTATACATCCATCTATCCGCAATCCATCCTTTCCCCCCTCCCTTTGATTCTGAGTTTATTTACTCTCACTTAAGGTAAGTATGTTTCACTAAATAAGCATTCATCGAATAAACACTTTTTAAAAATACATTAAAATATATATTTTTATATTTTAAAAATATATCCAGTAAACCCCCCACTGGAGTTTTGAATCTTGGGGTCTATAATGCTGGCAATGTCTTTTTCTATGCAGAACCTTCTTCTGGTTACCTAATCTCCATATTTTCCTGATGAAATCCTGCAAACTTGTTTAAGAAATACATTTCATAATTGCTTGGTCAGATGTACTTGAAAGAGTTGTTTACAACTGTTAATAGGTTGCAAGTGTCCTATTACCTAGAATAAATAAAGCAGAGCTCCCAGCAGACAACAGTTTCACAGTTAACGTAAACCGCAAATACATCTCACGGGATGTGTGAGAGCTGATGATGACACTTTTGCTTCTGCACATGTAAGACGCAGCGTTTGGCAAGCTCACTGAAAGCTAGTTTTCCAGAGGCAATTTTAAACGTTCCATTGGCCTATCACACATTTGTGATCTATTCAAGAACGAATTCACCTTACTGGGGAGAAACCAGTCAGAAATGTGGAATCTGGAACTGAAGACACTTCTAAAGAAATGTTACATGGTAGTTCAAGGAAATACATATAGCAGCATCTAGTGAACCGCCGCAGGATAGAACTCCTGCCAAAAATGCTTTAAAGATGATATGGGGATCGTCTCTCTTTGTTAATAAGTAATTTTGCTCCCATGCCACCGGTATGATGAATACCAGCAGGGTCATCCACGGTGGACGGGTTTCAGCACAGCTTCCAGATAAGACAAACTAGGAAAAGGGCGTGCAGACCTACTTCTGAAAAAATTGGCCCGTGAAAACCTTATGAATAGTAGTGGAATGCTCACTGTCTGATAACAGTGTTGGAAGATGAGTCCCTCAGGTTGGAAGGCACTCAAAATACAACTGGGGAAGAGCTGCCTCCTCAAAGTACAACTGACCTTAGGGGGTTGAAAGAGTAAAGCTTTTGGGAACTTCATTTGCTGATGTGGCACAACTCAAAATGAGAAGAAACAGCTGCGAACATTTTTTAAATAATCAGAATGTGGAATGTACAAAGTATGAATCAAGAAAAACTGGGAGCTGTCCAAAAATGAAATGGAATGCTTAAAGATCAATATCCTAGGCACCAGTGAGCTAAAACGGATGGGCATCTGCCATCTTGAATTGGACAGTCATATGGTCTACCATGCTGGAAATGACAAATTGAAGAGGAGCAGTATCAAACCCATCATCAAAAAGTACATTTTAAGATCTACCCCGAAATACAAATCTGTCGGTGATAGGAAATATCCATATGCCTACAAGGAAGACCAATTAATATGATTATTATTCAAATTTATGCGATAACCACTAATGCCGAAGATAAAGAAATTGAAGATTTCTACCAATTTCTAGAGTCTGAAATTGATCAAACATGCAACCAAGATACATTGACAATTACTGGTATTGGAATGGAAAACTTGGCAACAAAGAAGAAGAATCAGTTAGAAAATATGGCCTTGGTGATAGAAATGATGCAGGAGATCCCACATAGAATTTTGCAAGACCAATGACTTATTCATTGAAAGTATCTTTTTTCAACAACATAAACAGCAACATGGATCTCACCAGATGAAATACACAGGAATCAAATCAACTATATTTGTGGAAAGAGACAATGGATAAGCTCATCGGTCAGAACAAGGCTAGGGAGGACTGCAGAACAGACCATCAACTGCTCATACGCAAGTTCAAATTGAAGCTGAAGAAAATTAAAACAAGTCCACAAGAGCCAAAGTACAACCTTGAGTATAACTCACCTGAATTTATTGAGTCAATTCCTACTCACAGGACAGAGTAGAACTGCCCCATAGGGTTTCCAAGGAGCAGCTGCTGGATTCAAACTGCTGACCTTCCCGCTAGCAGCCGAGCTCTTAACCACTGTATTACCAGGGCTTAACTGTGCTTACTTACTAATGTGTACTGTACAATTTCACTTGGTTTTCACCATGCCCACCTTACTATAAGCCAGTGCATACTGTGCTTACTGGTTAATCCACCTTGAGTAAAGGAGCTAAACGGAAGATGTCAAAGGGCAGCTCAAGAAAACAAAGTAAAATATTATAATGAAACATGCAAGACCTGGAGTTAGAAAACCAAAAGAGAAGAACATGCTTTGAATTTCTCAAACTGAAAGAACTGAAGAAAAATTCAAGCAATATTAAAGAGGTATATGGGCAAAAAAACTGAATGACATAGGAAGCATCAAAAGAAAATGGAAGGAATACAAGAGTTGTTGTATCAAAAAGGATTTTTTTTTTCTATAATTTTAGGAGGTAGCATATAATAAAGAACTGATGGTATTAGGATATCCAAGCTTCACCGAAGGCACTGGAAAAAACGAGGCTCCCGGGATTGATGGGATACCAATTGAGACGTTTCGACAAAGGAATGCTGCATTGAAAGCACTCACTCATTAAGAAGTTTTGGAAGGCATCAACCCAGCCCACTGACTGGAAGAGGTCCACGTTTGTGTCCGTTCCAAAGAAATGTGATCCAACAGAATGAAGAAATTATTGAACAATGTCACGAATACCCCACACAAGCAAAATTTTGCTGAAGATCATTCAAAAACGGTTGGTTGCAGCAGTACATCAACAGGAAACTGCCAGAAATTCAAGCTGGATTCATAAGAGGACATGGAATGAGAGATATCACTGCTGATGGTGGATGGATCTCAGCTGAAAGCACTGAACACCAGAAATATGTTTACTTGTGTTTTATTGGCTATGCAAAGGCATTGGACTGTGTGGATCATAACAAATTATGGATAACATTGCAAAGAATGGGAATTCCAGAACACTTAATTGTGCTCATGAGGAACCTGTACCTAGATCACGAGACTGTTGTTTGGACAGAAAAAGGGGATACTGGGTGGTTTAAAATCAGGAAAGGTGTGCTGAGGGTTGTATCCTTTCACCATACTTATATAGTCTGTATGCTGAACAAACAATTCAAGAAGCTGGACTATATGAAGAAGAATGTGGCATCAAGACTGGAGGCAGAGTCATTAACAACCTGCAATATACAGATGACACAACCGTGCTTGCTGAAAGTGAAGAGGACTTGAAGCACTAACTGATGAAGATCAAAGACCACAGCCTTCAGTATGAATTACACCTCAACATAAAGAAAAAAATCCTCACACCTGGACCAATAAGCAACATCATGATAAATACAGAAGTTATAGAAGTTCTCAAGGATTTCATTTTTATTTAGAGGGTCAGTGAAAAAGAGGAAGACCCTCAATGAGATGGACTGACACAGTGGCTACAATGATAGGCTCAAATACAGCAACAATTGTGAGGATGGCACAGGACCGGGTAGTCTTTGTTCTTTTGTACACATGGTCACTGACTCAGAAGCAACTGGAGGGCACCTAACAACAACAAGGACAATTTTGTTCCCAGAAATTTGTGAAACATATTTATTCTTTAGCAGCATTAATTTACCTGAATTCTAACAGTTCGCCTTCAGTTTTTAAAGTATCCCATAGCATGACAACTTTCCTCTTTAACAATGCATCATTTCAAATTTCACAGTTCTCAATTCCTGAAGTTTAATGTTCTGTGTCATAATTATATTTGTCTTCAAAACACCTAAACTCACAGACAAATGGACCTTGTTCTTTAAGATAACGTTGAATAATCTATTTTCTTTTCCCAACAATAAAGAAGAATAGAATCATAGACTCTTTTTAGACTAGAAGGGACATTAGAATTTAGCTAGTTCTTCCCTCTGATGGGAATGAAAAGGTTGATGATCCCAGAGTCTGTGTAGTATGGAAAAGAACTCTGGAGTAAAGCTTTATACTACATAAGATGGCTATCACAACAATAATTATTATAGCACAAATGAATCATATAAAAAAATATATACATATATATAAATATATATCCTTTATTCAGTCTGGCCCTGACCCAATACAATGAAATTCAATTATTCCCCTTTTCTAGGACCGTGGTTCTCAACTGGGGGACCATTTGCTTCTTTGGGGACATTTGGCAATATCTGGAGACATGCCTTGGCTGTCACTGCTGGGGAGTGCTATTGGCACATAGTGAGAGGGACACTGCTAAGCATTCTACAATGCGCAGGACAGCCCCTCTCCCTCCAAAGAAAGAATCATCCAGTCCACAACGTCAATAACAGCAAGGCTGAGAAACCCTGGCCTACAGGGTGCACTTCTCCTGTGACCTCACAAATATTCTTAGGGCAAAACCTTTGTACTAACATACAAATATTTACTAAGAAGAAAGTGATAGATTATTTAATACGCAGTTTGATTCACTGGGGAGAAGAAGGACTACATCATAAATGACACTGATATGCTAAAACTAACGATACCTCTGAATAAACTGAGTTGATTGCCACGGTTAGCTGCTCTGCAGGTCCATGGTTCCTGCCTGACGAAGTGGCCTGAAGTGAAATCTCTGATCCTTGGCCCCATCCCTGCCCAGAGCAGCTGACCAAGAACAACAGGAAGACACTCATACATTCTAGGTATTAGCAATCCATAGCCTGTCAGGAGCCAGAGTCCAGGGCAAGCTCTGTTCACCAACAGTTTTGAGCAGCAGCTGATCGAATGTTGCTCCACTGGCCACCGGCTGCAAGGCAGCAGCAGGAGCAGGACGCAGGGGGACCTGTGCAGTGAGATTATGCTGAGCTTGAATTTCTACTGAGGGATACAAAGGTAAAACTTACACAATCAAAATGTGACAATCAAAAATGTCTCCTCCAGACATTGCCAAATGTCCCCTGGGAAACAAAATCTTCCCAGCTGAGAACCACTGCACAAGGATAAGGGAATACTTGAATTTCATTTTATTGGGTCAGGGCCAGGCTGGAAAAAGAATGTATCTGTTTTTTAAAACATGTTTCTTTTGTGCTATAATAATTATTGTTACAATAAACATAGTCACACATATACATAATCTCATTCAGTATATGACATCCTAGTCAGATCAGCACTCTAATTTCTATTAAAAATGTAGAAATAAGAAATTTAGCATAGAGGACTAAAAGAGGAGCTTAGGATTTGGAGGACAGAGCCAGTAAATATCACTCCTCTTTGCATTATATCGCTATGAATTAACATGTATTTCCGGATAGCGCATTTTTCATGGGCACCTTTAAAGTTTACTACAGAAAGTGACTGAGATGTTTATATGTCACTGCACACAACCTACTATAATTACCCAGAAAAAAGCAGAGGTCAAATTTACAACCTTATTTGGAATGAACAAAAACAGTCTTATTTCAGTAAAACAAGATCAGTGGCCAGTAAAATTCACTTTTGTTAAATTTCACGGACAAAAATACACTGATAATCTACAAATGCATATAATGCGGACAAATTACATTTGAAGAATTTCATTATATAAAAATATGGACCTCATTAACTGGCGACAGCCTTCCCTCAGGATTCGTTATCCTACAGAATCATCTCATGAATTGATTTTCTGACTGAATTCAGCAGAGAAAATGAAAATCCGAAGAATTTCAGGACACTGTCCCCAAGTAGCCGCTTTAAAAAATGTAAAACATCATCACTTGTTCCCTCTCAAGATAAGAAGAGCTATTTTCCGACCAGGCAGACAATTGATAACGATAGCTCTATACTTTGAAACTTGATTCTAAAAGCTATCCAAAAGAAAAAAAAAAAAGGGTAACATTCCTGTGTGTTTCTTTTGAATATTTGTAAATTTGTTACATTGCTTTTTCTCAAAGAGTACCATGTTGGAGAAAGGTCCCCCCTGGCCCAGAGTGCCCTAATTGGATTATGAAAGCACTTGAAGTGCTTCACAGCCAGCTCTCCACTCCAAAAGCCTTCCTGCATAAGAATTCGAAGAATCTCAAAGACGGGTATTAATGCGATGGTATGATTGAGTTGCATCCTATTTTCTCTGCAGTATCCAAGAGATAACATATAAACATATAATTGATGTATCTGCTACTAACTACATCCTGGTGATAATGATTTACAGACACCTTTGTTCCTGTAAGGCCTAAGGAAGGTTGGGTTATGATGGCTTTCGCCAGTGCACCCTCTGCAGAGAAAAACAAATTGCAAACTTATTAATTCTGGTGCTGTTTAGGGGCTAATCACTGTTTCATGAAGGTAATGAGGCTTCCTTATAAACGAAAATGTTATTCCATACCACATTAGGACCCTACTTCACTGTGTGCCAACATGATTATTCCCAGTAATTCCCTCCACTGACTCTGTGCTAGGCATTGTGTAAAGTGCTTCACCTGTGTTACAGTACTGGATCCTCCTAACAGTAGAGTACAAACTCCATGAGGACAGGTTTTTGGCTTTGGGGAGTGGGGAGATTTGTTTAGTTCACTACTGAATCCCCGGCACCTTGAACAATGCCTGCCACATAGCAGGTACTCAATAACTATTTGTTAAACGGATGCTGGAGGAAATAAATGAACAAATGAGTGAATGAATGACAGCCTTGTCAGGTGGGTATTAACTACATTTTGCAGCTAAGGAAACAGGTTCAGGGAGATTATGTACCTATAGTCAAAAAACGAGTGAATGGAAGACAGAGGGTTTAGACACAGTTGTGTCTGATGCCAAGACCTTCTGAATCCAGTGGTCTTCAGTGTCTGCTATCAGAGTTACCTGCAGAACTCATATACTATTGAGGCCCCAGGCCACACCTCAACTTATCAGAACCTCTGGGGAAGGATATGCAGGTAGCATTTTTGAAAGCTTACAGATGACTCCAGTGCCATACATGACATGACTTCCTCATATTTCGAAACAGAAATAGGTTCAGCTTTCTGATTCTGCGTGAGGTCTCCCAAAAGAGGTGTTTCCCTATGACCCTCTTCTTTGCACCTCATCTTTGCTCCACACTGACTATTATTCCCATCCAGCCCACCTGCTTAATTAATCCCTAACCATGCTTCAAGAATCAACTTTGCCTCTAAAGTTTCCCCTCATCCACCCATACCTCAACTCAGAAGAGTCAGACTTTTTCTACCCTCTCTTTCCATAGTGACTCTCATCACTCCAACACAGCATTCATCACCACGAGTGTTTGCCTGGGAGTCCCTGAGGAGTGCAAACATGAATAAGCTCAGCTGCTAACTGAAAGGTTGGCTGTTTCAGTCCACCCAGAGTTGCCCCAGAAAAAGGCCTGGTGATCTACTTCCAAAAATCCGAAATTGAAAATCCTACTCTGACACACATGGGGTCGTCAGGAGTCATCACTGACTCCAAGGCCATTGGTTTTTGGTGTTTCCCTCAATAGCTCTTCTACTCTAAGGAGACTTCAGGCTCCCAGAGGGCATGCTTTTCTGCCTTATGCTCTGTTCATCTACATTTATCCCGCAACTGGCATCCATCAACATACTCTACAAATGTTTGCTTAACGAATACGTGGGTGGATTTGGTAGCTTTTGTCTCTGCTGCAAAAACAAACTAGCAAAAGAATTAAATATTTTGTAGAATAGGTTTTCGAAGGTTAAAAAAAGAGAAAATTAGTTGTTATTCCCTCTCTTTACCTCAAAACTTAACATTTCAAATAAGCATACATTTGCTAGTATGCTCATTTGAAAAGTTTGGTTTCTTTTGGGGTATTTTTTGTTTTGCAATGTTCACACTAATCTTCCTAAGCTTCGATAATTTATTATGTTGTAATGTTGCAAATATCATAGCCATTGCCAGGGTCAGCTCTGACTCATAGATGCAGTTTTACTTATCAAAATGCTCTGTGAAACAGGTTGCCAATTTTAATAAAATGGAGGGAATATACAAAAATAATATACAGTTAGTATCTGTTGGGATGTATGGAATGTAAATTTTAAATGTAAGATTTTTTAGATTGATTGTGTGTGCGTTGTGTGTGCTTGCAAAGGTCAAACTTGCAAGTAGTAAAAAATAACGTGTTAAAAAATTTAATAGCACACAATCAAGGTATGTGAAACCACGTTTCTAGTTAGATACAACTCTTCAAGAGAGTTTTCAGCAGCAAAAACTGTTTTGGATATAAACATAGAACCCAAGGTTAACAACGGGAGTTATCAACAAATTTGTATTACACAGTCTTTTTTTGTTTTTTTCCCTAAGAAGATAGCATATGACTGGAATGAACTTTAATACAGTTATCCTTTCTGCGTCTAGACTGACTCACTGACTGAACCAATCGAATGACTACCTGCTTTACTCTCAGCTTTACTTCATCCTTCCATCAAGTTTTGCTACAACAGCAAACATTTCAATAAAGAAGATGCACTTAAACCTCCTAGTTAAAATGTATAGACCCAACACGGCACCGTTCTCAAATTCAGGGCCCGTTCGTTCTCAGGCTGCTTGAGGAAGTGCAGACGCCTTGATGGAAACAGGCAGTAAGAACCACAGGGTGGATGAAACACAATGAGGGCAACTGACGTGGAAACATTTTACCAGAAACACTCTGGGTGAAGTAGCCTTATCTCAACCACTAGCTGGGTATGCTGGAGAGTAAAGCACTAGAAAACAATTTAAGAATTCTAGGTGTTCTGGAAATGTGACAAATGATGACTTTAAAGCATTCTGTATCTGACTATCAACAAATGCTAAAACGTGTGCGGACAGCAAAGCTGAGGGGACAGAAAACTCTGAAGTTTTCGCTAAAACCTGTAACTTTTTAACCTTTCTATGGGCTGGGATCCCTAGGCTGGAAACCCTGGTGGTGTAGTGGTTAAGTGCTACAGCTCCTAACCAAAGGGTCGGCAGTTCAAATCCGCCAGGCACTCCTTGGAAACTCTATGGGGCAGTTCTACTCTGTCTATAGGGTTGCTATGAGTCAGAATCGACTCGACGGCACTCAGTTTTTGGGTTTATCTGTAGGCTATCAAATTCATGAAATGCACGCAGAATTCCACATTAGTTTTAGACTTCAAGGCAGGTGGCTAGGTTTAAGTACCTGAGGACAGGCGCTATCAGGACTTGCGGATGGCCAAAGCTGACCGAAGAAGAACTGATGCCTTTAAGTTATGGTGTTGGGGAAGAACACTGAATGTACCACGGACTGCCAGAAGGACAAACAAATCTGTCTTGGAAGAAGTACAGCCAGAATTCTCCTCAGAAGTGAGGATGGCGAGACTTTGTCTCACGTATGTTGGGCACGTTATCAGGAGGGATCAGGCCCTGGAGAAGGGCATCATGCTTGGTAAGGTACAAGGTCAGCAAAAAAGAGGAAGCCCCTCAACAAGACGGACTGACGCAGTGGCTGCAACAATGGGCTGAAGCATAACAACAATCCTGAGGATGGTGCAGGACTGAGCAGTGTTTTGTTCTGTTGTACATGGGGTAGCTATGAGTCGGAACCAACTCAAGGGCACCTAACAATGACAACAATAAGACTGACCTTTGGGAGCACGGGGAATGGGCCCTGTGGTCAATATAAGTGGAATCTAGAGCTCATATCCGGTTCCTCACAACCAATGCCTACACTGAGCCCTTGGGAGCACTGAAGAGAGCCTGGAATCAATAAAATTTCTGAAAGAGACATTTCTGGGATGCCCTAAAGAAAAATATCAGGTGACTCCATGTTGACAGCTGCAAGATACAGCCTCTCTGGTTAACTAGGTAGGTACTGTGTTGAACTCTTTAGTAATTTCTCAACAGATTACCTTTGCACCAGACAGTACATTTCAAAACAATTTTATGAGATAATACTTAGGAAAACAGCCAGAGGATTTTTTTTTTTTATTTAGACAAACACCATAGGTCTTTCATTTGCCTTCAAAGATAATATGATAAAGACAGGGAAAAAAATGATCGTTTGAAAAAATCGTTTTATTCTTTAGAAACAAGTGTAGAATTAATGTCAATTGTTCAATAATTTATTATGCTAATTTTAGGAAGAGGACATGATAATAAATTTAATTACTTATTTTAAGCTACTTATTTTCTCATCGGGAAACCCTGGTGGTATAGTGGTTAAGTACTACGGCTGCTAACCAACAGATCGGCAGCTCAAACCTGCCAGGCGCTCCTTGGAAACTCTACGGGGCAGTTCTAGTCTGTTCTATAGGGTCGTTATGAGTTGGAATCAACTCGATGGCAGGAGGTTTGGTTTGGTTTATTTTCTCATCATATAAAATGGCTATATTATGTGTATGTTGTAAGGCAGTTAGGATCTTGCATAGATAATATATTTTAAACTTCACACTGTATGTTGAGAAAGACAAAAGAATTTAAATGAATCAACCAAGGACCAGATTTGATTGGTGGGGTGTCTCCAATTAGTGGGTTTCCAGAGCATAGATGCTGGGATTTGAATGGCCTGAGTTAAAAACCTGGCCCTGCTATTTACTAGCTGTGTAACTTAGGCAAATTACTTAACCTTTCTGAACCTTTGAGTCTTCACTTCTAAAGTTGGGAGTTATTATCTATTTCATAGGAAGGTTGTGAGGATTCAAGACATAAAAAGTGCTGTGTGCACTAAGTCTTCCTAAAGCATTGTTATCTGTCCCCAAAACGCTAAGTCTTCTTTCTGATTCTTTATTCAGTGCATTTCATTACAACCTAACAAAGTCTATGAAAACAGAAAACTCCCTTATGAATCCTCGCATTCCCCAAGTCTGCACAGGGACATGTTCTGGATATCTTAAGCCTGAAGCTGGGTGGCACAATAACTGTTTCATGATGCCAACGGTACCTTCTTTAAGCCCTTGGCTGCCTTTGCTAATAGCAAGCTAGAACTTCCCCACTTTATGTCCCCTTTCTCTGTTCCAGTCTCTATAGTTGGGCTTGTGCTCTGAGACCTGATAATGACTGCTTTGGACTCTGGGGCAGGTAAACTGCCATGAACCTCTGCCTGTTTTTTCGAGGGTCAGGAAACTCCTTCCTTCATTTGCTTTCTTTTCTCATTAAGCGTTTATTGAGCTCTGCTACCTGTCAGGCACAGTATTACCAAAAAAAAAAACAAAAACCCAAACCCGCTGCATCGAGTTGATTCCAACTCATAGCTACCCTATAGGACAGAGGAGAACTGCCCCAAAGAGTTTCCAAGGGGCAGCTGGTGGTTTCGAACTAACGAAATTTTGGTTAGGCGGCCAAGCTCTTCACCACTTAGCCACCAGGACTCAGTACAGTATCAGATGCCTCCAAATTTGCTCAGACCTTGCTAGCCCCTTCTCCCCTTCCAGCTCCTCCAGCTACTGTTTGGGACTCTTTTTCAAACTGGATGTCTCTCCTAGAACTAAGATGCCGTCACCTATCTGACTTAAGTCCTGTCACTCCTCAGATATTCCTGACACGGGATTTGCTCACAGCATCACCTCTTTCGACATCACCACTACGGGGCTGGATCCAGCCATGCCTATGCCTTCAGACACTGTTTTCTGTACTAGTGGCCATTCTCTTTGAGTGGAAACCCTTTTCCATATTAGTCACCTAGCTGCCTCAGCCCTGTTATAATCCCTATTCGTAGGTCCAGCATTAAGGTTCCAGTAAGCAACTGGTCATAACCATTCCATTTATTTCTGAATCTACACGCCATTATCCTCATCAAAACGGGGCTGACTACAAAAACAATGAAAAAGCCTCACGTGGGATTTCAAAGTCAAATTTCCTGGAAATTAAACCCCTCTCTGCCATCATTAAAATCCCAAACACTTTAAAATGGAATGATTAAAATAATTTCTATACTTACTATACAACGTCACTCAGAAGACAGTGTATTTTTAGACTATGATCTCAAGGTGGCTTTAACAGAAGGATAATTCCACATTTGGCCACATGATCATCAAGTCTGAGTGTGCTCATAACCAATAAAAAGATGCCTTCTCTAAGCACAGAATTTTCTAACAGAAACACCAGAAAATGTGTGGACTTGCCCAGTGGCTTCATCCGTCTGTGATTTAATGATTTTCATAAACAACAAATATTTGTTAGGAGTATTTCAAAGATGTGCTCATAAGTGTTGTTTCTAGTTTGCCCCAAGATTGCGCAGATGATGACCCTGGAACACGAGGCTCAAGGACTAGCTTGGGAAATGAACCAAGACTTTACAGTGAGGAGCTCACTGCCCTGAGGAGAGCTGTTCTCTTCAATCCAGGAACCACACCTGCAGATACCAGAGGTGCTCTCGGCCACAGTGAGGGCACAGAGTGGCAGTAAGCCTGCTTTAAATGTTTAAGTAGAACAAAGTGGCTTGCATCTTATATCAACTAAGGTAGTAGCCACCCCAACGATTTTTCAGATCTTTGAAGCTGTATGTGAGGGCCACATGGTAAAAAAAACCTCTTGTACTGTATCTTATTTTAGATAAGAATGACTAAAACTAAGTATTTTTTGTTTTTAGCCAAATGGAAATAATCACGCTATCCAAATACCATCCAAATACAGAAGAGTGAAAGTAGATGTCACAGAGATAAATTTAAGATGTTGTATTTTTAAATGAGTCCCTAATAATGGAAAAAAAAAAAAAAAAGATAAGTTCAAAACAGACACAGAACTGATTTTAACAGTCTCTCACCTCGACTCTATAGTACTGATAACTGGTATCACTGCTGATGTAACATGGAGATCCCCCACCTTGAAATGCAATCCCCCCCTCTTTTCTGGAATGATTGTTGCATTAAGTTCTAAGAGAGAATACTAATTACATTGAGTTCAGGTATTTGTGTATTAGGAAAGGAAATCAGTTAGTATACAGGCCAAGGAAAATGCAGGCCTTTACATTCCTATGGTCCCATAACACTGTGTATAAGTTAGTGACAAAAATCACTGACAAATATTCTGATCCTTGCAAATGTCAACATACGTTTAAATATGGAATTACTATATCACAATTAATATCAAAAAGGCTTTTGCAATCTAAAAGTAATTATGATATTAATCTCTTACATCTTTATAAATCTGATTAAAGATTAATAATAAAGATTAATATAATTTGATTAAAGATTAACATAATTTAATCAATCAATATAATTTATGTTAAAGTCATTTTTTACGCACATATCAAAAAAATCCAAAGGCATACTCACAACTCAGAATCGAGAGTTACCCCCAGACACTGCTCAGCAAGATTACCTGTCTCTGACCACCCACAGTTTATCAAATTTAGCTCTTTTTTTTTTTTTTAAGCCCTGGGGGTTTCTGCCTGTCCTGCTCTCCTTCAATGAGACTTTCAAGCCCACGATGATACTGATTCACCGTCAGAATTTTCCTAGTATTGACTAAAAAAAAAAAAAATTTCAATTCAAGTTTGGAAAGAATAACAAAGGCTCTTTTCCAAGAAGGAGAAGCACAACAAGATTCTCTTCAAGGACAGAGGAAAGGGAGAAATTTTCTCAAAACTAAAGTCTACATATACCAATTTAAAAAATCACTATCACCTTTACCAAACCAAACCCATTGCCGTTGAGTCAATTCTGACTCCTAGTGACCCTGTAGGACAGAGCAGAACTGCCCCACTGGGTTTCTAAGGAGCAGCTGGGGGATTCAAACTGCCAGCCTTTTGGTTAGCAGCCTTAGCTCTTAACCACTGGACCACCAGGGCGCCATCATCTTTAAAATGTAGGCAGAAAAGCACATTAACAATACTGATGGACTTGATAACCATCTTAACAAAGGCAGTTTTAACATCTGCAAGTTGTAGGATTTAACTGGATGAGAATTTTCAGGCAGGGGGAAGTTGCTACGATGTAAATTTCCACACGCTTTAGCCAGAAGATGAGTTACTTCACAGTGTGAAAATTGTTCCAGGGTTTTGATGCTTAATTCTGCTGGAAAATGCTAGGCAACCGATATTGCTACCTGTGTTCACTCGATCCAGGGCAATCATCACTTTCACGTGAAGCTGAGCACACAGAATTACAAACTTAATAAGGACTGAAAACACGCTCACCACAGGTTGTAGTGGGGCACCGGGCATCATGGCATTGGCTAGTTGCATTTGCTGGGCCAACATGGCCATGTTCTTCTGCTGAATCAAGTTATTGCGCCCATTTATTTCCAATTGTGTTTTTAAGTGTGGGGGTGGATGGAGATATTTGCAGTTCTCCCTGGAGCAACGACCCTAGAACACAAAACCAGCAAACATCATCTTAAAAAAAAACATACAATCAGCAAATCTTAAAAAAATAACAGTAACACACACTTACCTACCACTTGAATCTACCTCAGGATTTTCACACAATACACTGCTCGTAACATTTTATCATACCTTTAGAACGAGTGATGACTTCACCCAAATTCATTGTGACCATAATAAGGTATTCATGTATACATGTTTAAAAGCTTAGAGCAGTTCATTCATTTTACCCATCTTCGGCACTCATGTTTCTAGACTGAAGTTTAAAAAATCTATGAATTTTCAGAGTAATAGTAAATCACAGAATATTAAAGAATATTAGACTCACTGCCATATTATCTTTATGGGTAACTTTAACAAACCCCAAAGAACCATGAAGTTTTTACCATCTATTTTTACTTGTACTGAGTTCTTAAGAAATAAACTTAGAGGACTCACGGCACGTAGTATTTCAAGTAAAGCACTTTCACAACTATCTCATAACAAATAAAAGCACAACTAAGCTTCATAAGCCCACGTATTAGGAAATTTACAGTTTCAAACAATAAAAATACCACACGTTCCCAATGGGCACAGAGATTACTCAGTGTAAAGAAGCTTTGATGAAAAAGGTATCCTTTAACCTTTCAAAGACATTTCAGGTTTCCATTTCCCAAGAAATAGAAAACAAGAAATAGATATATTTTCTCTCTTAAAAATCTACAGTGTAAAACGGAGATACAAACTAAGTTATAAAGTAAGAAATCTGAATACACCCACTCCTCACTTAATGACATGGTTAGAGTCCAAAGATCAAGTCGTTATGCAAAATCGGCGCTATGCGAGAGTTGAGCCATGCCAGTCTTCAGTGCCCATATCCCCTCTGGTCACTCACCGCCCACTGGGTGCCCGCAGCACGCCTAGGGATGTGTGTGGCACAACCAGCCCCCCTTCCCCACCATGCCTTCACCACCACTGCCGGGGCTGGAGGGGGAGGTGGTGGTGGTTGGGTGCTGCCGTGCCTGCTGCCATCTGCTCTGAGTGGGGACCCCACTAATACTCTGTCCCGTCTCGGTCCTGCAGCTCCTGGTGGCCCCTTCCCTCTCCCTCCTTCCTGTCTATCCCCACTGACCTCCTCGGCACCTTCAGGCCCTCACTTGGCATCCCCCTGCCTGCCTGCCTTCAACCTTGCATCCTCCCACCTTGTCCCGCACCCTCTGTGGCAGGACTGAGACATTATGGACAAACAGGAGAAGGCATCCTGCAACCAACTGGCCACTGCTCCGTGCATGGCCTGGCAGTTGCCAGAGCCTCCAGTATATTGTTCAGGGCAGCCCACAGAGGGCCCAGGCCCGGACCATCTAAAGGCACTGCTTGAGAATTTTTCCAAAGTTGTCATAAACACAAAATGTCAGATAATGAGACAGTAAGTGAGCAGTGTTATGTCTTCCTTTTGAGATAATTCTTTTAATCAGGAATATGTATTAAAGTCTGCAATATGCAATTTTGTATGAGGGACGGTACCCATAATATTTTAATATACGGCCAAGTCATGTTGACAGTAACAGATCACGTCAGTTATTACCTTAACAAGTTCTTTCACTGACACATCTAATGAGAACGGTTTGTAAGGCTAAATGAAATATTTAATTGAAGTCATCATCCGCCTTCTTGAGATTTCTTTGATTTTCCTAAGAAAAATCAATTTTGTGTAATTTGACCTTATACTGTAAATTGACTCAGAAAACTACTGCTTATGAGTGTGATAAAATCTGACAGAATTCTAACGGGAACAAGCTGTCTCAGCTGCGCTCTCCTGGAGAAATTGCAGTGTTTGCTGTACAAAAAACAACTGGTCTCTTAAGAGAAATTTTGGTTCTCAATGTCCCCAAGTCGTATTTCACAAGACTGAGTTTATTTAAGTGCGGATAAGTGAGGTTACAATCCCTAGGTGGTATAAATGGCTAACCCACTCTGTTAATAACCAAAAGTTTGGAGGTTCGAGTTCACCCAGAGGTGCCTCAAAAGAAAGGCCTAGCAATATACTTCTGAAAAAATCAGCCATTGCAAACCCTGGGGAGCACAGTTCTACTCTAACACACATGGGGTCACCATGAGTCAGATCAGACTAGAGAGCAACTGGGACTGGTAAGTGAGGTTATATTCGACCTGAGTATTTTGCCAATTCACTCAGGTCGGTTTCTATAGCTCTATAAATAGCAGAGACAACCCCGAGCCTCTAATCAGACCTTGCCAACACTAACACTGATCTTCTTAAGCACTTCAGCCAGTGCCTCCCTTGAACATGAGCCACAATGTCCCTCCAATCTCGGAACACAGCCTATATCTAATTAATGAAAAAGAGGGCTCGCGTGTGTTCGTGTGACACATTCTGTATCAGTGGATCTAAAGCAGTTCAGCAGAACATCATACCTTTGGTTTTCAGGCTGTACTTCCTACATCCACTCATGAAAAACGCTGTCCTATCACATGCCTTATATCTGTTACATTTCTGTTTCATTTGATTCAATCGCTTTGGATCCTCATTTTCAAAAAGCTGTGTTCCTAAAAATCAACAGGGGATACCTTTTTTTTTCTTAAGTATACAGACTACCAACCCTCTTCCCAGAGTGTCTATGACAATCAGTCTGGAGAGCCTAGGGGTCTCTAGTTTAACAAACATTCCAGGTGATTCTGATGTGACGGGAAACACTGAAAAACACAACTCTGCACAGCCACATGCATTTTTCACTGACATGCATGGGAAAAAACATAACCTGTCTCTGCAAGTGATGTTAGATAAACTTAGCTTCTTAGCGAGTTTAAAAGTTGTCTTATGCTGAGTGTGCTACTGAATAATTGCGGTACGACAAATAAAAAGGTCAAGAATAATTTAGATGAAACACACTTTGTCTAAAGCCCAGGAGAAAACCACAAGCAACACACCCGCCTTTGCAGAAAAAAAAAAAAAAAAAGAGGGAAAGTAAATAACCAGCTTGATCTCTGAATCCCCAGAACCAAGCCTGGTCCCTGGCCCAAAGGTGCCAATCAGTAAGCATTTTCAGAATGAATGAATAAACACTTCTTACTAAATGCTTACGGATCAATTCTACCCCAGTTCTGCTCAGGACACAAGGAAGATAACAGAATAAAAACTAAGTCTAACGCCAAACCTTGGTTCTGAGTTGTACTAACCAAATGATGCTTTTATTCAAATGGCAGTGACTGGAAAGCATAATAAAGCTTGCCACAATAAAATAAAAGGAGAAATGCAAGAGGAAGAGTTTTGTAAGTTTCAACTGAAAGGAAAGAAGATGTGTGTTGATATCCACTGTATTTGGCAACCTGAAGTTTCTACATACTACTATGTTCTGAAAATCTAAAATCAGAAAGTTGATAGGTATCTAGAGTTAAGTATACAGGTTTACGTCTAGGAGCAACCACTCCAAACCACCTAGAGATTTCGCTTCCAGGTAAATTAAATTGGGCTGCCAGGATTCACAAACAAATATAAAAGAAGGTTTTATTCAGCTTTGATAGCTACATGTAGTTCCACCTATGGCCACAACTGTACTATTTCATGAAACATTGCTCGGTTTAAATAGCAACTTTGTTACTTACAGTGTGAGCCCTGGAAATGAATTAACTATTCTGAGTGGCTACACTGTATCTGTAGCATAGTAACAATCGCATCTGTCTCATTGGGGATGTATGGGGATTAAGCAAAATCCTGGGCCAACCTCACACATGGCACCTGGTATAGTAGGGAAGTCAGTAAATGTTAATATTTTCTTTTCTATTAAGTTCTCAAGCTCATAAGTGACGGTTGCTGAATTTAGCACTTGCATATATTAAATGTACTAAAAATAATGCAGGTAAAGAAACCCAGGTGACAACGTGTATCAGTCATCAGTAATATAATACAAGCTTGACTTGTAATCATTGCTCTGTTATCTGCCACATCCACTTAGGGAAACACCATTTTAATGCATTTCTTACGGTGTTACGTTGCTGATCTTTGCTTCTGTAGATTGCTCTGGAAGATTACCCAAGGAGCTGTCCAGCGGACGCCCGACACCGTATGGAGCCTATACTACAGATACCGCAGACTCCATTCAAGCAGGCTGTGTAATCTCTGTTAACATGGATTCTAAAGACATCACTGTAATGCGTACACTGTATTTTTTAATGGAACGCAGGGAGTTCAGTAAAGTACTGGACCCAACTAAGTCAATTTTTTTCTAAACCTTTAAATTACAAGTAGCCTGTCCAAAAGAGACCACTATTTTGCCTGTAGTCTTAATAGCCTATATGAGACCAATAATAGTCATTTGAGAGATCAATTAATCAATTCCTCTGTTTCTGAAGTTAACTGTGAGTTTGTTTTTAAAAAAAATTTATTGTGCTTTGAGTTTAACTGTGAATTTGAGGATTTTTCTCAAAAGTCCTTAAATTTGCCACAAAGCTTGTGATTATAAAAAGGGAAGATAAATGTTCAGATAAACTGTTCGATACTCAAGTGCCTGGTTACATTTTTAAACATTACAATTCAATAAAGTGTATTTTTACATTATTATAGAGTATGTGCCTAACAGTGCTGCTGTCGCTAGGTGTCACAGAGTTGACTTTGATTCATAGCGACCCCATGTGACAGGGTAGAACTGCTCCACAGGATTTTCTTGGTTGTATAATCTTTATGGAAGCAGATCACCAGGTTCTTTCTCTCCTGGAGCCACTGGATGAGTTTGAACCTCCAACCTTTTGGTTAGCAGCTGAGTGCTTAACCATTGTGCCACCAGGGCTCCTAGCATATATAGCATATATAGTATACATATATAAAACCAGGGGCATGTGATGTATATAGGTAAGATATAAATTGAAAATATGATGGAAGTCAGGTAATTAACAGCAAACCAAAATAAGGGTAAAACTGAATGAAACTAGGAATGGCAATTGAGAGAAAAAATGATGTCTTAGGGATTTTTTTTTTTAACTTAACAGCTAGCTAACAATCAAAAATAAAACAATATCTTACTTTGAAACTGGCCAAACTTGCTTAATAAAATAAACTCTATCTGAAAACAGGGCAAACTAATTTTCCATTTTTTCATTCTACTTCCTCTACCTTAAAATAAAAACAATGTTATGATTTTTGAAGCCAGGCTCTAAAGAGTCCTGTTATTAAGCTGCCAAACGGTAACTATGTGGTAGGGTTAAAACTACTGAATCATAATTGGGTAGACTCTGGAAAGAAAGAGGCAGTGACACGATTACAGGGGTACCAGCTTGTATTCATAGGTCTTCACCCACTTTTAAAATATTGGTTTTCTGCTAAGAATGTCCAAGCTAGAACCATTGATTTCAATTATTGCAACAAAACCAACATTTCCTCTGGGACAGCTGAGATACGCAAATGTTTCTGAAGCACTTTCTGGAGATATAAGTTGCTCAGATATGGGGCAGAAATTCTGGCAAGGGAATTTGGTGGGTTCCTATTGAAAATGCTTAAAGACTTTTTTTTCAGCTAAGATGATACAAATATCTCAGAAATATTTTGTCAAAAAGGAAATATTGGCAGTCATGACATATCATTTCAAACATTCAAAAAAATTTTTATAACTCTGCCATGCTTCTTAGCTAGCAATGGTAACTTACAGGTGAATACATACATACATACTAGTATATAACATATATCTATATATATATACGCACACACACACATATATATATGGAGCCCTGGTGACAGTGTTTAAGTGTTAGCTGCTAACCAAAAGGTCAGCAGTTTGAATCTACTGCTGCTCCTTAGAAACCCTATGGGGCAGTTCTGCTCTGTCCTATAGGGTCACTATGAGACAGAAGGAACTCGACAGCAATGGGTTTGGTCTCTTTCTTCTACCAGCGAGAGAAAAGCAGCAGAAATTTATTAATGTTTTTTCACTGAAACAGTCCCAGTTTCTTTCAATTACTTTTACCACAGAGATAAAATACGTTCTCAGATGAAATACACTGTGAGTTTAGATTTTTCCCTTTCCTGAGTCTATAAAGAGTTCATATTCACAGACACACACTTTGGCTTAACAATTATTGAGATTGCCAATAAAAGAAAAAGTAACACACACACACACACACACACGCATGTATGCACACACGCACAACACCCATTAAGTTTAAGTTTGTAGCTTTACTACGGTCTGAAAGAATTAAAAGAATGTAACCGATGCCGTTACGGACATTAAACATTTTTCGGCCAAAGTCTAATCTGATCTAAAACAAGAGATGTTAGTCCAGACTTCTCTAGCATGTACAGAGCCCTCTCCAGCACCCAAGAGCTGCTCTAGGCGCCATTTTGTACAACATTCCGAAATCTGATGATGAAGGTTCCCAAAATACCCTGAATGCTGACACAATACCAACGCGCTCTAACTGAAACATGGGGATCCTATGACTTTTTCCCCCCAGAGAACTCAGGAGCTTGAATTGCACAACTCTCATTCATCATCTTGAAAATGGCAATAAGTGAAACTTTACACATCTAGATGAACATCATGTAATCCATGAGAGTTAAATTAGCTGCCGCTGAGGAGGTGGAGACAGGAAAAAAGGCAACAAATCACACACACATTCCTGCTACAAAAATACCGCTTCTTTCTCCAACCACTTCTGTCGGCGAGAGATCAGGTATACATTCAACTGTGACTGTAACAGCCATATCAGCCACACGGTTTTAGCCGACAGTCATCTGAGGAAACCTTAGCCTCCACAGAGGGCCCGCACTGATCTCCTATTTAGAGCTGCTTCTGATAGGATGCCACAAGAGGAGACATCCTCACCTCTTCCTTATACCCAGGGCCTCTTCTATCCCACAGAATCCTACAAAGAAGTGTATAGCCATCACCAGGTTCACTGCCACGAAGGCTTTACCTGGACACCTATTGTCTACCTCTATTCCTCACTCTTTCTGGACTCAAAAGATGGGTCTGGCTGGCATATTTGAGTCAAACCACAGTGTCCACGACCTTGTGAAAGCCTAGTGACATTTGGTAGGTGCCAGCATCATGAACCAGTCCAACATTTGTTGGCTGCTCTTTTATAGTATCATAAAATGGAAAATGCGAGATCACTATGCTTCTATTATTTTTTCAATTGCATCATTATTTTTTTCAGTATAGCCACAGTCAGACTTCTAAACGGTTTGTAGTCCAGACACTTGGGAAGTTTTCTGGCATCCAAATCAGACCCTCTTCAATCCCAGCTAATAATTAAAAGCTCTAACATTTACATAATAAAATTTAGTGCTCTATTTGTAGTGCAGGCCTTTCAATTGAGAAATACGAAATGTTTTACAAATCATCACCAGGCCATTATTAGGAGGATTACAGCATGGCTGTCTCTTTTGTATCTCCAGGACTTTCCAGATAGTACAAGGGAGTTAAACTTCCTAAGTTGAAAGCATATAATTTTTTTTTTTCCTTTACAATCTTTCAGAAGACTTGTTTTAGCAACTCTTTACAGGCCTGTGGCAGTCCCTCATGCCTTTATAAAGCACTAAATCTTGATTAAAAACCGTACGGCAGAGTTTTACTTTATAATGAGAGGAATGAGAAAACTTACACAGAGCTTCCTATGTTCCAGGATCTGTTTTAAGTACCTTATAGATATCAATTTGCTTAATTCTCTCATCGTGACTGGGCAGGAGTTTCTGTAACATTTTACAGAAAAGGTGACTGAAGTAGAGGCAGGATAAGTGACCTGTCCAAGGACACACACCTGAGTCCAGGCCGTCTAACTACAGAGCTGACACTCTTAAACCATTACGCTAGAGGTACGCATTCCTGCTGGGTGTACCTCACAGGGTTCTCTTTAAGTGTGTTTGTTTTTCTAAACATTGGCTGCTCACACTAGAAACCGATGCCTCTAACCAGTCAGAGTTCAGAACCAAATGGATGCCTCAACCCCTTTGAGATTTTCAACGGAAAAGATGTTTCACAACAGAAGCAACTAATTTTGGAATGATGAATCCAGTTATTTCTGAAGTGTAAGGGAAGAAATTAGATAATATTTCAGTTTATCTGTCATTCGTTTTTTTTTCCTCACATGGACCTGTATTACAGGTTCAGCAATAGAAAAGACAATATGAACACCAAACAAGTTAAAATTTTACTTCACATTATTCTAATGAGGTAAGGGATTCCTGGATTACCTGTGGATTCCACCAACTCAACCTCTATGATTTGGGTATATCACAAATAATGCAAAGCTGATTTTATATTATATGTGTACATATTAAAAAGCTATGATTCAGTCATATAGTGAGAACGGTAGGTTTTAAGGAACAAGTCTTCTAACTCAGCAATGTAAAATAAACTGAAGAAAATTAGAGAGGGAAAATGCTTTGGCGAAGTCGGTTTGAGAATAACATCATTACCTTGTATTTACATGAACCTTTCGATGTATTAGTACCTGCTTTTTTTGTGTGTGTGTGCTCACTGCCGTAGAGCGATTCTGACTCATAGCGACCCTACAGGACAGAGCAGAACTGCCCCATAGGGTTTCCAAGGAGCGGCTGGTGAATTCGAACTGCTGACCTTTTGGTTTGCAGCTGAGTTCCTAACCACCACCAGGGCTCCACAGAGACCCTTCATATGCCTATAAATACAGAAAAGTAAATCCTATTTTTACTTGTCTAAAATGATAATGTTTATTTTCTAGTCATGGTAAACTTTATGATATTATTTAATATGTTTCTAAAGTCCCATGTCAATATTTCCTTTGAAAATCTTCCATCGAAATCTCCTAGGTGGGATGGCATAAGTCATAATTAGTGCTTAAGTCATTTCCCAAACTGTAAAAGGTCCTGAGCATTTTGGCTGCTAGTAACATGCAGAAATCACCACGTCACACTGCTACCCGATCTTTTCCAGACGTCATACATCTATAGGAAGGGCTCTTAGTTTCTCATTCACATTCCTGGGTAAGCATGTGGGATTCCCTAACTGAAAATAAATGTCACTTTCTGACCTCACACATTCTGCCTCAAGTCCAGCCACTAAAGGCTACTGCCTCCTACACATGACAATGACAGAGCGGAAAGCAAAGGTGAGGTGACAAAGTTCCTCAGCACTGCTGACCACGTGGCCAGTGTCTCCTTCAGACGGAGCAACTTTGTACTTGAACAAAATGTGCTCAATAACAGGGCTCTGTCCCTGTGGGGAAAGCTCTCTTCTCCTCCCCCCAACCATTTGCTAAAATTGTACACAGCCACCAGTTCACTCTCTGACTCCAGGCTGCTGTGAAGAGAAAGGCAATTGGCTCCTAAGCCCAGAACATGTCGCTATTGGGTGCTGACTGCAGCAGCCTAAGCACTAAGGGCGAAAAAAAAATCTCTTGAAGCAAAAACAGCCATATCACAGCACAGGTTATCTGAGCCTGTCTGCCCCTCCACACCCACCCTCACCCCATGGGACTTCTGCTGGCTTTCTAGGGCAGTTCCCCAAATATCCAAAAAGATAACATGAAACAAACATTACCTAAATGTTATCCTTGGGAATAGAACAGAAACATCTCAGAATGTAGAAAGAATTAATATACATGTCTAGTATCCTTGAACAGTCTTTGAGGAAAGGCTCTACATCAGCCATAAACAAACAGAACCAGACACCTATAAACCATGGAACTTTCACAAAGCACCTGTAAGTTGAGTGTCTCAGGCAGAAGGGTGCTGGGCCACGCCTTCCGCAAAGACACGTGAGAAAGCTTAGTCATCACGAGGCAGTACCCTCTAAATGGCAGTCAGAAGCTATACAATGTAAACTGAAGCGCTTATTGAAGATGAAAAGTTTGGAGACGTTGTGCCTCGCAGGAACGTCAGCCGTGGCAACACTGATTTTTAATAAGCAGGAATGTGAACGTGAGAGGGAGAAGCACAGACGGCTGTCACATGATGTTTTTCTCTTGCTCTCGTATCAACAACATTTAGGCTGAAAGCCCAGATCTGCTAAATACCCAGCTGGGGTGTGCTGAGTGAGTAAAGCATGAAATCTGTGATTTTTACACTTTCTAGCTCTGGCTAAAGCAGGTGGCTGTTATCTTCTTTAGCACTTTGTCCATTCCTCGCGCCTAACACTGGTCAGACAGCACTGTGGTGCATGGCTTAGGTGTCTGGTCATACACCCCTGGTGGACTGTGACTGTCTCCAGAGGAGGTCCCTGCCTCGAACTTCTCGTACCCACAGCCTAAGCCAGGCCGAGTGAGCCCAGGAAATGCTTGCCAAGTGCATGAGTCCTGGCTATATTTCAGAAGTTTTCTTTTTTGGTCCAATAAAGTAGTTCTCAAACATCCCTTCTGCATCTTCTCCAGGACCTCCATTAACTCATACACTGTAGCCCCATTTTTGTCTTCATTCAAATGTATTTCCTTTCTCCCCTAGTCTCTTCCCCATTTGCTCCTTTTTCAAATAACATTTTCCTACTGTTACCCAACCACAATTTTACCACTCTTTTCCCACCCAGGTAAAAATTATGGTCACTTGTTGGCTTCATCCATGTCCTTAGTGTATAACTGTCTCAAATACATAAAACCAAAAAAACCAAACCCGTTGCCGCTGAGTCAATTCCAACTCAGAGCAACAATACAGGACGGTGTAAAACTGCCCCACAGGGTTTCCAAGGAGTGGCTGGTGGATTTGAACTGTCGACCTTTAGGTTAGCAGCCAAGCTCTTAACCACTACGCCACCAGTCTTAGAGATATACACATAGAACAGTCCCAGGACTTGACATATAAAAGAGGTGATATGGCCCCAGCTCAATGATTAAGATCACATGAATTAGAAAGTTGGGTGTTCAAATCTCAACTGTGGTATTTGTCAGCAGTGAAACCTTGGGTTAATCATTCAACTTCACTGAACTACAAGAGCCTTGTTATGGTCTGGTCCTCAGTACATGGAATTATGTGACCTGTCTCAGCCTCCAAGCATGTCCTCCACATCCCTGAGGTCCTTCGACCCCTGCTTCCTGTCACTCAGGCCCACTTCGCTAGACTTCTTGAAAGCACCCTTTTCTCCTCTTCCTTCGATCTCCCCTTTGTCAGAATGCTTCTCTAGCTCACCATTAAGGTAGAATTTCTTTTAATGAACTAACTGACACGAAGCCTCTAGTGGCTGAGGATTGTAAATATACAGTCCAATGGGAAGAACACATATCCAGGAGCCATAGAGACCTGGGTTCAAGCTAGCGCTCACACCCACTAAGTGTGTCACCTCAAGCAGGTACTCAGCCTCCCACTCCAAACCATATTTTCATTTGTGACATTGTGCCCCAATAACCGTAACCCTGGGGGTAGATGTGAGAGATTGTCGGTGCCCAAAGAATCACCATCTAATGTTCATTTTTCCTACCGTTAACACTGGTAGGAAAAATGAACAGGTATCTTAAAACAGGTAATAAAAAGATAAATCAGTTTTTTGAGACGTGACCCTTTTCAAATGTTACTTTCTACAGAACTTTTGTCTTTGTTTTTTTCTCCTTCCCTCCTTTTCCTACCTTGCCAGGTGGCAGGGGAACTCAAGTAGTAAATTCAGACATCGATCAAAGCACCTATCAAACTGTAGTACAGGTAATTTCTACACATCTGTCTAGATTAAGAACTTGTTAAAGACAGGATTAAGCTTATCCTTACAACTTAGGCATTTTTAGTAAAAGTTTGTAGAATGAATAGGCACTGTAAGGCCTAAGCTGTTGGCCTCAATCATGGCTGTACATTATAAATAAAAAGTTCCTATACCTGGCTTCCACCCCCAGAAATTCCTATGTTCCAGGCATAAGTATATTTTAAAAGCTTCCCAGACAATTTTAATGACTGCTACTCTGAGGGCCTCCTGCTAGGCTACACAGAACAATACACAGGGTCATTTTCAGTTATACATCAATCCAACATTTTCCATGGTTATTCTTTAAACCCAGTTTTCGACAATAGCTTCACTATAGCTGCTAATGTTATCTGTCAGTATAACTGATACTTCTCTTTCTAGATTATCCATGTTCTTTGCAGATCCTTTCACATACAGTGGGATAAAGGGGCCCTCAAGGACTCGGGGTTACAAAAAAAGAACTACTTTCCTTTGTTATCTTGGGCATATCACCCAAAGACAATGTCTCAACAAGTACAGCCAGAATGCTCCTTAGAAGCAAGGATGGTGAAACTCCATCTCATGTACTGTGGACATGTTATCAGCAGGGACCAGTCTCTGGAGAAGGACATCATGCTTGGTAAAGTAGAGGGTCAGTGAACAGAGGAAGACTCTCAATGAAATGGATTGACACAGTGTCTGTAATGATGGGTTCGAGTACAGCAACAATTGTGAGGATGGTGCAGGACCAGGCTTTGTTTTGTTCTGTTGTACATAGGGTCACTATGAGTCGGAACCGACTCAACGGCACCTAACAGTAACAACAAACATCTCATGGGAAGCAAAATAACTCATGGGAAAAAGAAGGTTGAATCCTTGTCACAAATGTACCTATGAAAGGCCTTAAGTGTTCTTTTTTTTAATATATACTTAACACAAATGGTACACTAAAGAAAGAGTATATCAATGACATTTTCAGCATTTGAAATCAGTAATAATGAATGCGATACAATTTAGTTTTGTTCTCACTCCTTGAGGGCTAGAGATTTTAGGCAGTTCCAATGTTAACTTGACAATGTTGATTTTACAACTCTCTTAAAAGTTGTCTATGCTCGAGTTAAATTTTTCATAGCTTCAGAAAATGTTTATAAAAGTAAACTGGCATATTATAAATTTTCAAGTAAGGAGAGAGGAGGTTTCGGCAGGATTACTGACATTTGTTTTGGAAGACGATTACAATTGGTAGAATCCTGTGTCTACTGGTGACCTCCTCAGTCTCCTGTTGGAGGAGGGAGGGCGGTAATTACAATGTCTGTCATTAACTCTCTCGAGAAAATCTATCATTTACCCATGAGACAAACCCATGAGGTGATTCTTATTAGCCTCATACTACAAAGAGGAAACAGAGGTTTCCAGAGGTTAAATACCCCATGTAAGATCACACCCCTGTGAAGTGACGAAGCCGGAAAGTACCAGGAATGCAGGAGTCAGCATGTATCCAACTAAGGAAGCAGTCAAGATAAGGGTGACCTAATAATCTAGGAACCGAGGGCAACTTCAATTTGTTGTTGTTCATTTTCAGTTACAACAAATGATTTCACTACCACTCGGGGATAGAAAATGAAAATAGATGATATGGGCTGCTCCAATTGGAAATCATCAAAAATTAAAACAGGAAGTTTCTTTTGTGTATCTTGTAATAATACCAGAGCCGACAGACTCTATGGAACTGTTCTAGGAGAGACAGGTTTATATCTAGATCGCACACACGCACAGAAAAGAGAAAGCAGAATAGAACAATTAATTCCTTGTCTCCTAATCTAGCCTACCAAAGTAAGCCAGAGGAAAGAGAATAAATGAACGAAGAAAAAAAACCAGAAAAATGTAGACGTGGTCTTGTCTTCAATCTTAATTAATGTCTTCTAGAATAACTCATTTCTCTATTTATTTGCCAAGTATTTGGTGAGATCCCAGTCTGTTCAGTGCTCTAGGGCTGTAGAGATACAAAACAAATCAGACACACATCCTGGGAAGGGGGATATGGTATGCAAATAAATAACTAGAGTATAAGGAGAGAAGGCAAAAAAGTTTCTAAGAGACATTCGACTGAAGAATTAGTATAATTTGGAAGAAAAAGGAAATACTTCCATTTAGAAGAATCACAAATAGCTTCAAGGAAGGGGCGGGGTTTATATATGAGGAGTTAGAAAAGATATTCCAGGTAAAGGAGATTGCACGAATTAAGGCATCAACGACAAGTAATATACTGGTAACAGAGCAGTGGGAAATAGGAAGAGTAGGCTGAGGCTAGTTTGGGGACGTTTGAAAAACTGGGTTAAAGATCATCTATTGCCTTCTGGAGACCAGGCGAGGCACTGAACGGGGTGGGGGATGCCATGAGCAAAGCTGCAGTTTGTGAAAATTCGTCAGGCAAGAGAGAGTAAGAGGGCCTATGGGGCAGTTCTACCCTGTCCTGTAGGGTCAGTATGAGTCGGAACTGACACGATGATAAAGGGTATATACAGTATAAACCACATTATTTCTGACTTCTAAAGAAGCCTAGAAAAGTGCTTTTTCAAAATCTAGTCGAGTGTCAAAGTTGTGTTTGTTGATTAATTGCTGAATTAATAAGCTTCATATTTTCTAATTTCTTACAACTTAATAGCAAATTTCCAGCTTCATCAGTAATCTGTCACTCTAGGTTTCACTGTTTGCTTCACAAGATAAAAATTGGACTCCAGGCTACTATCACATCAGAAAAGAAAAAATAGTAACTCTAAATCTGGATTACTCAGATTGGAAAATGTTACTTAGATGTGTCAGTAGGGTAGGTAGCTTGGAAAAAATTCTGAAGCATTGCTCAAGAGATCTACCAGTATGATGAAACTGAAAATGGCCATTTTATTCCTGCAGTAATAATTCTTGTTAGAGTATGCCCCTGATATTTTTTACCAATTTCATACAAGCCAAGAGCAAAGAAAAATAAAAGTTCATGCTGAGACTGCTAATTGCAATGTATGTTTTCTGTACGTGACATGTTCAGTAAAAAATTTAAAAATAACAATTTCACTGCCCACCCTAAGAGAATCCTATGCTACCATGAAATGAAGCATCGAAGGCCCTTTTGTTAAACTACAAGGACTTGCACTAGATGGCTGTATTAAGCACACTAAAATGGGGGGAAAAAATAGTAGATAGGCTTACCTTTGAATAAGCGTTTTAAAACAGTTTTGGTGTATCCTAGTTACACGGTTAAGTTTCAAAATATCCAAAGTAACACTATGCCTCTCATCATGCAGCTATTTTTGGCTCTTTGCAATACTATGCTTCCTGTTTGTTTTATTGTTCGCTCTTAACTCCTATGTTAAAATAATTACAAATTCCATTGAAAAAGCTGTGGTTCCCAGTTTACCTCTCTTTTATGCTGTAGCTCGGGCAACTGTTTTTCTTCCTTACTTCCTTTCTATCTTAAATTGTAGTCCAAAAGGAACCATTTAGTATCACAGTTTGTTTTTAATATTAATCTCAGGAAGAGACGAAAGTTGGCTGATAATCAAGTGGGCTGAGGATACAAACAAAAATAATTCCTTCTAAAGCCAGTATTATAAAGTAGATTATATAAATTGCCAGGGTTCTGCTAAACCACCGTGGCTTGTAGAGGGTGGGGAAGGTGGGGTGAGTTGGTGAAAACATATAACAAGCAACAGAAAAAGATTTATAACATGTTAGTCAACAGGGTTATTTTAGGGAAAGATTAAGCCAGAGTACCATGAATGGATAAAGAAATGCCCTGAACAGATTCAGGTAAAAGTTTACAAATTATTAATACCCTCAGACTATATTATCAATCATTTGACAGGAAGCAACTCCTGGAATGCCAATATTTTTCTCTCTCAAGCTTTCCAAAATTGGGAAAGCTTTCAGATTAGATCACCCATTTTAACAACATATCATGTAAGATTTTACAGGCTTAACAGCACTGTCTTATTATTTTTTCTCTTCGTATCATCTTGCCAGCTCAGTACTTATTGTGGGTATACTTTCTGTCATTCATCCTTTTGTTTCATTTCTGAAGATGTATTTAAAAACATGTTATATTTTCATGTGTTTTCCTTTAATGTATGTCCATGGGTTTTCTATTTGCTAATTCACCATACACCATTTCTTAAACTCCACTCGTCATTAATAAAACACTTTGCTCCTACAATGTACAGACAGTTCATTAAAATAAACACATAATCACCAAACTTTCTTTTTGAGAATATTAATCTACTGCTCTCTTATCTGATGGACCTACCCAAAAAAACAGAACAAAGGTGGGGTTGTGTGGTGTGGGGAGGAGGGGAGCAGGCCATAAAGCAGAGCAGAGGGTACATTTCCAGAAAAGGGTAGTCTACAATTTGTGTGACATGTTCTGTGATACATGGGTCGACAAAGCGCAGGGAAAAGACAGCCTGGGAGTAAATCACTTTCAGAAGCATTTTCAATTAACCTGTATTAACTACATTATGCCAATGAGAAAATTAAGGCTCAGAGAGGTTAAGTTAAGATCACAGAAGTAATAACAGAAGATTAGGTCTCAAGTCCAGGTCTGAAGCTAAGTCTAAGGATTGGGTTCTCTATAAAACAGCCAGCTTCCCAGGAAACCGCAAAGCCAGAAACCCTAAGTAAAACCATACAGGTGGGGACACTCAGGCTGTTTAACAGATAGTGGCTAAACCAGTCTGGGTGGTACGTCAGCTTTGTTCAGGGGAGTTATGTTCAAAGAGTTAAGATCAGAGTTAACTGAGAGTAACTTAAATGCCAGGTTAAGAACACTAAAAAATAAGGAAAGATAATCCATTCGTTGAATGGCTTTGCTCAGGTCTCCTTGAATTTTAGGAAGATATCCCCACAGTGAAAAAGGCCCAAGTCATGAGGATATAGAGAGATGATTTGGACATTAAATGCAAGAGAAACGACTGTTCCTCTGAGTTACATAAAAAAAAATAGTATCTAAAAATTCAAGACAAAACAGTTTCCTAAACTGTTCAGTGGGTTAGCACACATATTTCCGCCATAAACTTTACTATACACCAAACTGATAGAGCAGAAAAAATAGACTTAAAGGATAATCAGGGTTATCCTTGGATAAACCTTACAACAGTTGGCCTGTTTCTCAGCAAAACAAAAGTCTAAAGTAGTTTACATTATGCTATAAAGAGATGAAAACCTACCTAGTTGTTCTGCCTACTGACCTTGAAGGAATAAAATGTCTGCTTTGAAATCTTACGTTTGTAAAAACAAAAACACACCTCACAAAATAAAAGCTAGTTATCCGTACTTTTGTGTTACAAATCATGACCCTGACATTCAAGCACAAGAAAATTAACTACAGACGATGAGGGAAGAACACTACCATTTCTGGCCTATGCCCTTCCAGACACAACACGGGACAAACTACTCTCTGAAGTCTCCCCACAAGAAACTAGTCTCTATCTTACATTTTCCCTGTTGATTTTCTTCATGTTGTTGTTGTTAGGTGCCGTCAAGTTGGTTCCAAGTCATAGCGACCCTATGTACAACAGAATGAAACACCCTGATCCTGTACCATCCTCACAATAATTGCTCTGTTTGAGCCCATCGTTGCAGCCACTGTGTCAGTCCACCTTGCTGAGGGTCTTCCTCTTTTTCACTGACCCTCTACTTTAGCAAGCATGATGTCCTTTTCCAGGGACTGGTCCCTTTTGGCAGCCCATGGTATTCAATATTATTTGCCAACACCATAATTGAAAGGCATCAATTCTTCTTTGGTCTTCCTTATTCATTTTCTTCATAGCACTTGCCATAACCTGCAATTCTGTTGTTTATTTATGCTTTTACTTATTTACTGACTGACTACTCCATGAGGGATGATAGACCTGTGAAGGCACGGCCCTTGTCTCCCCTAGCTCAGAGTGTGCTATGAGTGTTGAATATGTGAATATGCTATGGAGTGAAGAATAACCAAAACCAAACCCACTGCTGCCAAGTCAAATCCGACTTATAGCAACCCTATAGGACAGAGCAGAACTGCCCCATAGGGTCTCCAAAGATCAGCCAGTGGATTGGAACTGCCGACCTTTTGGTCAGCAGTCATAGCTCTTAACCACTATGCCATCAGAGCTCCAATAAAAGAATATATCTCAAGTAATCTGCCCAACAGTTCTACAATGTGGGTACTGTTACATCCGCTTGCTGACGACGGAGCAGATCCAGTGAAATTAAAGCATTTGTATAAGGTCATAGAACAATTCAAGTGACAGAGACTCAGCTGCCAGATTCACATGTACTGTATAAACAAATTTGGAAGGCTATATTTAGAACCAAGACAAATCAAACTGAAATTCAAAAAGCCAGTGGTGTTTAACAATGCAGGAATTAAGAAAACTATCTGTAGAAGACTCTTTAATTGTACATAAATGCAGTCAGACAGACTTCTTACAGCTAAATGTATGCTACGGAGGTAGTCAAAAGAAGTCTGAACTTCACACTAATGGACTGTGCCATGTTTGCAAATCATGAAGTTGTCTACGCTGCTTTGTGTGAAAAACTTAGTTTGGCCCCAAAGTAGGTAAAGTGCCTGCCACTACACCAAGATAGGAGCAGGTCTCCGTGGTCCTCACCTTGGGTGAAGTTGTAAAGAAAATCCATCTGATAATCTTGGCTTTTAAAACTGTAGGTTTGTCCTGGGAAACCATGGAGGAGTGAACTGAATGTCGTACTGAACTGGTTATTCTCAACTGCCAGAAACACTCTATACATTAGACACCATTTTTCAGTAGGGTTCTTAGAAAAATTATTTAAAGTAACTGCAGAGTTCCCACTAAAAATGATAATATCTATGGGGACTCTCAGAAATAACCCTTTCGAGAAAACAATTTCTACACAGAACGGGTGAACTACATAATATTCAAATTCACTACGCCAACTACCGCACACGTATAAGAAACGGAAACATATATCAAGATTTTTGCTAACGCCCTATTTCTTGCTCTTATCTATCAATAAATAATATACCCTGGGTGTCTGTTAGCTTATCAGGAGTTCCTGGGTGACACAAGCAGTTAAGCGCTGGACTACTAACTGAAAGGTTGGCAGTTCAAACCCAAGAGGCACCTCAGAAGTAAGGCCAGGCGATCTGCTTTCCAAAGATCACAGCCTTGAGAACCCTGTGGGGTGTAGCTCTAACTACTTTACACACTTGGAGTTGTGATGAGTCGAAATTGACTTGATAGCAACTAACAACAGCAATTAGCTCATGTAAAGAAGTGCAAAATGCAATTGGAATAGGTAAAAAGAGTTAGATATAGAAGACATCAGGGGAAGCTATAAAGCTGGGCCACAACATCCAAAGGATATTCCTTCAGACCTGAGAGTACTCATATTCTACCCTACTATTCATTCTCTGGAAGCCCTGGTGGTACAGTGGTTAAGAGCTACAGCTACTGACCAAAAGGTCAGCAGTTCAAATCACCAGCCACTCCTTGGAAAACCTGTGGGGCAGTTCACTCTGTCCTATAGGTCACTATGAGTTGGGATTGACTCAGTGGCAATGGGTTTGGTTTGTTTTTTTGGTATTCATTCTCTGGAGCCCTGGTGGCACACTGGTTAAGAGCTAGGGCTGGTGATCAAAAGGTCAGCAGTTTAAGTTCACCACCTGCTCCTTGGAAACCCTATGGGGCAGCTCTACTCTGTCCTATAAAGTTTGCTATGAATTGGAATCGACTTGATGGCAAGAAGTTTTTTTTTTTTTTTTAATTTATTCTCTTGAGAAGGTAAACCAGTGCCTTTCTCACCTACTGGTTCACTACGGCTCCAGTGACCGCAAGCTCTGTGGCACCATTTTGTGAGAGGTTCAAGTCTCAGGAAAAGAAAGGACTGTAGTCATTAGTGCCACTAAAAGTACTCTGGAACCCAGGATCAGTTCTGACTGCCGAAAAATCTTCTCACGTAGATTCCAGCCTACATAACACATCGAAAAGCCATCCAACTGTTACGGGAAACAAACACAATTGAGTCCCTTCTATACATGCTCTGGAGTCCCCAGTTGGCATCCGCGATTAAGTTCTCAGCTCTAACGGAAAAGTTGGTGGTTCGAATCCACCAAAAGGTTTCTCAGAAGAAAGGCCTGACCATTTACTACTTTATTTATATTTATCTATTTTTATAGATACATCAATTGTATTTCCTTTAATTTTATTATGCTTTAGGTAAAAATTTACAGCGCAAATTAGTTTCTCATTCAAAAATTTACACACAGATTGTTTTGTGACACTGGCTGCGATCCCCACAATGTGACAGCGCTCTCCCCTTTTTCACCCCAGGTTCCCCATGACCATTCATCCAGTTTTCCTGTCCCTTCCTGCCTTCTCCTCTTTGGTTTAGGGCAGGTGTTGCCCATTTGGTCTGGTGTACTTAACTAAGAAGCATGTTCCTCAAGTGTGTTACCGTTTGTTTTATAAGCCTGTCTAATCTTTGGCTGAAAGGTGGATATAGGGAACGGCTTCAGTTCTGAGTTAGCAGGGTGTCCGGGGGCCAAAGTCTTGGGGGTTCCTCCTGTCTCTGTCAGACCAGTGAGTCTGGTCTTTGTGAATTTGGATTTCGTTCTACGTGTTCCTCCCACTCTATCTGGGACCCTTTACTGTGATCCTTGTCAGAGCTGTTGTTGGCGGTAGCTGGACACTATCTAGTTCTTTTGGTTCATGCTGGTGAAGGCTGTGGTTTATGTGGTCCATTAGTCCTCAGGACTAATATTTTCCCTGTGTCTTTGGTTTTCTTCCTTCTCCTTTGCTCCGGACAGGATGGGACCAATAGTATATCTTAGCTGCTCACAAGCTTTTAAGACCCCAGATGCTACTCACCAAAGTAGATGTAGAACACTTTCTTCATGACAATGTTATGTCAATTGACCTAGATGTCCCCTGAAACTATGGTCTGCAGCCCTCAGCCCCAGCAACTCGGTCTCTCAAGGTGTCTGGATGTATCTAGGAGGCTTCTATGGCTCTGCCTTGGTCAAGTTGTGCTGAATTCTCCTATTTTGTGTGTTATCTTTCCCGCCACCACAGTTAACAGCTGTTTCCTATCTAGTTTGTGATTTACCCTCCACACCTGGCGAGCTACTTCTGAAAGGTCACGGCCATTGAAAAGCCTACAGAGTGCAGTTCTATTTTGACACACGTGGGGTCACCATGAATTGGAACCAACTCGACAGTAACTGGTTTGGTTTTTACACCCAGTCTATTAGAAATACAGCATCTCTGATTTCAAGTAGCTCTATGGAGAAGACAGGAACAAGCGAAGAAGGGATGGAAGGCAGGAAAGACAGAAGACAGGGAGACAGGCCAGTGCGAGTGGAGAGGACAGAGATGGTTATGTTAAGGATGCCTTATCATGACATCTAGCAAAAGTTCCTGGACTCCTTTTAGGAGGTACATTGAAGAGGTAAGATAGCAATGCTCTCAAAACTTAGAATCTAAGGAAACAAACCGTATATTGCATTGAAATGCTGGAAAATTTTAACAGGCCATCTGCACAGTCATGTTTCCTGATAAAAACAACAAAGGCAGGTTTTGGATTTTCTACTCCGATGAATTTTCAGCAACACTTCTGCATCTTATATCAAGCTTCCTTGACATTACTGTGAAAAGTGGGAATAGCTAACTTTCAGGAGGCTGTGATAGTATTGGCAGAGTACAGGGATACTCTGCAAGGCTGCTCTTGTCATAGATATTCCTTTGTCATGTGACTCTTTCCCAGCCTGAGATTATGGCTTACCCAATTAAGGTTATTACATAATTTTGCCAAGCAGGACAGAAATAGAAAGGGGTAGTTGAGAAGGAATGTTTAAGGAGACGTATGTTATTCAGACATTAAAGATTAACACTTTGGATGTTCCATACTTCTTGTTACTGCTTAACAACAGCAGAAATTCCAAGTAGTTGTTTATTCAAAGAGGCAGAGGCAGGGCAAGTATGTCGATTTTCAAAAGCATTCCATTCATTTTTTGAGTTTTGAAATAGTGCGTGAAATGTAAATATGTACAAAAGAGTCAATTTGTTCAGCTTCTGTCCCCCATTAACATCACTCCAATGGGTTTCATGTCAATATCAAATCTAAATTTCTCTCTGAAAGAGGCCCTGAAATTTTTAATAGCAGCATTAAATAGCATTAAGAAGTAAAATAAATATTAAGATAGATATAATATTACTTATGCAGAAGCTTATATTTTAAAAGAGCATTAAGGTTCACCTTCAGGTACCTCTTCCCAAGATTTCTATTTCTATTGCACTCTATATAAAGAGGGACCCTGGCAGTGCAGTGGTTAAGTGCTACAGCTGCTAACCAAAAGGTCCGCAGTTCCGATCCACCAGCAGCTCCTTCGAAACCCTATGCGGCAGTTCTACTCTGTCATACAGGGTCGCTATGAGTCGGATCTGACTCGAGGGCACATAACAACAACAATGTAAACAGGAGTCCTGATGGGGTACCGGTTAAGAGCTTGGCTGCTAGCCAAAAGGTCAGCAGATCGAATCCACCAGCCGCTCCTTCGAAACTCTATGGGGCAGTTCTACTCTGTCCTACTGGGTCGCTACGAGTAGGAATCAACGTGACGGCAGAGGGTTTTGTTAACAGGTTTTATGTAGAGAGAGTCCAGGTGGCTCAGTGATTAAAGTGCTCGGCTACTAACCAGAAGGTCAGTAGTTCAAACTCACCAGCCACTCTGAGGGAGAAAAGATGTGGCAGTCTGCTTCCGTAAAGACTACTGCCTTGAAAACCCTTTGGGGTAGTTACACTTTGTCCTTTGGGTCACCCTGAGTCACAATCAATTCAACAGCAATGGGTTTTATGTAAAGAGAAAAAGGGTCTTTATGCCACTGCTTGCTATTCCTGTACCTCAACTATCTCTCCATAAGAAAAAGCAGACTTTTTTTTTAAACACAAAATGACAGGACCTACCACTGCTCCCGACTTTGTAACCCCTACTCAGTAAAAGAAACCTTAAAACCGTTTGCAATTTATTGATATGACTGAAGCTGAGACATCACCAATACTTTATTACCAATTCCTTACAAACTAAGCCTTTCCCACCGAAAGAGAACAGGAAAGCACTCATCAGAATTTTGAAAATGTGCTTCTCTGTGAGTTCTGTGAGGTGAAGGATGGGAGAGGAGAGACACACAGACCCAGCATGCCTGGGGCAACTGCATGCTACTTCTCACTGTTTCCAATCAGGATGTCAGCACTTTGACGATCAATTTTGCTTTTTCATCTCTCATGTACATTCTGTTTTTTATCTTGAGTCATGCCAAAATATTTTGTATACGAAGTGCCACCGCAGTTATGCCTGGCACACATTTGCAGAACGCTGCACAAACCAGACCAAGTCAGGCAGGGGCTAAGTGCACAAAAAATAAGGAAGCATGGGGAATTAAGCCCCTAAACACTGTGTTTTCCTCCTGAATGCTGACGGGAGCCCTAAGAAGCCTTACTATATTCCCCGCATGATTTTCAGGAAAGTCAAAAGAAACAAGTATCAGAATGCAAATGGCAAGGTCAAAAGGAGGAAGGTTAATAGGTATAAGGAGCTGTGAGAAGAAATGAAAACATAGGAAGGTCATGGTTTTGAAGGGTAGTACCAGAAATCTCTGAATAGAAGCTCAAGTACTTACGCAATACAGCTGCTCCTTTCTAAGGGGGCTTCATATTTCAAACTCGGGAAATTGTTATCCACTTTATGAGAGATTTTAATTTCCCTAAAAGAGATTACCTTTATGTGCAATATTATGCCAGAAAGTTCCTTTAAAACTGATCAAGGAGACATTGCCTAATGGCGAGGATTCCAATAGCAGAAAGATACATTCGGGTTCAAATCCCAGTTCTGCCAGTTACTAGATCTGTAACCTTATGTATTATCATTTAATCCTCTGGGCCTCAGTTTCCTCATCAAGAAAATGGGACTAACCGCACTAACTACCTGGTAGGGTGTTTCATGAGGATTTGAATGAAAATTTGTGTAAAGCCTTTGGCCCAGTAGAGTGTACCTGTTGTCCTTAAGTATATATGATTTTTTTAGATGAAAGTTTTCCAATCTCTCCCTCATGCCAGTGTTCTTCGAAGGCCTCAGTGCTTTGCTCTGATTAACTGGGCTTCTCCGGAAAGCACTAGCTTATTGTCACTTCACAGACTGCAGGTCAAGGGCATACCTGCCTCTGCCCTGTGATCCTCTAGACCTACATCCAGTTTCTGTACCCAGCAACAGTGTCCCTGTTACTCACCGAGCTTCTCAATTATAAGAGAAGAGTTATAGCAGCTTCTTTTCAAAAGCCTGACCTCAGCCTAAGTCACCAGAGGACTACTGTCCATTTGCATGTGTGTGTATATGTGTGTGTTTGTGTGGGTGTGTATAAAGAGAGATGCATATGCATACATACAATATACACGCACACATACACAACAAAGACATAATGCAATTGTTGGCCAACCAGGGGCCCTCTCTAGCTGAGTCATGAAGCCCCCACACTCACTACTCGGAACCCAGGATTTAAATTTCCTCCCAAATCACATTACAATCAATTACACGTCGTGAATCTCTGGGTTTATTCCCACACATTCAAAACCGGAACTATAAACTACAAAAATGGAAATGGTCTAGTGAAATCCCGTTGGCCCATAAAACAACGTTCAAAATCTATGGCTCAGATAATGGAATACTGCACAAGGAGCTGGAGACCACTAAGACTCCATTTTCACTTTCCTCACTCATTTATGGAATGGTCTTGGTAAGCCAATTTACCAAATACATACGTATATATTTTATATACATACGTATGTATATGTACACACACACACATATACATGTCATGATTGCTCAGGAAACATCCATGGATTACTGCTACCACTACCCACTGCCGTCACATCAACTCTGACTCATAGTGACCTTATAAGACAGAGCAGAACTGCCCCATAGGGTTTCCAAGGAATGACCGGTGGATTTGAACTGCTGACCCTTTTGGTTAGCAGCTGAGTTCTTACCCATTGGGCCATATATGGATTAAAAGGGTACAATGGCACTTTACCTAAAAAAGTTCAAATCATTTAGCCATAAATACTCTTTGTGACTTCTGATGAAAGGAACAAAGCCAAGTGTTAACCAAAAACTCAATGGGAACAATTTTAAGGGATAAAGATGATATATGAGAAAGGAACCCTTTTATAGAAAATCTGCAACAGTCAGCAATAATTAAAATGGGTGACTAAACAAATTTTAGTTCACGACTATATAAAGTCAAGGTTTTAGAAGGAGGAAATACCCAGTTTCATTTACTCCTTTCACATTCTAATTTTTAGAAAACAAATTTAATTTTAATACTACAAGTCTTCAATCAAGACCATTTTCTTATTCCCAAGGATCTGCTTTGTTAGCTTTCGTTTAATAACAGCTTTACATTCAACACCAACTGCAATGCCATCTTGTGCTTGGTGCAGGGTTATGCTACTGCAGTGATATAAAAATAGCAAAGGCAAAAAAAAAAAAAATACACAGCAGCCTGGAATAGATCAAAAACTGAAGCTTTTGGATAAAGCTCTCCGAAATAATTATGAAAGAGACAACACCTGATTCTTTGCTGTAAAATAGTTCTTATTTGGTTATATAATATGGAAATCACCTTAGGGATTCATATTTCTTTCCGTCTAGAACTATAGACTATTAAAGTTACATTGGGTCCCAGAACAGTTCAAAATCCAGGCTGCATTGACCTGCTGTGTCTGTTTACTTTGTCTATTTTCGTAACACTGCAGTAGCTGAAGCCAACTTACCAAATACCTGCTCCAACATTCCGCACTACACTGATTCAGGAGATCAAAATTATGAGAAGCAAGCTGCGAACTATGTTTGTTTCTAACAAATCAATCTATACTATCAAAGTCAGGGCCACGAAGAACTAAGAACCCCAGATATACCGCTTTAAATGTCTGAAGTGTAGTCCAAATGATTTTAATTTTTTTTTTCAAACTCTGCTCATTTCTGTCAGGTAAAAGACATGCCTATTTTACCTGTGCGAAGTAACACAAGTTGCTATTCTCGGTGTGCAAGTCTGAACGGAATGTGCCAATCCTGGGCAGGTTTCTTGACACTCTAGAGGCTAGGAAAGATCTAGTACCTCTCCAGCAACCTACTACGCAAACATACTACACCTAAAATATTTAGTAAAATAAGTCCTTGACCGTGAACTCATTCATGCCAAAGAACAATGACAAATGTAACATTTACTTTGTAACAGGGTTTTCAACTGGTTCTTCTCAGTTCAGCCATGGCCAAGGAGGCATCACCACAAGAATAGGCTAGAATTTTTAAAATTTGGGTAACTCAGAGCCACAGCCGGAACAGGAAAAATTATGGGTCAAAGCCCTGCTAGCAACTTAATCTCCATATTAGAAAATAAGGACACTGTATTTTTTTTTTTTTTTTTGTATACGTTGCATAGCAACCAAATCTCTTGTGATCGGATTCTGTGCAGAGTGGAAAACAGCAGTGCCCAGCTCAAAGAATGGCAGCCAACCATGCTCCTTTGAATGTTTGTCACTCTTTTCAGTCCTGGCAATAATCCAATCTCATGCATCAGGCTCCTGAAAGGGCCCTCTACACCTCTCCCCATTCCAGGGCTACGCTCTGTAATTTTTCCCATTCCATTATGATTCCAGATCACTCAAATTTTAGAAACTCTGGTCTCTTCTGGTTGCCTTTCATTGGCCATGACTGAACCAGTTAGAACCGGTTCGAAACCCTGCTTTTTAAAGCATTCCTAAAAATTCAATGTACCCAAGAAAAATAGGCTTGAGTACTGACAGAATGGAAATTGCCAATTAAAAGTTGTTGCCATAGAAACGGGTTTGAACATGTTCTATGAAAAATCTGAACAGGTTATGCTTTCTCTTCAGTCATTTACATTTGAACGTAAAATCTGAAAAATACAATTACAGGGAACGGTGTAGCTCCCCAAGGGAGCATCAAATGCATTCTCTTGTTTCAAAAAAAAAAAACAAAAGTTCCTTTTCTCAGCCAAAAAATGAACACATACTTTGTTTTCTTGAATTTTTCAAAGACTATTTGACTAATATATCAGTTCAGTGTATGGTATGGGTTTTTCTTCCCCCCTCTAGAACTGAGCTTTTCTTTTTCAAAGCACTCTACTAGATTTATATTTTCTAAAAGTCTTCAAACACTGTGCTCTTTGAAAAAAATAACTTTAAAAATATCTCTTGAACTCCTCTAGGGGAAGGTCATTACAAAGGATCCTTTGACTTTTTAAACATTCTAAATACCACATGTTAAAAAGTATTTCAAGTACATCATTGAATGTTCCTGCCTGTTGACTCAGGGGATTAATATGGATTCAACTCCAGCCAGATGACCACTGCCAGCCACAGGATATAAAATCACAAACTACTCTATCACTTTTACTGCTGTTTTACCAACATAGGCCATGACAAGAATTCTAGACACAGTGCTCTTAGTCTTCAGGTGGTAACCCAGGACATAAACATTAATGTTCTATAGAAATTCTCTCATGCAGTTCCCAGACTGGACTCATTTTAATATCACTCTAAAAAGCAAGTGACATATTTGAAATTTGTTTTTTGAAAGAATCAATCTATTATGATGTGATTTATTTCATTACATACAAAATGAAGTCATCCTATGACATGAAAATTATGAATTATTTACTCTCTCATCAGTTGAGAGTAGAACCACCCATCTTGCAGAAAAGGTACTGAACAGAATATTGAATTAATACATTAATAGTATACACAATTGATTATCCAGAAACAGCATGATTTGGTATAAGTGAAATCCATAACAATTCTAATTGTTATGAATTCTGTATGTTATGAATTTTATATGTTTTGAATATTTTTTAGATAAAAGAGAAGAGGTTGTTAGGAAAGACATGGGTAATTTTTTTTTTTTTTAAGTCACAGATCACTGGAATTAAAGTATTACAGAGTATGTGAGAGCATAAATCCTCTAAATTTCCCTTTCTTCCCTGCCCATTTTCCTCACCCTCAAACAGGATTAAGGGAACGTCTTATTTACTAAAGGGCCCTGGTACTGCAGTGGTTCAAGAGCTCGATTGCTAACCAAAAGGTCAGCAGTTTGAATCCACCAGCCGCTACTTGGAAACCCCATGGGGCAGTTCTACTCTGTCCTATAGGGTTCTATGAGTTGGAATCGACTAGATGGCAATGGGTTTTATTTACTAAAGGCAGTAATGGCTCTTGAAAGATTTAACCTAATAACAGCCTATATACAACAAGAAGAACTGTACTTGTCTTTTTCTTAAAGTATATTTCTAAAAAAAATCACACAAATCCTTAAAAAAAAACAAACTTAAGGTATTTGTCTTTCAAATTGCAACAAAGATGCATAACAACAGAGCAGGAATAGCAAACAGCACTTCAAAACTAAGTGCTGCTACCATATACAGTGTTTCCTTTCTGAGGTTTCCGCTAGAGATGTTCAACCTCTCTTGCGTAACATAAAACAATACATAAACAATTCTGAAAATTATACCATAGATGTTGGATCTTCTTTTCAGGCTTAAAGAGTTAACTCTCTAAGTAAGCTCCAGGAGAACATGCCCATGAAAGAATTAAATCTGCAAGAAAATGCTTAGGTAAACAACTGCTCACCCCATTGCCACAGCCTAACTAATGGCACCAAATTTGGAATTATGAACTGACAGGGTAGTTCTACAGAGTGAGGCGGTGCCAAAGCAACACAAAAGAATGCCTGTTTTAGCAGGAAAAACATGTCTTCTGCCAATTTAGATCTCAAAGTTTTAAAATCAAAGGTTGGAAAACGAACATCATAGAAAACGTGCACCTGCCAAGGAACGTTGAAAACAACCTGCCCCGGTGCTCCTCTCTGTGGGTCTCCAAGCAGCGCCGCGCAGGGCTGCCCACAAAGGGGGTTAAACGATGTGACCACAACCTACTTGTTGTCTAGTTTCTGTTTCTCAGACATGGTTGCTCGTACAGTATTGTCACTAAACGCACATCAGAAGTTTAATGGCTTTCAAATTGACAATGAACCGTGATTTTTTTTAAAAGACAGTACATTTTAAAAATCAATTTGAATGTAGTTTTGATTTCTTTTCAAACTCTGTACCATTCATTTTCAATTTTTTTCTGCATCTCTCTAGCCAGGCCAGTACTCAGGTGTAACACTCTTTGAGGTGAAGAATTATTTTATGCATGAACAAGGCTTTTAAAAAGTTTTAATATCCTGATATATGGATAAAAAAGAGAATTAGTAATTTTGCCTTCATTCATCTCAAATCCCCTTTATATGTAAAGGGCATCGAAACCAAAACACCAAACCCATTGCCGTCGACTTGATTCCAACTCCTAGCGACCCTATAGGACACAGTAGAACTACCCCATAGAGTTTCCAAGGAGCGCCTGGTGGATTTGAACTGCTGACCTTTTGGTTAGCAGGCATAGCCCTTAACCACTATGGCACCAGGGTTTCCATAATGGGCATCAGGCAGGTCTATGTTAATCTAAGCAATAATAGCTAAGTATAATTATTGGTAGCATCCTACCTCCACCTAACCCTCCCACCCCAAATGGCAACTTTTCTTAAAAATAAAACATTATATTCTGTTGTATACTAAGCATATGGACTCTGTAATACTTCAAATATAAATTAAAGTTTATATTTTGATAAGTAACATGAAAAATCACTTTGTTACCCAAGTAACTAACACAGGTCAAAACATCAAATTTTTAACTAACATAAATAAGGCATACGAGCCAAAACTCTACTAAACCAAATGGATTTATTAAGGTGTAGGAACCTACTGCCATTGAGTCAATTCTTACTCATAGCAACCTTATAGGACTGAGTAGAACTACCCCATAGGGTTTCGAAGACTGTAATCTTTATGGCAGCAGACCACCACATCTTTCTCCCGCAGAGCAGCTGGCGGGTTCAAACTGTCAACCTTTCACTTAGTAGCCAGGTGCTTTAACCACTGTGCCACCAGGGAGCCCAATATAGAGCTGCTCAATGTCCATTACATATAAAGGGAATTTGAGGAGAATGAAGGCGAAGTCGCTAATACTCTTAGTCACAGACAAAATGGCGGCAACAGAGTTTTCAAGGTAAAAGAACTCTGCAATGTTTCATAATACGTCTATGCTCTGAAAAGCACTCATCTCTAGCCCTCGGCATCAATGTAATGCACCACTTCCCAGAAGGATCCCTCCAAAAACAACTCAAGCACGATCATTTGAGAATTGGTCCCATGGCAGCTGCTCCATAGGGACAGCAAACCATTGCTGAACTTGTGACAATGTCTCCTTACTAATATAATAAATTCCCTACTCAGGAAACAGTGATTCTCTATGCCCAAAGTTTTCAGACTTTTGTTATCTTCAGAATAGTCTGTCCCTGGAGAGTACATATAAAAGGTTCCCAAGCCGTAGCGTGTCACGGCACAGACACCTCCGAACGTGATGTCTCTCCCCAGAAAAATGCACATGTCTTTATTTACACTCTGCCTTTGCAAACCCTCTGTAGACTCCTTATGGGCTCTGTGTACTCTAGAAGAATCCTTGATTTAAGGTGGAATTCCAAGTTCTACCCACTGCAGTCATTGTTAGAGATGACAGAAATTGAGTAGAGCATCCAAAGCCAAGGCAGTGTACATAAAGCCATTCTCCTCGATAAGTCTGGTAGTCTTCCCATGGAGGATGGAAGGATTTTAGAGGAATTTTGCTGGAAACTTGTGACAAAACAAAACCCTGATACTAGCATACAGCAGAGCCCTGTGTCTTGGGCCCGTCCAGTCCAGAGTTGGGACCCCCCCACCCAGGTCTTCCTTTCTCCTGGCTGTGAGGCTGGAGAAAGACTGCCCCACTATCTGCCAGGTGCGAAACACTCCCTGAAAGATACGTTACTAGGAAACTCAGTAGCATGGGGAAACACCTTGATAAGTAAGCAGTGACAGAGTAGTAGTCCAGGACTAGGGATGTTAAAGCAAAGAGTGCGCTGAAGCTGGAGAAAATGTTAAGGATAACCAAAATTTATAAAGGCAAGAAAAAGGAGGGCAGAGCCTCTGCTAGGGCAAACGATGCAATAAGAAGAAATGAGGGAAAAGCAGCACACCTACCCAAGTCCTAGTTATATTTTGCCACTGAGGACAAATATCTTCAAACTGCAGAAATACTGCAGCACGTAAAGCCCTCTGCATAATAAATGGCCTAGGATACATATCCAGCAGCCATTCATGGACTTGAGAAGAACTATGAAAACGAAAAAGAGCCTCTAGAAAAAACCCATCCTCCTTATTTATTTTCAATTTTCAAAGTTTTATTTTCTCTTTTAGACTTCAAACTATTCAAAGCTTTAGGGAAGGGGCGGGAAACTCTACGTTTCCTTCTCTCTCTGGTTCCTCTTTCAAACATACTGTGTGTGTGATTTCTCTAGCTTCTGGCTCGGTTTAAAAACTTTATCTGACCTAATGCAGCCCAGGAAAGGGCTAGGACTTGTAATGTAGCTCTTAAAGTTACATTTTACGTTATGGTTTTTGGAAAGCAGTACGTTTCCTTCGCCCTAACGTATCACTGCCTGAGTGACATTCAGCTTACTACTGCTTAAGACAAACAGGGTAAGAAGGGTCAGCTACTTTTCCATTTGGCTCTTTATATTGCCAGGTGGGTTTAAAATCAAACTGTTTCATACTTCTATTTGCTTACTTGGTTAAACATTACCACCTCTGCTTACTAAACAAGTCTAAATATACCTTCCTTGGAGTAACTAAGGAGTACTTTATGACTACTTAGTTACAAAAGGTTGTTTCTAAATTAATTGACAAAGATACCAAAAACCTAGTATGTCCCTAGCCTCAAAAGGTTATGATCCCAGCACTGAAGCAGGTTAGGATGTCAAGAGAGCAGCTGAAAAACAAAGTAATAAGTCAATCGAACAATTACTTGACATCAAATAATTCAATCCATCAAACCCTTGCATTGAGATAATCATTTTGAAACTGAACTAAGTTAGGCACGTTAGAGAATCACACATGAGTCTTTTTTCACTTTACTAAGTTACAAAGCTAAACTCGATAATGTTTCAATCAGAGATAAAAATAGCATTTTCATAAAAACATGCAAAAACTAATATGTGAATGGAAAGAAGTATTTGCATATTCAATGGAGACCAATATTCACAGAAATATGAATGTGGAAAAGTAAAAATAAAATTACAATTTGCTAACTATGGAATATGCTAGATCATCTCCCAAATGAATTTTCCCCTTAAGTGATTTTCCAGTAAACAACACAGAATGCATTTCCCTATTTTCCAATAATATTTCAGTAAGTGACCCTCTTATGTTGTTTTAAAACTAAAAATTTCAAATCATGAATAGGAATTTTTCTTAAGAAAAGTGTGCGTCATTTGTTTTCATTTTTATTTCCTACCAAGTTAAGGACACAGTCTAGTTCAATACATCCTGGGCCTTTTCCACCTCTCGCCTAAAGTCTATCAGCATGGTCCTAGCTAGGAGATCTCAAAGTTTCTGCTGCTCCCACTTGCACCCATATTCACACACATGTCCCCCAAACCCGGAAGTGTTTATCTTTCAATTCAGGCTTTTCTGCAAATAACTTTCCAAGTGGGCAGAATTTAGAGCTGCTTTTTTTTTTTTTTTTTTTTTATGTGAAGTAGAACTCGCTATAATAAAAAACATTCATTATAAAATCCCAGATTAAGAAAAGACGCATGGTTTTGTCATTCGGATTTATCTAAAAATAAAAAAGTAGTTTCTAAAAGCGGAGTGGGTTTATCACTCCTCCCTCCACCCCAGCTTTATTTACTGTGTACTTCTCAAATACTACGGCATAAGAACTTGCAATTAATGAAAACGAAATCAAATAACTTGGAATCGGCTTGTTGTATATTTTGATTATTCAAGGGTTCTGCCTGCGTAAGCCAAAGGAAAACGTATTAATATTCAGTGGGAAAAAAATAGTAACTCGATACTCAGAGAAATATGTAGTGGAATACACACAGCTGAAATGCATACTAATCATAAAAGATTAAAAAAATAAAACCACCACAAGAACATGGATAAAAGCTATATTAAAATACAACATGTAAAAATATAACAGCTTCCATATAAAGGACTTAATATAATGTATTCAACTCTCTGAAATCTTGCTTACTCAGACTCCCAACATTCTGGATACATTTAGCCAAAGTTTTGGGAATGGGGAGGATGAGGCAAAAGCTGTGAAGTCTTTCTCAGTACCTCTTTAAAGGCTTATGCCTAGGAAGCAACCATCTGAAAGTACCTGCACCCACCCTCTTGTTTTCCTGTTCATACCCCTTCTCTTTCTTTCCATTCTCTACGGCTCAGTGTAAATGGACCAGGGGATAAACTTCAAGTTTGGAGGCAAGGACACAGCCAAGTTTGAGCAACGTGGAAGACCAAGACAGGGTCAAATTCTCAAATCACGCCACTTTCTCTCTCTAATCCTTCAGGCACTGAGTTTTGGGCATTCAAGAACCAATATGCACTACAACGGTTAATGTTGGATTTTATGGGAATTTCCTATTTTTATTGTGTATGATGCGTCTTTTAAACTTCAAGTCTGTACCAGCAGGAGACTTCCAACCACAGAGAACATAGTGAGCGATGAATAGAGGAGAAAGGTTTATTGATCACAAGGTTGTACAACCCCAGATACACCACAGAGCAATGGTACAGAAATCTGCATACCTGGACATCTTTAAGAAAACACCTTCGTGGTTTAGAACTACTGCTTACTCATCTAGGTTAGAAGTAGAAGTCTTGGGGTTCTAAGCTCTGTTTTACTTTTAGAAATTATACCTATTTAGAAGTTCAAGTGCCTTATAATACAAGCAGCCTATTATCCACAGTCCATCCAAAGGAAATTGGTGCCCTTTTCTATTCCGATGGTGCAGAGGTAGGGAAGCAAAACCCATCTTTTGATTCAGTGTTCATCTGACCCTCCCCCCCCCAAAAAAGACAAAGTCCAAAATAAACAAGTAAAGCAAGCAAATAAAAAACATACTACGACCTCATGGTTCCTTAGCCCTTATTCATAGCTATTATTAAATGTCATTTAGAAAATCTGTGTTCCAGTTAATTTAATGAAGACAATTCCGAGCAATTGGGGAGTGTCCCAGGAAAAGGAACCTGCATCTTGCCAAAAACATAAAGTGCAATCAAAACAATAGTTTGAAAGAAAAAGCTGGAATGATTTTAATATTTAAACCTCCAAGAAAAGCAGCTTCTACTGCAGGAGAAAACGCTGTAACTGCCCACCATCAGTGATCACCAGCTGGCAGAATGACACGTTCTGATAAATTTTTTTCAGAAATAACCACATTGACAGTCATCAGAGAGCTGAAGGTATAGGAATTCCTGCCCCAGTGTAAGATTATGTCAATTTACAGATCTCAACAGAAAAACTCAAGGTTAATTATTGGAAATGTCAGGGGTGGCATCTGACATAGCACATCTCTGTATTTAAATGCCACTGTTTCTAACCTAGTTTTAAGTTATTCGGTACATGTGAAACATACAGGATAATCATAAATCAAACTATTTTGATAATGAGTGTTCAGCCTACTATAAACACACATTTCAAAAATTCCTAGTCCGATGGAGATGTATATAATACACCAGGTATGATGGCTTGAAATTAGGTGAATTGCACAAACTTTGAAGTATTTCAAAAAAGGAAATCTTTCTGAGGGAAAATTTAAAAAAGCAATGATATAAGCACATTTAAAAATATTTTTATAAAAAGCTATCTAACGATTACAGGCACTATTACATATATATGAGGTAGCAATAAATTATAAAACACCTAAATAAATTCAGAGAGGAAACAGCATTAAAAATATATTTGCATTGATATTATACCTATTTCATAGTACTAAAATATGTGTTTAGCTATCCTAAAGCAAAAATTTAAAACTGATAAAGATTACAGCAATGAGTGCATTGCTACGTCTCATTTGGATAGCGAGAACACAGCTGAAATATTCCGAATATTCTGTCCTTGTGCTATCATTTAACAGCTGTGAATTTTATCAAACAATAAACTACTGTGATAGTTCTGGTCCTGGGTGAAATTTAAGGCACTGCAGTGGTTAAAAAACTCAGCTGCTAACCAAAAGATCTGCGGTTCGAGTCCACCAGCCGCTCCTTGGAAACCCCATGGGGCAGTTCTACTCTCTCCTATAGGGTCGCTGTGAGTCAGAAGAGACTCAACAGCAATGAGTTTGGTTTTTATTTGGTTTTTGGTAGGAGATAATTTACTCAATGTGGAAGAATTCTAAACCAGTAGCTGCCAAATGTTCTGAATCCTAAGTGTGACTTCCAAATACACTGATGTGTGTCACAATATCGATTTCAACCCCATTAATAATTTGTCTCTGTTAAAATACTGACAACTAACATTTACTACACTTATACAGTGTGAGTTAGGCACCATACTCGTGCTTCATATGTAGTCACTCATTAAGGTTTTACGAGCCTTCTCAGTAAAAAAAAAAAAAGGCACTATTATTTTCCCAAAACAACAGACGATGAAACCGAAACATGGTGAGGTTGAGCAATTCGCCAACAGTCCTAGGTCTGAGAAGTGGAGGTGTCAGGGTTTGAACTCCTTAACTTGGGCTCTGGAACCACTCTACTGCCCCCTATACTGCCTCTCCTATACTGTCTACAGGTTCAGGTCTGTGCAGGCCGTATAGACGGAGCATAGTAGGTACTTTCAAATCAACCCAGACTCAGCCCAGGTAAGAGAAAGGACTAGGCCAAGCTAGTGAAAAAAGCATCATATCTGTGCATAATTCTCAGTAAACTATCATATCAAAGATGAACGCTCACCTGTGCAGAAAAACTGTCATTAACAGCTTCTTACCCCAATGAGACCCTTCAACTACCTATAACAGGCTCACTGTTAGGACTGCCCTGTCTTCACTACCATGGTTTTTGAGGGCTATATTTAAGTCACAGGAAGCTGGCATGTGACTCACCAACCACAACCCTTCCCCCCCTGTATCACATTGTGAATTTAGGGGAAGAAAGAGGAAAAAGGAAGATAAAGGAAAAGAGGAAGTGAGGAAGAGGAACACAACGCTGGGGAGCCTAGCCAGCAAAGGATGGCAAACAGAAGCGGTATGCGGACCCCAAGGAGCAGCAGCAGAAGCATGGTTCCCCAAGAAGAGATACAGTGCTGCCCTCCTAGACCAGCTGCCAGGCCACGCATGTGACACAAACGGCAAGATCCTTCTACATTCTTTACAGCCAGCACTTACTCCTAAAAACACGCTCTTAGCCAACAAAATGTTACTTTAGATTCCTCTGGCTCTGACTCTCCTCTGGGCTAGATCTAATACATGACTGTCTACATAACAACCTGACAAGTGGAAATTTTCCAGCAACGATTAGTCAGCAAGTTTTATCCACCATAAACATCTCGTTCTACTTCTAAAATGGCTTCATATTTCAGATCTGAACCACCAATAACAACACCACTTTCAATGAATCTCTAACTTAAGAGGCCCTAACTATAGGGGCAGACTATATCATTGTACGAGGAAAGAATAATAGAGATAAAAAATTAAAGGGCAGCTTAATTTATATTGATTTATATTCCTTCAAGACAAGATGTCAGAATATTTTACTAAGATGTTTGAGTAAATAGATACTTGTGATATCTTAAAAAAAAAAACTCTAAAGGAAAAAAAAACCTAAAATTTTAACTTTAAATATTTAAATCATTAATTTTAACGGTTTCTGAAATTAAAAAAAACTTATTTTGTAAAACATAATTTCACATTCTATTTCAAGCTACTTATTTAGGAATATATTAGCCTGTCTTTAGCTAGAATAATAGCATGAACAAGGAGCCTGAGTGAATTTTGAGCAGTGCTCTGTCATGATAAAAAAATATACATATATATAAAATTCTCCAGCAAACAAAGGATTACTGTCTAACCAGGGCTTTTCTGAAGTCTAAAGAGAAACAAATGTGGCTAACTTTTTATGTCAAGTATTTATTCTTGTTCCAACTATGGAGCCCTCGTGGTGCAGTGGTTCAGAGCTACGGCTGCTAACCAAAAGGTTGGCAGTTCAAATCCACCAGCCGCTCCTTGGAAACCTTTTGGAGCAGTTCTACTCTGTCCTAGAGGGTGGCTATGCGTTGGAATCGACTCAACGGCAACGGGTTTTGGGGTTTTTTTTTAAAGAGAAATAAATATGGCTAACTTTTTAATGTCAAGTATTTCTTACCCTTGTTCAGCCACATAAGAGTATTAATTAGTTAGAAAAAAACCCTTTCAAAATCTTGGGGAAGAAAATATATGGAAATTTAAGTACTAGGTGCCTATTATTATTTTTATGAATTCATAACCCAGGATGTTGTATTTTATTCATAATTCAATGGCAATTGGTGATGTTTATGTCAACTAACCAATAATCTACGGATTGCAATGCACATATAATTTCAATGGAAGTAATCTCACACTTCATTGTGAGAACAGCTATAAACAAGTTGCCAAGAGAAGCCACATGGCATCAAAGCTTTCCTTTTAAATCTTTACTCACTGCAAAATACAATTATTCTCAAAAAGAGCTCATTATCTCAACTCCTTATAACATACATGTTTTATATCTTCTCTGCCATATTAAAATATAAGAATAATATACTACTTCCAGAAAATAACAATGAAATCAACTCTTCTTTGCACAAGGGAAAAACAATGGCTCCCACTTAACAAATTCTGTTTTGACCTATGAGAATGAGAAGGATCTGTGTGGGCAGTGGGCAGGAGACGATGGGCAGGGCAGTTTCTATCTGTCCTGTTAACAGTTCCCTCATCTACTTTTCCAATTTGTTTGCATGTTCAGATGAACAATTTATTCTTGCTTGGTAAATTTCATCTAGATGACTCCACAAGTAACATCAATTTCACATTGCTAACAATCACATCCTGCCCCCTTGCTGTCTGTCTGCTTCCTCTGACTCCAAGTTGACACCCGGGGTTGCGTGGCCGTGGCATACAAAGGAAAGGCCAGGCACATCTGTCAGTTCTATGGGTTTAAGCGACTACAATGTTGCTACTTAATGATTTATAATAGAGCTGGGGAATGACTGCTTGCAGCGCTTCTAGGAGACGCTGGTGGCTGACACCAATTACAGAAACTGGTACACATGTTTTCCAGCCAAAGATACCTCACAGTGTTTTCACCAAGTCTTTTTATGTGTCCACCATCCCAAAAATCCATCCATCCTTCCCTGTCTTCTACATCCACCCCTCCCCCCCCCCAAAAAAAACCCATGTCTTTCATTGGGCTTTTAACAATTGGATAAAATGCAAATAAGAAATCACTATTCATTATAATATAAATGTAAAATACACTTAAAATTTTATAGGTTTTTTTCTATAGATAAGTTATCCCCCCTCCTCATTCATAATTAAATTTAAATGTTTATAAACAAGAAAAGATAAAGGGGGAGCCTTATTTTGTTTTAAAATGTCTCTATGTAAAAGATGCACATTAAAGCCTTTGCACTAAGAAATGGTATGACACTTAGGATTTCCTTTAAAATACTCCAGCCTGCCACCAAAAAGTGGGTGGGTAGAAGCAACAAGATTAACAAATACAGAAAACTGTTGACACTGAATTACGGGTATATTATACTATCCTCTCCACTTCTGTTAGGAAATCTTCATTTAAAAAAAAAAAGTATTTAAAAAAATATGAACATTGAGAAGTTTCATATGAAATCACCACTTTCCCTAAATCAACCTAATCACTTAAAATAAGAGAATTAAATACAAACTACTTTTAATGTATTTTCTCTTTAGAATCAAAGCTTTAATTATTTTAAGCAAATATATTATACATCCTCGATTTTATTGTAGAATTTTGGAAATTGTATCATATTGTCTAGTATTCTGCAGACTATTATTTCACTGTTAATTAAGGGCAAATAAATGAGATGGTACCCAGAGAAAAATCTGTCTTAACAATTCACCATCCCAAATAACTGACATTAGTAAGCAATTAATTTGATGTTCCTCATTTTCATAATGAATAGTAAAATAACGAAGGATGACTATGACATTCAAAAGCTTGCTCACCTTCCTAATTGGCTGTGATATTTGTTTTTTCATTATGCTTACATACTTAAATTTCAGTCTGGCACCTGTTACAATCTATCACTCCAAGGCATCAGATCACCACATTTCCAAAATTTAACAGTAAACTGAAAGATTCCCTCATTAATCTTCCAACATGGACCACTTAAAAGTGAAGCATTAGAGCCTAATTCAGTTAAATTTCCCATAGCATCTACGTTCAAACGGAAACGTATCTGCCAGCTTACTCGGTGCTGAGGAGATAATACTGCAGAGCCCATCAAGGTGACTCACACAGCGAATAAGGAAAACGGATTGAACTGGAATAAAATTAAGTGCTCTAAAAATCAACTGGTAAAAATTACACATGATGAAAGATGTGTACTTTTTCTAAAAACCATGGCTTGACACCAGAGACCTATTAGTCTTTAAAAGACCAGAATAAGATATTTCTGATGGTAATTAAACTCAAGGTTAGTAAGCTGTTTCTCAGTATTCAAATAGCAACAAACTCTCTATGACTACAAGCCTAGTAAATAGATTTTTAACTCCACTGTATTCCTTGATGGAAACCCTGGTGGCATAGTGGTTAAGAGCTATGGCTGCTAACCATAGAGGTCAGCAGTTCAAATCTACCAGGCGCTCCTTGGAAACCTTATGGGGCAGTTCTACTCTGTCCTATGGGGTCACCATGAGTTGGAATTGACTTGACGGCAACTTCGATGGCAACGGCTGGCGTCGCTGTGATTAAGTGCTTGGCTGTTAACCGAACGTCGGTGGTTCAAACCCCCCAGGCTGCTCTGCAGGACAAAGATGTGGCAGTCTGTTTCCACTAAGATTTACAGCCTTGGAAACTCTATGGGGCAGTTCTCCTTTGTCCTATAGGGTCGCTGAGTCAAAATCGACTCCACAGCAATGGGTTTGGGTGTTTGTTGAGACTAGCTTTTTTTTTTTTTTAATTTTGCACTTACTAAACTGTGGAAGCTTACAGCTGAAATAGAATTTAGAAACAATTTAAGTCAACCACCCTCCTTTTGTAGGTGAAGTAAAGGCTCCTGGACTGTCAGAGTCTTGCCGTCTCTCCGAGGCTGTAGCAAATTTAGCACACTTTTACATGTTTGTCATGTAAAAGACAGGCTGCCTTGTTTAAGCTTTGAAAGATTCCTTTATATCTTGTAATCACAAAATTTCTATCGTGAGCACATGCAAGCGCACACACACACATATGCACACGCCCCTTCCCCTTTTGAGTTAACAGGGTATCTGTAAGGAGAAAAATCCCTCGAAAGGATCTTGGAATTCCCAAAGAAAACACTGAGTAAACCCTCAGCCTTTGAAAAGGTATTTTAGCACAACTGCACAATTAAGATAATGTAGATCTGTTCATACCGACACCAGGACTATCAGTTGTTCCCAAACTGCTCTTGAGACACAAAGTAAAAGCAAGAAATTCTCAAATCTGTTTTCAGCAGTTACCAAAAAAAAAAAAAAGAACTGCTTAACATCACCAACTCAGTTTCCAGTACATCATTTTACCAACTTCAGTGAGTTGAAATTAACTCGACAGGAGGCCTGGTTCCACAGTGGTTAAGAGCTTAGCTGCTACCCAAAATGTTGGGAGTTCGAATCCACCGGCTGCTCGGAAATCCCATGGGGGCAGTTCTACTCTGTCCTATAGGGCCGCTATGAGTCTGAATCAACCAGATGGCAATGGATTTTATATCTGTTAGGGAAGGTAAACTGAACTTAAAAACTGAATAATTTTAACCCAATCTGAGGTATCAAAATTTAGAAAATTAAAAGGTCTTATGCCTTTAGAACGAAATAATGACGATAATAAGACACGAGTTGTGGAACACAGCAAATACTCAACCATTTTGACTCGTCGTCTGCTGGGACCCAGAGAGAAAAGTTAAGTCATGTGATAACTTTTAATCAGTGACATAAGGAACTACCAAACTATAAAATGTTTGTGCTACATATGCAGTTTATATTCGAAATTCACAAGCTGCTAAACAATCCAGATTTTTGATTACTCTTTAGGAAATTTCTCTCAATATTTGTTTTCTAAGTGTTAAGTTCACTGAAGGTATGACAAGAGTCTATTTCAAAGCTCTAGCATAGCTAAGGAGCCCCGGTAGCACAAGGATTAAGAGCTAGGGCTGCTAACCAAAAGGTCAGCAGTTCGAATCCACCAGGTGCTCCTTGGAAACCCTATGGAGCAGTTCTACTCTGTCCTATAGGGTCGCTATGAGTCAGAATCAACTTGATGGCAACAGGTTTGGCTTTTTGGTTTTAGCACAGTTAAATGCTTCCTAAATAAGCCATATGCAAGCACCCTAAATTTGCTGATGTAAAGATTTAGTGACGGGCATCACCTGGAGACTCTCCCAAAGGAGACGTCAGTTGTCAGTTATAAGACTGAGCTCAGTGTAATGGCTGACAGCCCAGCACGCAGGCATAACCATCCATTTCCATGGAGTATTTTGAAGCATATTTGTAAAAAAGTCCCCACATGGACTGCCCAGGGTCTTCAGTTAAAACTTCAAAGGTGTTTACAGCCAGAAAAAGGGAGCACAAATCACCAAGTAACAAACTGGATTCCTTCTCAAGGTTTTAATAACAGTTTTACTCTCCGCCCTTTTGCAATCTCTCATCGTATCTTTTCTTTTCAGGCTTTGTCAAGATTTGACATTACTGGCTTAAAATATTTTATGGCATGCTAAATCATGTTAATAGCGCTGGGTTTGGAAAATAATCTGAAGTTATTAATTTATTCTAAAAAACAATGGTTTAGAGATTATTTAGATTTTACTTCTAAATCAAATGTGCTCGCTAAAAGGCCAGTTGGAGGCATAAAGAAGTAAAGCAGTTACAGCTTCTGTTTTGCAATTCACAGGACCTATCTGATTAGTATACCATCTGGGATGGCAGGAGTTTCAAATTCCACACCGACTCTGATTGGAGCAGGCAGGTAATGAATTTATCCTTCCTGACCTACGCCATCCCGCACAAATGCTAGACATGGAAAAGCACAGAGTGTTTCACTAGGTGTCACAAAGGGTACATTGTCTCCTTGTAGATGATCCTTTGATAAGATAACAAAAACACAAAGTTATTGTCAGTCACACTGTAGCTACATTGTGTACAGATGTCTCCTGTCTTAAGGAATTTTAAATATAAACAATGTCCAAAAATAACCAGTTGCTGTCCAGTTGACAGGGAACTGCTAAACAAGGACGATATTGTATCGTATTAACATCATCAACTCAGTCTCTGTGTATTGCTAAAGGAGTCCTGGTGGAGCAGTAGTTAAGTGCTCAGCAGCTAACTATACAAGTCGGTGGTTCAAATCCATCAGTGGCTCCATGGCAGAAAGATGTGGCTGTTGGCTTCTGTAAAAATTACAGCCTTGGAAACCCTATGGGGGAGCTCTACTCTGTCCTCCAACAGGGCAGCTTTGAGTCGTAATCAACGTGACCCAGCAGGTATATATTACATAGCTTAAATGACCAACTACGAAAACGTCAGAACTCTGTTTCAGGAGTTGTACGTGAAGAATAAGGACATCTTGAATTTATAACATGTTTTGGGAATGTAAAAATTTTACAGAAAATGTTTTTGCTGGAATATAGCTACTGTATCAATACAAGTTATATTTCCTGGGGCCATCAGCTGTGTCATAGATGAGTATTACTCTTAATCCTGGTTCAGAAAGAGTATGAAAATGTAGGAAATGTGAGAGAATCTGATGGAGACCATCATCTACGAAATGGCAGGAAGCAACCTATTTTTCACCATTCTAAAGTACCTGGGGTACAGTGTAGATGTTTGCTGAATAAATCGAAGAGTTGTAGCCTTTAGGCTTAATCTCTGGTTCCAGTATTAGCCAACTGTATGACCTATATTCACACATTTCATTCTTACCTTTCTTCAACTCTAAAATAGGGTTATCAATATCTGTCTCAGTGGACTGTTTCATGGAATTAATGAATTCATATGTGAAAGCACCTAGCTTAGCACTGCAATGCCTGGCATACAGTTAATGTTCAATAAATGCTTACTGAAAAGAAGTGATGGCTAGAAATAGTTTGGAGCAACCAGTTAACATACTTGGCTGCTGACCAAAAGGCTGGCGATTCAAGTCCACGGAGAGGGAGCTCAGAAGAAAGGCTTGGCAATCTACTTCTGAAAAATCAGCCATTGAAAACCCTACGGAGCATAGCTGTACCCTGACACACATGGGGTCACCATGAGCCAGAACTAGTTTGGATACAGTTTAACACTGGGCTAAGCCAGAAATTTGTTCCCTTGAGTTTATCCCTTTATCCACCACCTTCATTCTCTTCTTCTTTGAAACTCATTATTCTTCCATGAATTTAACCAGAAGAAATCTAATACTTTTAATCACTTAATGGTCATAGCATGTAAAAACAAACAAACCTATTGACGTCAAGTCTATTCTGACTCATAGTGACCCTATAGGACAGAGTAGAACTGCCCTATAGGATTTCCAAGGAGTGGCTGGTGGATTCAAACTGCTGACCTTTTGGTTATCAGCTGTAGCATTTAACCACTGCACCACCAGGGCTCCCTGGGACATCATTACCATGACACAGTTTGCCCTAGTTCCTTGCGGCTCAGTCTATAAACTTAATGCTAAATTGTTAACAATATTTTAAAGATCAGGCTCTTGATGTGCAAGGTCTGTATGAATTCTGATATCAACACAGGTTTCTATCCCTTAAAGCTATTTTCAGGTATTAGTATTAACACATTTCAAAAGGGGGGAAAAAAAGAAAAATACTAAATTTAATGATGAAGAAAAAAAATCTAAAGCAAATGAATAGTTCCAATATTGTAAAGTAGACTGAAAACTAATACTCTTTCACCCTATTTCCACAGATTTAATCCTAAATCCATTGTTTCGTAAAATACATAGAACTTCTTATGTAATGTCACCTGTTTTATTTGATATACATTCTGAAATTCAGTTTCCTGTTCTCTACTTTTATTTTTAAAAGTCTGGCAACTTCACATATATATTAATTTACAGAATTCCATAGATATTTCAGATCTGTCCATTCTACAAAACAGTCCCCAAATTTGAACATTTGGCAAAGTACCAAGCATAACAGATATAAATATTTGAGAAATGAATAAATGCAATTATAGGCCATGGGAAGATTAGCCGAACCACTTTTTTTTTCTAACTGTAGGGTTCTCAAGCCTGGGCAAGTTTGCCCACCAGGGGATATTTTGCAACATCTAGAAATACGCTTGGTTGTCACAACTGGGGGGGAGGCGGCTGCTGCTGACATCTGGTGGGTAGAGTCCAGGGATGCTGTTAAGGGTCCCAACAACAAATACAAGAGCCTTGGACCACAAATATCCATTGAGTCCAAAAGGCTGACAGTGCTAAGGGTGACAAACTCTGGTCTACATGGAAGTCAATCTGATAACACTACGACCTTCAGAAATCAAATTAATGTACTTTTTGAGGGCATTAACCTTATAGTAAGTTATTCTATCTGATTGGCTGAGTCTAAAACAAATGTAATGGGATATTGAAACTAATGCATCAAAGCTAACTATTTTTGAATCTCTATCTTTAACATCGGCACAAGCACCCCCTCTCCCAGTGCTGTCCCAGACAAGGTTCTGGCAGGCTGGTGATCCTGCCAGGGGACTGGCACGGCAGTGAGCACAGAGAACTGAAACGTGAGCAACGGGGGCTTTGTCAGAGCTGTTGCGATCTGAAGTCAATCAGGCTTAACTGGTCCAGTAAACAAAAACATTGCATCAATTATCAAATCTCTAGAATCGCTGTCATGTTTTCATTGATTAATTCCTTCTCGTTTACTCAACAGAAAGGGCTTTGCAGCAAGGAATAAAACGCTTTAAATGACACCCAGTGTCCTGCAAAGCCAGGTGTCTAATTATGGCAACTCCTCTTTTCTTCTTCTTTTATTTTTAAGGCAGCAAGATTAGCTGCTGAGACGACGGATTCCTTGCGGTGACCTGAGATGTGAGCAATACAGTTTTTTTTTTTTTTTTTTTTAGATGTCAGGTATGTTAGGAGAAAATGTCTGAAAGAAAATAAAACTATTTCTTGGGTAAGAGAAACTGGTGTCAATAATTAGGCTAATTTACTAAATGTACAATAATTCCCTCAATCGGCCTTTGAATCACTTCTAAGATGTGAGTTACTTCCCATTCAAGCAATACTTCATCTCCCAAATTAAAAATACTAAACTCTAGCTTTTTCCCCATCCTTATTTTTTAGAGTATGATGATTAAAACACAATTTTGGCATCCATCGCTATCCCCCCTGAATCATTCAATGGTTTTCCATCGCTTTCTAAGTAATGTTTGAACTCTTCAGTGGAACTGGCAAAGTCCCGTGTCATCTGGGCCTTGGCCCCCAGCCCTGTGTCTTGCCCTTTCTCACAACTGCCCCTCAGCAATTTTCGCACCAGTCACACCAAAGTACAGGCAGTTCCTGGAACTGACTATACTTTTTCACACTTCTCTGAATTGAAAAATACCGGTGCCTCGGTTTCAAGTATGCCTTCTCTTTTTATCTGTCAAGTTTACTCCTACTTGCTCTCCAAACCATGACCCAGGCATGAGCAGGAACTGTTCAGGAAGCTGCCCCATCTCCCTCTCATCTGTTTCCTCAGTACCCTGTAGCTCTGCATCAGTGATAATATCCCACTGCATTCTTTCACGAGCTTCTCTGTCTACTATGTTAGACTGGATTCTTTTTAGGGTAAGAAGGCTCAACTGTGTACAGCCTGGGCCTCCGGCAAGGCCTGGAATAAGACAGACAATAAATGTCGGTGTCTGAAAGGATCAATCAGGAGCTGAAGGAAGGATGATACTTTCACAGATCAGTGTACATGTATTTCCTTCCCCACTTACAATGGTAACATTTTATACCTCTTCTTATTGTCCAGTCATCCTGGGTTATTCATCCATATCTCCTCTAGTCAGGCTTTCTACTCTCCGAAACCTTCAAGGCTCAGCTTCAAGATCCGGCACACATAAAACAAACAAACTCGTTCCCGATGAGTTGATTCTGACTCATAGCGATCCTACAGGACAGAGAACTGCCCCATAGGGTCTCCAAGGAGCGGATTCAAACTGCCAACCTTTTGGTTAGCAGCCAAGCTCTTAACGACTGCACCACCAGGATGTTTAATAAATATTTGATGGATGAATGGATCAAGAAATAAATCTTCCAAAATTATTGAGTATAATCAATCTAAGGACAGCAAGATTTTGGTAAAGTTGACTAACAAAATGAGTGAATACTCACAATGTATTTTCTAAAATGGTTCAGAAAAAAAATGTGTACAAATACATACACAAATAAACGCACGTGCAAATGTCATAGTGAAATGTGGCAACAGCTAACAGCTGGTGAATCTACTTGGATGGTGTACGGGTTTTCGTTATATTAGTATTATGATTTTTACTGGGTTTGACATTTTTTCAAAATAAATTGTTGGAGGCAAAATGCCAGCAGTTACAGCAAATATGGGGGTTTTCAGAAGGGCAAACAGAATGCTATGGGAACCCCAAGGAGCAGCACAGGTGAGACACCCCTAATTAGGTACGACGAAAAGAGGAAGTTAATTAGGGGAGACTTCAGAGAAAGGATGGCTCCTCCAATGAGTCCTGAAGAATAGACAGGGACAGAGAGAAGGAAGAGGATTCCAGCATAAGTGAACCACCTAAATAGCACTGGCATAGGTAAGGAGGGATTTGTTTTACCGGAGTCTTTCATCTAAAAATATTAAAATTTGTATCGCTATTAGAGAGGAGCCCTGGTAGCACAGTGGTTAAGAGCTTGCCTGCTAACCAAAAGGTCGGCAGTTCAAATCCACCAGCCACCCCTTGCAAACCCTATCGGGCGGTTCTCCTCTGTCCTGTAGGGTCACTATCAGTTGGAATTAACTCAACAGCAACAGGTTTATTACCAGAGATAATTGTTGAATGAGTGTTAGATTTTCAGCTGGTATCAGTCATCTTGACCATCAGGGCTTGGGATGAGGGTGTGGGGTTTGTGTTATGGTTGGTACAGCAAAGGAGCTGCTTTTGGTTTAAATAAACACGAAGGAGATACTGGGGAAGGAAAGTCTTTAAAAGAGCAAGCCGAGGGCCTATTCAGGAAGTGTTAGAGTGAAGATACTAACAAAAACAGGACCAGGATATTGGAAACCAGAGATAACTAAAAACTGGGAAATCATCAGGGCTCTGGCCAAAGTACCTGGTTACCATGACAAAGCCAAAAGGATCTACTGAAGACTTGACAAGCAGGTATCCTGGGAGAGGCTGAACAAAGAGGAAAAAGCCCAGTATTTTCTAAAGGCAATAAGGTTGTAATTTTTTAAATCTCTCCTGGGAATAGGTTTCTGAGTATTTTTCTGCTTTGAGTTTTATGGTATGAGGCTAGTCTGACTGTAGACGAAGCAAAAGTAGGCATTATAAAACAGGGATGATTTATTTCATGTCTGGACCCTCTCCTCTTCTCCTGGCTTGTTAAATCATCATGAATCATGGAGGAGCTTGCTGTTTGAATAGAACAGGCTTGGAGCACTGAGGCTTAGATATCCACTAACACCAGTGATACAGAGACAGACCAACTCCTTATCTTTCTCCTCACTCCTCCCTCAAAACCCAGGATGAAAGTCTTGGGATTCTGTAATGCTGATCCACCCAGGGGTGTGCTGGAGCCGGCACCCACTGGCCCCCAAGAACTGATATCTCTTGCCAACTTCAGGTTCACTGGTATCACATTGAGAGTTTGCGGTCAGCCATGATGAGAGTATTTAGACCACAGACATTAGAAAACGTGACCAAATAGGGTGTTTATGTGTTTTGCCTTTTTTGTTTTTCCCTCAGGGAGCTGGTTGTTAAAACATTTACCAGCACACCACTCGGTCCATCTCATCTAGACAAAAAGCAGTTGCCGTTGAGTCAATTCCAACTCGTGGCAGCCCCGTGTGTGTGAGAGGAGAGCTGTGCACCCTAGGGTTTTCAATGCTGAACTTTCAGAAATGGATTGCCAGGCCTTTCTTTCCAGGTGCCCCCGAGTGGACTTGAACCTCCAACCTTTAGTTTAGCAGCCGAGCGCCTCAACCATTTGTACCATCCAGGCACTGCAGTGAGGGTTAACTGTGAAGCAACTGAGAACCTCATGACAAATAATAACTTTAAAAAAAGTGACAGTAATATTTTAAATGAAAAATACATAAGAAATGAGATTACTTTTTGAAATTTCATTCAGCAATCTGTTCATACACAAATCAGCTGAGATTCTCCTCATAAATCAAATGATTTATAAATTGCAATATAATTTTTCCTGCTCAAGTGACTGGGTCAAAAATATATAGTTTTTGCTCATGTCAGCCACGGAAGGAGCAAAATCAGTTTCTTGCTTATACATGTAGCTGAAGCCAAACGACAGAACAGGTGGGCAAACTTCAATTGGGCTGTTCTACAGAGTAAAAGTTTTGATCTCCAGGATATTAGTCTTTGTTCACGTTCAATAAATCCATTTTTTAAAAGAGTCAAGTTGTTTTCTTTTCAAGGGAAGTTAATCAAATACAAGATATTTGTTAATGTGCTTTCAAGCTATGGTATCTCTGTAAAGCATGACTATTTATTACTTTAAAAACCAGAGGATACTCTCAGTAATTCAGAGACTCTCACATGTGGACTGCTCAGTTCCTTCCACGGAAAGGACAACTAAGCTAGCGCTGTCTTATTTGCTAACCAGAAAAGAAGCTAAGTGTGTTTTATCAGTATGAATAAAAGGGAAAAAACAGAAAAAAAAAAATTGCTTAGATCCTAAATTTCTCATTCTCTTTAAGAGCAAAGGAAATAGGCTTATTCAAGATGAAAGCTAAGTGAACCTAGATATGTAAAGGTGAATAATACATATATATACCTTTTTCAAATATCCTAATGAGTCATTTAAATTCCAAAAGGTAATTTTCAAGTCTACCCTTCCCTTCTTTAATTGTTTGTCTTTTTATTTTGGTAACTCAGGGCTATACAACTCTTAAGAAGTCAGTTATTTAACATTGCTATTACTATCTTATCAATGCATTTATATTTAAATATGAATAAGTGAGAAGTACCTTTAATAAATCAGTAATCAAAGATAATGACATATTTATTAGTGCTTCTCACTGTGTCTCAGCTTCTCACAACTTCTCAAGTGTTCTCTGCTCCACGAACCCCAGTGTTTTCATCTCAATAAAAGGGATCTCTTTGTATCCTCTGCCACCACCCATGTCCTGATGTGATGGGCAGCAATGGCATGGGCCAACTTCATTTCTAAGTCTTTGCACCTCACTGTTCTGATCATTTTATGCTATTTCACTGAAGCTTATATTCCCGATTAGTAGCTTTGCTCATTCATCTGTCAGTCTACAAGCAGGGTCCCATGTGAACAGTAAGGAGCCCTAGCAGCACAACCATTAAGCACTCGGCTGCTAACTGAAAGGTTGGTGGTTCAAACCTCTAAGCTGCTTTGCAGGAGAAAAGACCTGGTGGTCTGCCCCTGTAATAATCACAGCCTAGGAAACCCTATGGGGCAGTACACTCCGTCCTATAGGGTCACTATAAGTCGGAATCAACTTGAGAGCACACAACGACCACCACATGTGAGTAGTAAGAGTCCCCAGGTGGCACTAACAGTTACACACTCAACTACTAACCCAGAGGTTGGTGCTTCAAATCCACCCAGGGGGCCTCAGAGGAAAGACCTGGAAATCTACTTCCAAAAATCCAGCCATTGAAAACTCTATGGAGCGTAGTTCTACTCTGACTCACATGGGGTCGCTATGAATCACAGTTGACTTTATGGCAACTAGTATGTGAGTAGTAACTTAACAGCAAGAATAAAACCAAAAAACCCAAACGTGTTGCTGTCGAATCTACTCTGACTCATAACGACCCTAGAGAAGAGAGCAGAACTGCCCCATAGGGTTTCCAAGGAGTGGCTGATGGATTCAAACTACCGACCTTTTGGTTAGCAGCCACACTTAACCACTGCACCATCAGGGCACCATCAGAGCAAGAACAGGGTGGAAAAATGAAAGAGCTCATCATCTGAATTTCAATTCTCTTGATATTATTGTCTCCATATCTTTCTTCTGTCCCACCTGGGGTATTTTTCATTTTAAAGGGCCACCCTGCCCTCCAAAACACACGTTCTTCCCAAACCCCAATAATTACTGCTATTACTACAACAAAAAAAGTATTGACCATTTCTTCTCATACATGCCTGACATGCCTCCACCTACAACACTCTCGCTCAAGGATGGGAACTGCGTAGCAACAAATAGCATGGGAAAATTACTGCTGTTTATGTGTGTGTAGCACATTATTATTTTCTATAATCCTCACACCCATCGTTTGACACCAACAAGGCAAATGCTCTCCCCCGTTTTAGAGGTAAGGAAACCAGCTCTGAGATGTGAAATGCCTCTGGCCAAGGACCATGTATTCTTTAGTAGCAAAGGTCTTGACTACAAACATGGGCTTCTGAAAACTGAACCTGGGCCCTTTCCTTTGTGCCACGACAAAGAATGGTAGATAATAATATTGCTAGCCACAGCTACCATTCCTCAGGTCCTCTATGGGCAAAGCACTGCCCTGGGCAACCTCCAATCACATTCTCCCAGCACCCCTAGGGTGTGAACAAGACACGTTTTGTAATTCAGGACTGCACACAATGTCTGTTTCACAAATGATGAAAGTGATGCAGAAAGGTCATATCAATAGTAAATGGTGAATACGGGATTTAGAACCAGGTCTTCTCATTCCCAAACAGCCTCCCTACCGTAAGACCTGCTGCCTCTGTGATCATAAGCATGGTAATATCACAGGCTTAATGTACGACTGCTTTAAAACATATCTGGGGAACTGTAAGAGTATACACACACACATTCAATACATACATACGTTTACATGCATACACACGCCTTTGGAAGAGAGAGCAAAAGTCATTGCATTTTTATAACCTTAAGAAAAAGAAAATCATTAATAAAGTTAAATTTCTCAAGGGTATACCTACATTATTTTATCCCATACCATTAATTTCAATTTGCCAGGTGATATACACTTCAGGACATATGCCCTGTCAGATTGTTCCACTTATCCTAAACAAGATATAATGAATAGTTGACCTTCTTACCCCTAGGAGTTACAGAGAAAGGAGAGGAAGATATGTCTAATACCAAAACCAGAACACATTTTAAGGGTATACGTTGTTAGAGAGACCTGTAATACCAAGTAGTTTCTTGACCTCTAAGTACATTCTAGGATACAATTGCTTCTTTTAAGGAAAATATACTAGCCAAGATATTTTACAAAGGGGCAGGAGGTTTAACTCACAATAACCTAGTGGTATGATTTCTTTTTTTATTATTGGTAGCACACAAAACCTTGAAGGACGCTAAGTCAACTCAATCTCAGACGAGAACATTCTTTGGGCAGTCTTTGTATTTATAAATTGTGTTGAGATGTCAGTTTCTATTCTTTTAAGACCATAAAAATGGCATCTCAGCATAAAACACAGGTCAGAGAGAGCGTCGAATTTTAATGAATCAGGAACCAGTTTCATACAATTGTGGAAACTCACTTTTGCCGCAAGATTATCATCAGACCATGCATGGCGTTCTGTTGGGCTAGGTTACAAAGTATATAATTCAAATGAAAGCAGAAAGTCTTTTCACTTCACACTATTTTGGAGTGCATGCTTCTGGCCTGGAGAAGCAAAGTATGGTAAAAACCAAGCCAGAGGAAACTGCGTTTATCTTACAAAAAAAAAAAAGGCAGGTTCTTCCCCATTCTAGTAAGCTGTAAAGAAATATTGGTCATACCTATTACTGCCGTTTATAATCTCACTTGGCGTAACAGGTGCTGTGCACCAAAGGGACAAGATCCTACGTGACACACTTGCATTCTGGGATGGCTCTAGTCAACCAATGGCAAAAAATGCATGCTATCTTGTGTGGCTTCTCTGCTCTGTGATTTTGATGAAATCCACTAGAGTGCTGAAATTTGCTAGAAACAGATTCAATAATTCTTGGGGGAAAAAGGTCATATTTGGTAGATAACTTGCATAATAAGTTGATTTTGAAATGTTTATGCTTTGAATACTGTAGGCAGTATATTAGCCTAAATTGTGGACTAGATTTAATAACATAGTTTAGCCTGGCAGCATCACACCCTTTGTATGCTGAAGACTGCATTTTTCTAATTGAATGCTCATTTGAGTGCAGTGTGAAAGAAAATGAAAGCTGGGAAACAATGCTTAATTCTATAATCTTATAAAACTTAAGTGTTTTTAAACTTCATGATGGTTTAAATAACAGGCAAACCCGTTGAACCCATTGCCATCGAGTTGATTTCCATTCATAGCAACACACAGGACAGAACTGCCCCAGAGGGTTTCCAAGGCTGTAATCTTTATGGAAGCAGACTGCCACATCCTCCTCTGGAGGAGCAGCTGGTGGGTTTGAACCACTGACCTTTCAGTTAGCAGCCAAGCACTTAACCACTTCACCACCCGGGCTCCTAAATAATGTGTACTTGCTTTATGCTAAAAAGCTGAAATGTGAATTTAGTCTCAATTTTGAAAATTACTAAATGCAGAGTAGTAAAGCAAAGTTTAACATGTTTTCTTCATTTTATTCAATCAATGTCAAATTATATTCACGCTCTGGTTGATATTTTCATCCCAAATTTAAGTATTTATGTTCTTAATCACATAATCCTTGGGCTGTAAATTTGTAAAGCAAAATTCTACTGGACACAGACACTGCTCCCTGGCATTTGTATACGCTACGGTATTTAACTCTCGAAGCAACACTATAAGGTAGGTACTGTCGTGACCAGTTGCACCAGGGTAGTATGAAGTCAAGCTGGTGTCTGTCCTCAGGAAGCCATGGTATCTCAGTCATTTAAGCAGGGATTGGATCTTATTCATTTTCATTTAATTTATATTTTCATTTAATTGTCTGGTCATGCCTTTGCTCAGTAAAGGTACTGAGTGCCCAAATAATTGCCAGGCTCTGGAGGTATAGCAAAAGGAGCCCTGGTAGTGCAGGGCTTAAAGCACCTGGCTGCTAAACAAAAGGTCAGTTGTTCGAATCCACCAGCCTCCCGTCCATAAAGATTACAGCCTTGGAAACCCTACGGGGCAGTTCTGTTCTGTTCTGTCTTATGATGTCGCTATGAGTCAGAATCAACTCCACAGTACTGGGTTTGGTTTGGTCTTGAAGGTATAATAATGACAATGTAGAATTTCTGCCTCCCAGGAGTTCCCAAGTCTGGTGAGGGGAGCGGACTTTTGAAGAAATAATTAAAGTCCAGTGAGAAAATTGCTGAAATGATCAATAAAAATTTCCACAAGAGAAAAGACTGGGGGAGAATCATTTAAACTCTCTGAATCTCTACTTTCTCATCTCTAAAATGGGCATGAATAACAAGTATTTATTTTTGGACAGAAGTAATCATTCTAAAACTACGATTACACATGGGATGACTTGGTATGAATGCCTCTCACACAGCACACATGTACCTGTTTTACTCACTATCAACAAAGGGCTTTGAGACCACCATTTTTTTCCATATGGTAAAAAAAAAAAAGTAAAACAGTGAAATAACTGGGAAATAAAACCGCACTTTAAGAGATGTGCGTTATAATTTTAAAGGATGAAGAGACCCCGGGTATAGAATTAATCTGTGGATAGCTTCTGCAGTCCTTTCATTAATCTGTATGACCCTTAGACTCAAGCACAAAATATTTTAATAGCAAAGCACTCACTTCTAGGCAACGCAGCCATAAAAAGCAGGAAGCATTTAATCCATTTATCATTAAAGTCTGGTATAGTATAGACTGAGAAGAACCCATGAATAAAACTATTGTTCAGTCCTCAACCAGCTGCCTGACTGTCCTTAATACTTTTATCAACAATTTCATCTATTATCTACATATTTCTCCCTGAACAAATCCATATCTATATAGCAACAAAATTAACTATTCCACTCGAACTGAGGGCCAGAATTCTTTCTTTAAAAGGTTCCTACTATTCATTCCACCCCCCAAAAACCAAACCCACTGCCGCTGAGTCAATTCTGACTCATGGTGACCCTATAGGACAGAGTAGAACTGCCCCATAGGGTTTCCAAGGAGCGCCCAGTAGATCCAAACTGCCAACCTTTTGATTAACAGCTGTAGCTCTTAACCACTACACCACCAGAGTTTCTGTTCCAGGCAGGCAAAATCTATATTCACCCTGATTTCTCTCATCGTCCCTAACAACTCATTAATCTGTGTAACACAGACCAGATGCTCTTAGCCCTAGGAGTGGTATGGTGGGTGGGCTTCGGAGATGTCATGAATACCTGGATTTGCCTGCCAGATGTTGGCATTTACGTGCTGATGTAAAATCTTCTAGAAAGTGTTTCATGGTCTATCAGATTCTCAAAATGGCTAATAAGCCAAAAACAATTACAATCTAATGGGGTAAACTCTTCTTTAGTAATTAATATGTCTGAGATGGTAAGGGCTCAATAAATAGTTGTGGAATTAATTAATGCCTTACACTTGAATTCACCCAGTGACATCCACCCCTTCCCTATTCCAAGCCCCCAATGAAAAACAGTAATATAAAAGAGAAACCAAAATATGCAATGGCCGGGCCAGTTTCTATGCACTATTTCTTCTGCCTGAAGACCCTGAAAGACTACCTTTTCCAGGCTCTGTTATAATTAAGTTGGTGCCATGTGACTAATTCTGGTTAAGAGAGCCTGAGCATAAATAGGGTTTAACTTGCAAAAAACGACGAATGGAAACCAACGTTCTCCCTCCATCTCTGTGGCCAGAGTCGGTCATCTCAGGAGTCAGATGGGCTGGGGAGGGGCGGGGGGAGATGGAGAAAGCTTAGCACTCTGAGTGCTTGAGTGAAGGAGTGTATCATTGCCTTTACAAGAGCAGGAAATCAACCTTCGTTGGGGTAAGCCACTGAGACTGGGGCGTCGTTTGCTATCTGATCACAGACTATCGTGAGATCCTAACACTAAAGACAGAAAAAAATTACATCACACATAGTTTAAATCTGTCTATGCTTTAGTTTTTTTTTTTTTTAAGATGGTTACTACAAGTATTATTTCTAAATTTCTGTAAAGTATTTGTTACAAATTAGATTTAAATAAGCTTATTTAATACCAAACAACATAATCTAAAAAGTTTATACCCAGGCACCTCCCTAACAAATAAGAATGTATATGTTAAAAAAATTCTAGCTTAATGTCCAAAAAAAAAAACCCGCTACTTCTACAGTCACTCAAGCAATATTAAGTGAGCATTTCCACGGTGGTGTCAGCCACTGCAGATACAGACCCAATGGTCACAGGCCCTGCAGCACCCCAGGGAGGAAATCAGTAAATGAGTACAACAGAAGCCGGTGTGATGGAGGCATCTCCCACAGCCTGGGAAGAGAAGCCGAGGGAGGCTCCCCAGAGGCACTATCTCTGGCATTGCATCTACAAGGAAGGGTAGTCATTAATTAAGAGAACAAGGGTGGAGAGGTTTTATGAGAAGAGGGCACAGTGTGAAGGCAGGAATGTGAGACAGCAAGACGTGTGTAAAAACTCCAGGGAGGCTGAAGAAGAGAGTCCACACTAAAGAGTGTTTCAAGGTGGCCCTAGAGAAGGGGGCCAGGGCAAAACTGCATTCTAATTTCCAGCTCTAAAGTAGAGAGGGAGCCCTGGTGGTGCAGTGGATTAAGAGCTACAGCTGCCAGCCAAAAGGTTCGTGGTTCGAATCCACCAGTGGCTCCTTGGAAACTCTATGGAGCAGTTCTACCCTGTCCTATAGGGTCGCGATGAGTTGGAATCGACTCAGTGGCAACAGGTTTTTGGTTTAACATGGATAGAGCATCTTTCAATGTCTTCTTGGGAGCTTTCAGAAGAAAATTAGATGTTTGTACAACTGCACAAGCATCAAGGTCAATCAGTGTTTTAAATGATTTGGTACAATAATAAAAACATGAAAAATGTAGTGGCCATATTTTACCCATAATAGATGCACTGTCTTGCTCTTTCATTTTTCTTTCTTCATTTATTTTGAGGAGAAATAAAATCAAGTATTTTAAAGAGGAAAGCAATCAATTGGCTAACATTACAGACTTTCTAAGTTTTACATAATTTAGGAATTAAAATTATAATTTTATATATATCATGTCTAAAACCATGAAAACTGTAGACATTTCAAACACTTCATTTCTACAAAACCCTACTTTTTAAAATATGGATCACTGATCATTTCTGTAAAAAGTAAAGAAAGTGGACTCGTAGAGACCAAGAATGTATTCAGTGCAGTGCTAGATATTTATAAAGTACCTCTGAATCTCCCAAATGTCATTCTGAAAGTATAATAACTGCTAAGATTTCATGAGGAATTATCTTGTGTTAGACATTGTTTGCACGCTTTAGGTGCTTCATATCATTTAAATTTCTCAAAACTTCTTTCAGAGAGGTGTTATAAGTAACCCAATGTTTACAGACGAGACAAACGCAGTTTACAGTAACTTATATCTGACCTAAGCCATGGTGTTTTCAATCGCCTCATATGCATGTGAAAGCTGGACAACGAATCAGAAGACCGAAGAAGAAGAGCTGACAGCTTTGAATTATGGTGTTGGCAAAGAATACTGAATATACCGTGGATTGCGAAAAGAACAAACAAATCTGTCTTGGAAGAAGTACAGCCAGAATGCTTCTTAGAAGTGAGGATGGCAAGACTTTTCTCGCATACTTTGGATATGTTATCAGAAGGGACCAGTCCCTGGAGAAGGACGTTATGCTTGGTAAAGCAGAAGGTGAGCGAAAAAGAGGAAGACCCCCAACGAGGTGGACTGACGCTGTGGCTGCAACAATGGGCTCAAGCAATGAGGATGGCGTAGGACAGGGCAGCGTTTCATTCTGTGGGAGCGACTTGACAGCACCTAACGGCACATATCTGATCCCGTGTCTAGCGATTGCTGAAGCCAGAATTAAACAGCAGCAGGTGGCTTTCAACCCATTACCCTGGCTCCTCTCACAACGCAGAAGTGTTTTTACAGAAAAGGTATGTTCAGATAAAAAAAAAAAAATCAAGATTTGAGAACTATGACTCCGCTGTGACATTACACTTTGAGTAAAACTTGAACAAACTTTCAAACTAGGAAAAATAATCAGCAACCGTAAAACAAATAAATTGTAACATTATCTCCTCTATGTTTTCCACATGAGAAGCAAAGATAATTTCTTTAGTTTTTAACGTGTGTTCAGAATTAATTTTGTTATTAAAAAAAATCCAAAAAATATAATTTAATTCTTCTAATCAAGGGAGTGTGTGGATCTGACAAAAGTTGAAAAGGAAACAGTCTCATCCTATTCGGCGAACGTAAACAGTGGTATAAACCACAGCACTTAACAACCATTTACTTTGTGAATTTTTGTGTCTTCATACTTATTTTCTGTTTCGGTCAAACTTCTGCACTGTCTACAATGACTTGTGGTTAAAAATTTTTATCTGGTTTTGTAAGTATCTACTTCTGAGTTCAAAGTTAAGTTTCCTTATGATGTAACTTTCTTAAGCAGAAAAAAGAAAACAAAAAGAGTCTGCTATCATAACCTGTCCCTTTCATTTGAAAACTGACGATTTGTTTTGGAAAGGGATTTGAAGTTCACCTAGGTAGCTACTTAGCCTTTAGCTTTGTGTTATGACGGACAGGCAGAGCTGCTAAACCCCTCCCCTGAGAGCGCTGGCTTTGGGGTCACTGGCTGCATTAGGAAGCACACGGAGAAGGGGGATCTAAGCAGTGTGCACAAAGACATGTTCCCTCTCCTCACAGAAGTCACAATCCAGACGGGACTCTAAGGCAAGCAAAGAAATCAAACGAAAGGGTCTTAAAAGCAATACAAAAAGCGTGTGGACACACGACAGCAAACCACCCAGACGAGGAGGATGAGGATGGTGATGGACTTGAACGTGCAAAGGAGGTTGCACTGGGAGACTAATCTCACTGGCTGAGCATCTTCTTTACTTCTGTCCCGTAAGGAAGTGTTTGGCTCATCTTCCTTTCCAAGGCCAACCTCTCCATCACTTTTGGTTATTCCTTCCCAATATCTCTGGGCTATAGCTCCATCCAACATTCTCTACATTAAGGATTCTTCATTGTTTTCCTCTCCACCCACTCCTGTGCTAGATAAAGCATGCTTCCACCGTTTTATAGTGGAACGACACTCTTCCCTTCTTTGTCCAATTCTCTAGCTCATGCCGTTTTCCTCTTCTCCTTTTCATTACTGAGTTTCTTTAAAGGGTTGCCTGAACTTGTCCAATCCTGTAAATCCTCCAATTTACCTGACTCATCTTTTTGGAATCTGGTTTACAAGCCGGTTGTCACCATTAACTACTTCCTTCCTGAACGTTTTCTCTCTTGTCCTTCTTGATAACGCGCCATCCTGCTTTTTCTCAGTTGCTTTCTTTGGTTTTTCTCCTCTCTGATGGCTGAGTATACAGAGATGTACTAAGATCTGTCCCCACGTGGGGACTTTCCTGCTGTAACAGCACTAACAGTTATATGTAAATGACTTTCAGATATTTTTCTATAAATTCAACCATCTCAGTGTGAACCAGTTATTGGCTCACTTTTTATTCTCCCTAAAAAGAAAGAGAACACACCAAGTCTAAAATCTGTATTTCACATACTAGCAAATGACATTGCTCCATCCCTAATTATGCAAACTATAAACTTCAAGGTCATTTTCAGCTAACTCTCCTACATACCCAGTACCCAGTGCCGTCGAGTCTAATTCTGACTCATATCCTACATAGGAGTTGAGAAATGAGTGATAAAACAGTAGCATAGTGCAAAACATTTACTAACTCCACTGTTGGAATATTAAAAAAAAAAATTTTTAAGCATCCCCTCAATTTTCTTGAAATATCTTTGAGTGGGTTACGTCATTTTTTATTGTTCAAAATGGACTATGATGAAAAATAGAAACTAAATAATTTCCTATTATTAGGATGACTAATAGATTAGTCAGAAATGATATTCCACTTTCCTAGTTCAGTGACTTCCTCTAGGCTTTGCAGAAGGAATAAAAACTTTCTACAGTGAAGCTCAGATAAAATTCCAGCTAGCATTTTGGTAAAAGTTGTTGATTCAGAAGTTTTGGTTTCCGTTATTTTTCTTTTTCCTTTTTTTCAAAATAGGTTATAGATAGAATATTACATTTTGCTATTCATTTACAAAATAATAAGAAAAAAGTTTCTGTTCACTTTAGAAAGCCAAGGATGTTTGCATTTTTTTTTTCAGTGTTGCTTAGGGATTTCTTTCAAAATATGAAACAAGACACTAGATAGCACACACCAAACGTTAGCTCTATAAATTGTTACCAAAGTAAATACCTGCAACAGTTAGAAATAATTACGTAGTAACCTCTGAAGAATTATTATTCCAGTATTTGCAAATGCCTGCAGAGTATGGTCACATACACATTCTATTTAGCACAAGGGAGACAGTCCTGAGGAATGAGCCCCACAGGAGGTCATAATAGCCAGTACTTAGGACGCTTTCCTGTCAGCAAAGGCTTTTCTGTTTTCTTTAAATTCCCACCTCTGTTTCTTTCTGCAAGCATTCTTTCTGTTCCCAGGCTGCAGCGAGGATTACTGCGCCCCTCATAATGTCTTAAGACTTCCAACAATACCTAATTTCATAGTGACATTTACCCTGTTTTCTCAACCTTTTTCAACGTCCCATGATGGTCCCAAGCCCCATGACTTTTTCTACAGCAAAGACACCCAGAACGCGCTGGGTGTTGGTGCTGTTGCTGCTGCTGGCTGAATGTGTAAAAATGCGTAGTGCTCAGTGTTCTTCAGTAACAATTACCATCAAAACCAAATAAAAATAGGGGTAGAAAGCACACTAAATTCTTTTAAAACCACTCTAATTTTCTTAATCTGCTTCTATTTATTTTATTTAGAATGTGATTACATGGACCAAAGTTTATTTTTAGAATTGTACCAGCTGCCTTTTTGCTTGTGGTTTAGAGATCTTTTGCTTATCTACTGATTCCCAAAAGATCTCTAAATACAGGGTAATCTAACCTACATAAACAAGATCTTATAACCTAGAAAGTTCTGATCCTATTGTCACAACCGCCTGCTAACACAAAAGAAAACAATGAGCATCGCCGGAGTAATTTCAATAAGTGCTTGGTAGTAGTTTAACATAAATACTGGTTCCTAATAATGATAAACAGGAAGAATTTATTACCTACGAAGTTTATCTTTTTATTCATTCACTCTCATTAATTTTAACTGTCTTAGTCATCTAATGCTGCTATAACAGAAATACCACAAGTAGAGGCTTTAACAAAGAGAAATTCATTCTCTCACAGTCCTGTAGCCTAAAAGTCCAAATTCAGGACATTAGCTCCAGGAGAAGGCTTTCTCTCTCTGTCAGTCCTTCTCATCAACCTTTCTCTGAACTAGGAACTTCTCCGTGCAGGAGCCCCGGGTCCAAAGGACATGCTCTGCTCCCAGTGCTTTCTTGGTGGTATGAGGTCCCCCACTCTCTGCTTGCTTCCCTTTCCTTTTATGTCTTGAAAAACAAATGGTGGTACAGGCCACACCCCAGGGAAACTCCCTTTACACTGGATCAGGGATGTGACCTTAGTAAGGGTGTTACAATCCCACCCTAATCCTCTTTAACATAAAATTACAATCACAAAATGGAGGACAACCACAGGATACTGGGAATCATGGCCTAACCAAGTTGACACACATTTTGGGGGGACAAAATTCAATCCATGACACTGATTCACATACTCATTAATTCGATAAATATACACTGGCTTATCCAGATATTTGAGGAACAAATACAGTATGTTGATAGAGTACATCCTATATTCTCTAGTGTTTGTTAAAAATACATTTCCTCTCAAAGGGGCAGATGTTTCCTTGTTTTCTGTACCTTATCTTTCCTCCTTTCTATCTTCTGCAGTATGAGTGAAATTCTTCCGGGGAATGCCTATCGGTCTCGAAATTTTAGACTAAATTCTAAATGTGATCTTGATTATTAAAATATATGATTTACTATGGAAGGGAAAAAAAGCTTGTACTCTTTTCTCCCACTAGTGTTCTAAATGGATTAAAATTTATACTGATTATAAAAAAAAAAAATTATAATGTCAATTTTAATGTTCATGAGAGCAACACAGGAGTCTCTAGGCAGCACAAACAGTGAAGCATTGTCAGCTACTAACTGAAAGGTTCTCAGTTCGAATCCACCCAGAGGCACCTGCCTCAGAAGAAAGGCCTGGCAATCTACCTCCAAAAGACCAGCCACTGAAAATCCTATGGAGCAAAGTTCTACGCTGACACACGTGCGGTCACCGTCAGTTGGAGTCAACTCAACAGCACTCAACAACAACAATAATCTGGCCACAGAGCCCTTGTTTTTAACCTCAAAGCTGCACTAGTATAAACCAAAAAAAAAAAAAAAAACCACCGCCACTGAGTCGATTCTGACTCATAGAGACCCTGTAGGACAGAGCAGACCTACCCCATAGTTTCCAAGGAGCGCCTGGTGGATTCAAATTGCCCATCTCTTGATTAGCAGCCGTAGTGTGTACCACTGTGCCACGCAGGGCACTGGTACACACATGTGCAACTCAGACACAGTGCAAGAGTTAGTAGTGTCTGCAAACTATGTCTGATCTTAGCTGAATGTGTGTGTGCATAATACATGTATGTGCATATACACGTGTACGTATAGATATGCACATACATACACACATGTATATATATCTATATCTAGATATACACAAACACTCACACATATGCATACACAGTGGTTTAATTACACTGCTGTTCCTCTAAATTAAAAAAAAAAGTGATTTTTAGTATTAGTTTGGCTGATTCATTTAGTAAAAAAAATTTTTTAATTGGAAGTTTTTTTTTTTTTAATTCCTACATCAAAGGCCAATAGCCCTATAGGAAAACAAGTGTGCTGGTGATTACCAACCACTACTCACTTTAATTATTGACAGTTCTGTTCTTAGTGTTGACACTTCTATTCCTGATGACAAAATTCTCCTCAAGGAGGGACCGTACTCGTTTTATTTTCACTGCTGCCTCTTATGTTTTTAAAAAGCTAGAACAAAACAGATTAAACTGCCCAGGACACATCTGGTTGAAGGTTGGGTGGAGGGTGGGGGGTGGGAGGGAGGTACTCGATGATTAAGTTATTTCATATGTGTAAAAAAAAAAAAAAAGATTAACTTTTGTTAGTTAAATCATATTGCTTCTGAAATATCCCTAACTGATGACAGAATTAAAATTCACATGGTGAACTGCCAAAATAAACTAAATGCAGGAAACATGAAAAGAAAGGGGTGTTCCCAAGATAAATGGAGGCAGGCTCCGCTTCCATATCTCAAATAGTATGCTGTGGTTCTTGTTCTCAGTTGCCTTCCACTCAGTTCCAACTCATGGTGACCCCATGTGGGCAGAGTAAAACTGCTTCATGGGGTTTTCAAGGTTGTGATCCTTCAGAAGCAGGTAGCCTGGCCTGTCTTCCAAGGCGCCTCTGGGTGGGTCTGAACTGCCAAACTTTCTAGACCCAGATATGCTTCATGCATATATAGCCATGAAAGCAAATGATTAAAGAGAATCACAGAGAGTTAATATCACGCAAGTCTTGTTCTAGTGCAAATCTTTTACCATAAAAGCAAAAGTGGTACGTGCGTGCATTTCTGTCTGTGTGTCTGTGAGCGCATACTGAGAGAGAGGGGCAAGAGAGAGAGCGCAACAGCGAGAGAGCGTCAGTTTATAGGCTATTTGAAAATAACAAAAGCAGGAACCCTACTTTCTACAAAATAAGGTGCATGTTTTCGTGATAAATTTTCCTTGTGAAGACTCAATTTTATGCTTACCTTTACATGCAAGTGCGTTTCTAGAGCAAAGTTGATAAAATGTGCATAATTGCTCAGCACTTGATTTAAGAGTGTTCTTGCAATACTCTGTTAAGTTCCATACTGTCTTAGTCATGCAGAAGTACTGCTACACTATAGGGTCTTTTTTCCGATTAAGAAGACACAAATGTTCCTGGAAACACCTGGTTTGATGCTCCCCCTAGGTTGAGACTTTCTAAATAGCCTTCCTTCAGGTGCTGGATAAAAACAAAAAAAACCAAACCCACTGCTGTCGAGTCGATTCTCGGACTCAATAATTCAGGTCCCAAATACAAGGTGTTGATGTGTCTGCCCTAAAATATACATGCTAAATACCTGGAAATACCTGGAATAACTTTCAGGACTATCTCAAATGACCTTTTCTGGCAACTTAGAAACTATCAACCTGAGTTTTTTGTTTTCAGACTAAACATAGTTAATCTTATTGTTCTTTTCCTGTATGTTTTATGTTTTTAATACAGACTGAAAAAAAAATTTATTTTTTATTGATTATAAAAATGTTTTTACCTTTTATTTCTGGGATACATCAAGAGAGTAGTAACTTTCATAGTTTAAAAAAAGTCACAGTTTTACCAATTATCCCCCATAAATATTTTCAGTTCTTGGCATTTTACTCTGATCTCCCAAATCACTCATATAAATGGCTCCATTACGTGTCCATATATCATAAATTTAAAACCGTATTTCAAAAACTTCTTTATATAAGGGTATCTAATCAATGACAGAGTCTGTTTCCGTAAAGACTGACAGCTTTGGAAACCCTATGAGGCAGTTCTACTGTATCCTACAGGGTCACTATGACTCAGAATCAACAGCACTAGGTTTGGTTTGGCTAATTAATGTCATATTTAAGAATGCATTTTCCTTTAAGTCTCTGGCACTAAAATTGACTTGACGATATCAGAAATATTATTTTTAACCATATGAGGAACCAACATAAATGGATTCCAATAGCTTTCAGTTCCTCAAATATGCCATCTGTTTAAAAAGTTTTATAAACAATGTTGGAATAGTTTATTCCTACATTGATCAAACAGGGAACACTGATGGTTTCAGTTCTTCCAGTCCCTACGGCCGTCCTCAGGAACCTCAGCTGTACACTCAGCTCCATGGCCCACCTCCCCAATATGCCCCACCCTTTACCTCCTTCCTGTACTTGACAGAGTCCCAGGCCATCCTGTGCTTGCTGTATTAGAGCCTTGGTTTCTCATCCCTGTGGTGGCCATGGAACCTTTAAATGGGTTCTTCTGTACCAATTCTGGCACTTACACTCTTTTCCTTAATTATCAAACATGCACTGAGTATCCACCATTTGCCAGACACTGTGCTAGACACTGAAAATAAAGAGCGAGAATAAATACCCCAGACCCCGAGGAGTTCAGATCTAGTGAGAGGCCAGACACTGAAGAAGCAAAAATTCAAAAAGTTCCTTCTGTAGCTCCAAGGCTGACTTCTGACACTCAACACAGCCCAGGCCAACCATCTCTCTCCAGGACTTGAGCCCCAGCGACGAGTCTGGGTTCTGCTTCAAAAGATAAGAATGCAGAAATGATAATGCTACCATGTGCTTAACCAGGACTATTCCCATGGCCTGATGACCTTGATGTCAGTCACTGACATCAGCCCAGAGTTAAGAGAAGTAAAACCACCATCCTCAACAGTATAGCCATTCCATTTCAGGCCAGCCCTGATCTCTGATGTCTTTGGCCACCTTCTCCACTGCCCTGCCTCGAGGATAAATGGCTCAGACAGGGAAAGCACGTACACTCCTGGAGAAGGGAGGATCATCTAATCACGAAGGTCCTACCCATCTATAAAACTCTACAGGTTTATGATTTTTACTAGCCCTGCATTCCAGTTCTGTGAACGTACTGTATTTTTTTAAAGAAACATTTACATCTCTATCAACTCTTAAGTGGTCCACATTCATCACAGCTCAACTGCCTATCACTTAATGCTCATACTAATACAAGGTCAACCAGAATGCTCCTTAGAAGCAAGGAGGGCTGGACTTCTCATATACTTTGGATGTGTTTATCAGGAGGGATCAGTCCCTGGAGAAGGACATCATGCTTGGCAATGTTGAGGGTCAGCAAAAGACAGGAAGACCCTCAACAAGATAGACTGACACAGTGGCTGCAAGAACGGGCTCAAGCATAACAACGATCGTGAGGATGGTGCGGGACCGGGCAGTGTTTCCTTCTGTTTACATGGGGTCACTATGAGTTGGAACCTAATGATGGTAACAACAACCATATAAAGACCCTCTTAAATAACCTCCCCAATGTCACACTTTTTGCAAGGGATGGAATGGGAATTCCTATGCTGGAAGCTTCTCTTTGAGAGCTTTCCCTAAACCGCTAAACTCTGCTACTTCTCCCTTCTGCCTGCCCGGCACCCTAGTTTACTCATCATAAAGTATGGTTAGGGTTGAGAGGCAGTGTTATAGGCCAGAAAAAGCATGAGATTTTGCCTTTGTGTTTCCCGCTTTTGCTGTGTTTAATATGTGTGTGTGTGTGTGTGTATGTCAGTGTTTGTTTTTTAACGTGTGTTCACGTTCCTATTTCACTCAGTTTTCCAGTCAGGCCGATTAGGGTGAATCCTGATTCAATCATTTCCTAGCTGTGCAACCTTGGGAAAATTACATAATAATCCCAACAATTTATTGGCTGTTTTCAGTATGCTAGCCACTGTGCTAAGTGCTTGGCATACATTCTCATTAAATTAAATTAAATCTTCATAAAAACCCTGACAAGGAGATAATATGATTTATATTTTAGAGAGGGTGGGACTAAGGCTAAGAGAGGCAAATAAGAAAACTTTCCAAGGTCAAGGAGTCAGAGCGAAGCCACTGGAGAGGAGGGTGAAGCAGAAGTACCTAGGTGGTGTGATGCTAGGAATGGGGTTAGGACTTCCTTTGAGAACTAGCACTCACTGCCCAGGGCTACATCTAATAAGGACAACAATGAGTAGACTCTGGGCCATACTTCCCGGGTTGCCATCCTTATTTCCTGCTGTGAGACCCAGGGCATGTTATTCAATTTCTCTCAGCCTCGCTTTCCTCATCTGTAATGTTGAAATAAAAATACTACCTACCTCAAGGTGTTTTTGTGAAGATTAAATGAGATAATGTTGGCAAGCAGACTGCAGAGAGCCGACAATCAATAGATGTGTGTAACTCACTAAAGAAACCATTCTAATTCTGAATAATTCTGACTCAGCAACTTTTATTCCCATATAGCAAAATAAATAATGAACAGGAATATCTTATTTTTGAAGTGTAAAAATCCCCTAAAGTGTCAAAAATGTCAGTATCTGGGCTCACCCCTTGATCTGTCTTTCCTTTACTTGCTCCAACCGAGGGCAGAGTGTTCTGTTATTTTTTTAATACTTTTTTTAAATACTCTACTGAGGTGGGGTAACGAATTTATTGTAGCTATTACAAACCATTGGAGCCCTGGCGGCGCAGTGGCTAAGAGCTCAGCTGCTAACCAAAAGGTCAACAGTTTGAATCCATCAGATGCTCCTTGGAAACCCTCTGGGGCAGTTCTACTCTATCCTGTACGGTGACTGTGAGTCAGAATCGACATGAAGGCAATGGGTCTGGCTACCATAAAAGGAGTATATCACAAAAGGCTTCCATCTGACATTTCTGAATATCTATTGTAAATACGCTGCTCACCACCCACCAGCATGGCCAGCTCTAGTGCTCTTTACTGAGGCCACTGATGAACAGCTGAGAATAGGAAAAGACAAGAAAGAGGAAATGGTGAACATTGAGAGGCAGGAGTTCTATGCATTGAGCGATGGCAGAACCACTCTTAGGGATGACCGTGATTAGGATCAGGGTCTTGTTTGGAGAGTTAGTGCTCACCTCTAAGAATTTCAGTGAATAATCACTTCAATTTTTTTCTGAAATATCAGTACTATAAATTATAGCTCTAAATGTACTGCAAATATTTTCCAAATTGATCTTCCTAAAAAGAGAAATCAGCGTTTACATCCCCAGTTTTGCATACATTTTTCTCTTACGTCCATCTTTCTTGGGCATTGAGTCTCCCCACTGAATACCATACAAGGGGACTGGATCGCAGTTAAAGCCCCAGGGAATCACTTTACGTCAGCTGGGGTGAAGTCCCATAAATGATGGCAGCTCCAGTAAAGGCAGGCAGAACTTGGATACTGATGCAATCATTCTAAACATTTAGCTAATAAATCTATCACATCATTTCACAGAAATGTAATTGTGTTAGCACAAAAAAAATCACTAATTCCTTCCATAATGTGAATGATATCACTAATAAACATGTATCTCTCAATATGCAACCTGAGAAATTTGTCAGTTTGGGGAAGTATCCCAAAATTCAGTAAAATACAATTAAGGTTTTTTGCTTGGAAACAGAAAATGGACTGCCAATATTTGCACACAGCCCTGATCCCTTCCAGTTGTGACAATTTAAATTTTCAGAAAAGTGTCCAATTTACAGGATCATAAAGTAAAATTTTTTTTTTTTTTTAAAGTAAAAGGCAAGCCAAATGTCCTATATTCCAAGGCTTGCTGGTTTTTAAAAACTAGGAACCAAGCAAGCAGAAACATGTTCATGGTTCTTCCATTGCACTTCTCAAAATCTGAATGTAATGGAAGACACTCTAACCAAGACAGCAAGAAATTCTAAATGCCTTAATCAGATTTCACTGTACAAGTGAGCCTATTTCATACTGAAGAAAATCTCTTCACACCACCAGGGTTTCCTTCAACTCCTAGAACCTATTCATTGCTTTGCAGACATTGGCAAGATGGCCCCTCAAAATAACACAACTTCAGTAAAGACCGCTGCAGAGAGGGAAGTCCACTGGATTAGACTTGGATTCTAGTCTTGGCTCAGGGCTTAGGGAATTATGAACCAAGGGTGCTCTGTTTCCTTATCAGTAAAAGAATCATTCTTTATTCAGTAGATTTTTCTACCCAGTTAGTTGCTAAGGTCTTTATGGCATCATTATTTAATATCATGTACCAGTTTTCTAAGTCCCATTAAAAAGTAACCACTAAACTCTAAATATTGTACTGTGCCCCACTTCTGTGAAGAGTTCTTTGTTCATAATATAATGGCAATGGAACGAAATCCTATGCTTTATGGAAAAATATTCTTTAAATTTGAAAGTAATTTCTTAAGTGTCCATAATAAGCTGAATCCAACACTCTACTCTGGCTTGTAATTAAATCATTTTAAAATTATATATTCCTTTGCATTTTTCAGAGTCCTAGGGAAATGTAAAACAGAACACTCTCTAGGACGACTTGAGAACAATGCAAACTCCTATCTTGAGACTATGCCACATGTTTTTTGAAACTGTAAACTCGTTATAAATATTAAGAATCAAAGCATTACATTTTCTCCTTCTGGTGTTATATATGGAAGCAATTATCCATATTAAAGAGCCAGAAAGACATCAATACATTCTATTAGTAACACTTTTGAGTTCTACCCAGTGCCCAGTGCCGATGAGTCGATTCCGACTCCATAGAGTTTTGAGGTCTAGAGGGTATGAAATTTGGGTATTTTCAAATGCAAATAAAATACTTTATTGAGTATCTTTTAGTTTCAAAAAATAAGCACGCTAAATAAACACTACCAAAGATAGACCTTATTAATGTTATGTACAGCTAGTAGTAAATATTTTTCTTTTTCACTTTAAAAAACTGTTATACTGATAATTAAAGAGTCTGAATATGACATTAAGCTAATAGGCTTGATTGCTACTTTAGAGAATCAATTAAAGGATTATTAAGTCAATATTGAGAAGCAAAAAAAAAAAAAAAAAGCAACCAAAGGGGAGAAAAGACATGAATTCATAGTAATGCCACCTATAATCTATTAGACAAGGTGTCTTAATATCACCTCACATTAATGCCTACGAATGGAGGCAAGGTAAAAAATAAAGGGTTATAAATAGTAGCTGCCACAAAGCTATAACTCTGAAGAGATGATCTGAGCTGCTCACTCTGAGATGCTGCTGGTCTTTCATCTCGTGTCCATCTGTTTCTTACTGTCTCTTTCTCTCTCACACACACACACCCACGTACTTTAAAAGTGTCCCTCATCCAGTTTATTTATATCCATATGAAGTGATTTTTGCCAAACTCAGATGCAGGACAGAGGGAATAATGCCTTAATAACTAAAAATAGAGCCCGAAAAGAAAAGAGGCCTCTACACTGACAATGCTGTTGTTGTCAGGTGCTGTCAAGTCCGTTTTGACTCACAGTGACCCCACGTACAACAGAAGGAAACACTGCTCGTCCAGTGCCATCCTCGTAATATTTGTTATGCTTGAGCCCACTGCTGCAGCCACTGTGTCAGTCCAACTGGTTGAGGGTCTTCCTCTTTTTCACTCACCCTTTTTTTACCAAGCATGATGCCGTTCTCCAGGGACTGGTCCTTCCTGATAACATGTCCAAAGTACATGAGACGAAGTCTCACCATCCTCTCTTCTAAGGAGCATTCTGGCTTCTAAGACAGATTTGTTTGTTCTACATTTACAATGCTACGCAGTATTTCTGACAAAGGACAATGATATATCCTAGCACTACCAAGGTCTGAAGCTGATCCTCTTATTCCTTTGAAATTAATTACGGATTTGAGAATTCCGGTTTGAAGAACTGGAGCATATATTTATTTAATGTTTGGGTTATAAAAATTAATGAGAGGTAAATAAAAAACATATTCATTTGGTAAATAAATTATTTCTATTTTGTTTTTAACTTTTAATTCTCAACCAGATAAACCTGATACACAACGAAGATTGTGAAAGGAAAAAAAGTACTTCATAGATTACAACTCAAAGAAAGGATTAAAAGATTTTTAAAAATCTGTTTCAATGGCAAAGTTTAATACAAACAGAATAGGAATGTGAACGTCACACAAAACTCCTAAAACAGGCATTTTTAATAAGAAGTTCCCCAATCTAAGACTCATATATTGGCCCCATCATCAAATACAAAGTTTCCAACGGTACTCTTTAACTGTTGGTTTACATTAAACCCATGACTTTAGTTTTTTTTTTTTTTTAGCTTCTAGAATAGCTTCCTAGAGAAATCAGAATCTTACCTTTAGGTATCTTCTGAAGAGGTTTCTTGGCGCTTTGAAAACTCCTGAGGTCTATGTCAAACAGCCATTCTCTTCCTCCCAGGGTCTTAGGGGCTTGGAGAAATTCCAACACCTGCTGCTACCACTGAGTGGGGAAGCTAAGGAAAGCTTCAGGGTTTGACAGCAGGATTACTGAGCCAGAGCCAAAGCTTGGGAAGCCTTAACAATTGAAAGCAAGTGTAGAGGGCAACGTAGTACCCAGCATAGGGCTCAATTGTAGCAGCAGGGGGAGGAATACTTCCCGCCCTCACAAGGGTTTAGAGGCAGCCATCACGGAACCCAAGGTTCTGCCAATGGACAGGGCTGAGGAGGTGGAAACATGACCACACAGCACAAGACCCTGGGAGAAGGGGAACGACTAGCAGAGCTCAGGTAGCGCTTGAAAAGAATCACCAAAAATCTCCACCAGAACACGAGAAGCAATGGAGAAATGCAACAACATACACGGAGACAGGCCATTCTAGCGTCCCACAAGAAAGCCAAAAACACAGATTGGGGTGCGGGTGGGGGGTATGGATATCTAGCTCTAGAAAGAAAAGTAAGGAACACATATTATAGCATGTCTACTGTATTTGAGGTTAAAAATCTAATAAGTGACATAAAAAAAAAAACATAAGACTACTAAATTCTGTCATTCTAACATTTATACCAAGATGGGGAAACTTACACGTCGTAAAGCACAGAGTGCTGCTCCACAAGGCAGAGATTAAAAGGCAAGGTTGTCAGTTAGTGCAGGAGAAAATGAGAAGACAGGGGAGAGGCTAAACTCAGCGGATTTGTAAACTGAGAAACAAAGTTGTTTTTATTAAGTACAACGCACGTTATATATCCAATACATTAGGTTCTGTTATGGTCAGATGAAGAAGACTGAAGGAATTCAATGAGCTAAGAAAAGGGAATACGGGGGAAAAAGGTGAGTGGACAAAGATTGTTCAAAGATGAGAAGAGGGAAAGATGAGAGAAAGAAAACAAAAAAAAGAAGAGACAAGGAAGAAAAGGAAAGAGGGATTAATTTGGTAAATTTTGATGCATTGTCAAATAAACCACTTGTTGCCTAACTTTCTCCTGGATCATAAACAATAATTTCCTTGGAAAGACTAACCACTTGATAACCACTATTCACAGCTCTTCCTCTGCTCGGGAGCCTTCAGGAACTTTGTCTTAAGGAGCCCACTGAAGAGACAGACCCTAAGACAAGTCCGCCTTGAGGAGGTGAGTGAAATCAAGCCGGAGACTAAGTATGAACTTTGACAGGACCATGCTAACCCTTAACGTGTGTCATATGACAATCAAATATATCAAATCCAAACGAAAATGATCAGGCTCATTTAGAAACTCTCACTTCTCCCAAGACCAGAAGTAAATCAAACATGCACAGTATTTTATATTTGCTTCAGAACGAGATGAGAAAAAACTCTACTGCCTGATAGCAACATGCGTATGTGTGTGTGTTTAGTTTCTGTTGTTGCTGTTGTTTAGTTTGTTACAACTGACTGTCATGAATGAGATTGATAACCTAGGTGCAGAAATACAAACTACCATTGATTTTTTAAAAACAAAAACGAAACAACGTGGAAGTGAAGATAAGGACGTAAATAAATGTTGCCAATCTGAATGATAGAGAGTTCATTTACTTTTAAAACTGCTCAGGTTGTATGCTATGCCAGCACCATTTTCATTGGAAATAGAAAATGTGTGCTAGCTCTTTTTAAAATAAACATTGTATTGTTACTGAAGTATCTTACTAAAGTGGTAATATCAGATAATCTAAACTAGTGTTTCTCTGTTGTAAAACTCCAGGAGAGACCATTATTAAAAAATTTGCTTACAACTGTATCTCTGGTACCTACAGTCTGGCAACACAGTAGGTGTTCAATAAATACTTGTTGGATGAATGGTGGTGCCAAAAATGTGAAAAGGCACTCCTCAAGAAATGAGGGGGGTTATAGGCAAATACATTTGTTAAGGATTAAAAAAAAAAAGGGTATCTTCCTTCATGTCTTGTCAGAGCCTTCATTATGTAAGCTCCCAAACTAAACTGTCTACCTTTTTCTTGGAATACCTATTAATTACAGAATAACTATTCCAGAAAAAATTGGACTATACCTTAATAGAAAACATGAAATTCTTATTTCTTCCAATTTTTAAAAAGGAAAGGCACAGGTAAACTATTAATCGTACATTTCTGTGGCTGATACAAATTATAAGACAGAGCATGTATGCATGTGCATATACATAAATTTATATAAATATACACACACCTGCAAATATCAAAACACGTTTGTGCCATAGCAGAAGTTGTCAAAAATGGCCTCTGCTTTGGAAAAAGACAATTTTAGAGCACAAAAAGATCTTTGAGACAGCTCATTCAAATTTCTCATTTTACCAATAAAGGGACTTGATTAAGGAAGCTATAATTATTGGCACATAAATATAGCTTTTTTTTTTTTTTTTTTTTTTATTGCTAAAGTCAAAGATCCACCCTGTGCAACTACCTGGCTAATGTAACCAACACCTCACTAATCTGCTTTCATAATTATATTGAACTGAAAAGAATATTCCTGCTCTCCAGGAATGATTTCTTAATTGAACATTCTATAATCTACCATCATGAAAAAAAGAGGCGTTCATTCCCAATATGAACTAAAACAAATACTTCCTTTCACAGGCTAGTCTTTTCTTTTAATCACTGTGAGTCATGTGAAAAACAAGAGTAGAGATTAAGTAATGACCAAGAAATTGCAAGGAAAACCATGCTCCATATTATGAAGATTCTAACAAACTTCATGAACAGTGTCTTCAAGCGCTGAAGTAGACACGGACTTCATTTACATCTACAGGACCGCAGATCAGGTCACGAATGTTAAAACTATGACTCCTTTCCAAAAGAAAGTTTCTGATGTTCGGGATATCAGAGACCATTTATCCCATGGACACTTCCTCTTTCTCAGCCCTTGAGAGAGCATGTCTACCCAAGAGATATTTTAGTAAACTGGCTCCCCAATGCCTTATTCACTCACCAACATCCATTAGCCAACTCCATGCTTTATCTTCAATAGATAAGATACGGCTTCTTCTCGCCATGGTGCCATGAAAAGGATCCAGAAGGCTCCCCTTAAACAACATTTCCTGAGTGACTGCTGCAGCACCAAGAGTAAAAGAGTTGCCAGAGCAGCCACTTTCCTTCCCAGCAATATTAGCAGCGGCAGTAGCAGCAGCAGAAGCTGGAGCAGATCACTGAGACCCACCTCCTTGCAGGATGCTAGCCAAAGCATTCTCGTTGACTCTACACCTCGGCAGAGTTTGCCCGTATGTTTGCACCTTTTTCACAGAGTGTCAAAACAGGTATATTCCGGGGATCATGCTTAAAATCTGCTTTCCAAACAAGGTGACAAATATACTGTTACTATGAAATCCTAAGTTTCTCGCTGCATGCCAGACACGTTCTTACAAGTTTACATTGTTAGGCGGAAGCCCTGATGAATTCTTTTTAAAAAATGTTTCCCCTCCTTACTCCCAATAAGCAAATGGATCGTCCTGAAATTTCCTGTTAATGAAAGAAAGGATGTTACCATAAAAAATATATGCCATCATGCAATTTTGGTCATTTCTTTCATAACATTCTTTCTATCTGCCTTCCTGGCACACAATCGCTTTTGCAAACGCTAATGTTTCCCTAATCTTTACAACACTCTCAACAGATGGAGAAATACCAGGTCTCGTGATCTTTATTTTACAGAAGGGGCAACGGTTCCTTTGCTTCCGTATTTCATTTCCATGTTGATGTTACCGACGGGCTGCTTTTCTTTTCAGGGAGTTCAATTTAACGGGTGGCTAGAATACAGCTGGACACCAGAGTGAAGCACGTGATACCATTAATAAAGCATCAACTTGACTTATGTAATTTATGCAGAGCTAAAAGCCTATAGACATAAAAAGCATCTAGAGAACTTTTTCAATTTAAATACCTCAGCAAAGGATAAGGGAGAAACGGATTATTGTTCTCCTAATCACTTGACTACTTGTTGCCCTCGAGTCAATTCTGACTCCTGGTGGTGCAGTGGTTAAGAGCTCGGCTGCTAACCAAAACGTTAGCATTTTGAATCCATTACCAGCTGCTCCTTGGAAACCCTATGAAGCAGTTCTACTCTGTCCTACAGGGTCATGCGTTTGGGTTTTTCAGTAAACTACTTAATTATTAGAGAAAAATTATAAACACCAAGCATGTAAGTAGAGTATAACAATTCCTTGTTAGTGAAAATGAAAACTCTGTTTACACAGATTCTGAGTATATTTCTGGTGTGAATACTTCAGAGCATTCCCTTCATCAAAGTAATAATAGTAACATGGCTAACACACACTCCAAACTCAAACCTGATGCAGTCAAGTCGATTCCAATTCACAGAGACCCTCAGGGACAGAGTAGAATTGCCACATAGTTTCCAAGGAGCACCTGGTGGATTTGAACTGCTAACCTTTTGCTTAGCAGCCACAGTTCTTAACCACTACACCACCAGGGTTTCCTATATATACTGAATATTAAAAAAAAAAAAAAACACCAAGCCCTCTTCTCAGTGCTTTCCACGTGACATCCCACTTAATCTTCAAAAGAACCTTATAGATTAGGTATTATTACTGCTCCCATTTTGAAGATGAGGAAACTGGGGCTCAATCAGGTTACATAACTTGTTCAAGGTTATACGGCTAGCGAGGGATTTGAATTCAGGCTAAACACTCCTGAGATGGACCTCTTCACCTTTTTGTTAAAACTGCAGCATGAAGTTTAGCTGCCTGTTTATGCATCACAAATTTGCTTTTAACAAGACAGACAAAACTAGAAACTGTTCACAGAAAACTCAGATTGAATCGTGGCTAACAGGGTCCTTATTGTGTGCCATAAAATTCCCTAAGTGCTTCACATGTATTAACTTATTTAAGAATTCACAACAACCCCGTCAGGTACATATGCTCCTATTTTAAGGGCCACATCTGAGGAATCTAAGGCGTGAAGTATTAAGTTAGTTGCCCAGGTCATACAGCTAATAAATAAAAACCTACCCATTGCCATTCAGTCGATTCCAACTCACAGCAACCCTATTGGAAAGAGTAGAACTGCCCCACTGGGTTTCCAAGGAGCGGCTGGTGGGTTTGAACTGCCGACCTTTTGGTTAGCAGCCATAGTTCTTAACCACTGTACCACCAGGGCTATAAATAGCAAAGCTAAAATTTGGATACAGGAAAGCTACCCTCTATTGCTCTTGAAAGCTGATGGGACTGTGACAGCTCTCTTCCCCATGCGCCTTCCCCTGCCAAGGATGGTGGAGGACAGAGACAGGGAATGAGAAATTCCAGGTCTGGCCAGAACCCTGGTGGGGGGAGGATCTGATGTCACTGTCTACTTTTCAAAAATGTAATAGGTATAAAATATATGAAGCTTATATAATACACAAATCCACATGCATTTTTCTTAATAATGTTTACTAACTTAAGGAATTAAATGTTTTATAGATTCGCAGATATTAAAAAGTCAAGGTCAAATTCAGTTGCCATTTTTTTTTTTGGTTGTTGTTTTCCAAGTGTATCCTATCTTCAGGGGCAATCACGGGGCAGTACTATTGCCGCCACTGATAACGTCCATCATTCTGGGTTTGGGGGATTACCATTTGCTGCCATCATGTTTGTATTTCATGTCCATGGTTGTGCAAGTAAATTTAATTATGTGCAGGGCTTAGACAAAAATTGTGGGCTCAGAGGAAAGCTTCAGAAATCCAAGAATCACTGAGATACATGGGCTTAAATCAACCTTGGACCAAGGTACCTGCTTGAATATTCAGTGGCTAAAGACAATCTTTCTTGAATTAGCTCCTGAGAACACAAAGCTATCCGGGTAATCTCAGAGGGCTTGAACCAAGCAAATAGGACCCAAGGAAAAATCCCGAAGCCAATCTACCTCTTCAATTTGGCAGCAAGCTTAACTCCCTGGACAAATTTTGCCTCTCTTCAGCCTTTCTGGATCCAATCTAATAAAAATTAGCACAAGAAACCATGAAAACTTCACAGAGAAAATATGGTTATAGGAGAAGGCTCCTGTCCTCTGTCAGAGCTGAGGCACAAGCCATAAGAAATGCAGCCATTTGGTGGCATTTAATAACAAGAAGAATTGATTTAGGTGCCCACGTGGCAGAGCTGGAGCTGATGGGTCATTCTGTCTACCTACTCTCAATTATTTTTAAAATCAGAAGTTTCTCTGGAAAGAAAATGTCTTAAATTCTTTACCCAAATTCTAGACAACCACCCTCCTTTTTTTGCAGAATTCCTCGGGAAGCGGTGGTATACACTGTACCCATATACATCTGATTTACTCTTTGGCTGACAGTAAGATTTAAATTTGTCTCCGTCTCCAACTGTAACACTGAATTAACACAAAAATTATTCAAAAGTTCTAAAAAGCACATTCTGACATCTTCTGGGTGAGAAAAACAAAGTAACCCCACAGGCTTTTATATAACATGGAGCACAGCAGATGACTTTTATGACCTTGGCCTTACCAAGTGATAGACTACAAAGAATCATGACTCATTTATGCAGTCACCAAATATTTCTGTATATTATTTTACTGCTCAGCTTACCCACTGCGGTTACAATTCTTATTTCTGGCTGATGTTAATGACGCTGCTATTAAACAAAGGCAGAAGCATCTCAGTTTCTGATCATTTTAACAGACTTTTTTTTTTTTTTTTTACTTTTAGAACGATATTAATAGAGAAATTAGAACTGGAGATGAATAAGGTAACAGCTTCTTACTCATCAACACGCACTGGGTCTACTTCCTGCCATTTAATTCCCTGACATCTGGCTTTATCTGGAAAGAAACGGAAGCATCAACTCTAGGACATACTTCGGCCAGAACAGGTGGGGTTGCAAGGAGCCCCCCAGTTTCTCTTGGAATCCAGACAATATACCCCTATGAGTTAATCAATCTTTAATTAATGCTGACCCAGCCAGATACGAACCGGTGACCTGAAAGTGAGAAGCTCCAGCCCCGCATTACAAATTCCTGAGTCATTTTGTCCTCACAGCTTTAGGCTTTAAATAAACCTAAACGCTGGTAGAAGAAAATCTACAAGTGACTCAGGATGACTTCGTGTTTCCAAACCAGGAAAAGGAAAAACTTTCAGCGTCTGAGATAACATTTGTTTTCTGTAGTTTGGAAAATAAACATTTCCTATGCAGTTAGGTTGAGGAGACAGGGAGGGGTAAGGGTTTGGGGAAGGAGTGTGTGCATCTGTGTGGGAAAGCAGGGGGGAAACAGGGAGGGAGAGTGGCAGATACAGAGGGACAGAGATTTTCTAGTGGTATCTGGTTTTTGTACAAATTGGTTTTTTTGAGCTGGAGTTAGACTTTACCTCGGCATATTGTGTGCATGTGAGCTAAGAAAATATTGCAGTCTATCATTAAATCAACAGGAAAGATTTACCTGACTACATGGTGTATTTCTATGAATTCAGTGATAAAGAGAATCTATCCCATATAATTACACAGAGTGACAGAAAATCTTGGGTCTCTAAATTAGATTAACTTGATATTTCTATTTGTACAAAAGCCATTTTCTGCATCTAAATGCTAAAGCCTACTTTTTCCCCTAAGAGGAGAACAAGCAGATTTGTACACACGCCATACTTACATAAACCTAGACGTAGCTACTTCATTTAAAATACATTTTATGTATTTTATTGTTCACTGGATTTATTAAGGGATGACCGAGAGGAGTATTAGTTTTATATCTGTCCAACACGAATACCTACGTAACCTACACATACCCAACATTTTGAATTACCAAGTCAACAATGAGGGTTTTTACTCCAACAGTCCTTCTTTCTGTAGTCTTCCTATATGTTAGCTGGAGGTACATCATATAAGCCTGTGTCCCATACTTGGGAACCGGATTATAAATTGAGGGGACAAAACGCCACCTCCATGTCAAGCATATGCTTATGTCTATTAGTTAAGTTAATCCTCACTACACAATTTTGAGGCAGGTATATTATTATCCCCACTGGACAGAAGAAAACACTCAGAGAGGTTGGATAATATGTGAAGTAAAATATTTTTCATGAATGTCCTTAAATACCTTGGATAGAAACTAGAGATAAATGGAATTGCACCATCTCACACACACACACACAGACACACACACACACACACCCTGTAATGTTTACTTTGTTTTTTTGATACTGGAATTATTTACAAATGTGTGTATGATATATAGAGTTACAATTTACACTTTCAAGAATTGATAGAAAGAGTTAAGATAATCAGAGATTGTGACTCCTTCAGTTGCCAGATGAAGTAAATTCATCTTAAGTAAAGAGTATTTCAAACCAAATAACATATATTCCGAGACCTCCAGGCTCTTTGTATACTTGCCAATACTTGAAAATAGCAGAACTTAAAGCTTGTTTTAAAAGAAATGCATTTTCGTTTTTCACATTTTGACAGTGCTGTCTGACCTAAGCCAAGTGAGCTCAGCTACAGAGTAAACTCACACTTTTATTTTTACGAGCTTTTCTCAAACCCTAATGGAAAGAGTCTCCATTTTTGTTTTTGTTTATTTTTAATACAAACTTTACCATTGGATGTTAAATGCTACCAGTAGTATTGCTTTAGCTCTCAAATGAGCTCATACCTGTCTTTTAGTATTGGCACTTCCAGTTCTAAATTCCTGTTTAAAATACCTCTTCCCTACCCCCCACTTATTTTTTTTCCTTCCAGAAATGACTAATCTTCCTGTTATTCTACCCTGTCAGTTTTTCCCCTGGTATTCTTTTCATGTTGCATAACGTTTACCTTTCACCATCTCCTTTTGGAATTTTACTACTGTTTCTTTGGGGCTAGCCTTCCACTTTCAACAGGTTAAAACAGTCAATATTTATTTATTAGCAATTTTTGTCAACTTTTGTGCTATTCAGATTACAGTATTTCCTCAAGTGGAAAATACTTTTCTTTCAACTGGCATAGTATAAATATCCACTTGTTGATCATCAAAGTTAATTTCAGACTAATCCTTAGAGTTACCGGATATCACAATTTAAAATGCTTAACTTTTTGTATGCCTTCAAATTTCCTGATAAGGTGCTCCAACCAACCAAACATAATACCACTCTTTTTAAAGGCCTCTTTTTTTCTTCCCAGCAGTTCTCCATAACACCATAAACCACGTTTGCACAGACTTATAACCAGCATTAAAGTTTTTACATTTTTCGGATTTTCCATTGTTAAAAATGCTTTTAATTAACGCCACGATTTTTCCTTCTACTCTAATTACAAATAATTATTAACAGATATGTCACACTATGTGGACATAAATAAAAGACCTGAGTTTGTAGACAAAACGTCTGAAAAGATATTCAAAATTTCCATGTTTCTTAACAGGGTTTTTCAGGGTTAAATAATATACAACGTATAATAGCACGTGTCATACATAATGCGACAACAATATAAGTCATAAGCCCAGATTTAGAAAGTCCATTTTTTGGCAAATTCAACATTATATCGTATTTATTATCTCAGACTCCTAGGACCCCTTAGAGAAAAGGGTCTCATTAGTCTCATTTACACTAGCTATCCATACAGATACATTTCGCAAAGCTTTAGAAACAGCACATTTTCTACTATCTAAAAACACCAAAAAAGTCCTGACAAAACACCAATTATAAGAGATAAAGACATTGCTAAAGTTTTACCCTCCCTTCTTGAAAACCGAAGCCAAATTAAGTCCCAATGTTTGCTTATATTAATATAGCACTGGGTCTTGTTATTTGCCTATAGTCTAGGGGGATCCCCATTACTCTCTCTTCTTATTAAAAACAGAAACCTTCTTTGTCACATACAGCACCCTGAATGGAATCATCGACATTTTCTTTGGGCCAACTTGGCTTTCAAATCCCTTTATTGTCACTTTTTTAGACACTAAACCCAGGGACACTCTCAAAACCAAGCCAAACCCATTGCCATCGAGTTGATTCCGACTCATTGCGACCCACTAGGACGGACCCTATAAAATATGGTTAGTTGAAATCTACATTATGCATTTGTATATGGGACACCAAACATTATTTTATGCAAAACCAGATGCTCGGTTTTTTTTATGATGTTCTATTATGAACAGAAAATAAACACATACTATATATTTTATGAAAAAAGTGATGCTTACACAGGCCTACAGCTCCAGCAAGGAGGACAGTGCCTGCTAAAACACAGATGGTCAATACGAATCTTCTGAGTAAATAAACTCAATCAGACCCATTCAAAGAAATAAAAACCCCAACGCCATTCTGTCGGTTCCAACTCATAGCAACCCTACAGTGCAGAGTAGAACTGCCCCATAGGGTTTTCAAAGAGAAGCTGGTGGATTCAAACTGCTGCCCTTTTGGTTGGCAGCCGTAGCTCTTGCCCACTGCATCACCAGGGCTCCAATCATATAGAAGTATATCTATGGCAAACTAAAAAAGAAAAGGGGACTTTTGGTGTCATGTGAAATAAAGTTATCACAAGGCATTAATCCAAAAAGACTAGAAGAGAAAATGCAAAGAACTACCCCCAAGGAAAAGTTTTATAAAAATTTACTAGAATATATTTGAATATATCTCTAACTTTACCTAGATCTAATATTAGAGGTTCATGTCTGATTCTTGAAATTGATTAAAAAACAGGCATTTCCCCAACTTCCTGATATAAATTGTACTTTAGAGTTGCCAATTAGTTACTAAAGGATGGTCCTTCTCACAGAAGAATTCCAGGTAATAAATACAGCTGAATGATATAATTAAAAGTCAGTATTTGCAACTCCTGAAAAAAAAAAAATGGATATATGAAATTATCAACAATGGGGTCAGACCACTGGGAAAGTCTAATGGAGAATTTTATAGGGGTTGGCTCATGATGGCAATACCTAAACTCACTGATTGATCTGAGCATCACCAAAAGTGAGGACAACAGAAGTTATGTCATCCTAATGTGATCCAACAGGAAATATAGGAAGTACTCTCTCCAAATAATAGTAATAAATACCGTTAAAATTGCACTTAACTCTAGCCCTAATTTCCAGTTTACAGAAAATAAGGATGAGGGAGGAACAAGTTAAATGATGCCATAGAGAAGCAATCAGCTAAATTTAGAATCTAAATACAAAAAAAGTTTGCAAAACTCCTACGTGATGTTCTGAGAGCTTCAAACAGTGTGGAAAGAAAATATCTGGAAATAAAATTCTATATGGCTACTCTATATGGTAAAAGGCTCAAAGAAAGGAGAGACTACCTTTTAACCAAGGAACGCTAGTGGCACAACAGTGTTAGGCTGCTAACCAAAAGGCTGGCTGTTCAAACCCACCCAGCTGCTCTAAGAAAGACCTGGCAGTCTGCTTTCATAAAGAGTACAGCCAAGAAAACCCTATGGGCAGTTCTACTCTGTCACATGGGGTCATTATGAGTCAGAATTGAGGACAACAACCACCTTGTAACCAGTGAGTGCTGATAAGTGTTTAACAAGTAGCTCTCTGGGAGAGGGGAGGACCCTGGGTTGTAGCATCTGTCCATTTCTGTGGTGTAAATACTCCCAAGATGGCTGAATTCAAGCTTCCAGTATGGGGTCACTGCACACAGAGGTGGTATGAGGCACGATGTGAGCCAGCTCCAGCACTCCACTGCTTGCAGCCATCAAGCTATCCAGGTAGAAAGCCGAATTAACAGGCTAATTAATTAAGCAGGAGGATAACAAGTAAATCAAAGAAAAGGTGCAACAGCTGTCTCTGTTGTTTTTTTTTTTTTACAGGACTCCATATACAAGTAACAATCAATTTAAGTTTGAAATTAATGAACTCCTAAGGAATATAATGTAATCTGTGAAAGGCAATGAAGATGAGCAAGGAATTCATAGATGTCCCTCAATGAAACATACATTTTCTACAAATGACACAGCTGACATTAAAAAAGTATTCTTAATATGGGATTAACGAACCGTGGTTACTACGTGATTGCCTGCTAAACTATTCCTCCCTCAGGGAGCACACAGGAGGATTAAATTCTAAGGAGAGGGTCCGTAAGGAGAAGCACAGTCGAAGGACAGTATTTCATTTGGATCAGCAGTGAGCAAAGCAACTCAAAAACAGAAGGAGCAGGGGCTATCTTTGTAAAACCAGGGCTTTAAAAAACAAAACTAAACTAAACTAAACCCATTGCCTTAGAGTGGATTCCGACTCATAGTGACGCTAAAGGACAGAGTAGAACTGAGCCATAGAGTTCCATGGAGTGCCTGGTGGATTCAAACTGCCGACCATTTGGTTAGCAGCCGTAGCTCTCAACCACTACACCACTGGGATTTCCGTGCTTTAAAAAAGTACCTGTCCTATCAAAGGTGTTGGATGAATATTGATTAGAAAGGAGAAGGGCATAAAGCTAATCACAGAACTAAAAACCAAACCAACCCAACCCACTGCCGTCGAGTCAATTCTGACTCATAGTGACCCTATAGGACAGAGTAGAGCTGCCCCATAGAGTTTCCATGGAGCACCTGGCGGATTCGAACTGCCGACCTCTTGGTTAACAGCCATAGCACTTAACCACTACACCACCAGGGTTTCTGATAATCACAGAACTAGATTCGTTTTATAGATATAGATATGTAGATTAATAGATATGTATCTCTATAGTTTTATATATGTAATTTGTGTTCAATGGATATGGACACAGATAGCTGTTCAAGGTATTAGTACTAACATATATATACTGTTGCTTTAAAAAGTTCCCTTAGGTTACTCATTTAACAATACTGTTCAATGAATAAGCATACTTAGATGAATTTTATGTGTGTAGATATATATACATGGGGTTAGATTTATTAATATTAATATATTAATACCATTTCTTTATAAAGTCCCTTTATCATTTAACAATAGCATTTAATGATTAAGTATATATAAATTTAAAATAAAATAGATTTTTTAATCTTAAAATGAAATAAAAATAGATTTATTTTTCACCTGGAATGGAAATACGATGCTAAGCAGAAACAATCCATGACTAGCAAGGCAAAAAAAAGACAAACTCTACAACGAGCACATATTTTTTTGGAGGCTTAGCATCCTGAAATCAGCAAGTCTTTGGTCTTTGTTGAGTCTATGGCTGATCTGTTAGAGAATCTAGCCTGTCTCTCAAGAACTGTGATCTCTGACTTGACAGAATCCTGGCTTAAATGAACTCCAAAGAGCAAATGCAACTCATTACCACGGCCTTATACTTAAAAAGGAGCCCTGATGGCACAGTGGTTAAGGCAATCAGCTGCCACCCCAAAAGTCGGCAGTTTGAACCCACCAGCCACGCTACGGGAGAAAGATGTGGCAGGCTCCTTCCGTAAAGATTGCAGCCTTGCAAACCCTATGGGGCAGCTCTACTCTGTCCTATAGGGTCGCTAAGAGTCGGAATCGACTGCCCAGCACATAAAACAACATATTTATTAAATTCACATGCAAAATAAATGCCTTGTTAGAGGCTGTCTGTTTCTTTTTCATGCTCCCCTTGCCTCAGTAGTTAAGACGCAGGCATCTGTTATTGGGCCAATTTAAGTATTGATTTCTACTCTTATAAACAGCAGAAAATTTTCACTTTTTACAATCCACTGCCTTGGGAGAGAAAAATTCACAGAATGAGTGATTAAAAAGTGAAAAAAAAAATCAATAAACAACACTCTTGCCTGGTACATAAAATAACTCGAACAACCAATTTTGTTACTTAACTAAATGATTTTTTTTTCAGCTCACACTATTATCAGGCTTAGATGAGAAAATACTTTTTTTTTGTCTTTGTGAAATTACAATTAGTTAAGAAATAAAAATTGAAGTCAAATAATTTTGTTCTTTTTACAACACTAGTTTTCATTTCCTTGACGTGGCCTTTCAGGAAGGTGGCTACATTCAGTTTTAAAGAGACGCATAGCCTGGTTTAATTGTAACGACTATAATTAGTTTAATTATAGGTTCTTAAAATCTTGGGAATGGGGGCAAAGAAAGTTCTAGCATGCATCAGGAGCTAGTTTTTCTGCTGATATTCCATACTTCAACCCATTTAAAATTCAGTACAAGTAAAGGAATATTTAGGAGTCTCTGGGTGGTGGAAACGGTTATGGCACTTGGCTGCCAACGGAAAGGTTGGAGGTTCAAGTCCACCCAGATGTTCCTTGAAAGAAAGGCCTGGATCAATTCCAAAAAATTCAGCCACGGAAAACCCTATGAAGCACGGTTCCACTCTGACACACATAGGGTCACCACGAGTTGGGGTCGACAGCAACTGTTGTTCGGTAAAATAGTATTTGCTAGAAGCCTACCAAGTACTGGGCGGTTCGCGAGGCATCGGAGATTCGTAGATGACTAAGGCCTAGCCCTGGCTTTAAAGAGCTTCCAGATAAGAAGCAGGGAATGAAAAACCTAAGTACAATGGTTTACACTAGAGGCATGGCACAGTTGGAATGTGCCTCTCCCAGCACTGCGTTTTTATACAATAGGTGATATAGATGTCTTCAGTATGTTTTCTTACTTCTATACAATACTAGTACCACCTAGATTATTAGAATCATGTCTAAAGCAAAAATAAATAGGCTCTGGGTTAGGAATTAGAGACTGTTTTAGGAGATAACAGTTATGTCCAGGTTTTTTTTTTTTTTTTAAGCTCCAAATTTAAAAATAAATAAATAAAAATAGTACTCTCTTCCAGGGAGTTTTAAAGCAGATTAGACTAATTTTTTTTTTTTTTTTAAATCAACATGCCACTCTGTGCTATACAAAGAGGGAGCAAGGCTTGAAATACAGAAATGCAGGGTTACTGACATGAGATCCTTTAAAACTATAATGAAGAATGACACACCAGGCTCCATCTGGACTCTCTCAAGCATTTGAACTATTTCCCAACTTGCAATATCAGGAAATTGGACTAGTCTTACAATGACCAACAGACCAAATATATGCAGCATGAAGGTCTTCTCAACTACTTTCATCCCTTTCGAGCACTGTACGAACAAGAGGCTCACTGTTCAAGACAACAGTAAGTACTGATTCACACCAAGGGGAGATCGTCTGTAGAGTCCACGTGATTAGTAATCTAAGATTATTACCAAGGCCCCATCTTCCCTGAAAATGCACCATTTGCAGAGAAACACGATAAATATAAAATAATGGAGCAGCACAACTTACTCCCTAAGTAGATGACATTTACAAATTGTGAAGCTGCTTGACGGGGACCAATAAGTCTCAATGCGTAACGTATTTTAGTGCTCAAGTGGAGATTGTAGCTTTTCTTACCAGCCTCGAAATTACTTCCCTCTAAATTTTTTTTTTTTTTAAAACCCTGGTGGTAGTGGTTAAGTGCTACGACTGCTAACCAAAAGGTCAGCAGTCTGAATCCACCAGATGCCCCTTGGAAACTCTATGGGGCAGTTCTACTTTGTCTTACAGGGTCACTAAGAGTCGGAATTGACTTGACAACAATGGGTTTGGTTTGGTTGGAGCCCTTAAAGGAGCCCTGATGACACAGTGGTTAGTGTTTGGCTGCTAACCAAAAAGTCAGCAGTTCAAATCTAACAGGCGCTCCTTGCAAACCCTATGGGGCAATTCTACTCTGTCCTATAGGGTCACTGTGAGTCAGGATTGATTCCACAGCAACAGGTTTTAGGTTTTTGGGTTTTTAACCCTTAATGAGCCTGAAGTACTAAATTTTTCATCCCTCCTGATAATCCTCTTTGAAGAGTGTCAACACAGGTTTTTCCTCAATCAAAATACTTAATTCCTAAAAAAAAAAAAAGTTTTTTTTTTTTTTTTTAGTATTATTGGCACCAACACATAATGGAGACCATTTTTTACTTTCTAGAATTTCTCAGTCCCCATTAAAGTATCTCGTACCCTACAGCTTCTGAAATAATTGTTGGAGGGGAAAAAATGATTTTGTTAACAAGTGGCAGGGCCCAGACGTTAACACTTTTGGGAAGTCTGGGCCCTCTTTTCTATTTTAGGTTGCAAGTATGCAACACTACACAGCTTTCACAGTTGGAAAACAAAACTTAATTTTTTTTTTCCCTAAAACTAGAGTGTGGGGAAATTTACGTGTGACATGAATACAGATTTTTCTACAAATATGTATTTTTGTTACTGTTATTAGTTCTATAATAAAAACAGCAATAATTAGAGCTGCAGTCAGGTTAATACAATGTTTCTCTCCCAACAAACAGCAACGCTCATCAACATTCTTCTCAATATTCTCAGTAGATTCACAGGGGGAAAAAAAAAAAACCAACGCTGGTAATGTTCCTGTCTTGGTAGTATCCTTTCCTCCATGTACTCCTTGAAGGGTAAATATTATTCTGCATGAGAGCCTGTACTTTTTCAAAAAGGCACTCTTATGGACAGGGAGTTAATTCTGTTACCAAAATAACTGTGTATTAACTCACTGCACCAACCCATTTATCATTCTCCTCTGAGACCCGGGCTGTGTATATACAGCCATCGTATCAGGAAGCCTGACCAGGTTCCCATGCACTGCCTGCACAAGATAACATACAAAACATGGCATGGGTCCAAATAAAGCCCTGTTCCAGAAGTTGACATCAACAGAACATTAAATCGTTCATTACAGTGCCAGAGCAATTTACTTGGATGAGTCTGACCATAAATGAAGGGTACTGGATTCCTTGGGTAAATGCTTTGTCAACAGTAATATGTTGCTGTCCAACAAATGTCCCATGGCATGGAAAAACAAACAAAAAAAATTATCTAAAGGTGAATTTAAAAGCACATAAAATCTGCTTATAATGATTGTTCACAGTCAGGAAGAAACATTGCTTTCAATTCACTAAACACTTAAGGAGTGCCAAGGATATTCCAAACACCATGCTAGAAAATGTGAAGAACGCAGAGGTGATGACGCTAAGCTTCCCCTCTTTAGGAGTTTATAAACTAGCAGTAAAAGGAAGCATGCGCCAATTAACTAGAAAATCAGGTTTCATGTGATTTATGCTATGAAACATAAAATGGTAAGAAAATGCAGAGAAGAAAAGATTCATTTAATAAAGGATGTCCCATTTGATGATCACTGTTTAATGGCTCAGCTGCTAATCAAAAGGTCAGCTGTTCAAATCCACCAGCTGCTCCTTGGAAACCCTACAGGGCAGTCCTACTCTGTTCTATAGGGTTGCTATGAGTTGGAATCCACTCGATGGCAATGGGTTTGGTTTTGGTTTGGTTTAATAAGGGTATCTTCTGACTAAGGGTACAGGGATAGAACTACATTCATGTGTCAACTGCAACCACAGGTTGGCTACAGATACATGAGTTTGGTAAAAATCAACAAAAGTGTTCCTTGAGAATTAATTGGCTATATGGAATTTAAAATAGGATGTTGCAATTTTGTTATTTTAAATCATATCCTATAAATCCTTCATATTAGTAAATTTTATAACATATATGTATATATTTATGTTTTCTTTGACAGAGCCATCGGTAATCAGAAAACCATCAGGTCAACCTTCAATGCCACCATAACCAAAGCATCAGAGTAATCAAGAAAGTTACTCACTTGGGCTCAACCTTCATAAAAAAAAAAACCTTCATAGTGGTTGTTATTTCTCAGGTGTGTCAGTAATGCCACTTTCACAAAATGAAGACACCATATTCCAGTTTGTGCAATGACTTTTTGATTAGCCATATTTAAACTGTCCCAGTAGCCTCCAAGTCTTGTGAACATGAACCCCAACCTCATGGCTCCTCAGCTGTATGGCACTGCATGGCACGGCACTGTTTCTCAAGAATCTTTAACTGTGTGATCCCAAGGGTCTACGGATCTCTGGAGTCCCATGTTGAAAGTGATAAAGGTAAAAAAATAAAAGGGGGGGGGGCGCATTCTTGATCAAACAGAACCCTTGAAGGCTGCATGAACAATCTTTTCAAATGTAAAGAATAAACAAATCTTACATGGAGGGCAAAAACAAAAACAAGTCAGCTTTCTCATGGAACTAAACCTAGCACCTGAAGTTTTCATTCCCGAGTGTTTTATAAAGCTTTAATGGCCGATGGTGTGTGGCTGGGTACTCAGTGACTGTCCTCAGTGACGACTGTCCTCAGTGACTGTCCTCCACAGCAGTTAATGGCCGAGGGTGTGTGACTGGGTCCTCAGTGAGTTAATGGCCGAGGGTGTGTGGCTGGGTCCTCAGTGACGGTCCTCAGTGACAGTCCTCAGTGACTGACGGTCCTCAGTGACTGTCCTCAGTGACGATTTTCCTCCACCGGGGTTACTCTGGGGAAACTTGAGCTAACTGGAACCACAGCTGAATCTTCATTTCCTTTCAAGTTACTTCAAAAATATTAAAGGGCACTTTCAAAAGTGCAAATAAAGATAAGCTTACCAAACCCAAACCAAACTCACTGCCGTCAAGTCGATTTCTGACTCATAGCGGCCCTATAGGACAGAGTAGAACTGCCCCATAGAGTTTCCAAGGAGCACCTGGCAGATTCGAACTGCCAGCCTCTTGGTTAGCAGCCGTAGCACTTAGCCACTACACCACCAGGGTTTCCAAGATAAGCTTAGCAGGTTATATTATAATTTTTAAAAATATTTATTGGATACTAAAGAATCATAATGATCAGAAACCAGTCAGAATATTATCATTAGGTTCTCATCATGTCAACAAATAAGAGTTCTAGGGACTACCTAATGTGACTGAATAACGATTTTTGTTAGGAATTCTACATTTTATGTACTTTGTTTTCTCCAAATAGCTCTAATATCTTCTCTCTGAATTTCTAATTGATTCTTATTTGTAGCAGTGAAGTTTAAAAAAACAAACATGATAAGGAATCTATGAGAGCTGGCTGCAGTCTGTGAACAACTGTAGAATGTCTTTTTTTTTTTTTTAAACCTGTATTGATTTTATTTCTATTCTCCAAATTGACATAACAAGTCATGGATTAGAAACAAGATTTGCAGCATGGCCTTTCAAAGATCTATGCAGTAATGACAGGGCCAGCGCTTTGAATGCATCAAGCCCACATTAAGGGCTATGTCGCTGGGTGAATGGCTGGACAATGCATCTTTTCAAAGTACCTAGAATAGAATCAGTAAACCCACCACAAATGATTTTTCATCGATCAAGTCCTATTTTAATCCAAATGCAATTTAGAACCATGCAGTGAAATAAATCTGTAGTAATTTTAGAAACCTAAACCGTTTTATTTTTATATTTATGATGATGCGGTTTTATATGTGTGACTGGAACACACACACACACACAGAGTTCAAGGAACGGAATTTCAAAGTCCTGCCTGGATGGCTAAATTAAAACCAGGAATGGTGTTACATAACTTCTTCTTGAATTTCAAGACAACACTCATTAAATAATTGGAAATATATTGAATCCTTTCAAATATCCTTTTAAGGAGTTTTGTCTTAAGATAAACACATTTTAGCGACCAAATTGCTTTCAGGACGCTTCTAACTGGAGAGTTCTTATTTCTTCCAACTGCGAGCTGTTTTTCTCTAAAACAGTTACTAAGAAAAATATTTTCCAGCTAGTTGTGAGAATGACTTCCTTAGAAACCTTTCCTTTGTACTATTAAACAGTCTGGAAAATTGCTTGCTTGACTCGTTCACGCTGTCAAAACATACTACAGACTAAGACTGACCATCAAAAACCAAAAACCAAACCCGTTGCCATCGAGTCAATTCCGACTCATAGCGACCCTTTAGGACAGAGCAGGACTGCCCCATAGAGTTTCCAAGGAGCGCCTGGTGGATTTGAACTGCTGGCTTTTTGGTTAGCAGACATAAGTCTTAACCACTGCACCACCAGGGTTTCCAAGATTGACCACTGGTTCTCCATATATCATGCAATTTATACGTGAAGTTATGTAGCAACAGCATCTGGAGTTTTAGGGCCACAACCATGAGTTGATAGTTTATAAACCCATACAGACAGAGGCTAGTCTACTCATGTGCCATACCTGGTGACTACCACTTCTGATGCGACCCACAAATGAACCAAAGAACATTCTTAATTTATAATAGAGTCTTTATCATTTTTTTAAAACTTCATTGCTACAAATAAAAATTAATTAGAAATTCAAAGAGAAGATATAAAAGTTATTTGGAGAAAATAAAATACATACAGGATTCTTAACAAAAATAAGTTATTCGGTCATATTAGGTGGTCCCTAGAACTCTACTTTTATTTGTTGGTATGTATTATGATGGAAAATAGAGTCTTTTAAAAGTAACACTTATTCCTGTACCACATGGCTAGTTTAGAATCATAAACAGCCAGGGCAGATACAGCAAGATGGAAGACATGTAATACATTGAAACCTGCTAATCTATAATTACAGCCCTGGTGGCACAGTGGTTAAGAGCTTGGCTGCTAACCAAAAGGTCAGCAGTTCGATTCTACCAGCCACTCCCTGGAAACTCTATGGAGCACCTCTACTCTATCCTGTAGGGCCACTATGAGTCAGAGTCGGCTTGGCAGTAACTTTTTTTTTTAAATATATAATCAATGTATATCAAGTACCATTTTAGAGAACAGAAGCCATAGGAAATGGTATTTAGAGATTAAAAAAAATTATTTATGAATAGGAAACCTAATTGGAACATGAATGGCACAGAGTTATTCCACCTTCTAACTATGAATAAGAAATGACTAGGTCAGTGAGAAGATTTAATATATATAGTTCTAAAATGTATCTGCAGTACAAGTAAGAAAGCAAAGCCAGCTCTATGTAACAGTCTGAAGATTTTTAGTTGGCTTTATCCCTAAAAGAAAAATACAACTTCTACATAGACTGAGAAGACCTGGCAAAAATACCATGCTCCCTGACCCACTCTCAGCATTATGTAGTAGCTGGTAACCAGGAGCACATCAAAATCACCTATGAAGCTTTTTTAAAAATATATTTGACCATGACTCTTGATTTGGAGATCCTGGTGGGATAGTGGTTAAGCGCTACGGCTCCTAACCAAAGGGTCAGCAGTTCAAATCCGCCAGGTGCTCCTTAGAAACTCTATGGGGCAGTTCTACTCTGTCCTATATTGTCGCTATGAGTCGGAACCGACTCGACGGCACTGGGTTTGTTTTTTTGGTTTAATTGAGTAGATCTAGTCGGGGGGCACACCATGGAAGAATAAGCAGACTTTTTCAAGTCTCTTCGGCTTTGCACAGGAAGCCTGGGAAAAAGTACCTGAGATGCTGCTGTCCGGCACACAGTGGACATACCGTGCCAGGTGCTGACTCACACGGAGTTAGAGTGGATCCTGCTGTTAAGATGGCTGACCGCTAGACGAGGGAAAGGTTTGGGCCTAATAGGTATTTGTAGCAAAGTGGTCCAATTGGCCCCATCTCTTACACACTCTACTTTCAATGCTGAGATCTCACATCTCTACTGAGAGGTCAGAACCGAGTTTTTTAAGGCCAGGGTTTTAATAGGCTTTTCCAAGAAGCTAGTCAGAATTGTTTAGCTCACTCCAGCTTTGCATCGTTCTTCAAAAATCATCTGCTGGCTAAATAAACCAGAGGCTGTGAAAGGCTGTAGACCAAAAAGCCCTTGAACTTATTAACATAGAGTGGTCCTCCTTTTAAGACATCATGAAATACCAGATGTTGAAAAAAGCAAACATAAACCTTGGGGCCAAAGTGTGACAAGAAAGAGTTAATTATATTTAATTGTAGTAAATATCACAGGGTAAGTAGCTCCCCTTCACTGACACAGAAGTTTATTTTCATTATCAGATAGTATTTCAATACTTTTTTCCTTGTCAACTATCTCCATGAGAAGCTTGGGGGCGGGGGGAGGCGGTGAGCAAACCAATGAGCACTGACTGTTGATATTATCCGTAGAAACTTGTCTGCTGAAAAATGTTTCTTTAACTTTGGTTTGGCTCCCACCTTGGAGCTGATGGGAAATAAAAACTTTTCCATGGATTAGCGCCAACGGAGCCACTAAAACAAAAGTTAACATTCATTAGACGACTCTGCCACCATGATCTCATCCTGAAGGTAATTTTTTTTTTTTACATAAAGTGTGAATTGTTCCAAGTTTGAAAAATCCAAGCTATTAATGTCAAAGAAAAGAAGTAAATATCAGCCTCTTCTTAAAGGTTATTTACATGGAGAAATGAAAAAATATGTAAAATTAAGAGACAAAAAACAAAGCAGGAATAGGTTAAAAAAAAAAAAACTCATTTGATTCCTAACTTGCTCATTTAGCTTCGTTTTCTACCTTTGCAACACCAAAAAATATGAGCGCCCACGGAAATATAAACATCTTTCTTGTCATTTTTACTTATATGCAATAATAGGTAGTTTCAATACGAAACCCTGTTTTAAGAAAAGTGAATTTTTCTCAGTAAAACAGAAGCATCCAAAGGTGCTACCTCTTTTGGTTTTTAAAAGGAATCTGGAAAGAATCTCCAGGTTTTACATATTTGCTGACTATTTAACGGACCACTTAATTCCAGGAAGGCCTGACTGCATGATTTTTGGAATCTGCCAAATAGCTGAAAACAATGTTTATGTTCCCTGCTCTCAGAGGTCCTCTGTGCTTTCTCCTAATTGTTCCACAATATGTTAAAAGACTAAAAGAGCCAATCAATGAAACAGGCTACGAGTATCTCCTTTGAACACATACTTAACCGTCCTTCAGCATCAAGCAATACAATTAACTTATTGCCACACACTTACAGCAAGACACAGCCTAACAGAAGCAGCAATAATCAATAGCCTTAACAAGAAGGCAGTGGCGTGGCTCAGTAAGTCAAAGAGTAAATGCAGGTCTCACTCAAGGATAGAATTATAACTACCACAATAACATGCATACACACTGCAAAGGAAAACCCAGAACAGGGCAAGGGAAACAATTAAGCTGTGTTATTCCTGAAGAACCAAGGAGTTCCAGAGAACTGGCTCTTTTTTTCCCCCATTTGCTGGAAATACTCTTCTATTTCTAACCAAAGTCAAAAGTTTCAAACTTGCACATTAAGGGAACTCTTTTCAATATTCTGGAGCAAAACAAGACCATGTCAGTCAGCAAGAATTGGACCCCTATCAATTGACAGTGGTTGTGAAAGAAAGAAAAAAGTGAGGACGTGATAAAGAGAATACCATGGACTTGGATGTCTCATGACATCATTAAGGAAAAGTGGTAGATTTTACAAAGGAAGTAAGCTGACAAGGGTGTAACAGGAAAAAATGAGGGATAGGGCAAATCACGAAACAATAGACTTTATATCTAACTTAATTTGTGCAGGTACTATGCTGAATAAACATGAGTTTTATTTTTGAAAAAAGTCTTAGGTGGATATTTTAGGAAGAAATTTACATAAATAATATAACAACTGAAATATCAAATGTGAATTATTTACTACAGACCTGTATAAAGCTAAAGCAGTATTAGTTTTAAATGCAATTAAATTTGGAACAGATGGTTACAACCACTTTTCCATCCGTGGGTTGATGAAGTGGATTTTCACAGGCAGACAATCACAGACATACAGGATTATTCTATTAATACTGCCCTGATTAGCTGGTAGTCAAGTGGTACCCATGTTATGAGGCTAAGAGGTATTTTCTCATGATAAGAGGTAGGTAAATAAAATAGTATCTGATAACACACCTTTATACACATTCCAGCTAAAAGACAGTTTTAATTTTTTTTTTTTTTAATCAAATCAGGCATAGATACCTGTGGCACAACAGGCAAAATGACAAGTGACATTTATTCTGACCTAAGGTAGAGCTTCTCTCACAGGGGAAAGACAACTTAAACAGCCTTCTAGCACACAGACACAAACAATAATACTAATGGTTACGATTTATGGAATATTTACACTGAACCAGATACTTCGTGAAAGTGATTTGTATCATGTAACTTATCTCACTGAGTTCTTACAAACCTTCAAGTAGGTGATCATTAGAAGTGTTTTACAGATGAGGAAACTGAGGCTCGGGAGGTAAAGTGACTGGTACAAAGCCACTAAGAAGTGACAGCGATGGAATCAATCTCACATTTATTGTTCAGGCTCTTAGCAGGTCTTGACTCTTTGCTATAATTTTTTTTTTTTTAATATACATATCCTCGCATATAGCTTTCTGCAATTATTCTCAAGATCCTAAACCCTCCCCTCCAAAAAAACAAAATCTGATACCATTGAGTCAATTCCAACTCATAACATCCCAATGTGACAGGGTAGAACTGTTCCATAGGGTTTTCTTGGCTGTAATCTTTATGAAAGCAGATCACCAGGCCTTCTTTCTGCAGTGCCACTGGGTGGGTTCGAACCACCAACCTTCAGGTTAGTAGTTGAGGGCAAATCATTTGTGCCACCCAGGGGCCTCTCAAGATCCTACTTTGATTAAAATTCCAAAGGTGGCATTAGGAATTATACAAGAATCACCAGTGGGCACAGTCTCATTAGTCTTGGCACCAATGTTTATTTACTATAAAGTAATCTTCATTGTAAATTTCTTTACAAAAAGAAAGCACACAGGTCAATCTGGATACTTTGAATACATCAAAAACAACAAAAAGTAAAGCTAAAACAAAGGCAAATGTATGAAGAAAACGCGCCAGGGATGAAATTCAAGAACCAGGGACACAGTCTGTTGTCCTTGTGATCAACTTGGTTCTGGACACAAAATAAGTCAGACTTAAAGTTTGAATTTTTATATCAAAGACAACTGATTTTGTTAAAATATTTCTAACCAGCAATTTGACTAAATCGATGCACTCAAGAAAACGGCCAAAATGTGTCTGAGTTTCTAATCATTTTCAGGAAAGGAGTCTTGTAATACCTTATCCATCATTAGCACTTGATCTTAAAGGTTCCCCTTTCTTTTTCTGACCAAGCTGCCATGCACACAAACGAATCCCAATGACATATTTCCCCACAGAACTTTTAAAATCATACAACAAAAGCTAATATTAAAGATACATCTCTTAAGAATCCAGGATTACAATTTAAATTAAATTTTTTCCAAATACGAAGTAAGTCCAAGAATTTCATATTCTCAAACCCATGTCTGTCTGAGTACAAACAGGCTCTTTTTTGCCATATCATGAAGAAAATGCAATCAGTGATGCTGATGTTCACGGAGTTATTTTTACCTCAAATTATATATAATACAAAAGTCTTAATAAAAAGTATGATGGGAGTTATTTTTAAATACATCATTAAGATTCAGGTATTCATGTGAATATTTTTTCTACTTACCGGACTTATATATTTCAGAATTACTAATAATGTAAGAAAATATTACAGATGTACAAAGAATTAAAAACCATTAAAATTTTACCCCTAGCTTGGGTGGCAAAAAATGGTTGAGCACTAGACTTGCTGAAAGTTTGGCAGTTCGAACCCAGCCTGAGGTGCCTTGGAAGACAGGTCTGGCAATCTGCTTCAGAAAGGTCACAGCCTTGAAAACCCTACGGAGAAGTTCTACTCTGCACACATGGGGTCTCCGTGAGTCAGAAACAACAACGATGTAGAAAATTACCATTAATACATGTGGGGAATATAATATCAATCATTGTCAAAGAGGCAGTAGGTTAATGGTTTCACCTGGAATTCAACTTCATAAAGCACAATGTACAAAGACTAACAGAAGGTTTTAAGCACGTATTTTTTGTTTTCGGAGTTATTATAAATGCGCAGTAAAACTTACAAGATGAAGAAATCTCAGCCTGTTACAGAATGTCTCACGGCTCTATGCATTAGAAAAATATCAAACTATACTACTTCCTTGAATAAGAAATGATATTCTATTCTAAGTACCAAAAAAAAAAAAAAAAAAAAACCCATAAGGATAGCTATGAAATGAAAACCTCCTTATCTAGTGCCCTTTATTTCACTTCCACGCTTCGTCTTGGAATCCTGAAATACATTTTTTTTTCCCCTAGAACAGTGTATTATTCTGGCTTGCTATCCCTTTCCTTGTCTGCAGCATGACTTTTAAAATCCTTCTTGACCTGAGGTTTAGACTCTCTACATTGTCAGACTCCTCATTAATAATTTAGGGTAAAGCCATCTTATATGAGAAAACCTTATTAGTAATTATTGCAGGGATGCTTTTCTGAATTAAGAAAAAAGCCTGAGTTGGACAGCATGTTTTAAAAAAGTATAAAAGCAAACCAAACCCACTGCCATCGTGTCGATTCTGACTCACAGCGACCTTCCAGGACAGAGTTTAACAGCCCCATAGGGTTTCCAAGGCTGTAAATCTTTAGGGAAGCTGGCTGTCACATCTCTCTCCCTCAGAGCGGCTGGTGGGTTCTAACCACCATCCTCTTGGTTAGCAGCCGAGCCCTTTAACCACTATACCACCAGGCTCTTTCAAAATAAATTTTAAAAGCATAACTGTAATAAATTCAGGCAACTGCCGTGACTCAACAAATACTTGACTAAGTATGTCCAGCACTCTAACGTGTATAAAAAATACGCTGCATTTTTGTACGCGTAAGATCACTTCATAACGTTGCTAGTGTAAAGTTTAAACTGACAATACAAGGCTCTAAGGGAAGACACACTCTGCTTGAGTCCAGCTACTTCCTGACTGTGTAACCTCGGATAGGTTATGTCATCATTCTGAGCCTCATCATTTTATGTAATCAATGATAATCAAATCAGGGAGTAAAATTAACCATTTCTACATGTGTGACCTAAAAATCAATCAGAATCAGGTTTATCTTGCTGGTTTATGGACTATGATGGCGGATCAGATATAAACCTATAACCATGTAAACACAAGCGCTAAAGCCCATTCTCACTAATACAAACAGGCAATTTCTCTTGCAGCACAAAAAACCATAGCTGAAACTTACCAGCTCTTCTCAGATTCACTGTGTAAGTTTCCCATTTTTTTCTAACAAACTCTCAGAAACATATGAGGACATTTAAGGCTTATTTGTGTTTTCCACGGAAACCCTGGTGGCATAGTGGTTAAGGGCTATGGCTGCTAACCAGAAGGTCGGCAGTTTGAATCCACCAGGCACTCCTTGGAAACTTTATAGGGCAGTTCTACCCTGTCCGATAGGGTCCCTATGAGTTGGAATGCACTCAACAGCAACAGGTTGGATGTTTTCCACTAGCAAATCTGTTCTACCGGGATATTTTAAAATTAAAGAACAGAGGAGTAAAAACATCTGATCATTCTATGATCAATTGAATCTTCACCGTACTTTTCAGAAATTAAAAAGCGCGTATTAACTGCTTATCAACCAACATCAAAAAACTCAGTGACTCTGTGTTTTTCACCCTTGCATCAGGATTGCTGGTTGATTCTAACTCAGAGCAACCCTACAGAACAGACTAGGACTGTCCCATAGGGTTTCCAAGGAGTGGCTGGCGGATTCGAACTGTCGACCTTTTGGTTTGCAGCCAAGCTCTTACCCTCTGCACCACCGGGGCTCCTGCCGATACATAGCAGGTAGTACATGGTGAAATGGGGAGGAAGAAAGGATTATTTTATTTTAACTGAGATGCAGTGGTGGTATATACTTTTGTCCACTATTTCTTCATATTCTTAAGTAAACCTCCAGTATACAAATATGCGTTTCTGGTGAAAATCTCTCCTCTAGCATTATTCATCCTTGTCAAATACAGACGCCAAGAGCAGCTAAGATTCTAAAAACAAAAATCAGTTTACATTTATCACTATGCATATTAAACCCATTCTACTCTATGTTACATGTTAAGCTACTAGGTGTTAATCACATTTGAAAGGCTCTGGAGGGGTATTTAAATAGATCCAATCACATAAACACGTGCAGTGCAGATACTTTGTCTTTAACTTAGACAATGACTCTTCAACTCCTCTGCGCTGGAGTTTTTTTTGTTTTGTTAAATATATTGGGTTTTCTTAAATGGACATTTGTTTTTGTCTATGATTTATTACTCTGCCCTGATTCATGAAAGGCAATGCTGAGCAGAAAAAGTTTGTACTAATGAAAAAAATTGAATAAATAAAAGCACAACAATGATCGTTTCTCATGGCTAGATTTAGATTTCATTAGTCTCCACTTATCCATGAAGAGACATGAGATAACATGAAGAAAGACAGTTCATTCAGAACACAGATCTTTCTTAACGGGATTCTTTCTATAAATAATGAATTCTTCAGTTATTTCTCCCTTCATGGTTCATTTCTCGGTTGCCTCCCTTAAAGAAAAACTGTGCTATGAAAAGCAAAGTCGCCTACCAAAGAGGAATCTTATTTTAGGCATGATAAATTTGGCTTTGTTTTTCTTTAAACCCCCCCCCTTTTTTTTTTTAATTTGGCTCATTTGGTGAGTCAATATTGTTTAGTAACAAAAGCTTCCCGGGATTAGGCGATATCACTAGACTCACTTTCAGTCTACGAACAATTTTAGAATATTAGATGAGCAAAGATATCGGGAAGCAAATTACCATCTGAACGCAGTAACACGGCAAAGAATGAATTACAAATGCAATTTATCCATCAAAGGCAGATCCTAAACACTGATTATGTCCCTGCTTGTGCAGAAAATTGAAAATGATAGAAAAGCTCCCCAGCTTTTCTAACTTTAATTTTCCATGTTTTACTTTGTGTAATTTACTGTCAACTATTAACGGCAGATGCTTCTTGCCTTATTTGCGCACAGCCTGGGCTTAAGGATACATGATTCTGAAATCCAGAAGCCTACATGCTAAGTCTGAATTTTATGCAGAGAGATAAATTCCAACTTAAGAGACCTGGAGTATATGGAGACTTGAGACGGCGGGGCCTGGGATTTCAATAAAGAGTAAGTCTCAACATAACATAAATGGAAATTGAAATATAAGTCTTGTTAAATAAACCCAGATAGCTACAGATGAATGCTACTGGGCATTAAGACTTGGCTCTGTGGTTAACATGTATGCAGTTCTCAATGGTGAAATGATGATCCTGGGACAATTTCCCCAGCCTGGTGACTTGTGGCTATGGAACGCTTTTACTGGGAATCCCCTCTAGTTCTTCTCTTCCCACTTGTGGTCTCACAATTAGTAGTGCGGAGAGGGAAGGGAACCAGCAGAGCCATTCCTTAACCCCTTCATCAAGTTCCCCTTCATTGAGAAGGATCCCCCTCACTCTTACCACCACCACCAAACATACTGGTCACCCTGGTAGCAGCTAGCCTCTTGAGGACTGTCTTTTTTTTATTATTTATTTTTAATCTGCATCCCCAAAGTTTGACAACACAAGTGCTTGAGACACATTCCCCAAGGTGTGAAATCTCCAACACCTATTATATCCTCCCTGACTATATTCTGTGGTAAAATAGCCAGAAAACAAAAATTTCTGAGTCTGATATTTTCTCTACCCCTATTTCTCCCATTGCTACTAGTAATTAGGAAGCCACATCCAAACAATAACCACACTCTTGAAAACTTTGGAAAGAGAATTGGGGGAAGCTGTTAGTTGATACGAAGTTACATAGTGGATGAGGCTCAGGAGCCACAAGCTGTACCGTCCAGAGGGAGTCCTTAAAAAGAATAAAGGCAGTCACCTAGAAGACACAGTGACCAGTACATCTTCCCTCCATGGGGCTGCCCTCATAGGATGTCTTAGACTGCAGCTCCTTCCCCACGCCCTCTTTTCAGTCCCCCTTGATGAGCCCTGGCCTTGTAGAAAGCCAGCTCCAGGGACTCGGAGTGGTCCAACCATCCCCCAGTAACCCCAGAGAGCTGGGGAAAGCTCTCCTGCAACAGCCCGCAGGAAGTGCCCCAGGAGTTTGGAAATGACCACCTACCCTGGAGGGGTAGAGAACCCTGGGCACTGGCAGACAACTCAGGTTAACCTGGGCAGGAGAAGGGAGGAAGGTCTGCCATTATGAACAGATGTGTTTCAGAAGTGGTCTCCTCTCAACTCCCCCCATACACAGGTATTTTTCTGGGAGATTTACTTGATTCTAAATGTTGTTGGGTTTTTGTGTTGAAGAGGGTATTGCTAACTCTCCTATTCTACCAGTGACTGCCACCTGTCTCCCCCATATCCATTCTCTCCCTCTACCTTGCCTCCCAGAGACCTGAGTTTAAGCAGGTCAACAGTTAAAACACTACACTTCCCAGCTACCCTTGCTGCCAGTGTCAGCCAATGAGAGGCCAGGAAAAATCACTGGGTGGAGCTTGGAGGACCTTTGTTTAAAGGAGCCCTGGTGGCACAGTGGTTAAGAGCTATGGCTGCTAACCAAGAGGTTGGCAGTTTGAATCCACCAGCTGCTCCTTGGAAACGCTATGGGGCAGTTCTACTCTGTCCTATGGGGTTGCTATGAGTCAGAATTCACTTGATGGCAATGGGTTTGGTTTTGGTTTGACCATCCTGAGATGTGATACTCTTCTGCCCTAGCGTCTTCCTGCTTGCTACAGTGTAGATTTTGATGGCTGGCGCTGCAGCGGCCATCTTGTAATTTTGAGATCATCCTAAAGGTGGGAGCCTTGTGTTCCTCAGGAACTGAGGCTAAAGGCCCGTGTTCTACTGACTGCGCAGTCACCATTCAGCCTGAACAATCACCAAATACAAACCCATAATTTATTTAAGCCACTTGTTTGTGGGAGCAGGGAGGAGGGGGGGCTGTCTGTGTTACTCAATGCTAAATGTAACTCCTTACAGACAAAATTCTTAATCACTCCTGTGTAATTCTAGAGAGAAGTGTAAGAAGGGATCAGAACTAAAAGTTCTGAAAGCTGGGCAGTTGGAAAGCTGGAAAAAACACAGAGATAACAAGATAACAAAGGAAGAAGAATGAGGGTCAGAGATAGCCAAGGCCCAAAGGAGACAGCCTTCCAATCAAATTATAAGGCATAAGAAGCTACATAGTTTAAGAATTACCAGTGTTTTTCAAAATACAAGTCATTATAGAATAAGAAAGTTTCGTCCCTAACAAAATGTCAGACTTTATGTCAAAGTGAAAATCTTTCAAAACATGCCGCAACATCTAAATAATGCTGTCAGTACATGTGCATGTGATTATATTTATATAAGAAATACAGTATTAGGCAAAAAATCTGTAGTTGGTTCGTGTAGTAGAAATGAATGTTAGAGTAAGAAGTCCTTACTAGAACTGCTCACTGATAGTAAAATCCACAAAAAACTGCTACTCTAATAATGTATCATATGTTAAATAACTTAAGTATTTCTATCAAGCCTTTCGCCTTGCTTTTACTGATGTTTCTTCATATTAATGCCAAATAATGCCACATCAAAGGCCATCAATTTAGTTACCCACTTCCACTGACTCTTGAATTTTGGCCTAACTATTAACGTGGAAAACTGCTCCACTATCTAAAAGCAAAGAATGTGTTTCTGCTGAAGTTAAAAAAAAAAAAAAAATTTACTCAATAGGGTCTCTTTGTAAGAAAATAAGAAGCTTTGTCTACGTCTGTGGGAAGGCAGAGAGATTGCTCAGCATGAGAGGTAATGGGTTAGCAAGGTTGATAGTTAAAATCCTCTACTTATCCTTGGCAAGGAAAATGACAGGATAAGCTTCCCAATCTAGGTCCCTAGATGTCTGTACTGGGTTTGAGAAACATCCAGTTCTCACCTCCTATGTGAACTGGGTATATGTCACACATTTTCTGAACAGAAGATTGACCTCACACTACATGGACTCTATTAAGTCAATAACAGCCTCGTGCGTGGACTTGTTTCCAGGTACCAGAATTTTCTGTAATTTTAAACGTCTGGGTGACAAACTTTGGACTCAATTGTAAGTGCCACATTGCTTTACATTTAGATGGCTTTTAGCTTGTCAGGCTCACAAACTGAAACAAGGTTTAATGAGAAAAAGAAAAGTAGAAGCAATGTACCAAGATGGTACAAATGGACACAAACTAACCATGCCCTAGAATTAGTGCCCTAGGTGGCTTGATTCAAAACGTGCTTTGAAATTTGTCAAATAGTTTAAAACTCTTCACTCATTTTAAAAGCAGTTGTCTAAAGACTTTCTACCTGTAAGAATACAAACAGGTATGTGGATGTAGTTATTAGCACTACGGAAGCAGCTGCAGAGATTGAGGATTTCATTAAAGAAAAAGGCTCATGTCAGAGTTGATGACGTACTCTTTACAAAGTTACAGAGTTTCAGCTTAGGGAACAGAATTTGAACTTTTACATGAAACATTCTGCTCCACCAGCGGTGTCTTATCTTGTAAGGCAGTAGAGGAAAACAAGGAAGTTGTACATCCCTGTGTCACCCTGTCACTGAAATATCCATTGAGTATGTGCCTATCGGGCTAAATGTATATATGATATAATAATCTGTCAAAGTTTTAATATTAAATGGGAGATGCCTTTAGCCAAAAATAACAAAAATGGGTGAAATTATTCCAATTAGAAGCATATTAGATTGAAGTTCTATTTCAAAATTGGATATTTAGTCTGAATCTGGCAGATACTGTTTTTATAAGGATCATCACTTAAACTGGCTTAAAAGATATCATGAAAAGACTACGTCGGGAGCTGTGAAAGAGCAGCAACGACGACGGAGGATCTTCGAAAATTTAACCAGAAATACCTTTGGGACCAGTTCATAACGTCCACTTATGCCAACCAATCTCCATGTGGCCACCTGGAAACTGCATTTGCCTTGTTGACTTTTTCAGTTGCTGATTTACCTAGACATGAATTGTGTGCCTTCTAATACCGGATTTTCTGTACTTCATATATTCTGCCAGCTCTTCAGAGGCCCTTTAAAAGTGTTCACTCATTGTCCTTGACTCCATAGCACTCTGCAGGGGAATCTGATCTCTGCCCCAGTGTGTCCATGATAAATTTAATCAGCTGCACTATCTATATACGTGAACTTACAGAAGAGTGAAATGAAAGTTTTGCTACCTTAAATAAAATTGCCTAATTTGATAAGGGAAGAGTTACTGAAGTTTTCCAAGGTAAGAGTTCTGCTAGGTTTTTTTTAAAATAGACAGCAAGCATAAAGATGATATTCCCCACAACAGATACTTGGAAAAAATGAATAGATATTTGACAAAGAAGAATTCAACAGACAGAATTCTGCTGACCATACTGGGAAAGTTTATCTTTCCAGAATGTAAATAACTTGGCATTCAATTAAAATGTGTCCTGTAGGCTTTCTTCACATTGACTATCGAAATTTTGGTTGCCAGTTCGTAACTGAAGAAAATAGGCAACTTGTCATTCATTATTCTTTGAATCATTGCAACGGTGGCTTGCAAGGCTGCCTTTTTTCTCTTTTTCATCTTGTATGCCCTTTACAAGCCATACTGGGGGCAGGGAGGTGGCTGTCTTCAAGCATAACATAATGCACCTTCCTTTTCCAGTGTTTCTAAAGCGGCTAAGACACCAAAATCTATTTCAAAATCTATTGTTTGAAAACAATTCAGTAAGACTGCAAACATAAAAGCAAAACTAAATGACAAAAACGGAGTCCTTAAGATACTGTCTAGTTTATCCAGTACAGCACATTATTATCTCCTTTACTCTCATTGTCAGCATTCTAAACCCTGATATATTTAATACAGTCACCTAATCCCCTCATTATCACCTATTCCCATCCTATTTAGAAACACATTTATTATGATGTAGAACTCTGTTTCCATACAGCAAATGTAATCTAGCTATTTAAGCCTTAGAAGCACCAATATGAAACAAAAATACCACCAGCTAATTTTCTTCCTACTAGCTTTGGTAATATGTCCAGTGATTTCTTTGACAGGCATGCAAACTTCCTTGAGCCGACTGACTTCTGTATTTAATGAAATGGATTCTGCTCTTCTAACTCGAAGTCAGCTCTACGCGTAAGTCACCTGGGAGCCCGGCCAAAGTGTGAAACAGCACAGCTGAAGGGTACAGCCATTTCACAGGGTCCTTTTGGAGACTATTTGGTTTGCTTTCCTAACTTTCTAAAAATAGTAGATTACACAGGCTACCTCCATCTCATGGTTCAAGAACTCAGAAAAGGCTGGGCTACAGAATGAAAGTAATACATAGAAAACACTTTACTAAAGAAGTCACAGGATATTACTAGTTTTCAAAATTCCTTCCGTTTACTCTTCGAGACAATACCAATGACCTAGTGGTTACCAGTACGGAAACCCCATAATGCTCCCAAATTTCAGAACTTCGGGCAGGAGCCACAGAGTTACTTTAATTGCTTTAAATTATGTTTTTGATCTATGTCAGCCACAAAATTAAACACAGGAATAAGTGCTATCTGAAAGGCAGGCTCCTAAATACTGGATTAAGAATCAGAATGTGTCGGTTGTAAATATATTTAAGAAGCATGGTTTTTGAAATGGGGATACTTAATTGCATATTCAAATTTATTTTTAATTAATTCTTAATATAGTTATTCTGCTAACATTTAAGGAGGTACTTTCCTCATTAGAAGCCCCAACGTAAAATTGTGTGTATTTTTTCTTCTCCTCTTTTTCAAATCCAAAATATTTACCAACTTTTAGATACTATAAATTAAACTGTGTTTTCTCTGAGAAAAACAATCGGGAAAAACAAAGTTTGCATTGATTAACTGCTATCACGACTTCAGTTTACCAATAAATTTAAAATCTTAAAATTAAACGTAATTTTTTAAGAAGTCCTTGATGTAGCAGTTGAATCTTGCTAACCACACAGCATGTCATTAGGCGATGCTGCTGTGTTACTCAAAGGGAGACTGTTCTGTGGCCAGAAGCGAGCAGCAACTAGAAAAATATTTTGAGATGGAAAAATAGCAACTGAATATGAATGTTTCACGGTGTTTCCAAATGCTGTGGAGGCAGGTCTTGGGTGAAACCACTCAATGTCACAGCCAAATTCAACGTCCTTCCTTCATTTTGCAGCTACGAGTGCACCATCAACTGTATGGAGGATTAAAAAATTGGATTTACCAGTAATTGGGTCAAAACAGGGTTACTTATGGACACAGCTGGTTACTGACCAGTGTAATTAGCCCTCTGCCCTTCCATTTATGGGTGCCAGTCTCTAATGACACCTGAATACAGTCAGCTGGAATTTAGGAACACACATTCCCAAAGGCACAACCACTGACGCCCTTCATCAATGCCTTTCAAAGGAAATAAGAGAAAGGCCCATTGGTAGTCGATAGCTTTTGCTTATTGATCTTTAGAACTACGATATTAAAACAATACAGCAGGTGAAGAAAAGTTTTGTTGTTGTTAATACCTCTCTTTTACCCTACTCTGAAGACGATATCCTTAGAGTCTTGGGCAAAAACTTTAGCAAAGTGAGCAATCCAAACTGGACCAAGAAGCAATTAAGTAAAACAGTTACCTCATAAGTAACTCGTTGTTATGATAGCATTATTTTCTTTTCCCTTATTTTTTGCAAAAAACAAGCTGGATCTATGAGACTTTTACTTTTTAACATATGTAGAAGTGATCCCCTCCTTAAAGGTTCAAAGAGTTCATCAAACAGAGGCATTAGTACTCCAAGGCAATTCAGTTAAACCAGGTAGGTGAAAAGTACTCGGATAACAATCGCATTTTGAGCCTTGATCTCGCATGCCAAAATAAAGACACGTACACTATCTTTCAAAAGACCAATTTTCAAGCTTGATACCTGAATCAGGAACCCAATGACATTTTTGAATGTCAAGAAATACTAAAGTGAATCTTTTAGCCTTATGGTGCCACAGAAGCAAACTTTTAACACTGCTAGCTGAAACCGTTACAAAAAAAGAAAAAAAAAAAAAACGACCCAGGATCTAACAAAATAAACTAAGCTATTCCGTATTGGAATATTTGAAGATAAATAACCCAGTTAATCACAGTACTTCAGAGTTTCCACTTATTTATAAAAATCACCTTCAACAAAGTTTGTACCTCAGATAAGGCACTGTAACAGAAGCTCAGAACCTACTTCTAGTTATATTTTCCACCAAATGCAGTGTTCTGGCCTTAAGATGCTCATAAAATAAAATCTAAAATGTCAAAATATCAAGTGTTAAAAATCTATTCAACTTTAGCCAACTTAAAACACGCTATTCTTTTACCACAGTACAGCACCTTCACAAGAAACCAAGCTATACCATCTTCATTCAGCTATTACCATGGCCTTGTATATATCCAAATGCTAAACACACACAGGTATCTACATTTTCTATTCCTACAGGAGTGCACTACCACTTTCTGCTCTAGAAAAAAAAAAAAATACGGAGTTAAATGACTGACACAGAGTTATTCGTAACAAAGTTGGGCCAGGCTCGTTTCTATTGTTTATGGGTAAACTCTCCCACCCCAGCATCATCAATGAGAACACACCAAGTAACTCAACTATTAACAAAGCAAGACATAATTCCAATCTAAGTGGACAGTCTGTCCATATTCCATTTATTCAATTATCGTGTATCCTTAAAAGAATATAATATTTACTCACTTTCAATGAATCAAAGCAGGCGATTACGCGTCCATTTTCAACTTGGCAGCTTTTCGATGGATGTGCAAATTTACATTCCGTGTCTGGCCGCGAGCAAGTCCCCCTTTGGAATTCTCTACAGACTTCCAGTGTTAGCCATTTAGTGTCCCGTATAGGTGTGACACTAACAGCCATGTTTAGATTTTACAGGTAGTTAAAATTTTTCAGTGAAACCAACAAACCCGACCCCGCCCCCCCCCAAAAAAAGTCACAACAACTAAAAAAAAAGGCTGAACTGATAAAACTGAAAAATGATGATGAAAATGTCCCCTCCAAAAGACTCTTCCCCCACTCCCTGCTTTAAAAGTACATGGAAAATTGTGTTGTCAATATCAAGGAAAAGATCTCCCACTAGAAATTCACAGCATGGAACTGTTATTCGAAAGAGGTTTGGTTTTTTTTAGAGAAATACTAGGATCGTAAGTAGATGGAGGTTTAAAAGTAGGGCTCGAATCAGCCTTGTGCTCTCAGTAACCCCTTCCCAGTGCCAATTTGGAGCCCAGAATGCAAGCATGAAAACGTGGCAGACCCTTTGACACCGAATTTCTAAGCTGCTTTCAGCAAAGTTGTCGGAAAGGGCAATCTCCTCACAGCTGGATTTGCAATGGAGTTTGGTGGTGCAATCGGTATTGATTAGTTTGGCAAAGACAGATGCAGCAGTTTAGAGCAAAATCGAGAAAATGATTTGTTTTTTTTGTTTTGTTTTGTTTTTTCCTCCTTGATTTCCTGGCAGAAGATATCTTACTTTTTCCAGCAAACTTTTCTTTTAAAACTAAAGCAGCCTAGGGCAATGCCAGATACTTAGAGCTTTTCTCTTGATTATAAGTAGAAATGGGGGTGTCTGGGCTAGAGGTGGAGGGTGGAGGTGCTGTCGTCACAGTCTAGCTGGCAGCAAGCAAGGCAAAAGCAGAGACTGCTCTAGAAGCGGTTCCAAGCAGCAGAGACGTCAGGAAAGGCACTTCTTAGTACCAACCTGTAGAAAAAAGAGATAGGTTAAGATTTACTAAGTAGCACTTCACCATGTCCTACAGTTATCACAACCTAACCATGTGGTACCGGACTAAGTCATATTCAAGCCAGCCTCTCTCTCCCGCACACACATACACATACAAAATACTTACAGTGAGGCATATTGTAGCCAGCCATCGTAGATTTATTAAAAAAAGGGCCCGTTTCCCCTTGTGAAGCAATGCATGATAGAGAGATAACCAATCGCAGATAGTGTTGCAGCAATATTCTGGGCAGAAAGCCAATAGTGTGGGTCGTCTTATGAAAGGTCGCGCCTGTCAGACGTTCATTACTATGCTATAAGCACAGAAAATGTCCATCAGATGTGACTTATTCCACTGCAAGACGACGAGCATGTGGGTTTTGAATTTACCCAACATGCAGTGAGTGGACTAAACCATGTTAGTTTCAAAACAGCTTCCAAGACAAGTCCAAGCACTTGAAGCTCATTCCCCGGGGGCAATAAAAAGCCAGGTTTAAAAATCGCAGCTGACTTCCAAGCTGCCTTGCCTCGGGCTCTGTGCAGGGACAGGCACTGAACAGCCTGCTCCTGCTGTCCTGACACGTGAATAAAAAAGGAAAGGGGTGTTTACAAATGGTACATTCTCCTGACGTGTATCCAATTCACTTCCTTCCCCTAGCCCAAGTCCTGCCCCTCCACTGAAAACAGCACTTATACTGTAAGACCATCCCATTCAGCCGGCAGACACTTTGTCAATATATCACAGGCAAGCGAGATAGCAACAAAAGCATCCTTTATTCCAACATTTTTTAAGCAGAAGCTGAGGTCATGTGGGGAAAATAAGAAGTGCAGTGTTGTCAGCGTGTCCAGCAAAGCCCAAGTCAACCTCAGGGGAGAAGCATGAAATATTAAGTGAGCAATTTGATTTGGGCAGCGTGATGCACTTCAGAGGTACAATTCCAACCCAGTCAGGCGGCGCTGGGGCCTGGGGGGCTCCCCTCCTGCCTGACGATCTGTTAACCAGGCACCACTGCTCCTCACACAGCCTGCAGTTTCGCCTTTAACAACTTACTTCTCTTTCAGTCAGGATGAAGCATGTTCAGAAAATGCTCAACGAGTTACAGAAACATACAATGTTTCTGCAAAATACACATTTTTATATACATTTTGTATATACGTATACAAAATGTATATAAATGTATACGTATATACAAAATGTATATAAACATTTTGAACGTTGCCCAGAAAAGAAACATGGCTTTAAAAAAATCTAAACGTTTCATATCCCAAAAAGGCAATGGTATAATCAATAGTTTTTGAGTACATTAATTCAAGGGCCAAAAATGCTCTTTTGGCATACGGTAAATTCATAATTCGGGTATCAGAAATACATATACAGTATCTAGTAGATTTAAGCAGCCCTGGTGGAACAGTGGTTTAAGCCTTTGGCTGCTAACCAAAAGGTAGGCAGTTTGAATCCACCAGTCCCTGGAAACCCTATGGAGTGGTTCTACCCTGTACTACAGTATCGCTATGAATTGGAATCGACTCAATGGCAATGGGGTTTTTTTTAGATTTAAAAACTTTTATTTTAGGATTAATACTCTCTCCACACTAATTTCTTTAAAAAACCTAACAGATTTGGAAAAATATTGTAGTAAGACTACAACCTTCGAGAGATAGTCAAAGGACAAACTCACCCCAATATTCAAGAAATATTTTTGTTTTCAAAAAAGTTCTCAGGCCCTAACTCCTGACTTAAAAAAAACAGGTCACAAACTCTAAGCTAAGTCTACCTTTCTGAACTCTTCCTCTGCACTCAGAATTTCTCAACTACTTCATCCTTTAAGCGTAGACTACACGCATGGTCAACTATCTCTTTATTCCTTCTCTCCAGAATCTTCAAACGCCTTGCCTGCAACCATTCGCTACGACATCACTTCTTCCACGAAGTTCATTCCAGCTCTATCCACCCATATATTAAACACCGCCTCTTCTGAATCACCTCTGCACCTCATGCCCAAACACTCATTTATTTCCTTATACCTCTGACCCACTAGACTCTATGTTCCCAAGAACAACACAATCTTAACTCACCTCCGTAACCCCAGTGCCTAGCACAGCGCTAAAAAACAGATGAAGTTCCATATAAATTGTTAAATTATCAATTACTGCATCTGGATTGCGATTATCTCAAGGACACAAGAATACACGCACACAAACACACACAAACACACGTACATCACATGCACGCGAACACACACACACAGAGATCACTGTGACTGTCAACGAGGAGTGACTTTACAAACCACTGTTCCAGTGTCACTCCCTAGGAGTTCTGGTGGCCCTGGACAGCTCCTTTCTCTCATTCCACACAGCAGCTATTCTAAAATTTCACCTCCCTTTTTCCAGCCCTTCCCCACCCATGCTGCGGCCGCTATCAACACTGACCATGTTCTGTGGTGAAGATACAGCACAGTCAAAATAGTGGCTCTTAGGCGTGAATGCTCTCTCTCACCTTCCCGCTACAAGTCTTGAAAATATCTTTCTGTACCTTTTTCCTCAGCCTCCCAGCAGTTGTCCTTCCTTCTGCCAGTAGTTTAGCCTCCGCCTCAACTCCTTCTCATCTCTTCAAGACCTTTGTCCTGGAGCCCTGGTGGTGTGGTGGTTAAAAGCTTGGCTGCTTACCAAAAGGTCAGCAGTTCAAATCCACCAGCCACTCCTCAGAAATCCTATGGGGCAGTTCTACTCTGTTCTATAAGCACGCTATGAGTCAGAATCAAGTCAACAGCAACCGGTTTGTTTGTTTTTGTTTTCTTCTCTAGGTATGCAGGACTTGTATTCCCAGCAGTTTTTTTCTCTTAGCTCCCACACGTGCTGAAGTAGCTCCCAAACAGACGGGTGGCATGGCAGGAGGATGGGACTCTCTCTCTCCTCCTCTTCCTCCATCGTTCCCAGTCCAATATCCAAAGAGCCCCCACACTTGCATTTCTGTTCTTCCTCTCCCATCCACCTTTAAGTCTCTATCAGTCTGACTTCCACAGCCATCTCTTTTCTTTCGTGCTCTGCAAATACTGTCAATGCGCTCATAAAAGTCAAATCCAAAGAGTTTTCAGTCCTTGTCTTGACTTAACCTCAGACTTACAACTTCCTCTTTCTTGAGCCTTTCCCCTTGTCATGCACCAATACTTTTTGTCCTTTTGGCTACTTTCTATCCTCCACCTGTAGTATCCTACTGGACCGTGGTTAGCTGGCATTCTTGGCATGTGTTGTGTGCTCATGGGAATTGTTACATGCTAACCATTTGTTTGGTTTGACATATACCTCACCCTTTCAACCTGGAAAATCCCTTCTCCCTCTTTAAATTGTTGGGCTAACTCTGCTAGACATTACCCCATCCTCAGAAGGTCCTCAATATTCTGTATCTCTTTTGTATCTCTGCGTGCTATGTGTTTGGCCCTATGAATTCCCAGAAAACAAGAAGCATCACCGATGTTCTATTATTTCCCCGTTTCTGGAACACAAGAGATGTTCTAAAAATGTTTGGTAAATGAATAAATATTATTGATACTAATAGACATAAACAGGCATTTTAGGATGTGTTCCCAGCCCCGACAAAATATTTAATCACGACCTCGAGGTTCAAACATATGAGGAGCAAGGAAAATGCCATCATTAGAAATAATCAGCATGGCTTGGTGGTTATGTCTGAATGCAATGACCAAATGAACTTCTAGAGTTGATCCTTTATTGTTCCTTTCTACTGGACTACAGGCTTAGTCCCACTTGAGTACGAAATATACTTTAATAACTAAAATGCCTGTAAATAGGATGTTCTAGTTATCTCTATTTTCTATAGCAGAGAAATTACTTTGACTTCCAGAAGTGTTACTAAAAGAATTTACAGACATATATTTTGTAAGTAGTACATACTATTTAGTTGTAAAAGATATGGACAAGGATAGTATCCAAATACTTATAATGAGTCCAGCATGCGCACTGAGTAATCAGAATGGACACCAACCTTTACTCGTTGGTAGTCTAGCCTCACCTGCTGGCGTGTGTGTCAGCCCTCGATATACGGCACTGTGTGAACCAAACTTATATCGTACCCTGAAAATTGACTTTGACTAAATTGCTTAATTATATCAGACTATTGCCTTGCATTCTTTCCCTTTATTCGAAACAAGAAATTTCAGGAAAGGTAAGGAATCTCTGTGCAGGGTTTTAGTAAACTAAGACTTTATAAGATTGATAGGGTTTGGATCAATAGTGACATCCCCAAACATTCCTTCAACTGGTCTTTGTTCTATAAAGACAATGCTTAAAAGGGCATGAAGAATGTCCAAACTCTAAGAACTCTTGTAAATATATTTTGTTATTTGTAAAAATATTGTTTATAAATAATTATTAAAGGAAATATTTCTACTTTTAAAGATTTTTACTCACAGGTAAATTGCTTCTGAGATGAATCTCTGGTCTACATTTCAACATATAATAAAAAAATTATGATATAACTCTTCTTAGAATGGAAGGGAGTTGTCGGGAAGATTCAACTGTATTGCAGGGTTTAAACTTCGCTGTACTACAGGCTTCGTCCCACCCAAGTACGAAATATACTTTAATAACGAAAATGCTTGCAAATGGAGTGTTAAAACCTGCATAAGCCCTCTTTAACCCCCTGACCAAATTCTAGAAACAATTTAAAGTATAAAGTTTTTCATATTACATGACATTTACAAACAAGCATATTCTACCACAATGATCAAGAACCAATTTTTCCTTGAGTGACAGAAATCACGTGCGTTTTCTAATCAAAGACATGATAGGGGAAATAGAAAGGAAAAGAAGACATGAAAGAATAAATGAAAGTGAAGGATCGTGAATGACATAAAAAAATAGTGGGAGAAATTACTAAAAGTTATCTTTATTGTCACTGACATATACTGAATGAATGACACTGGATAGCTTCACATAAATTTATATTTATGGGTCACATACATGCTGCAATAGAAGATAAATAGATGCTTACGTGGTAGGAGAATGAAATTCTATCCTGGATAACCGGATGACATCCAGGAGCAAGGTTAAATTTCCTAATCACGTCTGTTTACTAATCATCTCTGTTCTTCTAAAACAAACATAGGCAGGTTGATACGATTACATCCCACAGTAGTTCACTGGAATTTTGGGGACTTTTTTCATAAGCTTATGACTTTGAAATAGGGTAAACACTAAGGAAGTTAGCTGAGTAATTATTTAGAATTTTTTAATCATGATTTGTGTTAACTAACTACAAGAGTTTTAATCTAACTAAACCAGACAGCTGACTTCACAGTGTATGTTCAGAGGTGCTAAGAAGGGGCCCCTTGCCCAAAACCATAACTTCTCCCACTGGCCCACTGGTATCAACAAATCCTTAATTAGAAATCCATTACTTTAACAAATTAAGTTTGCTCGAAGAACAATTTGGTAAAGCTTGTCCCAAACATTAGCAGAGATTCCAGTATGTAAATAAGCGCTTCTGAAGGCTGTGTTGACATTTCTCCACTCACCAAGATACTAGATAGAGTGCCAAAACTGTTACTTATTATATTGGAAAACCTGGGGTCTGAATGGGTTAATGCAGCCTTCAGCAGTATCCAACTCCATATAGGAAAAAAGCTGAGATCAGTGTTTCTCAGCGAGGGGTCAGCACAGACCTCTAGTACCACAGTGATTTTAGGTGACACACAAACAACATAATCTTAGGAGATGCATTAGAATCCTATAACTAGCTCAACAACCCTGTGTTTACAATGATATGATAGCTTAGGAAGAGGCTGATGTTAATAAAAAATAATTTAAAAATAAGACTAAATATATTGGCAAAATCATGAAGGGATATGCAAGCCACTGACGTTTTGAAGACACTGCTGAGAAAATGAACTTTGAATTATGCATCCCACGGACACTGCCAATGAGGCCTGCTGGACTGACATCTCTCTCTGTTCAGTGTTATGGGTGACAAGCTTCTGCCAAGAAAAGGAAGGTTGTGTGTACTACCTCATATAAGTAATATAAGGTCTGGCAAAGTACCCTTTTTAAATTATGATACATTCATGTGTTTGGCTCCATAATCATCATCTGGTCTGATGTTTGAGGGACAATGAAGAAGCATTGGCTGGGTGATGCTCTATTGCTAAAGATAAGAACTCCAGAAGCAACTAACTCAACTGCACTCAAATTAGAAAACGATCACTGTCCCTTAAGTATTTATTTTACAACAAAATAAAATACAAAGCCTCTACAGAGATAATTAGAAAGTGAATTTTGAATTGATCCCTCTACCAGGCGACATATAAAATAAGAGGTTTTAAGAGCACTAGAAGACAAATATCACATGGATCGCTGAACTTGGTATGCTGGGTCACTAGCTTTGTATATTCACCCAGGCCCTAATAGGGAGTCATCATCCTAGAAAGAAAGGCTTTTCCAGCCCACTGTCAAAAAACCCAACCTCTCATTCTTCCCAGTACCAGACCACACTGGCCAGACCCTTATTCTGCTTTATTTTTCTCCAGAGTACTAGTTAGTATTTGGCATAATTTTATGTACTTATATATGAACAAGCAAGTCTTAAAGGAAATATAACCAGAATATTCCTTAGAGATGGGGAAAGACTTTGACTATTACTTTGGACACGTCTTCAGGAAAGACCAATTGCTATAAAAGAATACAATGGCTGTTAGAGAGTCAGCAAAAGCAAGGGAAACCCTCCATGAGATGGACTAACAGCCACAACAAGGGATTCACGCATACCAATGATCATGACGATGGTGAAGGACAGGACAACGTTTCGTCCAGTTATACATGAGGTCACCATGAGTCAGCATTGACTCGATGGCAACTGAGAACAACCCATCTGTTTATTAAATGCCTTTGCCGTAAGAAAGTAAGGTCCGTTTAACAGTAGGGAGTTATCAAACTAGTCCTCTACTAAATTCTCAGCACCTGAACAGATACTGGCCCAGAGAAGGCAAATGATATTTGTTGAATGACTGAATATTTTATTTGTATATCTGAACACCAGTTTGCAAATATTTTGTACAAATTGTAATACCTGGCCTACAGGTACCCAGTTTAATACACTGGAGGTGTCACTATTATACCTGAGTAAACCAGGGTCTAACTCCATTCATTGGAAAGAGAGCATGAGGCCACAGAGTTAAAATAGAGCCATATTTAAATACTGCCTTGATTGTGAACCAGCGAAGATCTTTTACCCACAGAATAATTCAAAAGAGTTCTGTGTGACTTTGCAAATTTTAAAACATTTAAATAATTATCTCTGAATTTCTGACAGAACCAGTCTTCATTTCTGGCAAAAGAAGGGGACATTTGCATTTTTTCTGATGATTATTCGAACAGGCAGTGTTTTCACGTTCCCCTCTGTTCTAAAAGGAAATATAATGAGATAAAATAGCCCACTACTTTGTCACTCTTCAGGAGAAAAAACTAACCCTATATATTAAACAAAGAACTTATCTCGTTAGGCCTCAGTCATTTCTGATCTGTTCCTTTCATTTAATACTTAAAACAGTAAACAGGAAATCAGAACACAGGCTAAAGGTAGCAGTGTAGTTACATGCTCAAGGGCTAAACAGTATGTCTAATCTCACGACCCTGGTGATTTTCAGGAAGAAAAGCCCATTGATCCAACAGGTATCAATCAACGTGAATCTAGCGTGAGAAAACTGAGAGCGCCAAATGGAATGCGGTACACCGTGATATCGTTATTCCCAAAGTGATGCCCTAATTGTGAGCTTTGACTGCCTCCTGCATGAGTTAAAAATATTTTATTCAGCATAGCAGCCTTAGTTTTCATTTTTTAACCTCTAACTTCTAAACAAGCTCATCCAGCTTCTTACTGAATTGATGGAGCCTCTTCCTTAAACCATGTCTAAAAATGATTTTCATTGCTTGAGAAATGGTAGCAAATTCATCAGTGCATCTGATGTCAATCATGACGTTATTGACCAATCAAATATAAGTATGAAGTTGATCAATGAGAGACCTGAGATGTTGTTCACATAGCACCCTGTTGTTGTTATTTGCTGTAAAGTCAATTCTGACTCATGGCGACCCCACGGATGCAGAGTAGAAAACTGCACTCCGTAGGATTTTTCACAGCCTTGATCTACTCTGCATCCATGGGGTCGCCATGAGTTGGAATCAACTCGATGGCATCGGGTTTGGTTTGGTTTTTGGTGACCTTTCAGAAGCAGATTGCCAGGCCTTAGTTCTGGGGCACCTCTGCGGAGGTTTTAATCGCCAACTTTTTGGTTAGTAGTCTAGTGCTTAACCATCTGCATCACCCAAAGGCTCGACATCAGTGAAACGTGCTGCGTGTGTACCTCTTTGCTCCACTCTTCCAACTTCCCTTCCATGGCAGATACCATTCACACAATCAGTGGTTCTAAGATCTTATCCATAATTAATCTCTGTTTCCCATTTTAGTAGACGCAATCGAGGTAAATTACAACAAGTCAAGAAATGGCGAATACAAAAATAAATATAGCCGAAATATAAAGCATATCTCTAATACAATCAGGATTTATAGTTGCTACACTTTACAAAATTTCTAAAAATTTAATGTACTAATTGCCCTTAATACTACCAACTATATCTGAGCACAAAAGCTTGATCCTAACGGATAGATCTGAATTTCCAAACATCCGATTTAAAACCCACTATAATAATCTCACCGAGGGGAATGTAATGGTCTTATTTCTACTGCAGATTACTCAAAATATATGGCTTAATAATTATTAATCAGTATGAGAAAAGTATGGAAAAGTCTATGTTTAGAATTAAATATAAAGCTCTAAAATAATGATTCTTCCGAATATAGTGAATGAAACCAATTATGAATATACTATGGAATTACCTGGAGCCCTGGTGGTGCAGTAGTTAAGAGCTATGGCTGCTAACCAAAAGGTCAGCCGTTTGAATCCACCAGCCGCTCCCTGGAAACCCTGTGGGGCAGCTCTACTGTGTCCTATAGCGTTGTTACATGTCGGGATCGACTCAACGGCAACAGGTCTATGGAATTACTTGAATGCATCCTAATTGAATGAATTAGTGGACTTCTCATGACACAATACTCTATTCTAATCTGTCACCTTTTTCATAATCACTGAGTCCCTATCATTTCTTATTCCACATGTTACAAATACTCAAACTACACAGATGCTACACAGTTTAACATCACACTTCCATGGGTGTTTATATTTATATATTTGACCTTAAAATTTTCTTGTTAACCAATAGTCTCAGAGTCTTAATAACATACTAATATTTTTATTTTAGTCAACTGAAATTATTCCTAATAACAATAGTAAAATCTCCAGTTAATTTGACTTTAAAAAATTACAAATTCACATAACTGTGCATATACAAAAAAAAATTATGTCCACTTATAGTGTATTAGACCCAATTGTTTTTTTCTGGGTTAAGTGAGGAAGATACATTAGGAAACAAAGCTGTGTTGACCAATCATGTTTTCACTTCAATGTAACTTAGGTATGCTTTGGGGAAATGCCATGTAGCTCACATCAACAGGTCTGAGACATATATTACTATTACTAAAACTACCATACCATAGCCAGACCTACAGACTGTATATTGCAGAAGGCTGAAGTTTCAAAATTTCTCTTAAGGTTTAACTTCCTAGAAAAAAAAAAAAAAATTGATCCTACAGCCTCAGAAAGTTTGAAAACTCAGGAGGTTAAGTGGCTAAAGGATAATTTGTCTCCATGATATCTAAACAATCCTACTCACACATCTGTACATAAACCATTCACCACGTTTCTGTATCTCTGGATTTCTAACACACTTATATGAAATCTTGTTACCCTTGCATCAAATGGCTATAGGTCTGTAATCTCTGTATCTTCCATGCACAAGGACACTGTGCAGACACACGTGAGCAAGACATGTCCTCAGGAAGCTTGCTTTCAGAAAGAGATGTAAAACAAAACAACCTACCATGCAGTGTGATAAGGGCTGTGAATAAAATATAAAGGTTCAGGAACAAAATTCAAGCTTGAAATATTGTTTCCTTAAATTCCGAGCCCTTCTTCTCTCCCTATACTGAGACTTACACGTCTCCAGTTACTACGATAACCTAAATTACTTTAAGTCAAAGAATGAACAATTTACACCCTAGACCATGGTTCTACTTTTTGTCTGTGTGTGTGTAAGTATGTGTACTGAGATGCGTGGTTACAAATTATAATTATTACCTATACATAGATATTGCTCAAAATAACCAGAGAGTCAGTAAACTATCAGTATAAACGATGAAAAGAATGCCTAGAAAGCAATTTATATGAGTGATATACATTAATGCCCCAATCATGACATCTCATTTTTTGTTTGTTTGGTTTTAGAGATGGATAAATAAATGCATCCCTGGTGTACTAAATTTAAACCACACAGAAGTGTTTTATTAAAATTTCTACAGGATTCCTTCCCCCTCCACTGTCTAATCATACCCTCTCCCACCCCAGAAGTAATGGGTGTTATAAGTAATGTGTGTCTAGTCATTTTCTATGCACACACATGCACCCATTGTGCACACACACACACACACACAACTTGTCTGCTTTACAAATGTAACATAATCAAGCACACTGATTTTTTTTTCTATAACATAAATATATTGGTGATCTTTCTAAGCCAACAGAAACAGATGGCCATAATTACTTTTTAATAACTGTATACCACCCCACTCTATGTCCATGTCTTTACTGTGGGTGCCTAGGTTTTTGTCAATTTTTTATTATTTTAAGCAATGCCACAATTGTCTGTACAAAACAAGCTTTGAGTGCTATTAATAATATAAACTTCTAGATGATGAAACGTACACATACATTAATTTTAAACAAGCACAAACTTCATTAAAGAAAAAACTTACACTAATATGTACTTCCACCAAGAAGGAATAGCATGTTTTTCTCTACTTGTTGAAGCTATGCTGTACCTTGAAAACATACTATCCCTAAATATGGACGGTAAATTTCTACGGGGGGAATGGGTAAAAAGTATCATATAATGTCATTTTCCTATATATAGAACAGAAAGCCTTATTGTACTTTTCAAAACATTTTCAATTGTTAGCCTTTATATGGCAGCTAATCATTGAGAACATCTGTAAAATGATTTTTCAACTCTTAATCCAAAATAAAGCATCTCGCCGCTCTAACAATCATGGCAATATTTGTATTTTGTAATTATCTGCCGAAAAACAAGAGCTAGGAATCTGAATAAGCGTCTGGGCTGACAGAGTATCAAAATGGACAATACACAGCATCTTATTAATAAAAACAAAATGTGTAGTTAACAGTGTCTGCAAAGCATGTCATATTTGGAACACCTCTGACAGCAAGCACTATGTCATATGATTAAGGGAATGCTTTTTTTACACTTTAGTCCTACAAATGTCAGAAAATATCCTGATTACCCCCCCACCACCTTTTTTTAGACACTAATTGACTAAAGGAAATGGTTTCTGACAACTGCTATAAATAATGCAAGGCGTTATCAAGTTGGGGGAGGCAAAATAGAAACTCTCGCGAATTCATGTAGATCCCAAACACATTTTCCCACAAGGTAATTTCCCTTGAGGCTGGGGCTCCTCTTATGGCCATTTCTGACCCTGGTGTAGGACACCCTTCTCCTCAAGCAGCGTGCTCTTCCAATTCTAACAGCCTAGATAGGCTTAGACTCTTGCACAATTTGGCCAGTGAGTACATATCCTGTTAGAAAATAAAGCCATTCTTCCCTCACTTTCCCCCACCTCAAACTCTCTTGGTTATTAAATAACAGTTCAAGGAGGAAAGAAGTACTTGAAATTGGATTGTCAAAAGACTGAAATGGCTGGTTGACAGAACATGGGTATTTCTAACACTTTTTTTTTCCCCTTCTCATTTTGACAATGCGATTTTACCATGCTGTTAGAACATAAATAAAGTCACACTTCTCAGGAGATGAGATCAAGGATTTTATTCTTAGGATTTTGTACTTTCCAAAAGAGTATGCATATTGAGCAAGCTAACATGGCAGCTTGAGGTCTGTTGCTTTTGCTAAATAGAAAAGAGCATCACTTCCTTTCTTCTGTTAATGGCCCGTACCATTCTGGGCATCCTGGAAAAGCTGTAACCCACGAGGAAGTAAGAAGGGCAGAACCACACCCTTCTAAGGAGACAGTGATTAAAGCTCTGTGTCTCTCCATCACACCATATGCACTCAGAAAGCAACCACAAGCTTGCTCCAGCAAATCGCAGGCAATGGTAGCTAATAAACTCCTATAACCGCCAACAGTTTATTAACAGCCTCAGTGTGTGTTCTGGGATACTGATGCTCCAGAAAGATCCCTGGGCTACCTGCATCAGTCACCAAGGTGATTGGTAAACATATATATTTCTGGGACCCACCCTACACCTAATGTCACCACTAGCCACTGCCGTTGAGTAGATTCCGATGAGGCTACCACTATTGGTAACTAAACCAAAAACCAAACCCATTGCCATCGAGTAGATTCTGACTCATAGCGGCCCTACAGACACAGTAGGGCTGCTCTATAGGGTTTCCAGGGAGTGGCTGGTAGATTCCGACTGCCGATCTTTTGGTTAGCAGTGGAGCGCTTAACTACTGTGCCACCAGGGCTCCCTGATGAGGATAAAAAAAAAATAGAGCCCATGAATCTACATTTTTAGCAAAACGCCCCAGGTTATTGTCAGTTCCATTAAATTTTGGCAATGACAGTCAACTAGACCTAAAAAATTACTCCCACCAAAGACTGTTTACTGTGTTTCTACCCATGAATTTTCTAAAAGTCCCAGGATATCTTCCCTGAAATGATGGCTTATTTGAAGATTTGTTAATGTGCCCTTTGCTTGTATTCTATCACCTACTTTTAGTAAGCCAGTAAATCCGTAACATGCAATGGAAAAGTTCTATTATCCATTATTAGTAACATTACTTTAAATCTGGCACCATGCATGCCCCTCCACATAATTCTAAGATACTAGTCACCTTATGGAAACCCTGGTGGTCTAGCGGTTAAGCGCTACGGCAGCTAACCAAAAGGTTGGCAGTTCAGCTCCTCGGAAACTCTATGAGGCAGTTCTCCTCTGTCCTATAGACTCACTAGGAGTCGGAATCGACTCGACTGCAATGGGTTTGGTTTTTGGTTTAGTTACCATACACTACTCACCACATCTCAAACCACTTATGTTTTAGTTCTGTCCAAAGTTTACTCCAAGTTAGCATACAAAAGCTAATTAACTTTTTTAATTCCCCATACAACTGAAGTTATATACACTGTATAGGTTAAAAGAGCAATCACATAGAAATCTTGAAACATCCCACATCTTCCTTTCTTTTAAGTTATCAAACCAAACCAAGACTAAGCCTGTTGCCCTCGAATCGATTTCAACTCATAGGGACCCTATAGGACACAGGAGAACTGCCCCATAGGGGCACCTGGCGGATCTGAACTGCCAACCTTTTGATTAGCAGCTGAGATCATAACCACTGTGTCACGAGGGCTCCTCTTGATAGCTTTAAAAAAAAAAAAAAAAAAACCAAACCCGTTGCCGTGGAGTTGATTCTGACTCATGGCGACCCTATAGGACTGAGCAGAGCTGCCGCATAGGGTTTCCAAGGAGCAGTTGGTGGATTTGAACTGCTGACCTTCTGCTTAGCAGTCATACACTCTTTAACCATTATGCCACTAGGGCTCCTCTGATAGCTTAAAATCGGGGTTCTAAATATTCAACAGCTGATTGAAAGATAAGTTGTTGAAGAAGAGATCTTTGAGCATGATTTTATTTTTAGTTTTCTGCCCTATGAGCAAAAAGAGTCTAGGTTTTCTTCAGTAATTTCATCAGAGTTGCTTAAAAATGCATCAGCAGATGACGTCCACATCTGTAAGATGGAACGCTGCTCTGTAAGCACAGAACTGAATATATGCTAAGCGAGTATGTGTAAAGTAAGGCTGACCTGTATCGATCACTGAAACGGCATTTAGAAAACAGTAAATCCAAAACCAAACCCACTGCCCTCAAGTTGATTCCAACTCACGGCAACCCTACAGGACAGAGCAGAACTGCTCCATAGAGTTTCCAAGGAGCGCCTGGTGGATCTGAACTGCCGACCTTTTGGTTGGCAGCCATAGCACTTAACCGCTAGGCCACCCGTGTTTCCAGGAAACAGTAAAGGAGGTGGAAAAACTTCTGAAGCACTTCTAAACCATGCAGAATCAGGTTTTTTTGACAGCTGTGTAAACTACAGGAAAAATAGAAAGCACTGAGGGTTTGAAATGATATAAATGATTTTTTTTTCCTTTACACGTGCCAAACCTGTGCTCTATTATTACCTTATGGAACAGAGAAATGGTAAACACTAAGTTGCTTTATATTTACGAAAACTCAAAATCTAAAGAGTTAAAAAATTTACAATCCTGGTTCCACTGTCCTAAAATATCTCCTTGGACAAAATTTTTTAAGTGTTGTTCCTTTAATTATGGGTTTTTTTTTTTAATTTTTAATTTCTTCTCTACTATCCTGCGGGGGGGGAATTGTTTTCCTTAAAGAAATATAAATATACTTAACACATACGGTAACCTTACTAAATGAATAAACATTCATTAACAATAAATAATACACAGATCAAATAATATACATGCATTGGTTATGGTAACTGTGAACTGACTGCTCACTATATGTAGTCTCGACAGGAGGAAAGCATGGGCTCAGCTTTGGGGAATTTACTGCTTACTCTACAATACAAAACTAACAGTCAAATAACTGTAGCATAAAACAGAAAGTAAGAAATACACAGCAGAGATAGCAAGAAAGCTTGGTGAGTTAAAGGAGAGACAGGTCATGGGTGGTTTCAAGAAGAGTAAGACGTCAAAGATGGGCTTGGAAGGATAAGTTTCATTTGATTGGGCAGAGACAAAAAGGACAGAAAGGAAGGACATTCCAGACTACAGGAATACAGAGAGGAAAGGCAGGGATATGAGAAAGCACTGAAAAGGGTACAGAGAGAAATGGTCTGCACAGAGCACCCATGTGCAATAAGGATGGCAGAAGAAGCTGGAACACTGGCCTGGAACCAGATCAGTCAGCAAGGGCCTTGAAGCCCAGGCTAAAGAATTCAGCCTTCATCGTTAAGTAATTGGAACGCATCCATTCCAAGGCTTCACTCAAGGGCAGACTCAGAAAACGCAACTAAACACCCTACGGACTAAGAGTAAGGCTATGTATGTCTGGGATATGAAGAGATCTTATTAAATAAACTCGGGATTTTGCTACTTCCTAAAGCTTTTCCTTTTAGTTGCCGGAAAGCTGAGAGATAAACTTCGTGCTTAATTACATGTCAAGTACTGGTTTTATCTTTTTCTTCTAATTGATTTGTTATACCTCTTCTTTACATTCCTATTTTATGCACACTTTCATAAGCCAACTCAAATCTGTTTTTGACAGGTTATACATCACAAATAAATAAAAATTAATGTGTCTTGCTATCACGTAAAGCTATACTAGTAACATGTTCACTTCAGATGAGAAAAGAGAATTCTGAATTCACCTATCAAGGAAAGATCATTCCTCTATAAATACTTCAATAAAAGATAGCCTCGTAGCATTAAGACACCCAGATAACTGCAGTTGACAATCACTCTAAAATCAGCAATGGATGAGTTCAGCCTTCTGTCTTGTTGGCTAGCTGTCCAGCTGGACATTCCCTGTGAATCAGGACTCCCGTCAGGATGCCAGAAGAACCTTCTGAAGCTTCCAAGGCTGCAGGTATTTCCAGCTGTTTCATCCCTGGGCTGTCACAGCATTCGGCTTAATATTGGATGGCAAACTGGAGCCTCCTGTACTAGGCTGACCTTTTAAGCTCACAATATTTTGCTCCACTCAAAACTGAGCTTTTCCCTTCTGCATTAAATTGTGATGCTATTCTCCTCGCTTCATTGTAAAACAGCAATTCTAGGCCAAAAATGGCATTTTCCTTTACAGGAATATAAAATATTTTTTCACCGACATATAGAAATCCTAACACTGGTCCAAGACCAAACCAAACCCATCGGGGTCGAGTCGATTCCGACTCATAACGACCCCATGGGACTGAGTAGAACTGCCCCATTGGGTTTCCAAGGATCGGCTCTGGTGGATTCTAACTGCCGACCTTTCGTTTAGCAGCCTGAGCTCTTAACCACTGTGCCACCAGGGCTGCCCTAACTTTAGAAGAAATGTTTAAATATTGACCGACATTTATAATTACATTTTTGAATTACTAAAAAGATCAATATTCTGGCAACAAGAAATATAATAAAAGGTCATTATTTCTGCAATGGTTAATTTGAAATTTGAGTGATGTCTAAATTTTATAATTGCGCTTACTGTTTGATTATGTTTACCATTACAGATGCTAAACCTAGTACAGTTATCTAGGATATAAAAGAACCTGGGTAGATATCTAAGTGAATGTCGCAGAATCTGGACATTTAATATTATCCTTTATTTATCATAGAATTGTCAAACAGAAACATAGGTGCTTCACATTCTTGACAAAACGTTAGTGTATTGGCAGAGAGTGAAATCTGTTAAAAAAAAATTTACACACACACACATATTCCTCACAATTCTGGTCACATAAAAGGAATATAATTTTTAAAGCCATTACGGCCATTAACAAAGGGAAAACTGTTGCTATGCGAAAGGTTAAAATTCATCCCCACCAAAAGAAAAGAGCAATGGAAACCAATTCACTAAGGCACAGACTAAGGTTCCGAATAACAGTGTCTATCAACTGTTTGGTCTCAAGCCTTAGCAACCTCAGTGACTAGTAGCCTTATATTTAAATTTGCACAGGTGTATTACATTATCTTTTCTGGTTTGTTTCTGCTTAGGGTCTGTGGCACACTATATTTTTACAAGTCCATATTTTTAATCAATGCCGAGGAACATACCCTGACACTAAATACAATAACTCAGAGTAAAGTTATAAACTAACTCACTAATTGGTGAATGGATCGTCTGGACTTCACACATTTCGTTCTATTCCACGTTCACCTATGATTTACGCACTGCTTTTTTTTTCATAAGCAGCACTTACGGAACATACACACGCCAGAGTTATAACACACAAATATTGACAAATCCACACACAAGTACCTGCTCTAATTACTCTGCTAGGGATCTGAGGGGAGGCGAGGAAACGTCATCATAAATCTCCAAGGCAATGTAGAGCTATGCCCTTTTGGGCAACACGTTTGATTATTTTACTCTTGGCAACAGGTTTATCCTTTTTTGAGAAAAGACACCAAACGAATTGCCCTAACACCTTCAACAATGTAGCTGAATAGATTACAGTAGCATCTGCAAGACACGCTGGGGCTCAAGACACTTCTTAAAATGTGCCATTTAACAAGCCGTCCAACAGCGCAATTGGCAGAGGGCTATGTCATTCCGAAGCGACATCAGAAACTTCACAGGTGGGAATTATTTTGAGTCTAAAAGTAGATTTTGCTGATGCTGGTGAGTGCTGAGGCAGAGGGTATTAGGTGTGAGCAGAACGAACACTTCTCAAACCACACCGACAGCTTAGGCCATTTGATACACACCTCCTCCCAAAGCCAGTGAACTTCACAGTCTGCTCCTTAGTCCCTGATGGATGAGGGTCACAATGCTTCAAAAAGCCTTTCACATCTTACCTCCTTCCTTCTTCCCAGGACGAATTTAGGTTAGGCCTCCAATCTGCATTACTCAGAATGTCTGTGTAATTAATTAGTACCATACGGATCAAAACAAACAAGCAAACAGCAAAACTGCTGGCTTGAGATACCAGCATTCATGATACCTACCCATGTGACCCTTCTGCAAACTACCTGACTATAACTTTTTTCAAGCCTCCATTTTCTCAATCTTACCTACGAACAGAGACAGGGCAACGTATCAGTCTCCTGTCCCCGCGTAAGCACTGTCTGTGTGCGGTCACATATGCAAAAGAGTAAGTGCCTACCAGGTATGCGGCTATTTTTACAATCACGATTGCTACTGGTCTGATCTTTCATTTGTTGTTGTTTCATGTATGTCTGGCCTTTTTCTCCTGGTCATAAACTTCAGAAAAGCATAAGCCAGACCCTTAATTCCTTTTAAAAGTGTCAATCAAATATGAGAGTGAACCTTTTTAACACAGTGGGCATTAAATGAATGTTTATGACTAAAAAAAGGAGTAATGGTTAGTAAAATAAAATTCTATGTTTTTTCACCTAGATAAATAAACAGGTCCTGTGAACGAGAACACACACTTCCCAGCTGAGTGGGCTGTGACAGGATATGCACAGTGGCTCTCTGGCCACTGGAAAGTTGGGAAGCTCGTGTATAAAATGCGGCTTTATCTCCTGCACACAAAGAAAAGCTGGAGGAAAAGAGCATCGTACGCACATCTACAGCCCTTTTCATTAAAGTTAACTACAGCTCACCTCTCCCGTATGGATTTTTCTTTTCTGCTAACATAAAAGCTGCAGGCTCTACAACTTGATTGTCAATACCCAGTGTTTTAATCTGCTCCTAATCAGAGAGTTAGCACGAAGAAGCTTTAGATGAGCTGTGTGTCTCCTCCACCTTTCAGCAGACATAAACCCATCTCTTCTCTTAGCCTAGGGTGGTATTATGGTTAGGTCAGGCTCATTTATTAAACATTTATCTGGAAAACAAGTGGTTTCAAAACTGAGTCACGTAACTTCATTAAACTGTGAGTTGATTTTTGTCCTTCCCTCGGTATACAAGCATCTAAAGACTGAATGTGTCCCACTGCATGGTTTTAGACAAATTCCACACTCTGCCCACAAGCAGCCTATTCTTGGCTCCTCTGTGCCCACTGTTGTTTTTCCCATATATTATTTGTGAATATTTCTATCACTAGACTGGAAGCTACTTTGAGAACAGGGCACATGTTACTCACCTCTTTATCTTCCAAAGGATATAGAATGATAGGGAGCTAGCACACAGGACTGTACTCACTAGATATTTGCTAAATAAGACTTCTTTCCTTTGAGCCAAAAGCAATGCCGGATGATTCTTCCATTTTCCTTCTCTAAACAATATACACTTTTATTTGGTCTGTGTTCCAAATTGCTCTATGAAGAAAGGAGTCTGTTAGCAAAGCCACATGTCTCCAACAGAACAAGTCTTCAATTAATAGCTTATCTTTTAAAGTCATAAGCTACGCCACGGGGACAGCTGCAGAGACTGGTGTGTGAAAGGAGGCCTGGTTGTACAGTGGTTAAGCACTTGGATGCTAACCGAGACGCTGGTACAAACCCACCAGCCACTCCGTGGGAGAAAGATGTGTCAATATGCTTCAGTAAAAATTACAGCCTTAGAAACCCTATGGGGCAGTTCTATGCTATCCTATGGGGTCCCTATAGGGTCGCCATGAGTAGAAATCGACGTGATAGCAACCGGTTTGGTTTTGGGGTTTGGTTTGGTGAAACCAAATAATGATGAATGTGAAAGCAATAAATATAATCACACGAGGAAAATATATGAATTTAGAACACACTGTGGCATTAACCCTATCATTTCTTGACGGTTTTATGGCATCACAGTATTGATTAGAAAGTACATGAAAATACATGATCTGGAATTTCACAGCGTGATGTGTCTTTTGAGGAGATTCCAAACGTCTCTACCTGTTGCCCAATGCAATGCTATCACCCATCAACACAAAGCAAGCCCTCACCATATCTGCCAAGACAGGAGACCTTGATTTCTTTTTTTGTTTTTGGTCCAAGAAAGATTACAAACACTTGTCACATGATATGCTATCTGTAATCCAACGTCAAAGCAAAAAAACCCAAAATTTGGTTGACAACCTTTTAAATTAAATTTATGCCTTTTTGACTTATGTCAGTGGCTGTATGTGTGAAGTTTTAGAACTAACATACCAAAAATGTGCCCCACTTGTTCCCAGCAGAAACGTATAGAGGGAAAAAGGGATGTTCTTTTTGAAGTAAGAGGTCTGGCTTCCTTTCAGTTCCTCTGGATACAAGACAGCTGTGTGAATTTTGACAAGTACGTTAATTTTTCTCAGTCTCAGCTTCCTCATCTCTACCAAGAGAATAATGGGTCCCGCCTGAAAGGCCTGTCCATTAATTGCTGGGCACCATTACCAAGTTCTTTGTTTTCACCCAGCCTTTTTCCGAAAAGAACATGAGCTGGTGGTACCTCACATAGAGAAGATGCTCAAATATGGTAGCTAGTCTCAGTGCTTCCTCCTTCTTCATACTATTTTTCCTCCAAGTTCTAAAAAGAGGGCTTAATTCTCAGGCCTATCTCAGGCAGCACCTCCTCCACACAGCACGCTGGGGCCATTCAGTTCCACAAAGACTTCCCTCTTTGGATTTCCTTCCTTCTTTGAACTTCCTCCTTTGGTACTCAATTGTATAGTACTTCGTATTGTTAACTCTTCATGTCTTTCTCCCCAATTCAATTCTATGTCAAAGAAGGATAAAAACTATTTAACTCTTCTTTGAATCCCCCTCTCGTGATCCACCACAATCCCTTGAGTCCTAATAGGCACTCAAAAAATGTTTAATTGATGACTTAGCAGAACACAAAGGATGAATGGATCTCTCTACAGCCTGATTATCAACACGGTCAAGTATCTTTTCAGGTGAGAAGACCACCACACTTAGTAAACTTTAATCCGCTCTGAGAAACGGACAAAACAGCCTTCTTCTGAAATTAATTGCACCCAATACAATATTGACTTTTAAAATCCCTGTCCTCAAAACCGTATTTCTCTGAGGTAGTCATTTCCCATATGCAATTTCCAGCAAATGTTGTCCCCGGGAAGCCATTAAGAAAGCATTATTATATTTCAACAGTCTCCATGATAGCTGTGCACAGTTCAGATCATTTTTTGGAAAGGTCATGCAGTACCTCAGAGAGATTTCACACTTGGGTCACAGATTTTCCTGTATTCCCGTTGCTCACTTGTGCTGTGTCTATCAGAGCTCCTAAAGCCTTCTGGATGGAGTATTTAAGACCATACACCTTATCTGAATGCCAACTAAACGGACAATTCTGCCTTCCCTGAAATGTTACAGCAGCGAAGTTCAAATAACGACTCAAAATAATTTGGGGTAAATTTGCATAGTCCAAATTAGCCCAAAGATGGAATGATAGAGACGGCAAAGAACAATTTCTAATTTTAATACTGTGTAATCTTACTTACAGTGAGCATGTTCTAAGCATTATCTTAATCACAGAGCAAAAGAGATTTTCACTTTGTCTAAGGCAATAAAAAAAAAAAGACTCAGATAAGAAGGAAAAAACATGTACTAAGTGTGACTTTCACATAAACACACAAAAAAAGGCAAAACCAAACTTTGCTAACATTTATTTTCTTTGGCTCTATGTAAATATGCTGTATTTGAAAATTTATATAAACTGTAATTTTTGTTTTATTTTCCACAGATACAGACAATCTAAATAAGTGGGAAATATTTAGAAACAGAATTTTTTTTCTTAAACATCGTCTCGATTTCATAGGAATATATATATACACACACACATATATATACACACACACACACCACCATCTACCATTGCTCTGACATTTTCCGCTTAAACTATGTTAAGTCATTTATTTGTAAAGGCATTTAAGGGCCGGAAAGTAAAAGGCCTGTGGGTACTCCAATAAAGCTTTCTATTCTATCTGAGATATAATTATCCTCACAGTTGCAGATTAACTGTTAACGAAACACAACTGGTTATATATTCCCATATGGAAATCATTTTGTTTATCAGAGTGACTAATTATGAAGGATTCTTATTTCCAGGAAAAAGAACACCCCGGTTATACTGATACCCTCCCTAAAATAGAAAGGTCTGAGAAGCACAAATGTCAGCCACATTGAGCACATTGCAAACCCGTTCTATCATGTATCAATCTGCTACCTTGTTTATCACCGAGGATAGGTTACACAGCAGCTCTGCGTGGAATTTAATAAGGAACCAGAATTGCCTGGCTTACACTGAGACTTCTCCTGGCATATAATAATATATTCCTAAAGGTGAAACTATGTTTACTTTAGAATTACCAATTTCGGGTAAAGAATCTGGTGACCTTCTATAGCTCATCAGATCATGTGCTTTAAAAAGGGCCTGACACAGAAATGAAATGTTTGAAGAATTTATATGTATCCCCTATTTAATCAAGTCATAACCACTGATAAAACAAAATTTCAAGTGTTTTTCTCTGATTTTTTAGAATATAGTTCTTTTTACTAACGGAGCTGACAAATAGCAATGTGATGGACAGGGATAACATAAAATCTTAAAGTTTTACAAGAGGAATTTTTGATGAAAAGGTTTAAACTATTTTTACCATATTTTTTAAATCATTTTTAACACTTCTGTCGCTTTTAGCCTCCACATCTTATCAGTTGCTACATCCTATGGACCCTCAGCCTGTAACATTTCCCCCGGCATGCATGTCCTCCTTTTCATCCCCCTATCATTACCCTGGAGCCCTGGTGGAGCAGTGGTTAAGAGCTCGGCTGCTAACCAAAATGTAGGCAGTTCAAATCCACCAGCTGCTCCTAGAAAACCCTATGGGGCAGTTCTACTCTGTCCTATAGGGTGCCTACGAGTCAAAATCCACTCGATGGCAACCAGTTTGGTTTGTCTTTGGACCATTACCCCTCACGTAGTCCCTCATCTCCAGGTCTGCATAACCACAAGTCTCATGGATACCACCAGTCTCTACTGCTTCAAGTTTGTGTTCTATTCTTCCCGTTGAAAAACGCTACTCAGATACAACTCCTACAAAGTTACTTTTGTAACTAAATGCATTCCTATGTTCCCTGTCATGTATCATGCTTACTACCTGTTTCTCAGCTTGGTATTCAATGACATACAAAGAATACCACCAATCTCCCCTTCCACCTGATTTCTCATTTCTTTCTACTCTATTAACTGGCATACTTCCATGCCTTTTCTCTTTCTAGCCTATTCTCTTACATTCTACTCATTCTTCTAGAGTCTTCTCAAATGCTTTCAAATATGTGACTCTTCTGGAATATTCCAAGAGCTTATACTCACAATCTCCTATCAGCACCCAACACAAGTATATTTTTTAAATCTGTTTTTATTCCTCTGCCTTAGAGCATGGGCTCTAGAGCCGAAACTATCTTGGTTCAACTCCTTGTTCCGCTACTTACAAATAAGTAACCTTGGGAAGTTGACTTAACTTCTCTGTGCCTCAGTTTCTCCATCTGTGAAATGGGGATATTAATGGTACCCATCTCATAGGGCTGTTCTGAGGAACAAATGAATTAATTCATAAGCCTAGCCTGGCACATAGGAAGTATTCAAAAATGTTATTAATCATTACCATAGTTATTATCCTCTTCAGTTTTCTTCATATATCACTGGAGGCAGGACATAAATTGGTTACAAACATGGATATTGAAATAAAGACAAAAACAAGCCTCACAGCTCTGCAAATGATAAAAAGTATTCTCCAGGGCAGCCTGCTTAACCTTTCAGATAAAGGTCATAATGGCTGTTCTACAGCCTTAGAAAGATTAAACAAGATACTTTACAAGGAAGTGTATGGCAAGTGGTAAATTCAAGTACTATAATAATTATTATTTATCTGTTTATAATTTCACTAATCAGAGCTGGTATGGTAGAATAAAATCTATACATTATGGGGCCTGTCTGTGACCCTTCTCCCCCCAAAAAAGGTTATTACTCCTTTTAAGAAATAGACAAAAATGCAATAAACATATAAAGATAAAAATGATAATGCTGATATCAGTTCTGACACTGAAAAAGCAGTTCCATTTTCCAAAACCTGTTCTCACTCAGTGAAGCCTGTTTCTGTTGTTCTACCCCCAACACTGGATTTTCAAGACACAGTTAGATACAGTGTTTGTAGGAACTGACGTTCTGTCTGGCTCATCACTTGGCTTTTTGAAACTAAGATTTAGCAAACAGAAAAATCAATGAGTGGGCCACTGGGTGGGGAAAGCAAGCAGCAACAGCTTTTTCTACCAGCTTTTCCCCCACTGCAGTCCTCTGCCCACCCATGCTTTATGCCCTCACCTAACCTATAGGGTCTCTGCGAGTCGGGATCGACTCCATGGCAATGAGCTGGTTTTTTTTTGTTTGTTTTTTTTTAACCTGCCTAACCCCCTGCTTTCCTTCTACTAGGATAACAGTTATCTGTCCCCAAGGAGTGTAAGATATCATGGTAAAGACAATTCGGTAATCAGGCAAGACAGAAACAAAATGCTAATGTTTCCTATCCTTAACAATGCTGATACACATAAATATATATATATATATCTGCATACATGTGTTGTTGTTTGGTGCCATCGAGTCAATTTAAACTCATAGTGATCCTATGTGCAAGGGAATGAAACCGTGCTGGATCCCACGCCAGCCTCACAATCTCGTCTGTCAATTTGTCATACTGTGGTGGCTTGCGTGTTGCTGTGATGCTGGAAGCTATGCAAGTGGTATTTTTAAGTATCAGCAGGGTCATCCATAGTGGACAGGTTTCAGCAGAGCTTCCAGACTAAGGCAGACTAGGAAGGAGGACCTGATGACCTATTTCTTAATAAACTGGCCAGTGAAAACCTCATGAATATTAGTTATTTATATATATATACACATTTTTATACACACACACACACATGCTGAGAATATGATTGTAATCTTTGGATACAGTGTGAATGATCTATGAGTTATTTTATTTTATTTTTATCGTGCTTTAAGTCAAAGTTTACAAATCGTCAGTCTCTCACACAAAAACATATACACCTTGCTACATACTGCCAGTTGCTCTCCCCCAATGCAACAGCCTGCTCCCTCCCTCCCTCCACTCTCTTTTTTAGTGTCCATTTTGCCAGCTTCTAACCCCCTCTCCAACGGCACCGGGTTTTTTGGGGTTTTAACCCCCTCTACTCTCTCATCTCCCCTCCAGGCAGGAGATCCCAACATAGTCTCAAGACTCCACCTGATCCAAAAAGCTCACTCCTCACCAGCATCCCTCTCCAACCCACTGATCTGTGAGTTTTAATACTAAATCAAATTCAGAAAATATCTTTGATAATGTTATAAATATAAATTGTTTAATGCTTGAGTCTGGCATTCTCGCTAGTTAACATAGTACACGTTTATAACGTGTGTGGACCATTAGGCTGTAAGGTCTTTCACTGTTTATATTTCGTCACATTCCCACTGCATAAAGAACTTTATTATTTCCGTGTATTTTAGAATTTTCTGGAAGAGCCTATTCAACTACAATCATTGCAGACAGAGGCGAATGTGCAGGGATTTTAAGTGCAGAAATTATAGGTAATGTTACCACACCTTCCGTAGCTAAATTCTTAGAATAGGTGATTTTTTTTTTTTTTTGCAAACCCACAAAATTGTGTTCACAATTGTAAACTAATGCCCAAAACTATCAGCCACACCTTCTATTTTTATTTGTTCACTTTTCCCTTATTCAAAATCACATTAAATTGAATACTCCGTTTCTGATTCAAATCTCTTTCCTAATACGTACTTCTCCCACTGCTGTTCATTAAGCGTATACATTTCTTTTCCCAAAACGAGATCGTTTTGCATATTTTAGTATTATTTCCAGCTGCTTAACGTTACTATATATTTTTGGCAAACAACCAAACTGTCAGTCTACTTTCAACTTAACATGCTCTAGGGATAGCTGCCACTGCTCACGTGAGTTACCCACTTTAGTTTCCTAATACATTTTTTAAGTGTTTCATGATTTCAAAAGCTGATATTTTATAGGATTCAAGAGGAAAATGTATGGCAAAGATCTAACAATATTCCAGTATAGGATATTTGGAAAGCCCTATCTTTCTACTAGATAAATGAAAATGGGGTCTGAGAAAATGAAATCTATGAATTGTGGGGCCTCCTCTGCTCCCCCTTCCCCAGTCTATTACTCCTTTTAAGAAATAGAGATAAATGCAATAAAAGCAATACTAAAACTGTATAAATAAAATATGGCAACAATGTTGTTTTAAAACATAACCAAAAATCCTGTGTCTGGATACCACATATAACCCTATGAAAAATAGGGCACGTCACTGAAGAGACCTAATTCATGCTGATTTAAGAGAATCCCATCTTGGGATGTTTGAAAACTAAAGAATGCCTCAGTTTTCCATCACTTGTGCATGTTAGGGCTTTCCCTTTATTACCTGTGTGGTCAGGACCACACAAAGCCTTGCCTCTCCCTAGTCTGAACTTCCCTAGCAGGTTACCCAGCCATTGCTTATGGATGTCACTTTTTACCTCACAGGAATTCCTGCAACTCATAATTCTCCTACCAAACTGCCATCTCTTTTAGGACAAGATAGATCTTAAACGTGGTAGCTCTCACTGAGCCTAGCATGGTATTTTTGACGCAATATGTATTCACCTATAAATCAACTTTACATGATAAAATAATAGCTCATATCAGTGATGTAATGTTTATCTCACATTAAGTTGTACCAATAATCTAGACTCTCGTTAGCTCTTTGAAACAATTGCATTCTTAGTTAAACAGATTCCAAACTGTTTTAAAGATGAAAACGTAGAAAAGTATCACTGTCAAATGTCAATTTTAAAAATCCTTCGGGGAAAAAAAGACCGGACTTGCTGGCTTGACAGAGACTGGAGAAACCCTGACAGTATGGCCCCCAGACATCCTTTCAGCTCAGTAATGAAGTCGCTCCCGAAGTTCACCCATCAGCCAAAGATTAGCCCATAAAACAAAATGACACTAAAGGGGCACCCCAGTCCTGGGGCAAGGACTAGAAGGCAGGAGGGGACAGGAAAGCTGGTAACAGGAAACCCAAGGTTGAGAAGGGAGAGTGTTGACATGTCATGAGGTTGTTAAGCAATGTCATAAAACAGTATGTGTACTAACTGTTTAATGAGAAACTAGTTTGTTCTGTAAACTTTCATCTAAAGTACATCTAAAAAAAAAAAAGAACTGCTGTGGAAAAAAATCCTTTGGAAGAAGAAATCTCTTTATTTTCTGAATTTAGCTAAAAACGAACTGGACTAGAGTTAGTATCTGCACGGACCTCAGCAGTGATCTTTGGATAATATCGTATTTTCTACAGTTCTAAAATAATTATTTAATGGTACGATGTTATATAACATCTGAACGATTTGAATTGACATCATCTTGGGAAAAGTTATACATCCATCACACTTCATATTAGGGTGCATTTTGTGTATAGTTTTTTTTTTTTTTTTTTTACCAACTATTAGTCACCCCTTTTGGTACAGAAACAATACATCTCTCAGTTTCTTAAAAATGATGTCAAAAGAAACCATTTTTCTTGTGATACACACACACTACAGGAAGCATGATGCTATTGCAGAAACAATGGCTTCACCTTTTTAAAATAATTGATCTCAGTGGAAATGTAATTTTCTACTCTATCCAACATGGCTAGATTTCATCTTGAGATTAATATATCCAGGACTGATTTAACATAGATTTAACATAGATTAATCATAGATACCCAGGGTAAGATCTCAAAGAAAAATGGGAAAAATTCCAAATACATAATGCCTAATACTCTAACATAAATCGTTCAACAATTCTTCATTTTTATGGATATCATAGACACATGTGACAAGGTGGCCTCTTTGAAAACATGAATAATTACCTAAAAGAGATATATGGGAACTTCTACAAAACTAATAACATGCAGGCAACTGTGCTCATGTATTTTCTAATTTTCTTTCTTCAAGGATATAGCTGTCATGCTTATACAAATGTACGCTTTTATACTATGAAAAAGACTACATAACAACCAAGTTCTCTATCTCAAATTTAAAGATACAAAAGATGTGTAGAGATATTGAATGCTATATGTTAATAACTCTTCACGAATCCTGTGCTTTGCAATCAATAATTCTCCAACCATTAGTGAATGAGCACAATGACTCATCAGGTGCGTTAATGGGGACAGCTCTTCCCCTCCACCTAAACATGTGCGTTGGCACTAACGGAGGTTTTGTCTCATGTGGAGGGAAACAGATTTAACATGGCACAGGGTGAAGAGGTAACTCTTCTTGAAGCTCTGTATAGAATCAACGCCCCCCAACACATACACACAATATCCATTCTGTCTTATACTTTTGGCATCCTTCAAAGAAATCAAAGTCAGCATACTTTATATGGACAGAAAAGAACTGCATTTTTTTGGCTTCACACTGTGTGTGGCAAAATATACCTCGGTTATGAAAATATCTGAAAGGAATGTTTCCAGGGCCATGTCATTGTGCTTTGTTTACTAGCCAGACGCTTTCTCAAGAATGTACTCAAATTATAAAGACAATGTCGTCGCTTACAGAAATGCTTCAAAGCCAATTAAATTACCACAGAAACATATTTTTACCTTTGCAAACATTCTAAACCAAGCTCTGTTCCCTGGAGGAGAAAATCTTTCGTCCTCGTGAATTTATTAACCTTTTGTTAATGTCTGGTCAGGAGTTTGTTTGGATGTCTTTGGTAGTTGTTATTTTTTTAAGGAAGGAAAGTCATAGCAAAGGAAAACATAGATTAAGCACTTGAAGGTAATTGCTATTTACTGAAAGCTCTATTTTAAAATAAATTTTAGTGACTCGTTTATGTTTGGTAACTTCAGGACAATGATAACTATGGTGTCTCTAAAATGTTTCCAAGTAGCAATCATACTCTATTCTGGCCTTTGAGAGGTGTTAAGACTCATCCCCTAATTATAAGCCTTTTCTCTGTTATTACTACCTCACCATTAAATCTCTAAACTAAATAGTAGTTTTGAGGAAATAAAAATAGACGTTAGGTGGTGCATCTTCTGGAATTTTGGTTACAATGGATAAGAAAGGCAGGAGACTTCTACGCATGAGAAACTTCTTCAGCTTGTAAAAAACAAAAGTCCCTCTGACTACGTTTTAACCAGCAAGCTCTAAGCCCGTAACCTAAAATTTACTTATGCTCTCAGAGAGCTGTTTTCTGCTTTATTCTAGATCACTGTCCAACAGAAATACAATACAAGCTGCAGTTGTTATTTTAAGTTTACTAGCAGCCACATTTAAAAAAGTAAAAAGAAATCAACCTTAATATATTCTTCTGAACCCAATATATCAAAAATATTCTCACTGCAACACATAATTAATATAAAATATATTAATCAGGTGTTTCACACTCTTTCCTTTATACCAACTTATCAAAACCCAGCGTGTATTCTACCTTTGGAGCAAATTTTAGTACAGACTAGCCACATTTCAAGCCCTCAACAGCCACACGTGGATAGTAGCCACTACGTGAGACAGCACAGTCTAGATTTACAAAAATACAATTCTTTTTGGCCTAAAAAAATCTCGAGACATCTTCCTGCATAACATCGTCTATGGCCAGTATTACTGTTGGAATTTTATTTTCAGCAAAGTAGTGAATACATTTCACTTCCTCCACTCCCCTGACCCCTCTTATCTACTGTCCACCCTGACATCCTTCCTTAGAGGACAATTCTTACACTATTCTTTTCAGCTTCTTCTAAGCAAAACCTGAGGAGTTACCTAATCCGCGCATCTTCTATCTCCCAACACAAAGTCAGAAGGTGCAGCAAGGCTATTCTGTTTCCATAAATAGATGTATCAAATACAGGCCTAACGTACGGTGACAGTGATAAATAAAACAGCAGTTTTTTGTTTTTTGTTTTTTTTGCTTGCCATGAAGATAGGAAATTTTATATCATAAATCAACACACCATTCCTCCGTAAGAAATACGATTTTGTGCTTTTTTCCCCCCAGGAGAAACCTTGGAATATTCTGTTCTTGTTCCGGAACAGAACCCTGTGTTTCATTTCAGCGGAATTCTATACCCAGAGGAAGAACAGAATGTGGGAATCTAAATTTGATGAATTCGACTTGGAGTCTAAGTTCTCCCTCGAATGTGGAAACACAAACACAAGCAGTAACATCCCGAAGTATATTACACTTGGGTTTCTCTCTTGGCATAACCGGAGAACACCACACTCCATGCGTTTACTACACACAAACTGTCCTCGGCTGTATGCGAAAAAAATTAAACCAGGCACATGGGAGACTTCTCTGAAGTAACTTAGAAAGAATAAAACCTGATTATTATGTCTTAAGTGACACTGTAATTATAGACGGGTGAACAGGTTTTCTGGTCCTGACCCAACCTGTTCTTTAAAACACAAAAGCCAACTTTTGTAGTTCTCCGTGAGGAAAGCCCCTATTAAACAAATAAAACTACAAACTATGTCTACATTTTGAAAGAAAGCCTAACAACACAACACAGGAATCCAGAAAAAGGAAAAAAAAAAATTAACCTCCATGCAAAGACCCAAAACAACTGAAAACTGGAGCATGGTAAGGGTGCTAAAAACTACATTTGAGCCATACTTGTCACCAACTTTAAGTAAGCCAAGATACAAGTGACAGCAGTGTGCTCTCTCAGGCTACAAAATAACTTATCCTGTGTTTCTGGCTGTAAATCTACCTCTAAGACAGTCGAAGCACCTAACTAAATAGTCTTAGAAGGAATTTTACAGTCGTTGAACTTTCATTTTAACTTGTGTCGGTGATAATATTTTATCTCAGCAGTCGCGGAGGCGAAACGCCAACGCTCTTAAGAACCCACACAGCGAGATAACACGAAGTGGCATCATTTCTGCCGGTATAGGATAGTTAGGTACGAAATACCCTCTGTGTGTCCACGGACACTGAGTTCAAACCCAGGAGGGAGGAACGGCGTGTCCACTGGTGTAGTATTTCAAAGCCCATTGCAGAGGGCCTGCAAATCCAAAGGTATTAATTATGACTTCTCTCTCAATGTATTCATTTGTTTCAGAAATTCCCCAGACTATGGCAGAGTTTATCATCCATTTGCTGACGCCTGTGCCTGTACCAGTGGGCTCCCAAAGTACAGGCAATGACAATAACCTTCCTGGCCGCTTCTTGCTCAGTTTTAACCGCAGGGAAGCAGACTCCACGAAAAGCGACCACAGAACCCCAGCAGCCACATACTCTCCCAGCCCCAGAACCACCGAAGGACACGGTCACTCTCCAGCAACACCCCCGTAGTTGCAAAGTGCTGTGCGTCGGGAAAGAAAAGCTTCACCATATACCTGCTGGCGTTACAGTCTCCGGAACCAAAGTATTCTCACATGACACAATACTACCAATAACAGATTCCGCCTCCGTTTAAAAAAAAAAAAGTGGGGGGGGGGGGAGGGAAGGAGGCGGCTACCTATTTTTCCTGCTTTTGTCTAAAAACCAGAACCCAAGTACTAACTACTTTTCATTCTTTGCACGACAGAAATGCAATCCACCAACGGCGGCTCCACCCGGCGAGCTTCCATACTTACTTTTCTTACAGTTTTTGAGTGACGCACTAGACAACGACGCACAAAAAAGCGGCCCTCTTATGCAAGGCGTTTTCCGCCCTTGCAAACTTGGCAAAAGGCAAACTGGACTGGAATACAGCACTCTCCATATAAGGCAGCCCAGCTAAACATGTCATGCGTAATTTATGGGCAGCAGGCAGAGAATTAACCTCTCGGTGCAACATCTTTGGCCCATCTGAAAGCCGGGCTGGGTGGCAGCCTCAGGGATGCCGGGTCTCCGGAGGAACCGCGCCTCCCAGCTCGGGGACTCGCATCTTCCCGACAAAGGTCACCAAGTTGTAAGGACACGTCCACGCACCTGTTTCTCTGATGCCCCCCCTCTTTCTTTCTAGGCTGCGCTCTGACAGGGTCCGCAGAGCCCCGGGAAAGGCAGCTCGGAGCGGGGCTGCGGCTGCCACCTTCGGCTTCCCCTTTGCGCCCGAGATGGTGCGCGATCTGAAACCTCAGCTGTGGGGAGCCTGCGCCCGCGGCCGGGTCCGAGCAGCAGCGGGTGCACGCCCCCTCTCACTTCCTCCTCCAGCCACGCACAGCCCGGCCGGAGCCCAACAATGCAGAGCAGCAGCCGCCGCGCGGCGGGGAGGAAACGGGGAAAATGGAAACTTACCTCTCACATGGTTTTGTGTGTGTGTATTTTTTTTTTTTTTTTTTTAGAGGAGGCAGCCCGACCGGAGACTGAGTGCCCAAGGCATTGTGGGAGTCCTGATGCCGAGAGGCCCGAGACTGCAAACTGAACTTGTCAGCGGCCTGTCACGGGAGCATGGCGCGCGCCACAACGCGCGCGGCTGCAGCCAGGAGACTGGGGCGCGGAACCCGGGAGCCGGCGCTCGCCCCGCTCGGGTTTCCGCTGCCTGCGCGCCCCTCCCCCGGCCCGGCCCCACCAGGAAGCCCGGGGCGTGCTCGGCGAGCTCGAGGATGCGCGCGGCGCCGGGGCGCGCCCGCCACTCCCCGCCGCCCGCCCGCGCGCGCGCGCGCCCCCGAGCCGCGCTGCAGCCCTGCGCCCCGCCACGCCGCCCCGGAGCCTGCAGCCCGCGCCCGCCAAGTGCATCCCCTCCACCTCGCGTTGGTATCTTCCATCTTCCACGTTCAGTGTGATAGCCGCGGAGCTGGAGTGCAAACGGGGCGCGCTCCTGCGGCTGGCCGGGGCTTCAGACTCGCTGGGCAGACACGGAGAATCTTCCCCCCGACCCCACCCCCAAGAAGCCCTTGGATGGGGCTTTGTACGAAATCCCGCAAAGTTAGGATGAAGGTTAGAATCAGATTAGGACAGAACCCTGGGCATTTGATGGGGCTGCCGCCTTGAAATGCAGCACCCGGTTTTTGAACCTGGGTGCAGAACGGGCGGGAAAAAAAAAAAAAAATCTGCAAGACTGCAAATGTGTGTGTCTTTCTCAAGTAACAGGCTGTCCACGGTTTTGGAATTCCTTAGTAAAACCGATTGTCACACAAGCACAAACACTCACATACCAGCTTTCCCTCTCGTTTGTAAATCATATTGGGAACTTGAAATCCCTTTTATCCCCAACCCTCCATTATATGATTTATAGGAAGAAAAGTCCCCTCTTTAAAAATAAAGTAACATTTTGTAAAATACTGGAATATTCCAAGGCAAACAAACCGTATTATTGCTGGACCAAAAGGAACCACAGTCTCAAAATTGTAATTCACTGGGTGTTAATAGAAGTTACTTAACTTCACTTTGACTGGAAAGAATCCTGGGACTTTTGAGATGTGATAAAGTTTTGGAGATTTGGGGGCATGACTTCCTTTGAATTTAAGGAATTTTGATCATTTTTCCAAGAACGATCCTAATTAAAAACACTTGTTCTGAGTTTTGGACACAGTTTGGGACAAAATATTGGATATGGTGCAACATTCTTCCGACAGGTTTGTCGTTAGGGTGTGTTAAAGAGGGTGAGGCCTACTTAAGGGGAAAAAGGAAAAACATCGTGAAAGCTGCTAAAGTACAAAAATACTTCCAGAAGCTCTAATAACAGACTTGAGTTATTGACCCTTGGCTAGATTCACAGAACAGTTGAGTTAATATTGTGCACAGCCCTCGCCAGAAAAGATAAATAAACTAAAAGGTGCCACTTCTTGGTGTTAATCATTAAAAAGCACCCAAGTGTCCTACACAGTTGAACCAAATTAAAAGGACGTGGCCACTTTGTAGAGAACAGGGATGGGCACTTCCTGCCAGTTAGTTACTGCCCCCAAGCTCTGGGAATTTTCTTTTTTCTTTTTCAACATTCACTTAACAACTACATTGAGTGCCTTCCACACTGCTGATACAAAAATGTGTAAAACACGTGCACTCGAGTGATGAAACCTCTACGAGGGAAGAGACAAATTAATCAATTTCCTCAGTCTGAGGGAAAAGGGCTAAAATGGGGGCGGTAAGACCATGAGAACCATGAGAGGGTTAGGGAAGGCTTCCTGGAGGAGGTACATTTAACTGGTGCCTCAAAAGGTATGTAGAAGTTAGCGAAGTGAAAAGGGTGTTGAGTCCAGGCTGAGTGTAGAATGAAGAACATGGCTCGTATGAGAGACTTGCCAGTCTTTCTCTGAGAAGGGACAGAGGGTAAACGTAAGAGGAGCGCAGATGAGGGCGAAAGTAGGTCTGTGTTATTCCAAGAAGTCTCACCTTTATTGTACTGAGCTTCGTTTTACACAGCAAGAGCCAGACGTAGAGATGGGACTTGTATTTAAGAAAGATCCCACGGCAGCAGCTTGGAGGCTGAATGAGTGTGGGGTGCTGGCTGATGGAAGGGTGAATGGGTGTGGACAGACTGGAAAAATTACTCACGCAGAGAATGAGGAAGGGAGGAGCCTTGGGAGACTCCCAAGTTCCTAGCTTCATCTACTGAATTGTCAGCTACTTGCCTTTTAATGTCTTCGGTTTGCCTTCCACTCTCTTATGACCACGGAGACCTCCCTTCTGAATTTGGGCCACCTTTGCATCTGCTGGCAGGCTGGTGCCCTAGCTGGCTTCTGTGTCCCTCTCCACAGAATGCCCAATGAACTGCCAAAGGCAAATCCTGGTTGTGGGAATTTATTTTCAATTGTTCTCAGACGATTGAAAATAGACTTCCAAGTTAGAGCTTTGGTGTTCTTTTTTCCTGTGGGTGAGCAAATTTGCTGTTTGGAGAAATATAATGAAAAACAGGACTTTGAACCTGTGTCTGGTACAAGAGAAGGAATTATTTTTCCACACCAGGGCTAGAAGAGAGGGAAACTTCTGGAACAAAAGCAAAATTGAAACTGAGACAAATTTTCTGCTCCAGCGAACAGAACACAGAGAAATACAAGAAAGATCCTTGAGCATGAGACACGGTAGAATAAACATCCTAGTAAATGAGAAAGATGAGAAAAACTTATTTTACATTAAAAAAAAAAAGGACAAATAAGAAAACTCTCAATAAAAACAATGGCCCATCCAGAAATCAAAAATGAGTTAAAATAAATTGTGATATAAAACTTCTCTGCTACTGATTTAGCCTAATAGGTTATCACGTGAATGATGATGTTGAAAATTTTGAAGCACCGTAACAAATGCCAGAGCCTATGCTAAAAATATGGAATCATGTGGCCAGCTTTCAGCTACCAGCAGCATTCTAACCACATTTCATATTGTGGAAATTATTTAAAAAACATTATAGTAATAAAAATAAATAGTTCCCCATTTAGAAGAGCACTGATATTCCCTCAGTGCCAAGACAGCTTTAGATTCTCTCTTTCTTCTATAGGGTTATAGTCCACAGGTTCCTGAGTGAATACACCCATAAGTATAAAGAGAAGGTCATTTGTGGGTGGAGAGGGAAATTACAGAAAACAATTTCAGATGAAATAAAACTACATTTTCAGATAGATAGAGGAAAGAATGTCCCTTGTGAGCGCCTGAAATACTTCGGCCCATTAGCACCTTAATTATACCACGGAACCCTAACAGAAATACAGCTAAGCAATACGGTTTTTGGAGATCATATCAGTTATCTGGTTTACCAATAATACAGGTAAAAGAAATGGCAGCATTTATCTTTTTCGATCAAATGGGAGTCTTTAAGGCACCCGTGTAAGTATGTCTATGTGCGTGAATTATATCTTTCTTGTCCAGTATACCACATTCGCTGAGCCTTGATGGTGCAGTGGTTAAGAGCTATGGTTGCTGACCAAAAGGTCAGATGTTCCAATCCACCAGCCGTTCCTTGGAAACCCTATGGGGCAGTTCTTCTGTGTCCTATAGGGTCGCTATGAGTCAGAATCTACTCGACGGCAACAGGGTTTATACTACATTCACAGCTCAACAAGCTCTCCCATTCCCTTTGCAACAGAGTCCATTCTGACTCATAGCGACCCTACAGGCAAGAGTAGAACTGCCCAATAAGGTTTCCAAGGAGCAGCTGGTGAATTCCAACTGTTGACCTCTTGGTTAGCAGCTGAACTCTTAACCACTGCACCACAGGGGTCCCGAATTTTAGCCGTGAGTGGAAAATTAGAGGCCATCTGGCCTTATTCCCTTATCAGACCAGACGAGAATATTGCGTAAATGGCTACGCACCATGGCAGAGCAAAAGTGGCATTAATGTCTCCGGACTCTCTTGGGCCATTTATTTTCATTGTTTTCCTTAAAGACAACGGGTACAAGAAGCTCTAACATGGGCACAAGGTTTTCCCAAGGTTTATGTGATGAGAGGCCATTTTAGATTTCTAGGTGCATGGGTCTTCCTTCCTCTAGTATTTCCTTTTTTTCCTTCCTTTCTCCATTGCATTTTTCTATCCTTCCTTCCTTCTTACCATACAAAAAACACTACTCACACTGACTGTATTCCTTTCACAAATGTTTATTGAGCTTCAACCCTGACTAAGCCCTGTTCTAGGTACTGTGGTTATAGAAATAAATAACACAGGCAAGCACCTTCCTTCAAGGAGTTTGTATTTCGGAGCGGGGGGGCAGGGGGAGTGGGAAAGGCAGTAAACAAGTTAAAAAAAAAGATATGGAAAAAGATAAATGTATCAGATAATTTCAGAGGGTGATCAGTGCTATGAACTAAAATTAAGCAGGTCCAAAGGGATGAAGAGGAGAAGCTGTGTTTTAAACCAGATGGTCAAAGACAGAGGCAGTCATGAGGTCCAAGGATTGAGTATATTCTGGGCCTGGGATTCAGTGGTGACTAAAAAACTAACGGTGTAGTTGCTTACGGTCCAGGGAGAGAAATCATCAATCTTAATCAAATAATTACATTTCAAAACACAAAGCTACAATCACGATGCTTTTGGTCAGCAGGAACCATTGAAGCGTTTGGTTGTACTGGGGAAGGGAGGGCAGCCGAGCAGAGAGGCAAGAAGAAGGGACTGGCCCATGATCCAGATTTGCTTTTCACAGAGAAAACTAGATTACTTTGGACTGCTGTGTGCAGCTTGATGGTCTAATCTCAGAACAGAATGCATAGAGTGAGCCGCTATTTTTCAAATTTGCATTCTAGTTGGAAATGAGAGCCTGTCAGAAGAAGGGGCCCTGGCAAGGAGGGCGAGGGGCAGCAAATGGCAGAAGGTTCGGCAACAGAAAAAGATTATGTTTAAACCCTTAGGAGTGGAATACAGCAAACATGAATTTTAATTCTTGAGCTGGCGAGAATCTGTAAGATGACAACCTCTATTCTCCACATGTGTGTGGGGGTGTGCAGGTGTGACTCATTTCTAACTTAAAATCAACACTATATAGAAAATTCAAAATTACTAAAGACAGAAAGAATATTTTCTATAACTATCAACAGTGATTCCAGTTCTCAGAGATAATCACACTGAATATTACAGTTTTTTCTCTTCCAGGTGTTTCTTAATGCATCTTTTCTTATATAGTTGATATCATAACCCCCCCAAAAAAGCCCATTGCCATTGAGTCGATTCTGACATATATGCAATTTTTTTCACTTAAAAGAGAATATAACCTTACAAAACAAATGACATTCCCCCCGTCATTCATTATAATCTTCATTTTACAAGGTTCACAACATGGGTGGTTCAGCATTAACATTCTCATCTTCCTCGCAGGAGAACAGACAAACAAACAAAAAACCCAAACCCGTTACTACTGAGTCCATTCTGACTCACAGCAACCCTAGGGTTTCCAAGGAGCGGCTGGTGGATTCGCACTGCAAACCTTTTGGTTAGCAGCCAAACGCTTAAACCACCACCTGGACTCTGTGCAGGGGACCCAGGTTCAATTCCCAGCCAGTGCACCTCATGACCAGCCACCACGCATCTGTCACTGGAGGCTTACATTTGCTACCATGCTGAACAGGTTTCAGCAGACCTTCCAGACTAAGGTAGACTAGGAAGAAAAGTCTGGTGATCCACTTCTGAAAATCAGGCAATGAAAACCCTATGACTAACAAGGGTAACCAACCAAACCCAGTGCCATCGAGTTGATTGTGACTCCTAGCGACCCTACAGGACAGAGCAGAACTGCCCCATAGAGTTTCCAAGGAGCGCCTGGCGGATTCGAACTGCCGACCCTTTGGTTAGCAGCCCGTAACACTTAACCACTACGCCACCAGGGTTTCCGGATAACAAGGGTATGATCCACAATTGATCGTGGGGATGGCACAGGACCTGGCAGCATTTCCTTCCGTTGTGCATGGGGGATGCCATGAGCCAGGGACCGACTTGACGGCAGCTAACAACAATGACAACCGAGGCTGGAGAGTTGATACTTGACCAAAGCTTCAATGTCAGTAATGGGGCAAGTTTCCTGTGCTACGGTTCAGGAAGCTGACAGCTTATACCCAACAATATAGATGGGAAATATATTTTTGATCACTCTACCTGGGCTATACACACATCTATACTGTGGACTGTCATTTAAGCAAAAGGGAAAAGACACAATAGTGGTATTTTAATAAATAAAGCAGGTACAAAAATAAATATCAAACAGGCAGCCAGATGGTAAAATTGGACATATTATCAATGTATATTTATAATGTATATTTATACCTAGGGGCCCTGGTGGTGCAGTAGTTAAGAGCTTGGCTGCTAACCAAAAGGTCGGCAGTTCAAATCCACCAGTGGCTCCTTGGAAGCCCTATGGGGCAGTTCTACTCTGTCCTATAGGGTCTCTGTGAGTTAGAATCCACTCACTGGCAACAGGTTTATTTATACCTAATGTTAGGAAGGGCTTTCTGCCAGCTCATAAAATGATGTGTTGTGGCTGAACAGCCCCGGAATTCCTCTGTAATATTTCTAAACTAGTATCTACTAAGTCTTATAGTATAGATGGTATACTGTAACTATTCTATGTACTGTAATTCAAACATTTTTACATGGTAATCCTTTTCCGTAAGGGAAAAAAAGTATCTGAAAAAAATATGGCAATAGCTATATTTATTCCAAAAGCCAAAATAATTTTTGAAAATGACAATAAACCCAAAAACAAACCCACTGCCATCAAGCTGATTCCGATTCATAGCGACCCGAAAGGACAGAGTAGAGCTTCCCCCATGGGGTTTCCAAGGCTGTAAATCTTTGTGGAACCAGGCTGCCACATCGTTCTCCCGCAGAGCCGCTGGTGGTTTCAAATCCCCTACCTCTCAGTTAGCAGTCGAGCACTTTAATCACTGCGCCACTAGGGCTCCTTGGAAATGCCATTAGCAGAGTTTATTTTTTCCCCTTAAATGCCTGCTGTATCTACGTATTCATTTCATTCTTGAGATTCCTTTCTTTGGCTTCTCGGATATTCTGCCGCCCTCTTGCTTTTCATTGCATTGTGTGTGTTCTCTCTATGGATCTTTTGTTGCCGTCTCCTATTGCTTCTTACCTCTTCTCTGGGTTTTCTGACATTACCTCAAAGGATGTCCTAAAGAGACTTTTGAAAAAGAACAACTTCTGTCAAGTGAATAGAGGGTGGGAGCTTTACAGGCACATCTTTTTCTCTTCTTTCCTCTTTGTCTTGTCCAACAATGTGGAAACTGGGCAGTACAGCCCTAAATTAAGTCTGATATCTCAACTCAAGCATCGGTACACTGGCTATTGCTCCTTAGTTCGCTTAACAAATACTTACTGAGCACTCACCATGGGCCAAATTGCTATATATGGACTAAACCAAACCCAAACCAAATCCGTGGCCATCACATCAATTCCAACTCATAGTGACCCTATAGGACACAGTAGAACTGCCCCATAGGGTTTTCAAGGCCGAAATCTTTCATGGAAGCAGACTGCCACATCTTTCTTCCTTGGAGTGGCTAGTGGGCTCGAAGTTTAGCTGTGTGCTACCAGCCAAACTTGGACTAAAACTTGGACTAGGGATACAGAAATCACTCAGTAGATCTTCTCGAACGTGCTCATAGACTTGTCTTGATATGGGGGCAGGCATAGAGAGAAAAACTGGAAAAGTGTGCAGCAAATGAAACAACTCAGTTAAATTCCAGAACCCTTGAGTGCTTACCATATGCCAATAGGTAGCAAGGGAGGATAGGGCTGGGCAAAGCTTTGCCCCTCATGGACTCCCAACCAGTTGGCAAATGGTAAAAACAACTACCTGGCATACAAATAACTGTCCCAGCAACGTGAGGAGAATGTTCTCCTGGTTTTTCATACTGCCCTTACGAAGAAATCATTAAATATCAGATGCTGTTCTTAGATCCTCAGGTCCCCAGGTGACAAGCTGCCTCAAGCTGCCCTCAGGGAATCCAAGGCTGACCTCAGAGCCCAGGCTGCCCTTACAGAACCCTCTCCATCCCTGTCCTTGGCCTTTAATAACAAATCCGCAACTAGATAATAGAAGATTATCTGCTTAAAGTAATTCACACTGAAGTGAGAATGAGGCTTAGTCTTCCAAGAGTGTTTGCTTTGACAAAAGATAGTTTGTTAACCCAAATGAACTGCTAACTAGCAGAGCTTGAAGAGCAAAACTCTGGAAGGACCCCTCCTCCTCACCTCCCCAGGCTCCCCATCCCCACTTCCTTCCCTTCATTTCCTCTCCTGAAATAAAGGAAGAAGGGATCCTGGGGAATTCAGAGCGTTAGAAACTCTAATTACACACATCTCTCTGAACCCTCACAAGAGGCACATGGGCTGGTAATTATGGACCCATGCTAGAACTGAGGAGACTGACATTACGGCAGTGTGGTTCTCAACTTTGACTGTACTTGGGATGGTCAGTCAGCAACGCAGCCCAGTTAAATCAGAATTGGAGGGCAGAATCCAGACATCAGCATTTTTTTTTTAAAGCTCCTTAGATGATTCCAGTGTGCCACCAAGTTTGAGTACCACTGAACTAGAGTTTAAGAGATGAAATTACCCAGAATCAGCTTTTCAGTGGCAATCCATCAGCCTGTTCCATTTCTCCCTTTAGAAAATAATGTTTGTTTGGCTCAATAGAAACAGTGTTCTCTGCAGGAAACTTCCATCACCAATAGGGAGAGGTTTGGGTAAGCTGGTGGCCACATGTATCTAGGAATGTGTGAGCCAGGAGTAGCTATAGGGAGGTAAGACGGTGGCGCCAGAGTACATTTTGTCACAGTTGGAAACGTATCTCTTAGGAAGCTGAAATATGCTTCACCTTATATCAGGTAAGCGTTAGTGATCCACGGGCTTAAAAATAGACATGCCCACACAGGAGACTATCCTACATATTCTATAACGCATAGGTTACTGCTTGCTTAAAATTGTGTTTCCATCTCTTGCTAAGAAATTGTGATATATAATATATATATTTTATATGTAATAAATATATATATATATTTAAAACCCAAAAACCAAGCCTGTTGCCATCCAGTTGATTCCGACTAACTGCGACCCTATAGGACAGAGCAGAACTGCCCCATAGGGTTTCCAAGGAGCACCTGGTGGATTTGAACTGCTGACCTTTTGGTTAGCAGCCATAGCACTTAACCACTAAGCCAGCAGGATTTCCTACACACACACACACACACACACACACATCAGAATGAATAAATGTCAAAAAAAAAAAAATCTTCTGCAAATTTTTGTACATTAAAAAAAAAAATCATGAACACAAATAAATTAACAGGACATATCTCACTTGACTCTCTCTTGAAGGTCATGTTAGAAGTCTTCATTTGTGGCCTTTTATGAATGTGCCATCAGTCCCAGTGACCCTCTTGGCCCCACCTGGCTGGATCAGAGTGCCATGTTTCTGCAATGAGCTTAGCAATGAGTAACTGCCGACAGGGCCTGGTCTCGTCTAGCCTTCCCTGTAAGGAATGCCTTTTAGACAATGTTGAGCATTCTATGCCCCTTGCCAAGTTTTTGGCTGTAAGTCACCTGCTCACCAGTAACTGCTGCATTTTCACTCTGAGTCTTTTTACCCTCAACTGTCCACTCCGACCCACCAAGAGTCATTGAGCACCTGGCTAAGTCTGGCCTTTCCTAGAATCTGAGGCTGTTGGGCAAGCAAAACTAGACCCTAAGCCTCATAAAATGCAGAGCCTATCAGAGACAACAGATACTTTAAAGTAAAAAATATAAGTGTGCAAAGTGAGGTGAAGGAGAAGGAATGTGTAACACATGGATCTAAACCTGTTGGGTCAACGGACAGACAATCTTCCTTATTTCTGTGGTCTCCCCTTCTCCTCACGGAGTTCAGATTTCTGGAATTACAGCCGTGGGAGAACCATCAGGGTATTTATTCTACCTGTCTACACTCCCTGAATTCCTCCTCATTTCCAAGGACAGAACTCTATTGCTGGTGGCATGAGATAAAGACTTTATGTCTGTTAAGTGGTAGGGTGTTCGCCACCCAACCCTCAAGTTCAAGGCTCAAAGAAGCCTGTGATTGATCAGTACTACCATGCCCTTGCTGTGTTCTTTGTTGTTTACTTCCATTCACTTCCCTGATTTGCTCATGGGCCTGTGCTGTCTGCAGACAAGGCCAACTTGAATCTCACACTTTCAAAGACTATGGCATGCCAGCTTGGAGTTCACATATGAAAATAAAATGGAAATCCAACTGCATTATCTTTTGTTTTGTCAAAGCTAAAAGTTCTTTTTGATCTTGTTTTCCAGGATGTGAAAATTGTTTTTTTTTTAATGTTCCTAGATTTGAAAATAATGTAATATGTGCTTTAATAGAGATGTATTGATTCCATTCAAAGTACAAGTGTACCAATGTGTATCCATGATTATTCTAGCCCAGCAATACAGCAGTAATCTGTAACTCCCTCCTACATACTCACGCCCAGACACAGTGTAACTTCCTTCTGCAGCTTCAAGACTCCCACGCTCCTACAAAAGCAGTTCCCTGCTTGTCATTTCGTCTTTATGATTAAGTAAAGTCAGCCATATAAAAGAGGCTGGCCACTGTGGACTTCCTCCCCCATGAAGTTGTACTTCATTTTAGTCATACTAAAAAAAAAAAAAAAAAAAAACATACTAAAGATAGTCTAAATTACGGGCTTAGCCAGAGCAGTTTTTCCCTTTGTGAAGCCTTTGAAGTATATTCATTCTTACAAAGTTCCAATAGATCTGTCTCGAGAGAAGTTTTCAACGGTTTGTCACAGTCCCTAAATGCTGAGAACTCTAAGTGGGCATCAGGAGATGTTAACTTTTCCAGATAAACTTCAATTTGTAGAAAAGGGCATGTTTGACACCACTATGCAATTCATAAACCCAGTGCTGTCGAGTCAATTCTAGCTTGTGGTGACCCTATAGAACAGAGTAGAACTGCCCCATAGAGTTTCCAAGGAGTGCCTGCCGGATTCCAACTGCCAACCCTTTGGTTAGCAGATATAGCACTTAACCACCACGCCAACAGGATTTCCATACAATTCATGCAAAACACCAAAAATCAAACCTGTGGAGTTGATTCTGACTCATACCGACCCTATCAGACAGAGCAGAACTGCTCCTTAGTGTTTCTAAGGAGCAGCTGGTGGATTCGAACTGCTAACCCTTTGGTTAGCAACTAAGCTTTTTAACCACTGCGCCACCACAGCTCCTCAATTCATACAAGGCAGCCCAAATTAATTACTAGGAAGAAAATGTGCATGGAGGATATATGGCATGGGTTGAGATGGTCTTACCATGATGGGAGAAGAGGTCAACTAAAGTCTATGACTAATTGCTGTGGAATTAAAGAGAAAGCATGTCTACTTCGGGATTATTGTCAACAGGTATCCATATGCCAAGTATGACGCATGGGTCAGTTTCTATTGGCAAGAGTTAAGAGTGCTGCAACCTTGCCCTTCTGCCTTTGTTGTTGCTGCTCCCAGCAACAAGGCTTACCCACCCTCTCAGTCCCCCATTAGGTGCAATGACTTGGATACGCTCCACGCATTGGGGAAGAATCAGGTCAGGAGAAAGACACGTTATTTCAAAAGCTGCTGTTCTGCGCATTGCCTTGGCCACAGTGGGCTCCTGTGAAGTAAAGACAGAGTTTGGAGTCTGTAATTAGACATGTGATCTTGGATAATCTCCCCAAGTCTCAGGTACCTGATGGAGTTGTGATGATCAATGACTTCATGAGAATTAATCTAATGCATGTCAGATCTTTGATAAACGGTAGCTGTTGTTATTATTTAAAATAGATAGTCATGATGAATTAAATAATCTGGAAACTTAAAAGAAAATAAGCCCATGTTAAAAATTTTAGATCTCTCAAAAAGGTGAGCATTAAAAACAAATTGCAATGTTAAGACATTTACAGCTATTTTCTACATGATAGTATAGCTAAGGAGCCCTGGTGGCACAGTGGTTAAGAGCTCAGCTGCTTACCAAAAGGCCTGTGGTTCGAATCCACCAGCAGCTCCTTGGAAACTCTATGGGGCAGCTCTGCTCTGACGTATCAGGTTGCTTTGGGTCAGAATCAACTCAGCGGCAAAAGGTTTGGTTTTGGTTTGGTTAGTAGAGTTAAAGAGACAGAACCCCTTACAGTTTTTTGATTGGGCAGGTGGGATGTAATTAAAAGGCAACCCAAGATATATTGTTGAACGATAAACGACCACTTCAGAAACATCACTTTTCATTGGCTAGTACACTGTTTTCTTTTTTCCAACTTTCCCCACCCGCTTAACAAAAAATAAAACCTAGGAGAAAGCCAAGCCATGCAAAGCAAAAGACATCTACCACTTTAAAGAAGGGTATGTAATGTGGAGTTCGAGGAAACCACTTCCTTTGGAGCCATGTGTGAAAATTCTTTTTTGTACCCAGTCAGAGCTGTTTGTTGTCACAGGAGTAACACAAGTCAAGAGATAGTTTCAACAAGCTTCTGTTTTTCAGCTCTTATTCCTACCTCCCTGAAAAACAAACAAACAAAAAAGTATCTACTAACTCCATAAGAACAAATGCAGAACTCTAAGAGGAGAAAATAATATCTTGCTAAGTATGACTGAGTAACAAACACTGGGGCCACAGGAATGATGACACCACCAAAGAAAGAAGAACATTTACACTTTTGAAAGTGATGGTCACCAACCAGAGGAGCAAAGCCAAATAAGGCAGGAGGAGAGGCCGCCTGGCCCTGGAGAAGGCATCCCTAGCATCCACTTCTGGAGGGCGATCAGAAGTCCAGAGTTAACTAAACAAAGAGTCAGTCTCCAAGATCTCAGGCTCTTTTTATTGTCCTTTCCTGAATCTAGTTTACGTCAATGGATGTGTACTACTCTTACTGCAGAAAATCAGATCCCTTTGCACTTTAAATAGCTTTGCTTCTTTGTTAATCTGCTCACCTACTAGCCAGCAGCAAGTCACGGGGTGACTTGACATTCCCCAGGTGTTCTTTACCACTCAGACATTACAGATACTCGTAGGTTCATTCTCTCACTCTCATGCGCTTAGAAGCCACACACCATAATGCACTCTGAAATTATCCCATAACATTGGTGAGGTATCATGCCCCCATAGTTACACAAAAGGATGGAATTTGTCATTTAAATAGCACATAAATCATTGTATCTGTCTGCACTCCCCAATACCATAGTACAATGGTTTTCCATTAAGGGCTTGTCCGGAGCACTCACAAGCCAGCTTCTGGCACCTACACCACCACATCGGGCTGCCTTGAAGATAATCAGGATTGTGTTCTTCCCCACCCATTCCCATCCTTTTCTCTGCCTTCTAGCACATTCTCAGTCTAAGGCCAGCTAGTATTTTCTTCACTGTCAGTTCTTAACCCAAATTCAAAATAGAAGAATCCACAGAAGTTGTCATTAACTTCTTCAAGTATAAAGGGAAGACCATTTGTTCTTGTGGTCTCTGTCTAATGGGTATTAGTTCTACTCACTCAGCGGAGCCCTGGTGGCCCAGTGGTTAAAAAAGCATGTGTCCTTTCAGTTAGCTGTTCTATATTCCCTCCCCAGATTACACCCCCCCACCAAAAAAAAAGTTGTGTCCAAATAAGCCTGAGATTTAAAAAGTAATAGTTTGGGTCATTTAGATCTCTTGGGATGATAAAAATAACTCAGAAAAAGTTTGTAACTACTGAGCAAAATGGAAGGAAAAGCTACTGCTACGAATAGGAAGAGCAGGCTGATGTCGTGAGGGATTCCACAGTCATTGGTACTGAGATTTGGAAAGAATAAACAAGAGAACATCTGCGGTCTCCGGAGTCTAGAAAACAGCCACTTCTGGAGTCTTTCTGCCTCAAATCCACGAGACTAGGATGAATGATGACTCCGTTACCTGACACTAGTGTTCATATTTTCCAGTGGTCATGATTAGGGTCACTTTTTTCATAGCAACTTTGCTGAAATTCTTAAAATGATGAATTTAAATAACACTTGAGCCATTTTCGCTTTTACCAGACCTGCAGCTAGGATGGAAACGAAAAGGCTAGAATATGTATTTAACCTCTGAAAGTAAAACTTGGATTATCTGAAATTCATCTAAATATAAAAACTTACCTCCTACAAAAACTTCTGCCCTATGTCGTAACTCCTGCTTCTCTTCAAACGATAGTTTTTCCTGGCCTGTGTTAAATGTATGTAATGTGTTATTCATCACTCCCTTTTCCCTAAACACTTACAAATGTTTTCTCACAATGTACAGCTCCTTTCCTTGGCCGGTAACCTACTTCACCTGTCCCATTCTCAACCCCGGCTCCGTGGCTTCGTCCCCCACCACCTACTTTCTGCTTCTCAAATGTGCCAAGTTCATTCCTGCCCCAGCACTTTCTAGACCACCCTTTCTAGAGTGTTCTGCATAGCACTCGCCACCTTCTCATATTCCGGAATTAGCTTAAATATAACCCCTTCAGAGAGGCCACCTTGAAGGTCATCTAGGTAAAGAACTCTCCCTCTTCTTCTGAATTTTCTTCCTGAGAAATACCATGAAGGCACTACTCCTCTTACCCCTGCCACTTAGCATCACCTGAAACTCCCTTTATAAAAATCCATTTGTTTACTCATCTCTCCCCACTAGTCTGAAAGCTCCTTCAAGGTAGGAACTTGGTGTGGTCCATCACTGCTCCCCCGGCACCTACAGCAGTGCCACACAGGCCTTGATATATGAATACATGAGGAATAAACTCTCTCTAAAATGGAAACAGAGGCTTCTTGCAAGAGTTAAAACCCTATTTTCACATGACCTACTTCCTGATAAGTGTCACAAAGTCCAGGCCTAGAAATATCTCTTATGCCAAAATCATAGAATGAAAGGAAAATGGTTCAATATTAAACTCACATAATACATATATATATATTGTTTTTTTTCTTTTTTTAGGACAGTTTCTGAAAATTCATTATCCCAGTGTGTCTCCACTGAATGTAATACTCTTGACGGTTCAACTTTAAAGTTGCCTCCACCAGGGGACCTGGTGCCATGACTGCACTCAGAAGTACCACTTTCATGTGACCCCTTATATTTTTCATTTTGTGACTGAATATCCATTACTTTTAATATTGCCCCTGCTACGTTGCAACTTTTCTGAGGCAGGGGCTGTACCATAAAAAAAAAAAAAAAAAAAAATCTGTAAATTCTTAACTGTATTGAAACTATAGCTTTGCCTACCTTGCTTTTCATTAAATAAGTAGTAAACCCATAAAACTCAAACCCGTTGTCGGACAGTCATTCCAACTCACAGTGACCCTATTGGACAGAGTAGAACTGTCCCATAGGGTTTCTAAGGAGTAGCTGGTGGATTTGAACTGTTGACCTTTATGGTTAGCTGCCGAGCTCTTAACCACTGTGACACCAGGGCTCCAAATAAGTAGTAGAAGCAGTATAATGACAAGATGAAGAACTAAGAACCAGATTAGAGACAGACACACCAGGATCAGTTTTTCGAACTTTATCAGGCTGTCTAGCTCTCTGAACCCCTGCGCTCTTTTTTATTGTAATTAAATCTGCAAAATGGGAAAAATGATACTTATCTTACAAGGTTGGTGAAGTTATTAGGTTAGCCAATGATATGAAACACCTGACATACGATGGCAGTAAAAAAAGTACAACAGGTAATATAAAGTTATCATCATCATCATCATTTAGGGCCCAGTAATCTCAAGAATCAGGTTGTATGTTTACAACATTGAACACGATATTTTGGGAAGTACAAGGAAAGCAGTTTTTCTTGAATACCTTCTTAATCCACATTAACACCCAGAATAGGACCAGGAAATAAAAAAACTAGGGGATACTAAAAAAAAAAAAAAAAAATTTTAGTATCCCCTTATTTCCCTGATGGTGTAATGGTTAAGAGCTATGGATGCTAACCAAAAGGTCGGCAGTTTGAATTCACCGGGTGCTCCTTGGAAATCCTATGGGGCAGTTCCAGTCCATCCTGTAGCAGCTGTTTCTTGGAAACCATATGGGGGAGTTCTACTCTGTCCTATAGGGTCATTATGAGTTGGAATCGACTCCACAGCAACAAGTTTCTTTTTTTTTTTTTAATTGCAAAATAATATGTGAGCTATATACACATACACGAGGTCATCTCAGGCAGAAGGTTAATGAGGAAAGGATTCTGGAGGGAGATGGCTCTTCTATCCATGCTTGAGGAAAGCAATGAATCCTGACTGGCAGAGAGGGGTGGGCACACATTTTTCTTGGTGGTGGGGCAGAGGCAGAACAAGTGCAAAGGCAGTGGGAGAAGCAACGCTGAGAGATTGTCCCCCTGGATTTTTAAGAGGCTATTGGCAGCCACTGGGACCTTGTCTCTTTTTAACTCAATGGGGATGAGCCACACAGAAAAAAGAGAACTTCTCTGGTTTGTTTGTTGTCTCCAAGGCCCACGTTTTTGTTTCAGTTCCGTTGACTCAATGTTAACGGCAGCGTCCCCAACTGGAAATTTTATGGTGGTTTAGAGTGCAGCCATAGCCGTGACTTCCTCAAGAGGATCTTGGGAGATGGGTTTTTATCATGGTTATTTGTCTTTGAGGATCAGAGGTGTTGAAGCTTTTCATCTCATCATCATTTCCTGGGCACCTACCATGTTCCATGCCTTGTTCTAGATACTGAGGACATAGCAGTGAACACAACAGACCAAGTTCCTGTCTGCATGGAACTTACATTCTAATAGGAGGGATGGACAATAAGTAAGTAAATAAGCAAAATTACAAAGTTTATGTAGTAATATGTGCTATCAAGAAAATTAAAGTAGAGAATGACTGGGTTGAAGATGCCACAATTAAATATGTCATTGGCCACAGAAGATTCTCTTTGGAGGGATATATGAGCAAAGACCTGAATAAAGTAAGGGATTGTGTCACATACAGGAAGGTGAGTGGGCGGAGTATGCCAGGTAGAGAGAGGGAAGAGCAGAGCCTAAAGCAGGAATGAGCTAGAATGCTGTGTGGGCAAAATGAGGATGGAGCCAGAGCAAAGTGAATCAAAGTGGAGAGGGAGGATACGGAGGAGGAGATGTGGGCAGAGACAAGTCATCTAAGTCATACTGAGGAATTTGGATTTTATCCTAATTACATTGGGATGCCATTGAGAAAGCTAGAGCAGGGGAGTCACATGATATGATTTCTATTTTAAAAGGTCATGCTAGCAGGGATATACTGTATAAAAAAAAGATGTTTTAGGAGGACACTACAGCCAGAACAGAGATGACAGTGTCTTACAGTGGAATGGGTGAGCCTGGTCAGTGTTGGGATGTATTTGGGAAATAGAACTGACAGGCTTGCTGATAGGTTGCATATAGGGGACAGTCAAGAATGCTTTTCGCTGGGGAAACTGGGTATAAGATTGTGCTATTTACTGACCAAAGAAGATTGGAGATGGAGCTGGGAGAAGGGAAATGAAGAACTTTACTTCAGACGTATTGAGTTTGAGAGGCCTGTTAGCATCTGAGTGGTGATGTTGAATGATCACTTGGATGTAAGAGCCCAGAGGTTGGCAGAAAGTTAAGAAGGCTTGGGTTTTTAATGGAACATTACAGGACTAGATGGCTAAACAGGGAAGAGAAGTAACTTATCCCAGATCCAAAGTCAGTACTCGATGGAATGAAACTTTAAAATGAGCCTTTTGATACCAACCCACTTTATCTTCCTACCACAAATATTAGTGCCCATTTATAGTTGTGAGTACTGGAAGAATATCTGGGAGTACTAGGGCTAGGAATATTCCAGAATCACTTATATAAAAGGACAGAGTTCCCCGCCCCCCCACACTGTTTATGGACTCCACAAATCCATGGTTGTTTCTTTCATTATCTGACCTTTCTAATTTTTTTCTTTCAATATGATAATACATGTCCCTTTAACTTAAAAACAAAAACAAACAAATCCTCTGCAATGATAAATTCATAAGCTTGATTGAGTACCAGCATGACAACAGATATCTACTCTCATTTCAGAAATCGTTACTTTTTATAATACACAAAGGATAACTTGGCTTTGGAATAAACATAGATTGAATAGAATGGGCATACAAAGGTAAAATTTCAGCCAATAACTAAGTAGCCCTTTTGGAATTGATTTGTGTAATAGTACTGGCTAAGGTAATAGCACTTGCTCTCCATAGATTTGAGGAAAAAAAGAAAAGATCAAAAGTAAATTTCCAAAAATACGATTAAAACAATAACAATATAAAGGGAAAACCCCCTAAAACTGAAAAAGAACTGAAACAAATGAGCCTAATTATATTTCAAATGAGCACTGTGATCATCTTGAATGGAAGGAAACAGAGAGAGAGGAAAAGAGGGAGGGAGTCAGGGAAGAAGACAGGGATGAGGAAGGGAGAGGATGTAAGAATTCATCCAAGTGACTTACGAAACAGTATTTGGTGAGATATGGGGGTGGGGGTCGCTATGAGTCGGAATCGACTCGAGGGCAGTGGTGGGTCGGGGTGGGGGGAAGAAGTGCAAACAACACCAAACTCGTTTTCAAGAGGTTTGTTTATTGTAGACGTTTGGGTAAAGCACTGTCCAAGCTATTTTATATGTATTATTGTATTGTTATTGTATTGAGGGGTGCTCTGGTGGTGCGGCGGTTAAGAGCTCAGCGGCTGACCCAAAGGTGGGCAGTTTGAATCCACTGGCCTCTCCTTGGAAACTCTATGGGGCAGCTCTACTCTGTTCTATAGGGTCACTAGGAGTCAGAATCGACACGATGGCAATGGGTTTGGTTATACGATTGAGCAAATGAGTAAATACGCTGATGTTGTTAGGGTCGCCGTGGCTCATACTGTGAAAGAAGAGGAATTTAAATATGGAATAGGGAAAGGGAGAAAGAACCTTGTGGGCCTGGGTTGGAATTGGGTGAGCAGGAACGTTCCAGCAGCACTGAGTTCGCCTGTCTCCCAGATCCTGGTGCCTCGTACGGTTCTTCTCTGAAAGGGAGCAGAAACTCCTCAGAGAAACAGAGGATTCCAGGGGCAGGGCAGGGTAGATACAAGACCAGACGGAAACATCTTGTTTTGACAGAAAGTAAGGAGGAGTTCACAAAATGATGTGGCATGTCACAAAAACACAGAGGACAGCTTGAAGGGGCTCCACTGGCCAAATTTGGACAATGCAATCACCGAAATAATTAAAGCAGTTATGAATTATAAATGATTGTAAAAGGCAGAAGTTCATGAGTCCATATCAATAACAAATAGATAAGTTAATTAATAATTAACTCAAGGGGGGAGAGGATAACTCTTTTGCCTACAGTAAAAGAACTATAAACGTAGAAGGAGTAAATGGGGTTTATGGATGGGTAAATGTGGAGGAGTCTGAAAACCACTGTTTTGTAGCCCTTATGGAAAAGATTGTAGATCAGACAAGAACACCAACGCATGCTGAACCCAAAGAGAAAATTTTGATAAGGTGCTAACACCTTAACTGGGCAGTGGAATGAGTTAGCATAAGCAATTTGGGACATGTGGACATCAGGTATCTCTACAACCGATAGCCTGATAAGGACACACATTATCTATGTGATATTCTAGCAGAAAATGGATAGCCACAAGCTAGCCGTAAGGAAATATCAGACAAACACAAAATAAGGAACTTTCTGTTAAACATAAAGATTTAGCGAATGGTCTGTATTCTTTAAAATTGACAATTTCATAGAAGGCAAAGAAGCATTCCAGATTAAAGAAGGCTAATGAGGCAAGACAACTAAATGTGATATTTGACTCTAGACTAGATCTTTTACTGGAGGGAAAAATGCAATGAAGGATCTTATTAGATAAACAGCGAAGGTGAAATAGAGACAAATATTAAAGTATTTTATTAGATAAAAGTATTATGTCGGTGCACATTTATGAAGTAGACAACTGTACTGTGCTTACATAAGAGACTATCTCTATTCTTAGGAATATTCTTAAGAAATACACACTTAAATAAAGGACCATAGTGTTTGTCACGTTCTCATATGGTTCAGAAAAAATAATATGATAACGCAAATATGATAAAATATTAAGAACAGGCAAATCTGGGTAAGGGCATGTTGTGGTTGTTAGGTGCTTCTGAGTGGATTCCGACTCATAGCAGCCCATGTGATGGCCCCATAAGGTTTTGTAGGCCATAATCTTCAAGCAAGCGGGTCACCAGGCCTTTCTCCTGGGGAGCCACTGGGGGGGTTCAAACCGCAAACCTTTCGGTTAGCAGTCCGGCACTCAACCATTGCGCCACCAGGACTCCTTGGGAAGGGCATACTGGTGTTCTTGACATTATTTTTACAACTTTTTTAAACTTGAGATTATTTCCAGATGAAATATTTTTGAAGTAAATAAATCCTAACTAGGGTTTCTGGTGAGCATTAAAAAAAAAGACATTGCCATTGAATATATGATTTAATTTTACTCAGACCAAATCAAACCCACTGTTGTGGAGTCAATTCCTACTCATAGTGACCCTATAGGACAGAGCAGAACTGCCCCATAGGGTTTCCCAGGCTGTTGACCTCTATGGAAGCAGACTGCCACCTCTTTCTCAGTAGAGGAGCTGCTGGTGGGTTTGAACCCCCAACCTTTTGGTTAGCAGGCTCAGAAGACACCGTGATTGCATGTAGAAAGTATTTGTCTTTCTTCTAATTCAGATTTATTCCCCATCACATGAAAGGTATGAAAGTACCCTGCTTTAAGTTTTTTTTCTTATGCAATGAGAAAATGAATTAAAATGGACTTAAAGAAAAAAATGCTAATTTTATTTTTTTTTCAGAATCAGAGCAAGCTGTGATGATTGTATTCAAGATCATACTACTATTTATATTTGTTTCCAAAGTGAGAAGAATTTTGAAAATGTGATAACTACTACATATTAAAAAACTAAATGTTTAGTATAAAATATCTGTAAAGCATAATAATAATGAGTTGGAAAATTTTCTACTAATTTGAGGAGCAACATCAATAGGCTAGCTTCGTTCTCATCTACTTTCCATGGTTCTAATATTAACTATTTTAATGCTATTAAAAAATGGATTTAACAGTACAAATCCAGTATTTTCCTCAATGATACTAGAATTAACAAAACCTTAGATGAAAAAATGAAAATCCGCATTTTCTACATATTATGGAGTGACCGAACCACGAAGTTGGAAGAAATTTTGAAAACATCAAATCTAAGTACCTAATTTCAGTTCATGTAATAGAAAATGTCAATAATGCCTGGAAGTGTTGCAGATAAAACATCAATTCTCAAACAACAAACCATTTACATTTTAAAGATTAAAAGATAGCAAAGTGTGTTTTCATTTTCTACAGTGCAGATGTGTAAATTAGATTGCTAACCAGAAGATGGGAGATTTGAGTTCACTGAGAGACATCTTAGAACGAAGTCCTAGCGATCTACTTCTGAAAAGTCAGCCGTTGATAGACACCCCCTGGAGCACAGCGCTACTGTGATGCTCATGGAATCACCATGAGTTGTAATCAACTTGAGGGCAACTGTATTTTTTATTCATATAATAAATATGCATATGCCAACATGTGGCACTTATTTGAAAGTCAGCTCCATTAAAAACAAATAGATTATAGATGTGTGAGGACACGGATTTGCTATTAAAGGCTAGAAGATCCACATTACCTAGATTAAGAAGATTTCTTATTTTAAAATTACAAATATGCCATCTTTCTTAGTTTGCACCCAAAACCATAAGCTTTCTTTCGGGCAATAAACTTCCTTCTCCTTATTCTTGCAAATGAAAAAAAAAAAAGTCCAAAAGATGGAAAACAAAACAAATGAAATGTTTCAAAAGTGTTTTGGGAAATTCAGTCTTTTATGTAAAAAATAAACAGTATTGTTGTTTCCAAGTGAGAATGTTATTTGAAAAATAATTTATTTTTGAGAGTGGGATAGACCCCTTTATGAGCAGGTCCTTCTCTACAGATGGGCAGCTTTGGGAAGGTCACTGCACGAAGAAGGAAGGAGACACCCGCTTAATTAGCAAAATCAACCCTGGCTGTCAACCATCTGACAGATGACCCAGCTACATCACCTGCATGTCACAAAGGCAACCATACTTTGAAACCTATATTCAGACAGAGATAAAATGTCATGATGCTAGACAACAGTCACAGAGTTTCAACTTTTATTAGATCCAATAACTTCTATCTTAGATAATTGTGTCCCATGAATGTAATCTAAATTAAACATAGCAAAACCTTGTCTATAGTTCAAACGTCAAAATACGTTTTGCAGAAATGAATTATTGAGAATAGCTAATTTCTCTTTGAAAACTTGGATTTGGGGGCTAGCGCTATACGTTTTCTACAATGGAAATAAGTGAAATAAAAAGGATTATGCCATGTTCCCTGCTATTCTGCTAATAATGACAAGAACACTCCTGCAAGAATCCGCGTGTCTCAAGGCAACTCAGACAGAACAGGTACTCTTGTTGTTAAATAGAAATTTTTCAAAGACAGAAAAATAAATAAATAAACCAGCTAAATTTATTGCCCACAATCTAGAGCTAGTCTGTTCATTATTAATTAACAGCTGAGATTAACAATTCTCAACAAAAATGACAACAACAACAACTCTATCTTTCCAGTAACATAGCATTTTCTCTGTGGTTTGGCTTTTTCTTTCGCCATTCTGAATTATAAGGTCATCATTTTAGATCGTAATTTCCTCGGGCTATGTTTTCTCTTCCTTGTTATCAGTTATTCAGCGTAATTCCACGCTACCTATATCACATCTGTAGCACTTATTAGTCCAGGCTATCAAAAAATCTCATACTTAAAATTTTAGATATTTAAAAATATTTTCAACTTAAAAAAAAGAGGAGACATTAAAAGTGATATTATTGCAAATAACACGACCAAGTTCAGTTGGAGGTAGTTTCACTGAATTAGTGTGCAATACAAAAGATGAAGACGCACAGTTTTAATGGATTTCTCACAATTATCAACTTAATTTTAAAATTTTAACAAAATGTCAAATGAATCAACGGTTAATTTTCTGAATTTATAACACCAACATTCTACTTCCCTTTTCCCTAAAATCAAAAGGCGGCAACTATTGTTATAGCACACTGCATAAAAAATAGTTAAACAATAACACCTAGGTATCTAGTAACATAATAGAACCAGCCTGACACCAGTTACTGGTCACCAGAATGATAAAAGTTAAATTCATTATTTGATGGAATCATGCAGACTTTTTTTTGGAAACGATGAAATTATTCTGATTAGGAGAAAGCAAGTTAAGCAAGCATTCAAACACATTAATTGGGGTCTTTAGAGTACCAAATCTCTCGGAGCAAATGTGTGATGCATGTCACCTTCTCAAAATGGATAAATTATAAAAATACTCAAACTATCCAAATATCCATATATCTCACTGCAGAGTAGTTCCACTTACTGCATTTTTCTTTTTTAAGCTGTGTTAAATTATAGATTATAACGTCTGTAATGTTTTTAACAGAAGTATAAAGAAGCTTACTGCTTTTAAAAGGAAGATTTAAAAGTTGCGATATTGTGGACACAGTTTCATTACAAACAGTTGATTTGTGTATCACCCTAGATTGGCACCAACAAGAAGAAAAGTGGCTGCTGGATCGAGATTATTTTAGAATTTCACCAAGGCCAGCTTCAGCTTAGTTCGATCTCCAATTACGAATCCAAGGACATGGTCTTACTTTGTTTTAGGGCTTGCTCCATTTTTAAACATTTACCAAGGCAAATTAACCTCATTAAGAAAACCATGAATTTCTAAATTATATCTACTTATTTTTCTTAGATTTTCAAATCATACTATTTACCTACAAATTAATTTTCCCAGAAGTTTTAAATATCATCATACTTGAATGATATGGAAACAAAAACTGAAACGCCACATTTTAAAAGATACAGTATCTGTTCATTGTAGTTCAGGGCAAGTACAATGAGTTTTATCAGGAAAATGCCCAGCTAATAATAAGCAAAACAAAAATATGGATCTATGCGGGAGGATTTATAAATATCATGAATAAATTGGAGGTGGGGGAAGAAAAAAAGTTCTTAAAGTTATTAACCAAAAGTTCTTTCAGCTCTAAATTGTGTGCAAAATTATCCAAAATAAGTAAATTAATTAAGAATACTTAAATAAAGAGAAAGAATGTTTTCTTTTGCAGGTAAAATAGTGATCAATGAGAACTTAAAAACAATTTCCAGCTTTTTGAAAGCTTGTGTGTAAAGTTAAAACGTTGTAAGTTCATTAAACTTTTTCATTTCACGTATAGACTACTAACTTGAGAGAATTACCAGGTTTCTCAAATTTACTTTTAATTTGGCCAGGATTTTCTCTATGTTGTTATATAAATAAAAATCCAGCTAGAAAATGAAAAATAGCAAAAATAACACTTTCTTCTTACCTCTAGGTCTTTTGCACAGTTGCTTGTTAAGCTGCTTAAATAGTTGAGCTAAAATACCAGCAGAGTCCGGCTCTCTCCTCTAGTCACCTTTTTTTTTTTTCCTCTGTAGAAGAGGAAGTTGTGAAACACCAGAGTTATATGCTTTCTAAATTCTACAGAGAATGGAAAATTATTCACAAAACTTAAACAGTTAGAATCCGGGTAACAGGTTCTAATTTTCTGTGTATAGTATATGGTTAACGCATGTGCATATTTTATGTGCAAGCAAATTTTAGAAAAGCTAAGTTATTGAAACCTGTATTTGATTAAGTAGAGCTCATTTACGTAAGGAACCATCTCCTGTGTGGCTAAACGGTAATCATAGAAAAACAGAAAAAGCTACTCTATGCGAAAGAGGCTGTTGTAAGTCTCATTACTTTCACGACTTTGGAGCATGATCTAAATGCTAATCTGACTGCAGACATCTTGTAAAAAGCACAAGCAAAAAAAAAAAAAAAACGAAAGAAACTTCAGCAACTGGGCATTTTCCTGGAATCTGGTAGTGGTTTTTTACCTACGGGTCTTAAACTTCCTTTCTCATGAATAGTTGTCTGTTACATGTAGATAAAGTTTTACAAAACTGAAACCTAACTTATCCACGAGCTCTGGTCTCTCACAACTTCAACCACAAGTACAAAAACAGCGCAGCACACTGTGCCCTGCTGAATGGGTCACCGGCTAGCTTTCCGTCAGGTTGTAGTACTAAATGGAAATCTTTCCAGGAGAACAGGGAACATGGTTCAGACAGAACCTAACAAGAGTTGACAAAGCAAACACTGTTGCCATCTTCAAAAAAAAGCAATACTCATATATAGGCTTCTCCTAGGTTACTGGATAAGAGAAGCAAACGGAAAGCTTCAATTTGTGTGCGACAGTTCCTCTCACCCTCCTTTGTTCGTTGGAGAAGAGGAAGGAGGTGAATTACAAGAATAACTTAGTAATTATGCAAACCTCTACACATTGCAAGAACCAGTTTTGAGACTTTAGAAACTGTCATGTTCTCAGGGTATCACACTCTTTGCTTTTTATTAGACCATATTTTCAAAGGGGCAATAAAAAGTAAAAAAAAAAAAAAAAAGGCTGCCTTCAATTGATTCTGACTCATGGTGACACCATGTGTGTCCAGAGAAGTACTGCGCTCCATTGGGTTTTCAGAAGTAGACCACCAGGCTTTTCTCCTAAGGAGCCTCTGGTTGGACTCGAACCTCCAACCGTTCAGTAAGCAGCAGTTCACATTACCATTTGCACCACCCAGGGACTCCAAATAATAAGAAAGGGATGATTAAAAATGAAAACATTTTCCATTTCACCTGAACTTATACTGAATGTGAATTTGTAGGAACGAAAAGCAGAGACAATCATAACTAAGAAGGCTGCTCCCCCCAATGACAACAACAGCACAAACACCAGAGTGTCATCAATACCAAATTTGATTTGATTGCATGAGATATCTGTAGGAAAATCATTGAAGAAAAGTTATCAATGTAATTAAGGATAAGTTAGCCTCTTCGTATTTAGATAACTTTTAAACTATTGTATTTGAAGATCATTATAAAATACTAGGCCCAAGAGGCCCTGCAAGCACAGTCTTCAGTGTTGGTGGAAAATGTGAAAGTGCTAATTTGAGTGGCGCGTGCACATCTCTGTTTCTGTAACTTGTGAGCAAACGTCCATGCTTGTAAACATGCTCAAGGTTCCTCCACCTTAAAAAAAAGAAAAAAATTCCCCTAACTGTCCTGCCCTATCACTTTCCTTTCCTTCACATCTGAACTTCCTGAGAAAGTTGTCAACACTGGCCTCCTTCAAGTCCTCATCTGGTTCTCACACTTCGTCCTTCTGCATTCTGGTTTCTGCCCTCCCCCTTTTATCAAGACTACTCTTGCCAAAGTCACCAAGTGACCTCCTTGTCAGCAAACCCAAAGGACACTTTAAAGCCCTCTTCCTTGACCACTTTGTAGTTATGGCACTGTTGAGCGCTTTCTCCTCCTGGAAGGGCACTCTGTACTTGACTTCTTGACTTTGCCCTCTCTGGGTTTTCCTCCTGATTATACAGCAACTCCTTTGACATTTTATAGGGTTCTTTAACTGTGTTCATAAATTCAGTGTTGTTGACACTTCTTAGGATTCTCTTCTGGGCCTGTTCTTCTTATCACCCAGTCTCCTCAATTTACTTCCATGGTTTCAATTGGCAAATAAATACTGATAACTCCCAAATCCTGGTCTCTGGCCCAGATACCTCTCTAGAGAGGTTCTGACCAGTGCGAAAAGTTATCAGGTTCTTTTGTGGTCTAGAGAAGAGAATCTGGCCTAGAGGCCCTACGATGAACCAGAATTAATTTTTCAACAGCTGTCTAACCTGGACAGTTCAGGCATTATTTTTGAGCTCCGTTTCCTCATCTGTAAAATGAGGCCTTAAACGACCACCTCAGAGAGTTAGTGAGAGACTATTGTCTTAAAATTAAAAATATATATGTATAAAATTAGGAATACTTAGTGTGTGTATAGTATAAAAAAATGCGGATAAAGCAAAATGCACTCTGATTTCCTCTAATGAGATTCTTCTCCCCGGAGGTAACCACTGCTCTCAGTTTAGTGTGTATCTTTCCAGGCCTACTTCCTCTGTGACTGTATATATACATACATGGCATATATGGAATTAAATAATTTTGTGGGTTTTTAAAATATAAATAACATCACACAGTGTGGTTTTCACTGAAACTTTGTTAACTTAGAATATAGCTTGACGATCTCCTCAAGTCATTCTTTTGAACATTTAAATACATATATCTAATTTCCCCCATTACTTTTTTACAATTAAAAACAAAAATATGGCCATTCAATATTATAAATGTCCCCTTGAAATGTATGTACAAGTCTTTCTCTAAGGTTGGTGCAGGACAGTGGGCTTCTTGGACAGAAAATATACACATTTAAAATGTTAATTGTCACTGCCAAATAGCCTGGTCAAAAAGAGTTTACCGGTTTTAACTTTCAACATTTCCCTGTTTTTCCACACTGTGGCCAAAAAAAAGCCAGCATTGGATAAAATCTAACCTTGAAACATTTGCTAATCTGATGAGCAAGAAAATGGTGTTGATATTTTAAAATTGCATTTCCCTGATTATTATGGAGATTGAACATATTTTAAGGTTTTCATTGCCCTTTTGTTCATTCATTCTAGGCATTTGTTTATTAAATAATTTTCAACTTATTGATTTTTAATATATTACTATCATTCTTCTTTCTGATACTCCAGTCACCTCATCGTCCATTTTAGGCCCTTGCAGGTTGGCTCCTGTAATCTTTTGATATGAACCCAGTATTCTTTGATAATTTCCTTGTTTTCAGGCACAACAAAATGGTCTCAGCTCATTTTGGATATTTCCTGTCCCAGACCTGAAATAAGCCATTTCTCTAAAGAATCCCTGTTCGTTCTAGTGGGTCGGAGTTTTTAAAGGCTACAATCTAGGCCTCAGTGGTGCTCATGGCTACCAGGTTATCATTGATTTTAGGCCTTTCTTTCTTTTGGTTAGCTAGAAAAAAATGAATTCATGTGGACATTACCAGGTGAAGTTTGAAATTACAGGGTTTTTAAGAAACTTAACATCTTTTATTTTGTATTTGTATCCTTTTCTCATTCCCTTAAAATCTTGATTTTTAATGACATTACCACAATTCCTTCTTTGCTTTATTTTACTATTGTTGCTTGTATTAGGTGCCTTCGAGTTGGCTCGGATTCATAGTGACCTGGTGCAGAACAGAGCGAAACACCGCCCGGTCCTGTGCCATACTCACAATTGTTGTTATGTTTGAGCCCATTGTTACAGCCACTGTGTCAATCCATCTTGCTGAGGGTTTCCCTCTTTTTCGCTAACCCTCTATCTTATCAAGCATGATGTCCTTTTCTAGCGATTTGCCCTTCCTGATGACATGTCCATAGTTAGTGGATCAGTAGTTGGAAATTCTACTATAGATGTAATAATTTAATAATTTCAAGATTATAATACCAATATCACTAACAATAATACCATAGAATACAGTTTTCTATTTTTATTTCATTCTTTTTGCAGTTGGGAGGATGTTCACCAGATATGTACATTAGAATATAGAGTCATATACTGTATTCTTGTATAAATCTTTTCTGTGGGTTGTGATGCCACTAACTTGATATATAATTTGTTTCATTTGTTTTCAACTTTTAGGGATACCTATTTCTTTTTCCTTTAAAATTTAATGTTTTAATTTTAAACCTTGGAGTTTGTGTTGGTTAAGGATGTGTGTCAACCAGGCTGGGCCATGATTCTCACTGGTTTGGCAGTTGTGATGTAGTTTGGTAGTTGTATGATGATGTGATTGCTTCCATGATGAGATTCGGTATAATGTGATCAGCTCCATGATGAGATCAGCTGTGAACAGCCAATCAGTTGAAAGTGTCCTTGGGGTTGTGCCCTGCATCAAATACAATTGGACTTTTTTGGCAAGGCTCCCTGGCTCTGGATCATACAGCTAGCTCCTGTTCATCTGGCCCCCAATTCTTGGGACTTGAGCTAGCACCTTACCTACTGTCTTGCCTGCCGATCTTGGGATTCGTTGGTCTTCACAGACAGTGAGCTAGAGCCCTGTCTGACCTACTGATCTTGGGTTCACCAGCCCCTGCATCTACCTGAATCAGGAGAAACCTCCAGACTGACCCACAGGCTTGGAACATTCCAGCCTCTATAACCATGTGAGCCATTTCCTTGACATAAATTTCTTTATATAAATATTTATATGCTTTACTAGTTTTGCTTCTTGAGAGAACTCAGCCTAAGACAGAGCTAGAGGAAAAAATTAAACGTCATTTAAGACAGCAATTAGCCAAACATGAATATAGCATATTGCACATACCAAATGACTAGGATCTTAACAAATAAATGGCAAAAAGAAAAAAAAGAAAGTGAGGAGGGAGGTGCTGTTATAGAATAAAGTAAACATAAGAGACGTAATTACCATACTGTATGAACCTTATTTGGACTCATAGTGTTCCAAATCAACTGTAATAAAACATCTTTGAGACAACCATGGGAATTGGAATACAGATTGAGTAATTAGATGGTACTAAGAAATTAATTTTAATTTTGTTAGGTGTGATAATGGCATAGCAAGAGTGACATTTTTCAAAATGTCCTTTTCAGTTAGAGATACACGCTGAAATATTTATGGATGAAATGACATGATGTCTGAGATTTGCTTTAAAATACTCAGGAATAAAAGGGGGAGAGGGCGTAGAGGAAGATGAAACAAGATGGTCAAAATTTTGGCGTTTCTGAAGTTGGCAACGGGTACTTGAAATTTATTTTACTATTATCTTCATTTTTTTGAATGTTTGAAACTATCCATTAATAAAAGGTTTATAAATATTTTCTGGATATTAATATGTGTGGTTGCTCAAAAATACTTGTTGAATGGAATTGACATTAATTTAGCTTTTTGTGTTTATTTTATTACCCAAGATGATATTCTCTTCTTTGGAGTACTTGCTGAACTTACGTGAGAGAAAGATGTGGCAGTCTGCTTCTGTAAAGATTACAGCATTGGAAACCCTGTGGGGTAGTTCTACTCTGTCTATAGGGTCTCTATGTGTTTGAATTGACTCAAGGGCAGCAGATTTGTTTGGGTTTTTGTTGAACTTGTAGTCACGTGGAGCTTTCTGATCATACTCAAATGAGCTAATAACCTTATATAGGAGGTAATGTTATTATACACAATTTATAGATTAAGAAAAAACTGAGGCACAGACAGGTTAGAAACAGTTCAACTTAATTTGATTATAAATAGTAGAAACCAATTTGAGCCAGATTAAGCAATATAGAACTTTATTATAAGACTGCAGGGATATCTCATAATCTTTGATTTTATCACCTGTCGTCTTCATTTTCACTTCTTAAAAGACCTCCTTTTGCTTCCTTTTAGTTCATATAACTGCTAGGCTGTCCACTGTGCTAAAGATGTTTGCCCAAAGTTACATACGTGGTAATTGGCAAGGCTGACACTAGACCTGCACTTCTAAAATTATTCTTTCCTACCCCACCACACTTACTCAGGGGATAGAACATGTTTTCAACATCCTCAAATCTACAAAGGATTGTATAACTAAACAAATGAACAAAACCCCTCTGGGATTTGTCAAACCAAAAAACGCAACACTTTGCCCCAGAGACCATTCTGACTCATAGTGACCAGGTAAGACAGAGTAGAACTGCCCCCACAGCTGTAACCTTTAGGCAAGCAGATTGCCACATTTTTCTCCAGTGGAGCAGCTGGTGAGTTGGAATATCCCACCTTTCTGTGAGCAGTCGGAGTGGTTAACTACTGCGCTGCTGAAGTTTGTTAGGCGTGCTTGCTATTTAGAGAAACCATGTTGGCTATTTTCTAACTGGAGCCAAATCATCTTTTAATAGCTCACTTTTGAATTGGCAGGAATTACTCAACCTTAGCAATTTAAAATATCTCAACTGGATTTCTAAATTTTAAATAAGGACATTTACCCACCGGAAGCATTTATTTCATTTTCCGTTTTTTCTCAAAGAGTATGGACAGTGATTCTTCAAAATCACATCAGGAAATTCTTTCAGAGACCTGCAGAGTAGACCCTTTGGGACTTGGAAATTTGGTTTAAAACACCTTGGAATGCCCAGACTCTCTCTTCACCTACTGTGGATCTCAAGTTCTTTTCTATAATAATTTTACTATCATTTTTCAACTTGGACGTTGTTCTTTACAGAAAAAGAAAAATTAGAATGTTGTAGAGTAGCTCCACCTTCCCTCTGTGATTTTCTAATAATGAGGATGATAATAATAACAACGATTGTCTTGGTCATCTTGTGCTGCTATAACAGAAGTACCGCAGGTGGATGGCTTTAACAAAGAGAAGTTTATTCTCTCACAGTCCAGCAGGCTAGAAGTTCAAATTCAGGGTGTGGGCTCCAAGGGAAGGCTTTCTCTCTCTGCCGGCATTCTCATCAAACTTCCCCCTGTCCCGGACTAGGATAGGAGCTTCTCGACGAAAGGATCCTGGGTCCAAAGGATGCTCCCAGCGCTGCTTTCTTGGTGGAATGAGGTCTCCCAGTCTCTGCTTGCTTCCCTTTCCTTTTATCTCTTGTAAGATAAAAGGTGGTGCAAGCCAGGCCCCAGAGAAACTCCCTTTACATTGGCTCAGGGACGTGACCTTAGTAAGGGTGTTAAAATCCTACCCTACTCCTCTTAAATGTGAAATTATAATTACAAAATGGAGGACAACCACACAATACTGAGAATCAATCATAGCCTAACCAAGTTGGCACATATTTTGGGAGACAGTTCAGTCCATGACAACGATAATAATAAAAATCCATCATTCCTAAGCATTAGCCCTATATTACTCTAGATATATTATTTTTATAAAAATTGTGTTATTGTAAACAAGACTTTCTTTTTTTTAAGTGATGCTGTGGACTCTATGGGAAACCCTGGTGGCATAGTGGTTAAGTACTACGGCTGCTAACCAAGATGTTGGCGGTTTGAATCCGCCAGGCACTCCTTGGAAACTCTATCGGGCAGTTCTACTCTGTCCTATAGTGTAGCTATGAGTTGGAATCAAATCCACAGCAGTGGGTTTGGTTTTGGGTGAACTCTATGATTTTTTCTAAACCTTGGCTAATAATACACTTAATATCCCTGACAGTATTATTAAGATATGTGGTCAATCCTGTCTATATAATTTTGTACAAGGTTATCTTGGTATTGCAATCTTAGATATTTTTCCTCAAAAATATTTTGAAATATTGTTTTATAAAATAATGTTACCATTTTATCTCAAGGTTTTTATTGCCTCCTTGTCACCCAAAAACCCTTCCTTTTATGTTTGGCCTTAAATGCTAATTTTTGAGAAATAAAAATGTTTTCAAAGCAAGCCAATAAGTAATTGGGTGCCCTGCTTGTGGCAGAAGCTATCAAGATGTTTGGAATCCCCTTTTGCTACCAGATTTGGTTTATGCTCCTGCTCTGTAATCTTTAATAGGATAACCTTTTGTTTATCTTTCTTAGTCCACTGAGTCATGGATGAATTCCACTGAGACTCAAATGCTTTGTCATGGCTGAATTCTTAGGTTCATAGCTTCCTATATGGCTGAAAATAATTGTGTGAGTGTGAGAGAGAGAGAGAGTGTGTGTGTGTTTGTTATCCACTCTGTTTTAATCATTAATTCTCACCCAAGGTAGAGTCTCACATTGGCAAATTCTATTTACAAGTCTTATCCCAAAATATATGTCATTTGGTATGAAAACTTTCAGTTTATTTTATTTACCACTACGTATTTTTTTTACTCAATATCATCAGTCAGGATACGGCCAGGGGCTGACTGTGGAAGAGACCATCAATTGCTCATACGCAAGTTCAAGCTGAAACTGAAGAAAATCAGAGGAAGTCCACGAGAGCCAGAATATGAGCTTGAGTATATCCCACTTGAATTTAGAGACCATCTGAAGAATAGATTTGATGCATTGAACACTAGTGACTAAAGACCAGATGAGTTGTGGAATGACATTAAGGACATCATACATGAAGAAAGCAAGAGGTCATTGAAAAGACAAGAAAGAAAGAAAAGACCAAGATGGATGTCAGAGGAAACTCTGAAACTTGCTCTTGAGCATTGAGCAGCTAAAGCAAAAGGAAGAATTGATGAAGTAAAAGAACTGAACAGAAGCTTTCAAAGGGCTTCTCGAGAAGACAAAGTAAAGTATTATAATGACAAGTGCAAAGAGCTGGAGATGGAAAACGAAAAGGGAAGAACACGCTTGGCGTTTCTCAAGCTAAGAGAACTAAAGAAAAAATTCAAGCCTCGAGTTGCATTAGTGAAGGATTCCAAAGGGAAAATACTAAACGATGCCAGAAGCATCAAAAGAAGATGGAAGGAATACACAGAGGCATTATACAAAAAAGAATTAGTTGATGTTCAATCATTTCAAGAGGTGGCATGTGATCAGCAACCGATGGTACTGAAGGAAGAAGTCCAAGCTACTCTGAAGGCATTGGTGAAAAACAAGGCTGCAGGAATTGATGGAATATCAATTGAGATGTTTCAACAAACAGATTCAGTGCTGGAGGTGCTCACTCGTCTATGCCAAGAAATATGGAAGACAGCTTCCCGGCCAACTGACTGGAACAGATCCATATTTAACCCCAAGAAAGGTGATCCAACCGAATGTGGAAATTATAGAACAATATCATTAATATCACACACAAGCAAAATTTTGCTGAAGATCATTGAAAAATGGCTGCAGCAGTATATCGACAGGGAACTGCCAGAAATTCAGGCTGGTTTCAGAGGAGGACATGGAACCAGGGATATCATTGCTGATGTCAGATGGATCCTGGCTGAAAGCAGAGAATACCAGAAGGCTGTTTACCTGTGTTTTATTGACTATGCAAAGACATTTGACTGTGTGGATTACAACAGACTATGGGTAACATTGTGAAGAACGGGAATTTCAGAACACTTAATTGTGCTCATGAGGAACCTTTTCATAGATCAAGAGGCAGTTGTTCAGACAGAATAAGGGGATACTGATTGGTTTAAAGTCAGGAAAGGTGTGTGTCAGGGTTGTATTCTTTCACCATACCTATTTAATCTGTATGCTGAACAAATAATATGAGAAGCTGGACTTTATGAAGAATAACAGGGCATAAGGATTGGAGGAAGACTCATTAACAACCTGCGTTATGTAGATAACACAGCCTTGCTTGCTGAAAATGAAGCACTTACTAATGAAGATCAAAGGCCACAGCCTTCAGTATGGTTTGCACCTCAACATAAAGAAAACAAAAATCCTCACAACTGGACCAATGAGCAACATCATGATAAATGGAGAAAAGATTGAAGTTGTCAAGGATTTCCTTTTACTTGTATCCACAATCAATAGCCATGGAAGCAGCAGTCAAGAAATCAAAAGATGCATCACATTGGGCAAATCTGCTGCAAAGGACCTCTTCAAAGTGTTGAAGAGCAAAGATGTCACCCTGAAGACTAAGGTGCGCCTGACCCAAGCCATGGTATTTTCAATCACATCATATGCATGTGAAAGCTGGACAATGAATAAGCAAGACCGAAGAAGAATTGACGCCTTTGAATTGTGGTGTTGGCGAAGAATATTAACTATATCATGGACTGCCAAAAGAACTAACAAATCTGTCTTGGTAGAGGTGCCGCCAGAATGCTCCTTAGAAGCAAGGATGGCAAGACTGCATCTTACATACTTTGGACATGTTGTCAGGAGGGAGCAGTCCCTGGAGAAAGACATCATGCTTGGCAGAGTACAGAGTCAGCGGAAAAGAGGAAGACCCTCAACGAGGTGGATTGACACAGTGGCTGCAACAATGAGCTCAAGCATAATAACGATTTTGAGGGTGGTGCAGGACCAGGCAGTGTTTCATTCTGTTGTGCATAGGTCGCTATGAGTTGGAACTGACTCGATGGCACCTAACAACAACAACACTCTTAGGCATGGTTAGAATGACATGTAAGAACATAGTCTACATACTAATTTCTGAGACAAATATCCCTCTTGTTTTAATTTAGAAAGTTATTGGCCTTATCCGCTAAAATAAAAAAGACAATTCTAAGCACTGACAGAGGCACCTTGAGGAGCTGAAACTCTTCCTGCACTGGGGTATGAATGTAAACTGGTTTAGCCACTTTGGAAGACAATCTAGCCCTATTTAATCTACCCAACAAACCCCGAAATAATCTATATCCCCGAAATTTCAATTTTAAGTGTATGTTTATAAAACACATGAACAAGAATGTGTACAGCAGACTTCTTCATAATAGTCCCAAAGTGGATACAGGCAAATGTCTATCAGTGGTAGAATGGATAAATAAATTGCGGTACATCACACAATGGAATAGCATACATTATTGAGAGCAAATGAACTTCGGCCACAAATAAAATAAATGGATATCACAAACATAATATTGAGTGAAAGAGGTCAGACACAAGATTACTTACTGTGTGAGTCCACTTATATAAAGTTTTAATACAGGTAAACTAAATCTATGGCATTAGAAGTAAGGATAATGATTACCTTTGAGTGAGGAACCCCAGTGGCTCAGTGGTTAAACGACTTGGCTGCTAGCCAAAAGGTTGACGGTTCAAACTCGAAAAAGACATGCCAGTCTGCTTCCGTTAAGAGCACTGCCTTGGAAATCCTATGGGGCAGTTCTATCCTGTTTTATCGGTAGGGATGGACTACCCAGAAAGCGAGGTATGCATGGACTCAACTTGCGCTCACTTGGTGATCTATAGTGCACAATTTCATCAGTTTTTCACTGCATCTTCACCATGTGAAGTCGTTTACTACAGATTGGCAAGTGGGCACGATTGGGCCCAGGTGTGCTTTGCTTTCTGGTTAATCTGCTTCCGCCTGTGAGGTCACTAAGAGTCTTAAGGGACTCGACGGCAACGGGTTTTTGAGTGAGTGTGGTTGGAGTGGCACATAAAGGGAAGCTTCTGGAATTCCATTTCCTAATCTGAGGGCTGGTCACAGGGATGTTTGCTTGTGAAAATTTATGAAAAATTTAGTTATGAGTTATGCACATTTCAGTGTACCTGTTATATTTCAATTAAAAGTTTGCAAGGGAAGTAGCGGTCATCTCTTCTAGGATTTTGCTTTGCTTTTTTTTTCACTTCCCTCCTTTTTTTCTTCTCTTTTTGTTTTACACATTTTAAGCCAGAAATAAATCTGAAGATTATTAATAATGCTTAAAAAATTTTTTTTTCCCTTTCTTTCTTCTCTTTTTCATTTCTTTTTTTGTTTTACACATTTTAAGCCTGAAATAAATCTGAAGGTATTAATAATGCTTATTTGTGCACGGAGCCCTGGTGGCACAGTGTTTAAGCATTCAGCTGCTAACTAAAAGGTTGGCAGTTCGAATCCACCAGCTGCTTCTTGGAAAACCTATGGGGCAGTTCTACTCTGTCCTATAGGGTCGCTATGAGCTGGAATCGACTCTACAGCAATGGATTTTTATTTGTCCTGTTGTTTTCTCCATCCAATCCTTCCTTCAAATACGTGTAATTCGTAACTGAGCATCTTCGGAGCGTCAGGCACTGTACTATGTGCAAGGACAAACCAGGCATAGAAACCACATGCAGATCCTGCCTGTGAGTGTTCTTATTCTAGAAGTGAAGCCAGAGAGTGAAGGAGCAAAATGGCGTGACAAGTACCATGACGGCAAAATGCCCTTGAAAGCAAATGTTGTCTAAGGACTATACAGTCTGTGGATCGTAAAAAGTCTCACTCCAGACCTTCTGTTAGCCTAAGACAGGAACCATTCCCAAAGCCAACTCTTCAGACAGGGATTGGACTGGAGAATGGGATAGAAAATGATACTGGTGAAGAGTGAGCTTCTTGGATCAAGTAGACGCTTGAGATTATATTGGCATCTCCTGTCTGGAGGGGAGAGGAGAGGGCAGAGGGCATCAGAAGCTGGCCGAACGGACATGAAAGGAGAGAGCGGAGGGAAGGAGCAGGCTGTCTCATTAAGGGGGAGAGCAATTAGGGGTATAGAATTATATAGCAAGGTGTATATAAATTTTTGTTTCAGAGACTGACTTGATTTGTAAACTTTCACTTAAAGCACAATTAAAAAAAAAAAAGTCTCACTGAGGAAAGACACTTGAATAAATGGTAGGTGTCAGCCAGCTGAGGAAGTCTAGTGGGGTCATGAACTTATGAACTGAATCCTGTGAGGTAAGTGGTCCAGAAGCAGGGGGAAGATGAGATGGGAAGGCCTGGAGTCAAAAGATCTAGAAACTGCAAGCATTTGAAAGGCTGGAGCGGAAGGAGGAAGGAGAGTGGTTGCACTGGCAGGCGACAGATCTTGGAAGGATTTATGGCAAAATATTTTCCAGTTATTACTATTTTATGCAATAGTAATGATACTGCAGGCAAAGAAGGGCTTGGTCCAGCCATAAATTGGATTGTAATGGTATTCAGGAAAAACTCTGTCAATAAATATTTCAGTTCCTTCGATGTGGCAAGCAGCACACACTTGTAGGAAAAGATATGTTTAAGCATGTATTGGGAGTTTTATATCAAGTATGAACATTACATCATATTTTGCATTAAAATAATTTACGAGTAATACATACAACAGAATATCTTGTTTTAAACAATAATTGGGCACTCTTTTATAACGAAAGACATTTTGATAAAGAAAATCAATAATGTAGTGATTGGTGCATTTTGCATTTAGGACTTTCAAACTACCCTTCCAAACACATTTCAAAAATCACATATTCTGGAAAAATATCACGTATTTTTTGTTATTCACCTCCACACTTATCATTGTCATTCTTAGCTTCTCAGTTACCTTCATTTTTTGCTGTTATTAATTTATCGCTTAAAAGCAAGGAGCATCTGTTTTATATCGCTGAAAACAGATATCAATTAAAATAAATTAAATGTATTCATGCTTTTAACTACTATTTTGTTCCCAGGGCATATTTACATGGTCACTTTAAAACTACTGAAGTAGTAATACTTCAATTGCTCTCTGCATAGCTCAGTGGTGAGAGAAGGACTTCTGGCTCACTGATTTTATTTTTAACTTATTAAAGAAATGGCTTTAAAATTTTAACATATCAGTTCTCTGTTTTGCTTTGGCATGCTCAGAGAATTGAAAAGTACAGTACTGTCTGATCTTTCTGAAATATCTGAGCCTCAGTTTCCTTAGCTGTAAAAGGGATGAAAATAGCACCTTCATTGTCAGGGTTAATTGGATATCATAGGTAAAAGGCGGAGCAGACGAAGTTTCTTGAGAAGCATGGTGCTAATCCTTTCCAAACTTAACCTGAGAACACACAATTGAACAAAGAATTTCTTCTAATTTGTGAATTAATTTATTTTAAAGTATTACTATAGTTTACCAGATGAAATTATATTCAGTCCCACACTTAAAAATTATTGCATTTATTAAGAAAATGATTAAAATAAGTGAGAATATAGACAATTTGGGGAGAGCAATTCATTCATTAACCCATTTAATATTTTTAAGTATTTACTATAAGTAAGGAGCTATGTGAGGGGCTAGAAACAAAAAAAGAGCAAATGGACTCTCCAGGTTATTCTCTCCTGATCCATCTCACGCTTCCCTGAAGTGATCCCTACAAATGACATCACCAGGATCCCTTGACGTCTTCCTTCTGGTCAGTTTTGGCCACTGGAGGCATCAGAACAAGATGGGAGAAGACGCAGTTTGGGATAGCCGCAACTCCTCCTTGGCTGTTCCTCTTCCTCAGCTATAGCTCTGCCTACATTTCAGGCCTAGGGGTGGTGATGGTATCCCATGGCTGCCCATCTCTGGGTGCCTTCCAATACATTTTTGACTTCCCTAACCATGCCCATACCTCTAAATTACCTTTTCATTAAATTACCTGAAATCGATCCTTTAAAATGCATTGCCTCAAGCAGACCTTACTCTCGATGTCTACATTAGTCCTGTCATGCAATCAAATTACCCATGATAATCTGAAAGTGATATATTAGAAAGTGTCCAGTTTTAGAGGAAACACAAAGAATGAACATTTTAAAAGATGTCCTGGGCTGGGGAATCGAAGATCACGGCTGAGAGAGAGTGGTAACTGAACTGAGGCTGAAGGATGAGTACAACTTCATGGGCGTTTGGGAAGGTGAGGGCAAGGTGAAAAAGGCAGGAACTCAGATAATAGTACCGTATTCATGGAGCTGCTTGTGGTGTGCTAGTTGGGAGGCATAAGCTGTGCAGTTTCAGAAAAAAGGTGCTGAAGGAGAAAATAGATGAAGTGAGAGAGGTAGGAGGCACCAGAAGATGGAAGACATTGGAAAGAATGGTGTCTTGAGTTACGACTCCTGAAGAAGTAAATAGTTACTTTTAATGTGGGCAATCTGCTCTTTTGGATATCTGTTCCTTTTCCCATCCGTTAGTGATTCTTCTTCTGGTAACATGTTTCTTAATTTTTCTCTGAGGAACAGCCCCTTCCCCGGCATCAGCCAAGGAGTTGGTTTTCCTCATGCACCAACCCCAGGTGTAAGCCTGTGACCAATATCTGGCAAATCCTTTTCTTTTGCTACAGTGATTGGTTCAAAGATGTGCACGTGACTCAAACCAGCCAAGAAGACTTTTTTTTTTTTTCTGTAAATACTTAGCTCTTCTTGTACTGGAATTGGTTAGCTGTAAGACTTATGTAAGCCTGAAACTCGTAGGGAACCCCATGATGAGAGAACCAGCAAAAGATTGAAGCCAACACAGAGAACAACAGATCTGAGAGAGCAAGAGGAAGAAAGAGAGTCTTAATGACATTATCGGAGCCCCCGACCCTATGCCTGAACACCTATCTCTGTTCTCCCATTTACTGAACCAGTAAATTCTTTCTTTTTCCTAAAACTAGCTTGAATTAGATTTCTGTCACTTCCTCTGAGGAGGAGGCACATTTTATTTGAAGGGTAGCCCACCCACTGCCATCAAGTTGATTTTGACTCATAGGGGCCCTATGGGACAGAATAGAACTGTCCACGGGTTTTCTAAGGAACGGCTGCTAGATCCAAACTGCTGACCTTTTGGTTAGTAGAGGTCAACCCTCAGTTGCACTATCCACGTTTCAAGTGCTCGGTAGCACTGGGCAGCAGCGCCCTAACTGTACATCCGAGCTTATAGGGCGAGCAGATAGAAGTCCAGTTGAAATTGAGTGTGCAGTCAAGTTTCAGGCCCTTAAAATGAGAGTGATTTAAGATTTTTGGACAGGGAAATGATGTAAGCAAAGCGATGCTTCAAGGAAAACAATCTGGCAGCTATAGCATCTTAAAGTCTTTCCTTACATCCTAGTCAAATCAATGATGGCTTTCTTTACAATCCTCTTACGTGGGTCATAAGCACGTATGTCATGTTCTCTAGGGACAAAAATACCTATTGGTTTAGAGTAAGGTAGTCAGAGAAATAATCTGGTGTTGGGTAACATCTGCTCAAGACCTTGTCCGTGCAGTCTTTTCCTCCTGATGAAACTTGGAACATGATGTTAAGTGACCTTGGCTTTCTGGTTCCTGCTTCTAGTTCATCAGGTACAGTGGAATGATGGAGTCAAATGTAAGATGCATAAATGATTTTTAAAAAATTCTAATATATGCATGGATCAAAAGATCAATTCTAATTTGAGACCTGCTCAAATAAGAAAACAATAAGGGTCTTAGAATTGAGAAAATATGCTGTATACTGTCAACTCTAAAAGGAGAGAAACAAGCTTTACTTTGTTTGCCCCATCCCAATTCCTTGTCCATAGTAGGTTCTCAAGACTTTTTTTTTTTTTTTACTGTGCTTTAAATGAAAGTTTACAGAACAAATTAGTTTCTCATTAAGCAATTAATATACACATTGTTTTGTGACATTGAGTGCCAACCGTGTGAACCGTTAACACTCACCCCTTCTTGACTTCGGGTTCCCCATTTCCATTCGTCCAGCTTTATTGTCCCCTCCTGCCTTCTTGTCCTTGCCCCTGGTCTGGTGTGCCCACTTAGTCTTGTATACATGGTTGAACTATGTACATTATTGTTTGTTTTATGGGTCTGTCTAATCTTTGGTTGAAGGGCGAACCTCAGGAGTGACTTCAATACTGAGTTAAAAGGTGTCTGGGGGCCGTACTCTTGGGATTTCTTCAATCTCTGTCAGATCAGTAAATTTGGTGTTTTTTTTTTTTTTTTTGAGTTTGAATTTTGTTCTACATTCTTCTCCAGCTCTGTCCGGGACCCTCTGTTGTGATCCCTAAGACAAGATATTTTTAATGAAGCACAGATAATAGCCTTCCTAGCCTTCTTGGATAAGTAACAAAAAATAAAGTAGGACACTAAAAAAATAGTTATCAATTTTAAATCTAACTTATTTGAATAACTTCTTGATTAAATTTTTTCTTACCAACACTCCATTTTTCTTCTATTTTTTTCACAATTGTAAAATAATTTAAAGATATAATACTTTTTGTTCCTGGAAGTTCGTTACAATTTTAATCAAATGGTTTATGAATTCTGAGAGTCGTCCTTTCCTGAAAAATGAATTACAGTCACAGAAAACATTTCTTTGTTAAAAAACGCCCTTTATTGTAAAAGCATTTTAAATTCCTGAGCAGAAGCATTTTATATGGTGAGTGAGATATTTTCTGTTTCCTTCAACTGGGTGAAGGCTATGTTTGTTATTTCTGTGGTGAAACAAAGAAAGGATATGTTCTCTGTCAAAATCACACAACTGCACAACAGAGGAATGTGTTCCAAAACGGGGGTCAGGTCAGGAAAAAGTCCTCAGTGGGAAGTTGCTGGGGACTGACCACACCTAAACCTGGAGAAGGCAACACAGCAGCCTTTGGTGGTGGCCACAGCTTATCATGGCCTCGTGGGATATTGCGGAGCCCTGGTGGCACAGTGGTTATGTGTTCGGCTACTAACCAAAAGGTCGGTATTTCAAATTCACCAGCGACCCCTTGGAAACCCTATGAGGCAGTTCTACTCTGTCCTATGTTGTTGTTGTTTTTAGGTGCCTTCAAGTGGGTTCTGACTCATAGCAACCCTATAGGAGTAGAAATGCTCCATAGGGTTTCCAAAGAGCAGTTGGTGGATTTGAACTGCAGACCTTTTGGTTAGCAGCCGAGCTTTTAACCACTATGCCACTAGGGCTCCACTCTGCCCTATAGGGTGGCTATGAGTGGGAATTGGCTTGAGGCAACGGGTTTGGCTTTTTTTCTTTGGATGGGTGTGGCTGCTTTAATAACAAGACTTCCAGGGAGCGATGGTGCTGGTCAGTGTTGAAAGCTCTCATAACATGATACAGCAGCTTCGTGTATTTGATTTTTGTTTGTTTAGAGTCATGATGGCATTGCATATTTGGATCTGACGTGGGATTTCACAGTTTGTGGGACTACAAGCAAAAAAAAGGAAGGTAGTATTTCTTAGGGGAGATTTAATTTACTTCTTCTGGAGGCAGACGTCTTTGTCAATAGAGTTAACTATTTTTGACATTTTAAGACAATTCCAAGAGTGGATGGCAAGTATGGGCACCCATGTGGCCACTACAGACCGTGCCCTTCGTGGTCATGTTGAGTAGCTTTAGGATGTGCTATTTTGTTATAAAACATTGAGAAATTGAGCCTTAATGCATTCTGTTCTTTCCAAATGCCAATTATTAGCAGTTATACAGCTTCTAAGAAGGCTTCAAATGAAGTTGCTTATATTTCACAGTGACTGAAAATTCACAAAAATATGAAAGCGCAAGTTGCTGGCACACACCAGAGAAACTAAGGCCCTATTCTGTGTCCCCAACTAAATCAGTGGTTCTCAAGGTTTTTAGAGTATCGGAACACGGTCCACTTTGCTTCTGGGAAATGTTTTGTTTTTGTATATCTCTCTGTACATTTCGGTGAGTCGGGGGTATAAAGCCATATGTGGTCATTATAAAAATTTGGAAAATAGACTGACTTGATGTGTAAACTTTCACTTAAAGCACAATAAATAGAAAAAATTTGGAAAATATAACAACACTATAGGGCAATAAAGATCACTATTACAATCAGCTTGGGAAAATTACTATTTGGTTTAATGTACCTCCTTCCATACTCTTTTATATGTGTTTATATGGATTATTTAAAAAAAGATATTACATAAACACATAGCAGAATCCTGTATAACACCCTTTATATTTTTAGTACTCATGAAATGAGAAAACACATGATGACAAAGTTACTATAAATTCTGCAGTGCAAACGTTGTTAATCGCCCCATCATCTACATGCATTTGAAAATAGTAGCACACATTCTTACATAATGTGTATATCCAGGCAACTGCAATACCCATGGATGCATGATTTGAAGACCTTTTGTAAAAACCATGACCCACAAATTTAGAACCACGGATTGAAATCTTTTAATAGCAAGCCAAGCTTGTGTGGCTGTGTTGATCATTTTACGTGCAAAGCAACTTCAACTACCGTAGCTTCTGCTGTTATCAATGGACACACAGGAATACTTGCTATGAACCCTGCTATTCCGCAACTTGTATGAGACGGCTTGGGAATTAGTAATTACATGACCTCAGGAATTAAGTGTTACTGGTTCTTATCCTAAGGGTAAACAAGATGTCTCAATGCTTTCTTTTCACAGAGCCTGAGAAGGCCTCTAAAAAGAGACGGAGTCTGGAGGAGACCTTTAAGGAAAGAGCTATAGTTTTCAAGGAAGTTAGCTGAGCAAATGAAATTCTCAGGGTGATATATAGCCAAACTCTAAAAGAAAAATCTAGTGAGTATTTTGTGGTAATGAGACCAAAATTCACAAAGGAATTCATGTCGGAAGGAGCAGCAGTAGTATTTAAAAAATGATCGGTTTCTTTTTAATTTGGAAATAAAATTTTAATAAAGATAAGTTCAGAAAATAATATGACTAACACCTGTGTACCCATAATCAGAATAATTAAAAAAAATGTTTAGGTACCCCTTTGTTAGGTATTTTCTTCTTTATAGAGTCCATTAACAACAAAACCATGAAGTACAAGAGATAACTGGGGAAAGTTCCAGGGATATTATACAAGAGATTGCAGAGCAAGGAGCGCCTTTGGGAGAAAAAACTAATATGTAATGGAAATGACGCACATGCTCAAGAAACTTTTTAAAGAAATGACTCACTGGAATGACTTACATTGGGGAGACTCATCAGAGAGGTGAGGCTAACCATGGCATGATTTAACATGTTCCAAGGAATTCCGTCTCAGCAGTCATTTGATTATAACACTTTAACCGATTAACTTAAGAAATACAGACAGACTTGAAGTTTTATTAGTATGTGATCCAAAAGTTTATTTGTATATAACTTGTTTGAATTCACTCTCCCAGAGTTACAAGATTAAACTTTGTTAGCTTTCCGGACTGGTTCGGAAAGCCTATATATAACACATAAAGTAGCAGCCAAAGTTACCAAGCTCCTTTATGTCCCTCATATGTCACACATGGTAAGCACTGTGCTAATTTTGTTAGTGGTAATAATGGCTTGGTAGTTCTACTAAAAAAAAAAAAAAAAAACTGCTTAGTTCTTTATGGATTGTAACAAATGACCACAAATGTAGCAGCTTAAAACAATACAAATTTTATCATCTCACAATTTCTATGGGCCAGGAGTCTTGTACAGCACGATCGCATTCTCTGATGAGGGTCTTAAACTGCTGAAATCCAGATGTTGGCCAGGGGTTGCTATCTCAGCTGAGCCTTGGGGTCTTCTTCTAAACTCATTCAAGCTGTGGGCAGAATTCAGTTCTCTGTGGCTGTAGGACCGAGGTCCTCATTTTCTTGCTTACTGTTGACCAAGAATGGCTCTCAGCTCTAAAGACGTGCCTTGCCATGTGGCCCCTTCTATCTTCCAGCCAGCGGTGTAGGACTTCTCACGTGTCAAATCGTCTTCACATGTTAAATCTTTGACTTCCTTGTCTCTGATTTAAAGGGTTTAGGTAATCAGGTTCAGAGCCACCCAAATTATCTCTCTATTTTGAGGACAACTGATTTAGGATCTTAATTACATTTGCAAAATTCTTTAGATTAGTGCCTAGGTTAGTGTTTGATTGAATAACTAGGAGAGATTGTGTACACCAGGGACCATGAATTGAGGGTGACCATCTTAGATTTCTGTCTACCATAAACCCTATTCGTTAGTGATACCTACTGATGCAATAAAGTTGGAATGACAGGGTGTATGGGATTTGTGGTGAGGAATATAGACAACAAACTGGGCAAAATACTAAAGAGTTGCTGAAGCTGAATGATGACTATTTGGAGACTTATTTTGCTATTCTTTCTGCTTCTATAATGTTTGAAAATGCCTACTAAAAATGTAAATAAATAACTAGCCTCTCAGCCTTAATTCTGAGACCTAAACTTTTATTTCATTAAATTGTAATGTTGAATCTGAACTCATATCCTGAGTCCTTTCTTTCTTCTGGGTCTCTTGTTCAATCATTCCTCAGCCTTTTAGAGCCACGAGAGAAATGGGAATGGATACTCTCAAGGCATCTTGGGATGGCCAGGCTGGTAGAGCTTAGTGCGTGCTGAAGGACTGAACCATTTGCCAAGCTGAAGGTGAAGGTGAGGAGTGTGTTTGAGACAGAGATCTCTACCCAAAAAGACAACTGTGATCAGATGATCCCTGATGATGGTGCAGTTGTTATTGTTGTGTGCCATCAAGTGGATTCCAATTTATACCAATCCAATAAGACAGAGCAGAACTGCCCCATAGGGTTTCCTAGGCTGTGATCTTTACTGGAGCAGATTATCGGGTCTTTTTTCATACATGTGGTGGCGTAGTGGTTAAGAGTTCAGTTGCTAACCAAAAGGTCAGCAGTTTGAATCCACCAGGTGCTCCCTGGAAACCCTATGGGGCAGTTCTACTCTGTCCTATAGGGTCACTATGGGTTGGAATTGACTTGACAGCAACAGGTTTTTTTTTTTATATATACATACTTATTCATATGTGCGTGAAAAAAGAGAGTAGAAGCAAAACTGTCAAAATGTTAACAATGAAGATTATATAGGTGTTATTGTGCTATTCTTTCAATTTTTTTTATTGTGCTATTCTTTCAATTTTTCTATAGGTGTAAAAACTTTGAATATAAGGAAAAAGTCACACAACCTTTTTTATTTTAGTTTCTGCATCTGTAAATGATGGGATTTGGAGTAAAACATCTCTATGTTCTTAATTACTCATTAATTATATGTAAACTGGAAAAAAATGACAATAGTCAAATTATTCAAAAATTCAATAAGGCAGACTAGAAAGATAACAAATTGATGATGGGATGGACAGTTAATTGAAAACAATTTTGTAAATAGAACATTGTTCTTTGCCTGGTACATAATTAGTTTTGGTTTATGTTTGTTGATAAAATTACACTGATACACTTTGGTATTCTTTGATATATATATAAGGAAACCTGTTTATTTCATATCTGTAGCATAGTTTTTAGACTCATAGACATTTATCATTGTGAAACCCTGTCAAAATATTGCAGTCTCCAAAAATTATAAACAATTTATACCTATGAAATTTATTCAAGTATTAAAACAAATTATTTTCTACTCTTAGTTCTTCAGGAAGTAATTTTTAATTTTTTTAATCAACAGACTTAACCCCTTAGTTCTTTAAAATGTAGTGAAGAGGAGAAATGAACAGTTCTCAATTGGTGATCATTGATTTAAAAAAAAAAAAATCTTTTGTAAAATTACATTTGCTACTAGGTAGCAAGGCTGAGGAAACCCTGGTAGCGTAGCGGTTAAGTGCTGCGGCTGCTAACCAAAGGGTTGGCAGTTCGAAACCGCCAGGTGCTCCTTGGAAACTATGCAGCAGTTCTACTCTGTCCTACAGGGTCGCTATGAGTCGGAATCGACTTGACGGCACTGGGTTTGGTTTGTTTGGTTTTAGGAAGGCTGAAGGATAGAAACATTTTAAAGTATACTCTAAATGTGAGAATTTCTTCTGTTTTTAAAAACAAAAAAAAAATTTTTTTTTTTCTTCTAAAAACTGGTCGACCTGGAGCCTGAATAACGTTTCCTGAATTGTGGATGAATCATATTCTTTCTCCATGGTGATATCAAATATTATCTTGGAAAGGTGACAAGGAGGAAAATTCTCCTCCACTTAGAGAGAGAACTTAGAGCAAAAAAAAAAAAAAATTTTTTTTTCTTAAATGACTCCTTTCCTGTGTTATAAGTATGGATCTATTGGTTTTATAAATAAATAATTTCAATATCCTGTCTTTCCTTCATTGATTTATTTGTACAGATGTATTTTATTAAAAATTATCATGTCCCTAAACCTATCATAATTTTCTGTTTAAAATTGTGTTAAAAGAGAGAGAAAAAGAAACACAATTATCTACGGTTCATATTTTTGCTCTCTATTTTACTGCATAAAAGTAATTAGTTAAGAATAGAAGCAAAATTAACACAATAAGATTTGATATCTCCTGGTAGAAGTTTGGGCACTGCCTCAGTACTGAAATATTTGTCCAGAATTTTTTTTTTTTTAATAAGAAACGATAGATGCTATTCTCAGAATGTAGAAGATATTTACATTTTCCTCCCATTTAAACTCACAGATTCTTGACAACTAATCAGAGCGTAACTAGTATGCTCTCATACTGATTCCAGGTTATCTTGTAACCCAAGAACATCAGTATCTATAGACTTCAGTTGGCCGTTTTTGTCTTCATTCTGCTAATACTTAGTTTGCCCCCTCCTTGAAAATGTCCACACTCATGGATACATTAATTTTGAAAATTTTGGTCATATCAGTCCATTTTAAGACAATTCTTATAAATCACTAATGTGAATTTATTGGAAGTTGAAGTAAATGAGTTCTGCTCTGTCATGTACTAAATGTCTCCTTCTCGTCTCACTGTGTGAAGACGGCTGCGTTTGGACCAGATGTAATTTGTTTCCCCCATATCACTTAGCACATTATTTATCGTTTGACATCTATAAATGCTAGTCAATAAATATTTACTGAATGAGTGATTTCAATGCGTGAGCTGCTTTTCCAACTTAATTGGTGTGTAAGGCTGAGGGATAAAGCTTCCAGGTAATAACATGAATGTTGTTGACATGAACGTGAACTTTAGCACTGAAGACATTTAAGGACTTGAAGTTGTGACAAGGAGGTCTTCGAATTGTTTAGTAGCTTTCCTGGGTTTGGCATCATTTCTCTCTTAATTTTCCTAATGCTTAATTTATTACAAATTTCAGAACTGGAAAAACTTAGTAGTTGTTGTACTAAAGCGTTATCCCTTGTTCACAATAACAGATATGTTGAGCATTGCTTAACTAAACAACAAGGGAGAAACATGAATTCTGCCCTCTGTCTACTCAAATGCCAGATTCACATCTTTGTCTGATTTACTTGTGTCTGTTTTCTTTTAACTTGGCCAAGAAAACCGTAAAGTCTTTGACTGTACTACAAAAGACCAGAAATGTTACTGAATCCAGTGGAAAAACCGTCCATTACAATAGTTGTTTTTGAAAGAAATGTTCTCACAAGGAAATCCTATAACTAATTAGAAGGGTGACGGCGAAGTGGTGGTGCTTATGGGCGTAGTATTTTGTCGTTGTTTTTGTTAGGTGCCGTGGAGTCCGTGGAAACCCTGGTGGCGTAGTGGTTAAGTGCTGCAGCTGCTAACCAAGAGGTCGGCAGTTCGAATCCGCCAGGCGCTCCTTGGAAACTCTATCGGGCAGTTCTACTCTGTCCTATATGTTCACTATGAGTTGGAATCGACTTGATGACAGTGGGTTTGGTTTTTAGTTTGGTGGAGTCGATTTTCAACTAAATGGAACCACGTGTTGGAGTAGAACTGCCCCGTAGGGTTTTCTAGGGTGTGATTTTTACCAGAGAAGATTGACTGGTCTTTCTCCCTCAGAGCAGGTGTGTGGGTTTGAACTGCTAACCTCTTGGTTACACTACACGACATTACTATTAAGTTATGAATGTCCTTGAATAAAGGTTTACATCAAAATAAAAAGTCTTTCGGGCATCCTGCTTCTAGGGCCCATAGCATTTCTTGATTCTGCACCAGAAAATAAAATTTTCCAGTTAAATTTTATTATAAAGATATGACTAATGATATAAATAAAACACTGATAAAATATCTTAGTACCATTTGCATCCCGTAAAACTTGTGAATTTTTTTCATTGAAATGGAGCACAATTATTAAGTTATGTGGTCATAATGATTATATTAAGACCAATTTTTCAAGAAATGTTATCTATTCCTCATATTCTAGGGTAAAATATGATAATTTCTGTGCAGCCAAGTCAGCAGCTACATCCTCTTTCTGATTTGGAATAAATAGTAATTGCCTAACTTCACAGTTATATTTAAAATGAGGTTTCAGGAATTTTTCATATGGAAGCTCTGTTACAGCATCTTGAGTTGCACCGAAAACTTACTGATAAACATAACATCTACAATAGGGAGCAAAAGTCAACCACCTGGGGAAAATACCTTGCCTTGACTAGCTTAAAAATCTATTTGATGTCACGATTTTATTTGCATTGATATTAAAATTCATTCTCCTGGCAGCCTGTAACTTCAAGGACCACCACTTAACTTAAAGTTCGGACTAAGAAAGGATAGGATCCAAATCTGTCTTCTCATGTATCTCTACCTACTTCTCCATCTAGGGTACAAATGTGTTTCATCCAAAAGTGGCTTCATAGATGCAGTCAAAATCGACATCAAATATATGCTATATTATTCTGAGAACAGAGAAAAGAAACAACCTAGGAGAAAATAATCATTTATTCAGACACATTTTTTATTTTGTACAAATGTGAGCACAGTGGTGAGGGGAGCTAGTGTTTTATAACGACAAGTGAAATCACAAGCATCCGAGGAAGACAGGCTTGTAAAGCAGGAGAGTCTGCTTCTGGCCACGAGGGACTAATACGGTCTAGACTTCACCTTCATTGTTTCAGGAATAACTTTGTGGAAAAGAATCACGATGAACCCACTTCCCTGAATGTGGACAATGATCTAGTCCCCGCCTTTCCATTTCTCAGTCATTTCTGACACCAGCCACACGTGCTGTGTATACTCTTCCTCTCTGACCCGAGCCACTGGAGACAGGGAAGATTTTACACGGTTAAAGGGACATCATCCTTTAGATTGCCGAATAGGTAGGTGCCGGGCACAAGTCTGAGAGCCTACACGACACCCTCGCTTTCACCTGTTGGCTCCCCCTTCTCCTTTGGGTTTGATAATTCACTGAAATGACTCACAGAGAATCTGTACTTATGGTTATAGATTTATTATAGTAAAAGGACACAAATCCTCCTACCTCATTTAATGCATAACAATTTCACTTGGACTGGATCATAGACCTAAACATAAAAAATAAAACTATAAAATTTCTTGAAAAAAAGGACATAATATTTAGAGACTTTGGGTTACACAAAGATTGCTTAAATAGTATACAAAACACACAGATCATAAAATAAATTGATCAAATATACTTTATTAAAATAAAAAAAATCATATTTGGAAGACACAGCTTAAAAAATGAAAATGTAAACCATATCCTGGGAAAGATATTTGCAAAATATGTATTGACAAGGGGCTTTTATCCAGAACATATAAAGAACTTTTACAACTTAATAAAATAATCCAATGGAAGCTGGAAGAATATTTGAAGAGATATTCTCAAAGGAAGATAGGCAAATAAAAAAGATGTTGAACATCAGTAGTCATCAGGAAAATGAAAATTAAAACCACAAAACTCAGTAAACAAAACACTTAAAGTAAGTTTTATTATAGGAAAACTACATCTAAAAAAAAAAAGCTGAGAAAAAAGAAAAACTCTATGTAACATCCTAGTTGAAAGCAGAATATTTTATTGGAAGTCCATAGACCTTCAAATATGGGCTTCAGGCTATCTGTCAGCCAACTGAATTCACACACACACACACACACACACACACAAACAGAAGAGTTTAAGAGCACCTTCTGGGAGACTGGCTCCTCTCCCCTATTGTAAACATATTCTCAAAGATGTTCATTATCTTAAACGTGTTAAAAAAACATTGATTTAAATCATCTATCAGGGCACTGGCTTTCAAGAAAGGTTGAACATTTGCCTTGGTTTAATTAACACGATTTAATTTTACAGGATTTTTAAAATTCTTCTACTCTACATTTTAAACTCCTTCCCAATCTTCAATAATTACCAATATGTAATTTTTTGGTGTTGGTGAAAAAAATATTGAATATACCATGGACTGCCAGAAGAATAAACAAATTTGTCTCAGAAGAAGCACAGCCAGAAATCTCCTTAGAAGCAAGGACAATAGGATTTCGTCTGGCATACTTTGGACATGTCATCAGGAGAGACCATATCCTGGAGAAGGACATCATTCCTGGTAAAGTAGAGGGTCAGCAAAAATGAGGAAGACCCGCTACAAGATGGATTGATACGTAGCAAAAATTGCGTGGATGGCGCAGGACAGGGCAATGTTTTGCTCTGTTGTACACAGGATGGCTGAGTTGGAACTGGCTTGGCAGACCTAACAACATCAACGACAAGAAATTTTTTATAATAAAAAATTTGTGTCCCCTTTTACTGGTAAGAATTTACATAAACTCCCAATAGTTCAAACATATAATCTTGCAGAATAGCTTGAGTTATAAGAGAACATAAAAAATACCCAAAAGTATAAGGAGCTAAGTTCTGAGACTGGACCTTGGTATAGAGACAAGGAAGGAGATGAAGTTAGGGCTAAGTTATGATTGAAATAAACCCCTATAAGGGCCAGGTAACTGAAGTATTCTGTTGGCAGATCCCTGAGAATGCACAACCAAACCAAAAAATCCCACTGCCATCCAGTTGATTCCAACTCATAGCGACTCTATAGGACAGAGTAGAACTGTGCCATAGAGTTCCCAAGGAGCGTCTGGTGGATTTGAACGACCAGCCTCTTGGTTAGCAGCCATAGCACTTAACCACTACGCCACCAGGGTTTCCTAGAATTTGCAACCAAAAAAAAAAAAAAAAAACCGAAACCAAACCCGTTGCCATCAAGTCCTTTCCGACTCATGGCAACCCTATAGGACAGAGTAGAACCGCCCCATAGACTTTCCAAGGAGCGCCTGGTGGGTTCGAACTGAAGACCTTTTGGTTAGGAGCCCTAGCACTTAATCACTACGCCACCAGGGTTTCCAAATTCACAACAGGCAGGTATAAATTTTTATTATTGACTTTAATTATTGGGCAAATTTTGTTTGGCCTGATATTGAAGGTAAAAAAAAAAAAGTTGAGGGTATGTAACAGCCTAGAATTGAGAAAAATGTATACACCACACATGACTAAAGGTGTTTACTGGAGCTAGAGACATATAAGTGGCAAGAATAAGGGCAGAGAGTTGGATAGAGGAGAGCTAGGGCTCATATTTTATTTATTGTAATTTTTAACCGGCCTTTGGGAGAGTCGTCCTGGTATATGTATGGTAATGATGCACTTCTGCCCTGGTTTCTGCCAGCAACCAGCCATGCCAATTTAAAACCACAGAGCCTTATTTGTTTCATTTATAAAAAAGTTGGCGTTGGGACCAGATTATTTCTAAAATCTTTGTTAGTGCTACCTTTTTTTTTTTTTTTGGAATTTTTGTACAATTTATAAGCTATTTTCACAAACCAATCCTCGGGTTTCAAAACTTTCAAAACACTATAATATTTAAGGATGAAAGAAATAAGAGTTGCCTACTTATCCTTATTTATCTCTTTGAACTCTTCATCTAAAATCATAATATCCTTCCACTGAGTTCCCTGGAATTCATCTCACTGTATGAAAATGAAGTATAAATAATCTAATATGGCACCCAACCATCAGTAAAAATCACCTAGCATTTAGAAGTAAATTAATCGCTTACTTTTCTGGTGGTATTACTATAAATAAATACCGATGGTAAAATGTGCATCTTGTCCAAAGCTTAAGATACACAGCCTGCTCCAATTTCACTGCACTTTGCTATTCACATGTCTCTAATTTCTTCCTATCCTTTTTTTTTCTTTGCACACACGCAGACTGGGCTCCAGGAAAACTAGGCTAGACTGGAGCACATTGCCTGTGTCCTCTCCCTACCTCCCACCCACTTGCAGTTTTTTAGGGTTTCTTCCCCAAACGTACATGTACGGAATGATCCATTTTGTCCATTTTCTCTCTTAGAGGAATCCTGTGATCCTATTGCCGTTGAGTCGATTCCAACTCATAGCGACCGTATGGGACAGAGTAGAGCTGTCCCGTAAGGTTTTCAAAGAGTGGCTGGTGGATTCCAACCGCCAATCTTTTGGTTAGCAGCCAAGCTCTTAACCACTGTGCCACCCAGGCTCCATCTTAGAGGAAAACACCTATAAACTTAGTAATTCTACGATGGCAGTGACTTAATGTGTGACTCACCAGAGGCATTTACTTGTAAAAAGATGCAATGCCTGCCCCTACTCCATCCCGCCCATACACACAAATGAATTCCTAGTGATGGAATTAAGGCAGTGAATGGTAGATTCTGTTCAAATCATTCCATGCTGTGGCCTCTTAACTTACCTAGGTTCAATCACAATACAAATTCCTTGAGGATTATATTTGTCAATCATGGACCACTAAAGGGGTGTATTTTCTCATCACCGAGTATATTTTCCTGGCTCATGAAAATTTTCAATTTTAAGCTTTAAAAATATCGCCCTCTTGTTTTTATTGTGGAGTGTTCAAATAAAAACCTAAGTAACGTATTGCAAAAGAAGCAATTAAGCCATTGCATAATGAACCCTGAACTAAATCAAAATCACAGAATGAAATGAGAGCTATGATGTCAGGCCCCGTCACAATAAAAGGATTTAAAAATTTTCAGTGTGACGATGCTGGGTAATTACTCTTACTGTGCAATCGGAAAAATGTCTGATTATATTCACTTATAGGAAACTTTGCACCAGTCATTCTTTAGATGTTAATCGAGCACCTAGTATGTTTCTAGACTTGTGGGAGGGTGGATGGTTAGCAGGTGGTGTTCTGCATGATATATCAGGCACACATACGAGTGCCTAGGATGTGCTCTGGATGGTCCCCTAATTTAGGGCTCTGGGATGGTGTGTAAATAGTGAATGGTACTTTACATACGAAAACATGTTTTGCATAGAATATTCTCTAAATTCTCCCCCCCGTAAGTGTTTGTAGTACTTATTCTTATACATCAAAGTATTTTGATTCAAAGCAAAGAAATACTCCCCCCTCCATCCAAGATATTAGATCCATAATCATAGAATCAAAGGTTGCTAGAACTGAAAGAGATCTCAGAAGTTTAGTGCAGCGTTGTTCAAACATGCTTGCAAGAGGCCAGGCGGCTGCGATGTGTGGTGGGGTGGTGGTGGCAATGGTGAGGGCAGATTGGCTGAGCAGGTGGAACCAGAGCAATGGAATGCCTTTTGTGGGGAGGGTACTGTCCGCTTCACACTTAGCCTGGATTTGCCAGTCACACATGACATGGGTGCTGTAGGTATTTGAGTTTACAAAGCCAGCGTGGAGCCACTAAGGGAGGAGGCTCGTTTGCTGATGTGTCTCTGTGGACACCACATTCTTCCCTGGCGGAAAAGGAGCCATCAGGTTAAGTAATCGCCACTTTAACTTACTAGTATCCTATGCTATTTCCTAAAAATGAGCTTCATTCTGTGTGTTTGGAGAGACTCTTATTAATGGATATTTGTGAAATTATTTTTATTTTAGTTACACTCTTTGTGATAGCTGACATTATGGCTCTATGACTTGGAAAGCTAGTCCATATCACTTGCCTTAGACTTCTCAGAAATGTAACACTGAATCCTTCATAATACTGAGAAAAAAATAAATATAAACATGACAAAACTCGTCTTATTAAATTTGGCATGAATGAGAGGCGGAGAGAGAGATGGGCTTTCAAATATTATTTTGCCTGATGCACTAATACAGTAGGCAGTAGACAGGAGGCCATTTCAATGAAAATTAATTAAAATAAAAAAATCATTTTTTTAGTAGCAATAGCTACATTTAAAAATGCTCATATAGCCATATGTGGCTAGCCGGTACTATGTTAGACAGCTGAGATATAAAAAAAAAAAAAATTCCCATCATTACAGAAGTTCTATTGGACAACACCCCAGTAGAGAGACATGGTAAAGTGAAGAAAATCGCTTTGTCATCTGTAGGCATGAAATCTTACTTTCCTTCTGTCATTTGCCATAGTAAAGAAACTGTTACTCTGTGAGAAGAAAATCTAGTAGTGCGTTTGTTTTCCTTCTGACATGTCTTTCAACTGTCATGTCCTCCCATCCACCTTACACTTGGATTGTCACATCCTTCCTCTTCAATCTATATGTTAAACAGAGAGATGCCAGCCATTTTCATCTGTCTTCCTCTTCCCTGCTAAATAAAGCAGCTTTTCCAACTACCACTACTCTTGACTATAAATAGTCAGCCTGTGACTAGAAAAGATTGGATTATACAATCTTCAGGAAGCAGCTTTCTGCCTTCAATGGGTTTCTAGTAAATATCCTCACCCCAAAATACTTTCCAAGAGTCTGGTTGCACTGCCTGAAATTCTAGCATGTTCCTGAAACTTTTTCATTTTGCTAAAGTCCATTACGGAAATGCAAATTCCTGGCTGCTGTGTATCAGTCTGGTTTCCACACGTAAATGCTTTTAAGTTTACAGAACCTGGAAGGAAAAGAGCTCTGGAAACTAGGGAAGACAGACTTTGTGAGGGGGAGTTTCCATGAAAGTGTCGGGATGCTTCTGAAAATGGAGACTTCCTCACAGTGAAAGAAGAGAGCAGGAACGTGAAGGTACTGTTTTCTCTGAGACGTGCACTGTGGGATGGGACAAACCTGGCTTCAACCTGGATCTATAATTTTCTCTTTTGTGCCCTTGGACACGTGTCTTACTTAATCTCTATGAAGTTTCCTTTTATGTCCTTAAAATGGGTCAAAAAGTCACTTCTTATCAGGAATACAAGGAAGGGGTACAGAAACCTTACCTTTGTATCAAGCACACACTGGGGAAAGATAAAAGGGGGCTGTTATTGGGAGTTCCTGCTGCCTCGTTGTCACTTCGCAAGTTTATAAACTCTCGGTTTCAAAATAAAAATGATGAACATATTCAGTGCCCTTTCTTTTCTAAGTACTTGAGGATCAGTGGGATAGAGCCAGGGTCTGGCCCGGAGCGGGAATCGTTATGCAGAAGTATTGGAAAAGGTTGCACAGCATTGTCAGTTAATGTCACTGAATTGTACGTACAAAAAAAGTCAAAATAGCAATTGTTTTGTTTTATATGTGTGTGTGTATTTACCCCAATAAAAAATGACAAAAAAAATTTTTTTAAATGGCATGCAATTAAAGATAATTTTTATGAAGAAAAGCTAGGATCAAGGTAGGCTACAGGGCTTAGCAGAGCATTTTGGGGTTTTTTGTTTTTCTTGTGACCTAAGAGATTCCCTCAAGGACTGGAACAGAGAGAAAGAGTTATTCCTCCCTGCCTTTCAGTTTCTTACACCTGCCTCCTTTTAATTGACCTAATTTTCTTTTCAATTACAACCAGAAAAGAAGTGCATACTGGGTATCCCCTTTGTGTCTATAAAACAGGCATACTCTTCCCCTTAGGTTGGTGTTTTTTTTTTTTTCCAGTCTAGAGAGGAAGAAAGATTTTAACAAGAAATTTACAAGAAAACATGACATGAACCATGATATGCAGAAGTGGAGGGGGCAATTGGAGTACAGGGATGTCTGGTCAGAAAAAATAAACTTCTCTGTAGCAGCTAGTAGAACATCCACACTGAGCTGATTATCTTTCCACGTAGCCAAGTCTCCTAAAACATTGGTTAATGTATTGAGATACTTTTGCTATGTTTTTAAACATAACCTCCCTAGAACCAAATTTAAGTGTTTAAGTTACAACTATACCAGAATATTAAAGTAATATTCCTCTTAATCAGAGTTCACAATCCAATCACCTTAACCATTTGTAGTCGATACGAGGAACACAATACCTCCGAATTACTCTAAAACTGCTACAAAGTTGTTTTTAAGATCATCATTCACTTTTGACTTTTACTTTACATGCAATTGTAGCAACCTTTGTTTAACTTGTTTATTGTTTGTTTTGATGTTACATGAAGGCTGAGAAGTGGTAGCAAATGAGGGATCCGACAAAAATCAGGCACTTGGAAAATAGAAATAGCCACAGCAGATCCAGGAAGGAATCAGAATTTGGAAAAAGAGTGTTAAGAAATTTTTTTTAGTAATACCATTGTTTCAAAAGCTAAGAAACATGGAATGCATTTTAGAAGGTTTCCTTCAAAGTGATTGAAATGGAAAAACGCATCTGAAGTGATAAAAAAATGATAAGCATCCGTTATTTGGAATTTTCACATATGCGGAGTACCACTTTTCTTGGTGATGACTGATAAATGAGGTGCCGTAAAATCTTTAGACATAGCTATTTATGTCTTCAAATATTTGCCTCTGATTTCTAGATCCTTGAAACAAAGCTTTTCTAAACTTTTCTCTCCAAACTCTTTTGCCAGTATCAGGTAAAAAGTCTACTCTTTGGGAAAGATTTTAAGAAAAAGGATGATCCTGCCTTATGTTAAGTTCATGTAAGGAAAAATAGAAACTGAATTTAACTGGTCTGGACTCATTTAAACTAAATTATTAAAAATTTTATGTGTTTAAAGAATGACATGTGATTTACATCTGATTTACCTTATATTGGAGAGAGTGATCTGAGAGTATTTACGAGCCAAGAAGTAAGGAACTAAAATCCTATGAAAAATCCTACTGAGATTAGAATTTTTTACCAAACACAATTCTAAGGACTGACCCTCCAGAATAATTACAAACGTTTCCATTTCTCAAGTAACAGCTAATTTCCAAAAGTACTGAAATTAAAAAAAAAAAAAAACAACGTTTATGTGTTTAATGTAGAAGTAATAGTAAACAGCGCCATTGAAGCTGAAACTAAGGTAATTAACCCTTCCCCTAAAAAAAAAAAAAAAAAAAAAAAACCCATTGCCGTCAAATCAGTTACAACCCATAGCGACACTACAGGACAGACAGGACTACCCCATAGGGTTTCCAAGGAGTTAGTGGTAGATATGAACTGCCAACCTTTTGGTTAACAGCCTGGTGCATCATTGCTCTTACCCACTGTGCCACCAGGGCTCCAAAATTAAGGTAGAGCTCTTTCATTAGAAAACAAAGCTCGGATTTAAACTAGAATGTTAATGAATAGCTCTTTCCTACTCCACCCTAATTCTGGGCCCTGGTTTCATCTGCATTATTTCAACAGCCTACTAAGAAATAGGTCTAACATTTCTTTCTTCCATTTCATCTAATTCTTTTTGTGAGATTAATCTTTCTAGATTTGTGCTGCCCTGTATCATTCGCACACCAAGAAATCTTCAAAGGTCCTCATTTTCAGTTGTGTTAAGGACAAACCCATCAGGCTCGCCTTCAAAGTATTCTACCCAAGTGGTTTTTCAAATGCATTCTTGTGACTCCTATTGATCCAAAGAGGTGCTTCAGAGTTCCATGACGTTTTAGTTCAAATGTCATGAATGCCTAGACTGCAGCAGTCAGCTGTTAACTTGGGGCTCAAAGGTGTAGGTGTCGTGAGACCAGAACATTCTAGGAGTAATTGCTCTAAATTTGAATTTCCCCTAATTTTTCTTCTAATTTTTACCTTGAAAAAATTTACATAGTAGAGTTCTACATACAATTTTTTTTTTTGGAAATTTTGATCTACTGAAAGAGTTTGCAAAAAGTTGTTCTGCATCATTCCTGCAGCTTTCTCTCTTACCACTCTCCTATGCAAAGTCTTTTTCAAGTAAAATGGAACCATTTTCTACAAAGCAGGCACCAATCTTCCTGTATGTACTGCCATGCTGGACCCTCTACCAATTTCCTCCTCTTGGTTAAGTTCTTCATGGCCCCACATTAAATCTGTCCAGGGCTATTAAAGCCTTCACTGATCCAGCAGCCCAACCATGTCTTTCTTTGTATCATTTTTGCAGCATCACTGGATTTTTTCCCTGTGTTTCCTCCACACTAGGTTGATTTTATCTTGAAGGCAGGAACTGTGTCTTACTTTGCATTTATTTAACTACCAAATTTGTAAAGAAAGGAATTGAACACCAAGTTTTCTGAAAGTGAAAATAATCAACACAAGATAAATTCTAAAATGCGATTCTTTAGGAGCTCTGCCTTTTCAAGAGCCCTTGTCCAATGACAAATGCTCTCTAATTAGTAAAGCATGCAAAGTACGATAATTTCGTAGGACATATGTAAGATCATCAATAACTTAGAGCTATTTGATAGTATGGGAAAATATGATTAGTGATAAAAAGATAATGAAAACAAAAATAATTTATTGAGTGCTAAAAAAAAATAAAAAGAAAAGCCAAACCTGTTGCTGTCCAGTCAATTCCAACTCACGGCAACCCTACAGGACAGAGTAGAACTGTGAATCTTTACCGAAGCAGACTGCCATACCTTTCTCCTGTGGAGTGAGCTGCTGATGGGTTTAAACTACAACTTTTTGGTTGGAAGTTGAGTGCTTTAACCACTGTGCCACCCACCCAGTGCCCAGTGCCGTCAAGCTGATTCTGACTTATAGCGACCCTACAGGACAGAGTAGAACTGCCCCATAGAGTTTCCAAGGAGTGCCTGGCAGATTAGTACTGCTGACCCTTGGGTTAGCAGCCATAGCACTTAACCACTACACCACCAGGGTTTCCATTGTGCCACCAGGGATCCTTTATTAATTGCTTAAAAAAAAAAAAGAAAAAAGACCAAACCCATTGCCATTAAGTCAATTCCAACTCATAGTGACCTTGTAGGACGGAGTAGAACTGCCCCATAGCGTTTCCAAGGAGCGGCTGGTGGATTTGAACTGCTGATCTTTTGGTTAGCAAGCAGCCAAACCTTAACCACTGCGTCACCAGGGCACCTTATTGTGTGTGTTTACCACATGCTAAATCTAGTGATATATGTTCTCATCTCATTCTAACAATCCTCCAAAGTGGGCATCACCTCATGTTTATAGTAGAGACAGTTGATGCTCCAAGAGGTCATTTGCTCAAGGTTTTACAGTGAGAGTAGGTGGGAGAGTCCTGATTCAATCCTGGGTCTGTGAGGCCTAACAGTCAATGTTCTTTCCTGTTCATCTCACTATCACTCAGTATGGAGATAAGGAAAATAACAACAGCATGTATGTGAATTCTTCCTGCAAGAAGCTCTAAATGTTATTATTGAATGTATCAGGTTTGAGTCGTTTTTCGTGTCTGTTACAAAATTCTTGCCTGAGGGTTTTGAGGGCTTCAGGATGAAACACCCACTTGGACTGAAAGCTGTCTTCCTCAGTTATGGATCGTCTCCACTCTTCCTGCCTGGGATGAAGAGCTTCCGCCGGAACAAGTGACAAGTTGAAAAGTGGAAATGTTAATATCTTTAGTTATAGATGTGAACTTAGAATCTGCGCTGCCAATAGTAGTATACTAAAGAAGAGAAAAAAAAAGGGGGGGCATATGGCAAATGTTATTCAAATACAGACTTGTGAGCAACCATGATTACTCAGTTGCCAGTTGAGTAGTGCTTAAAGCTAAATAATCAGAGACAGACTTCCTATCATAGCAGGATGGATTAGAGGTATTGATCAAGATGCTTTTGAAATATACGATGGTTTCAGACTTCCAGCTTGTGTCCCGGCTTGCCTCTCAGCTCAAAAGAGTGACAATGACACGGATGTCCTTGAAAGAGCTATTGCTTCTTCATTAACATAACCAGACATTCACGGTTCTGTATGCCTTCTTTTTTCCCTTCTCTTCCTGGGAGGCAGGGTCCCTTGGTGGCACAAATGGCAAAGGACTGGACTATTAGCTGAAAGGCTGGCAGTTCAAAATCACCCAGAGGCACCTCGGAAGACAGGCCTGGTAATCTGCTTCCTCAAGGCCACAGCCTTGAAAGCCCCATGAAGCAGTTCTACTTTAACACACACGGTAGACAACTAACAACCACCACCTGGTTGGCAGACTCCCTGCTTTTAGCCTCTGCTTTAAGCCCTTCAACTCTTGGTAAAAACTAGGTGCCTCATCTCTCAGTACTTAGCAAGTCAAAATTTATTTTTTGGGGGGGCGGGGTAACCTGAATGTTTGCCTCGGTGGTTCCTAAGCTTAGTGTCTTTCATAATATTTACTTCCCCCATTTCTTCCTTAATTGTGACCCCCATAGAGTTGGAATTCCTAAATGTTAAGTAAATATACTGCAAGTAAAATAACAGGAGCTGCAATTTATTAATCTCTAGGTAGCTTGAAAGTAGCTCACGTGATCATCACCTTGAGACAACCTCAAGGGTACCACTCTGAAGAAAAGGGCTTGAACAAATAGCAATGCCCCTTGGGAGTGGTGCCTGGGGAAAGGGGAGCTGAGGTGCAATTGTTAATCAGCCCCAGTGTTGATCTCTCAGTTCCAATTACTCGGCATGTCATAAACTGTTCACAAAACCAAACACCACAGCGTTCTGTCTCTCTGCCTCTGTCCCTCCCTGTCCCCCCACGCCTCGTCCTTCATACCGGTTTTCCTGACCTCATTCCCTCTCCCTCATTGATTGATCTGAAGGATCGTGAGAGCATTTCCCCAAAGCCAGAGTGAGCAGGGACGCTTTAGACTCTGATACTGTCAAGACGATATTTTTTAATGCACAAACAATAAACTCTGTAAATAGGAGATAATTGTGATGGCTACTCACTTACTAGATTTCATCTAGAGTTAAGAAATGAAAGGCAACTTAAACCTATTTAAACCTAGCCATCACTTTGTTTCAACATGGAAAAAAACTCTCATTGTGTATCAAGCACTTGGCTCAGCATTTTCCATAGAAGTTGTTATATAATCTTCAAAATCAGTACGTCTCAGGTACTGTTGGTATTTTCCCTATTTAACAGGCTAGGGAAATGAAACCTGTCTCAGGTCACACAGCTAGTAAGTTTTCAGACTCAGGACTTGAAACCAAAAACAAAAAAACCAAACCCATTGCCATTGAGTTGATTTCAACTCATAGTGACCCTATAGGACAGAGTAGAACTGCCCCGTAAGATTTCCAAGGAGTGGCTGGTGTATTGAAACTGCTGACCTTTTGGTCAGCAGACTACCTCTTAACCACTGTGCCGCCAGAGCTCCTAAACCCATTGCTGTCGAGTTGGTTCCAACTCATAGTGACCCTACAGAACAGAGTAGAACTGCCCCAAAAGGTTTCCAAGGAGTGGCTGGTAGATTTGAACTGTTGACCTTTTGGTTAGCAGCCAAATGCTTAACCACTGTGCCACCATGACTACTAATTAATATATATATATGTGTGCTCTTCATCGCTATAGTGTTAGAGCTTTTAGATTATGAATTGATTTGAAACTATGTTTTGATATCACCGTTCCTGTCCAAACCACCTCTCTTAAAGCTATTATGTAATACACTGAATGATAGGAAAAATGCAGAATGGTCAAATTTCACCAAATCTGGGTCAACGAGAGAGCCAGTTCCAATAATAAACTCTACTTGTTTTATATTTCACTATATTATAATAAAAATGTTTTTTTTCTCCTTATAGAGAACTTTTCATGTAGCCCAATTAAAAAAAAAAAAAGAGACAATATGAGTAGTAAGATGGTCTACTGCACTACAGACCAATTACACTGTTGAACTCTTTCTTCAGAATTGTTCCCACAATTAGAAAAGCAAGATTTGCTTTCAGGAGGGAAAATAATCTCTTGAACCTTAATGAAACCCTATCTAGTAAGAACATCTCCTAACGCACATGGGCATGATATTTTTATATTCAATACACTGCTGATCTTTGGGCTCAATTTTTGAGCTGCCGTATTACGGGGGATTTATTTATTTAATATATTTTTATGGAGTGTATCCTGAGGAAAAGGGTCTCTGGCATTAAAAAGATGGCGTTGTCTTAGTGTCAGATCTAGCCAGGCTTGCTCAGGAAAACAGAGACTTGCGTTTCAAGATTAAATCATCTATTCCTGTGGAACAAGAATGTCAGGAATATCTCCACCACCTCCAGTGGAGGGACAGCTGAGCATCTTCAGACCACACCAAATAACGCCTTTAACCCAGGTCACCATGTCCCACCTGACTTCAGCCAACACCACTGTCTGAAAACTCCCTTCCTGCTCTGTTCCCCACCCTCTAGACTGAACAGCTACATGTTTATACCACTCAAGTTTAAATTTGCACCTCTCCTTATGGCACTGTCATGAGGACTATTGGCTACTTTGAGGGAGCCCAGCTAATTTGGGGATCAGTTCATTTAGCCACAGTTCCAACTGGCCTTACCAGTTGGAGATCCCAGTGTGTCTTAGGCTGAACCCATTTAATTATGACACTTATTTGCTAGAGCTAGAATGAAACTTCAAGCTCATTTGTTGTGTTATTTTATCAGTAGATCTGCTTCCTCAAATAGTATTTTAAAAACAAATCAGCAAAAAAAAAAGCAAAACAAGAAAATAACAACAAAAACCCAATTTAAATACAAATGAAGGTACAGTTGAAATAAGGCTACAGAAACAAGATCCAAGAATCCTTTCCATCTACCCCAATACACACCTACTCAAGGTGTTTAGATCACAACCCTAACATTCCCAATCTACACCAACTAATCCTGAGTCACAGGTACCCTGTCCAAAATCACCCAGCTCGTAATTCTGAGACCTCAAACTCAAACCCAGCATTCTTAGTCCACAGTCCTATGCTCTTTTCTTTTGGAGAAAAGGTTTACAATCCCAAAGGAGAGAAAGGATGCTGTGGTAGAAATTGCTGTTTGCTTACATGATACTCATTATCCTTTCTCCCTTCCTATCAGAACAAAACATTTTTGTGTGGAGGCCAACAAGCTTAGCTAAAAAACTACACCTTTTAGTCCTTCCTGGAGACAGTGTTTGCCAATGACATGTAACTGGAGGTTGTTGGGTGCAGCTTTTTAAATGAGCGAACAGATTTAGCTGGTATGTGGCCCTTGGTCCTTTCCTGTCCTACTTGCCTTGTCTGGAATTTGGAGCTCATGTCTGAAACTAGAACAGACATCTTGTGATCGCAAATGTCAAAGGGTTCAGAAAGCTCTAAGTTGTAACATTCTTGAGGCAGTGAACCAGCACCAGAACTATTTTGATTTCTTGTTACATTGAATAAAAGAACATTTTTTTCCCCTAAGCCTCAGCCATGTATGCAAACTAAATTCCTAATTGATACAGACAAGGACACAGATAACCGCAATGCAGATGTTGAAATCTGAACAAGGCTGAAAACTTCGAGCCTGTGCCTACGGAAGCAAGTCAGAAGGAACAGGGTTGACATAAGCCAAACATAATGAGCACATCAAATATTATCAGAGGGTATTAGGAAGGGACACTGAAAGGCCTGAACAGCTGCCACGAATTAAACAAAAAGAACGTAAATGGCTTTACGAAGAAAGAAGGGTGGATATTTTGAAGAAGGAAACTTCTTAGCCTCAAGGTTAGGAGAGTCACTGGGATGAGTGACAGTGAAAGCTGTGGGACTTTTTTCTCTGAACCTTTCTGAGAAGTGAAAGGACAGGAGGAAGGCAGGGACAAATTAGCTGACCTCATTACCATTCTACACTGTGTGTGTCCCCTCCTGACAACTCTGAAGAACCTTATCTTGACTGGTTTGTCAGTGAAAGACCTCCTCAACCCAGTGTTTCTGCACAAAGGTTTACCTCTGAGTAAGCCCTGGTCATATGTGATCACAAATGTCCATCTAGTTGCAAGAGCTACACCAAGAACCACTTTTAGACAATATATTTTAGGGGACAGGAGTAGAAAGAGACCAAGGAAAGGAGGGAGGGAGGGGAGAGAAAGAACGAGACTTCTTTTAAAAACAAATGAATGCTGATTTTAAAAAAAAAAAAAAACAGCATTTGCTGTTGAGTGGATTCAGACACATGGTGACCCCAGTTGTGTCAGAGTAGAACTTCGCTATGGCACAGTTTTCAATGGCTAGTTTTTCAGAAGGAGATCACCGGTTTTTGCTTCCAAGACAGCTCTGGGTGGACTCAAACTTCCAACCTTTCCATTAGTTGCCAAGTGAGTTAACCATTTGTCTTACCCAGGGACTCTGAATGCTGATTAGCATGGTCATTTGAACACCTCACTTACCCAGAGCTGTGAGGTGTGTGCGTCTCTGTTTTTTCACACGTGTTCAACATACCTGCCACTCAGCTGGCTTTAGGATTTGATCACAGGGGAAACAGGTTGGGTGGGAACTGGTGGGAGCCTATTACCAATACACTGAATACTAATGGATCTTATCCCAGGATCATGTTTGTTATGCTCTTAATGTTTGCCGATTTTGTTTTTTACAGTCTAAACAGTACCTTGAAAATGTAGAAGATAATTGAAGAGGCATGTGTAACGTTTCATAATTCAACATGAAAATACCAAACCAACCAAACAAACATAACCTAACATTAACATGACTATTAGAGATACAAATAAACACTACCTACAAGTTAAATTACCTACAAGTTAAAAGTCGTCTTCACAAGGATCAAAGTAGCTTGGAGGAGACGCATAGGAGATAAAACCAAGAGCTGTTTCAGGCACACGGGAGCTGTCTGAATAGACTCATTAATGCTGCAAATCCGCAGTTAGAAGAGCTTTGATAGTAAAATAGTCATTTAAAAAAAAAAAAAAACCCAAACCCGGTGCTGTCGATTCGATTCTGACTCATAGTCATAGAAAGTAAAAAAAAAAAAAAATTACCGTTTATATTTAGCATTTCTCTTGTCACACGCGGGGAAATAACTCTTTGTACAACAGAATTTATAAACATGGTGGGTTTAATTTACGGTGACCGAGTTAACAGAGCCAGACACCAGCACAAGAACGAAAACAACCCCATTAAGTCTTCTCCGATCTGTTCTTCACTCTCTTCTCCTAAACTATACCTTTTTGTGACTCTGGTGATTTGGCAACCATAAAACCCAGTAAATCCATTGCCATCAATTCAATTCTGACTCATGGCGATCCTATAGGACAGAGAAAAAAAAAAAAAAAATTGCCGACCATTCGGTCAGCAGCCGAGCTCTTAGCCACTACTTTTCCGAAGGGGAAGAAAACGGGGCATGAGCTGTTTGATCACTGTTTAACCATGGAACAATTTTTTCTATTTTTGCACCATAGGAAAATTATATGCTAGACAAAAGTTATATTTTTCCATATTCACTAAAATAAAGGACAACAATCAAAAACTGATTTTTGTTTGATAGTTCTATGTCTTTTTTTTTTTTTTAAACTTGCCAATATCCTGGAAACTAAAAATATATTGGCTTTAGAAAATATAAAACTGCAAATAATTTGAGAAGTTTCATATAAGATTTGAGAGTATCCTCTAGGTTCTACACAAAAGACTAATTTCTGAATTTTTTTAAAGTTTGTTTTGGTGTTGTTAAGAATATACACAGCAAAACATACATCAATCCAACAGTTCCTACATGTACAGTTTAGAGACACTGATTACATTCTTTGAGTTGTGCAGCCATTCTCACCCTCCTTTTCTGAGTTGTTCCTCCCTCATTAACATAAACTCACGGCTCCCTAAGGTTCCCATCTAATCTTTCTAGTTGCTGTTATCAATTTGATCCCATATTGATAGTTCTTAAAAGAGCACAATGTTCAAGGCAGATCTTTCTTACTAGTTAAGCTAAACTATTGTTTAGTTTTAAGATGACTTCAGGGGATATTTTTGGTTTAAGTTTTAAAGATTATCTCAGGGCAATAGTTTCAGGGGTTCATTCACCATCCTTGGCTCCAGAAAACCTGGAGTCCATGAGAATCTGAAAACCTGATCTGCATTTTCTCCTTTGTGATCAGGATTCTTCCATGGAATCTTTGATCAAAATATCCAGTAGTGGTAGCCGGGCACCATCAAGTTCTTCTGGTGTCATGGCAAAGGAGGCAGTTGTTCATGGAGGAAATCAGCCTCACATTACACACAAAAAATAGCCTCCTCTTATTCCTGACTCTCCTTCTTCCTCTGTTACTCCAGGTGAACAGAGACCAGTTGTTTTGTCTTGGATGGCCACTTGCAGGCTTTTAAGACCTTAGGCACTACGCAATGAACTTGGAGGTAGAACAGATAACTAAACGCGTTATTTAGAGCAATTAACTGGGATGCCCCCTGAAACTAAGACCCTAAACCTCTAAATCAAGGAGCTAAACCGCATGAACTGTTTGGTTGTACCCAAGCAGCCTCAGCAGCTACATTTTATTGTTTTTTTTGTCATTGTTGTGAGTATATCTATCATGCAACTTTTGTCAATTCAACTTCTCACAGGTGTACAACTTATTGACAGCAACTACAATTATCGGCTGTGCCACCCTACCATTAATCAATGTGGTTTTCCCATCACTGTTAATCCCTCTCTTCTCCCTCCCTCCCACACCTGGTAAGCACTAATAAACTTTGGTCTCTGTAATTTCTGAATATTTATTTAGCTTTCTGAAACAGTAGTAATTAAAAGTACGGCAAACACAAGTCTAGGTCTTCCAAATCTTTTCAGAACTTAAAGACTTAAAGGCCAAGAGTGGGGTTTGGTTCTGGCTGTATAAAGATCGATATTTTGTAACCTCTCTCCTCAAGAAGTCCACGGGTTAGAGATGCTATAAGCTAACACACTTGTGAGCAAGAGTTATCGTAGGAGGGAATAACAGTGACCGGCTCTGCCAGGGTGTGCTGGGAATGGCTTCACCGAGGTGGCATCTTCAATGCTGGTGCTCAAAGGACGGGTGGGTGCTTGCCAGGTGCAGAAGACGAGGGGAAGGCATTTGACTGGCATGTTTTGGAAACAGCAAAAAAAAAAAAAAAGAACTAAACGTAGGGTGCAGTATGCGTATTAGAGAGGGAGTCTGAGTTTATATGTTAAACAACTTCTTAGACCAAGTAGCAGAGGTTAACATCTGTCCCATGGAGCACTGGGGAGCCAGCGGAGATTTTTAAGACACAGAACCTCGTGATCTGATTTATCCAAAATAGGACAGATTATAGATCCTCCCAAACTTCCTGTTGTTAGTTGCTGTCGGGTCGATTCTGACTCACTGCAGACCCGTGTGTGTAGAGTCGAACTGCTCCATAGGGGTTTTAAGGCTTTGGCCCTTTGAAAACAGATCACCAGGCCCTTCCTCCCAGCTACCTCAGCGTGGGTTTGAACTGTCAGCCTTTCAGTGAGTAGTTGACCGCTTCACTGTTTACACCACCCAGAGAGTCCCTCTCCCAAACTAGCTCTCTTTTATTCCAATTTTGATTAAGGGAGCCTTCATTATTCCAATCACTCAGTCCTTGAAATTTAGGCATATATGTCCACACCTCCCTCCCCTCTACCCAAAAACCCACTGCCGTCGAGTTGATTCCAACTCACAGCGACCTTATAGGACAGAGTAGAACTGCCCTGTGCGGTTTCCAAGGAGCGCCTGGTGGATTTGAACTGCTGACCTCTTGGTAAGCAGCCATAGCACTTAACCACTACGTCACCAGGGTTTCCTCCTTCCCCTCACAGTCCTTACATTTTTGGTACCAAATCATCCATTTTACTTTAAATTATTTCTTGCAACTTCCTATCCCCCAGGTCCAAGTTCAAACCTCACGTAATCACCTTTTCTCCTGGACTTTTGAAGCACATTGTGCACTGAGATCCTAGCCTCCAGAGTCCCTCCTTTTACTAATCTATTCTCCACAGTGTTGGGGTTATGGAATAGCTGCAAAGAATAAAGCAATATGCCTGACATTTCTTCCAGTTCCTTTCAGTATGACAAGGCTTTTCTTTTCGTTTTTATTTATTAAACCTTTGTTGACCATCTAACAGATTCCTGGGTGGCACGAATGGTTTGTACTCCACTACCAATCCAAAGGTTGGTGGTTGAAATCCACCCAGCAGGAGGCCTGCCAATCTGCTTCCGTAAAGATTGCAGCCAAGAAAACCCTAGGGAGCAGTTTTACTCTGCAACACTCGGGGTCTCTATGACTTGGAAATGACTCATGGCAATGGATTCTTGAGCATCTCCTTTCTCAGAAGTACTGTCTTGAAGCTTTGTTGTGTTATCTCATTTTACATTGACCCCAAGAAAATCATTCTTGGTTAATACTAAATCATGGCTTAGCTACATGTACAAATTTTGCCAGCATCTCCTTCTCCTGAATCCCCTGCCTCAACCTTAAATTGGTAGTTTTGTCCCTGAACACACAGGATAGGTTAAATATTTCAAGTCACCTGTATAACCATGGGGTAGTTCATCACTGTACCATGTCAGAGAAAATAGGATCTGTATGCCCTGGAGCCCTGGTGGTGCAGCGGTAAAAAGCTTGGCTACTAATCAAATGGTCAACAGTTTGAATCCACCAGTCGCTCCTTGGAAACCTTATGGGGTATTCTACTGTGTCCTATGGGGTCTCTGTGAGTCAGAATCGACTCAAGAGCGATGGGTTTTATTCCCTGGGTGGTACCAATGGTTAATGCGTTCAGGTGCTAACTGAAAGGTTGGAGGTTTGAGTCCCCCCAGAGGTGTCTTAGAAGAAAAGCCTGGTGATCTACTTCCAGAAAACCGGCCATCGAAAACCCTATGGAGCACAGTTCTACGCTGACACACACCGAGTCTCCATGAGTCAAAGTCAAAACACATGGGGTCACATGAGTTGGAGTCCACTCAATGGCAACTGTGTCTTTTTTTTTTTTTTTTTACGCAAAATAACACACTGAGTTAGCTCCTTCCAAACGCTGGAGTAGCGGAATCTGAACGTAGAAGCCCCTGAATTCTGTGACTAACTGCTAAGCTACAGGACACATTTGGAATGGCTTCAGGACGGTGTCCATTTTTATACTCGGAGGGTGAAATTAATGTCATTGCTGTAGAGCATGGTTTACACTCTACTTCATTTATCCTTTTTAATTACAAACTCACGCGATGTCTGTTCTTTGCTATAATTAATTTGTTATTGTTTTGCCTGTGTGTGTATTCTGTAATGCCAGAGAAGCCCAGAAGCACAAAGTGTTATGAAATAAATTATAATCACCAAATGTTAGAGTGGAAGTGACCTAAGTGCATATCTACACCGAGGCCGTTGGTCCTGAAAAGTTAAGAACCTTCCTCAAGGATCTTTAGTTTGGTGGAGGCCTACTTAGGACTAATTTCTGGACTTTGTCTACCATTCCCATATGTGTGTGGCATTTATTTAAATGATATTTTTATCCATTCTTTCTGTGTTTTTTCCTTCCTCCTACCTCATTTCAAGCAGGTAGGCAGAGCAAAAAGCAGATGAGCCTGATGTCAAGAACCTCTTTGGGATTTATCAAGTTCAAGGCAGAAGCTTTAAAATGGTGGTAGGTGGCCTAAATTGGCTCAACACTGTATGTATTTAAACTGCATCTTTTAAATAAACATTTACAATTTGGGAAAATTCACATAAAATTTAAGATTTATGGTTTCTGTTAAGGACACAGGAGACCACAGAAAACATAATCAACAATCCGCTAGTCATAAACCCGTTGCCATTGAGTCAATTCCAACTCATGGAGACCCTATGGGTTACAGAGTAGTACTGCTCCATAGGGTTTTCTTGGCTGTGAAACACCAAGCTTTGGGTTGATAGCTGAGAACAAACCATTCGTGCCAACCAAGGACCTAGCTGGTCATAAGTGTCCTCGTTTAAAAAAGAAGGTGCTTGCCTTGTTTATTATCTTTCTCTGTCTTGGTATCAGGCCCTCTTTCTCAGACATGACATCTGCCTGGCCCAAGTGCAGAAGACAAGGAGGAGATGTGTGCTTTAGGGAAACACTAGCAAATGGATAAGAAAATGGTTTATTTTTTAGAAGAGGAGAAATCTGAGGGCTCCCTTGTGATTTTGAAGGGACAGACAAAGTCTAAAAGGCTAAAAGAAGCCCTGGTGGTGTTGTGGTCAAGAGCTTGGCTGCTACCCAAAAGGTTGGCAATTCAAATTCACCAGCTGCTCCTTGGAAACACTATGGGGCTATTCTGTTCTGTCCTATAGGGTCTCTATGAGTCAGAATGGGTTTTTGGTAGGCTAAAAGGCTACCCGTTACTGCCTAGACAGTGCATTTGATTTCTATTTCCTCTGGGGCCCTGGAGGGAGGGAGGAAAGAGGGGGTTGTTATTAAGGTACCTGGGTTTGGATTTCCTTGTACCCCAAAGGGAAAGGGTCTCGGAGCCAGAATTAATTTTTTTAAATTATGATAATAAAAGAATATGCAATTTTGTAAACACTTATAAATGAGTTTTTAGATTCATACCAGTTAAATGTAACCAGCTAGGTGACACACATGGGGTTGCCATGAGTAGAAATTGGCTCCATGGCAACTGGTATTTTATGTGTAATGTTACTAATTTTCTTGGTGGGGTTAGAACAACTGATTGATTTCCTCTTAATTTGTGTTCCTTCATCCTTTTAAGACTCTATGTCATCAGATACATTGAGAGATTCAACGAAGAGTGAGGAGAGAACAGAGAGGAAATGCATGGTCTTCCATACAGAAATTCAAAGCCATAAATTTAGTTGGGGAATTTCATAGGTAGAAAGCCAGGGAAAGAAAAAATAAATTTCATGGACAACTGAGATTGAGATACAAGTCCTAGCATGACAAGAAATAAGGAGAGAGTGGAGAGGAAGAGTTTTTAACATTCCAGGAGTTGGAGACACCTGGAAAAATCACATTCTAGAGCTGGAAAGCATATAAAAGAGAAGTCTAGCCAAGTCACAAAACCAATAAACCAACCATCTCCTTCCCCAAATAATTTAAGGGTGTTCACCTTAGGTTTATCCTCTAAAATGGGGAAGAAGGCAGGGTCAAGATTTTCTCTCAGGTTCAGCGAAGCCAGATTTTGTTGTTCTGACTGTGAAGCAACCCTGCTTCCCTATAGAGCACCGAGCTGTATGTAAATTCATCCATTGCCTAAACCTATTCTGCAAACATGTAAGAGCTCAGTATCTGGGATCACAGAGCCCATCTTCTTCACAACATTGTGTTGTATAACTTTTATGAAAATGTGTCCCGGGGACCTATTTGCATAATATTTGCATTGTCATGGCTTTGGACTGCCCGTGAGGCAGCCAGCAAAGGGCTTGGTCTGAGGAGGAAATACGGAGTGGTTAGTTAATTGGGGGGATTTTTGCAGTGTTGTGACCTAAAGGGTGGCTGATGGGAAGAGAAGAGCCCCCCCAAAAAAGAGAGGCCATAGTAAATCCAAATAAGACAGAAAATGAGTATTTGTGTTCCTTAAAAACCACTTTTTCCACTTTAAAACTATTTTGGGACTAGCGCCTCAACTATAGAAATTATTCTTACAAGGAACAAAGTTCTCCGAAAGAAAAAAATAATGCTAAATATATATCTTAGAACAGGGTTTCATCTTTGAATTTAAATTCTAAGATATTTGTTATGCAGACGGTATCAGAAAGCAATTTCTGGAAAAAAGTTTAGAATGGTGTAGCTTTCCTTCTTAAAAAACAACAAATTGATTTACACAGCTGTCATGTGCCCTTGGATATTACCTAGATATTACATGTACACATAAAACCACACAAATATGTAATAACATAATGTGATAGTCAGCACAGGGAGTCCTGTTTTAAGGGGAACGAATGTGTGCATTATCTCAGCATTAGCAAAAAGACTTCGTCGCTGGCACTAATTTGTAAAGCTCTGGCAAAGTGTCATTTACGAAAGTTTTCTCCATTTGCCTCCAAGTCCATACACCTATCTCTCATTCAAGGCTTGAGAGTTTTGCAATATGTGTAAATCTTTATACTGCAAAGGGTTAAGTCATCATCGAATGAACTTTTCTTTAAAAAGAGCACTAACTCACTTTGGGAATCAAACCATTTTGTATTAGAAGTGGGCTTTAGTTAATGTTAATACACCAAAATATGCTTTCAGGAATCCAGAATTCATGAAGTAAACAGCACACTTTTATTATCCTGACAGCAGCCTCTTACATAAATGATCGCCCATCAACATTTTGGAAAAGAAGACGTGAACGATTACAAAGGTATAATTACCTTACTTCGAAACTCTCCTTGCAAAAATCTGAGATTCTCATCAGAGAGTATCAACCTTGAATACTGTATTTCAACTCAAAGCCAAATTTCAAAATGCTTCTTATCATTGTATGTGATACATTTTGCAACAATGTATTTAGATCTTTGTGTTACTTAATTGCTGTTTGTTGCTCTAAGTAATTGTTGGCTAAACAAGAGTTTCAGCTTCTCTAAAATATAGAGACTAGCATGGTAACTACAATATTTTTGAAATAACTTAAAATCTTCCTAGATGATATTTCACAACTCCTTCAGTTACGGCTGGCAAATATGATTTCTTTGGCTATTCTATTTTCACATTTCGGTTAGTGCCAGCAAATGAAATTATATTCCTTCCCTTTTATGGTTTTCTGCAAGACCGTGGCTTGTAGAGAAGGCACTTGTGAGATTTCTGACATTAAAGTTAATGTTTAACAGCTTATATTTCTAGATCTTGCAGGTTGGATATATGCACATTTTGAGTCTTTGCCACAGTTTTTTGGTAGTTGAAATTGTAAAGGACCATGCTTTCTTTGTATTTAATTATTTTTGTAATTTCCAAAATTGGGTGACTCCTTTAAACCTACAGAAAAGTTTTTCTGAAAAGGAGAGCAGGGGGTATTGATTGATATAAAAAGGAAAGTTCAAGCAGTTGCCTCCCCCTTTTTTTCTGCTTTAAATAATTCAGAAGCCAAAAAATGAAAGTAGTTACTTTGCCAAAATGCAAGGCATTTTAGGATCAGATGAAGAAAGAAACAAGTACCAACATGGAATAAGCAAACTGCTTAGAAAAAGTGCAAAGGGGAGGTTTTTTGTTAGAGGACTTGATAGTTTGCCATTAAAAATGGCTACTGTTCCATTAAGTCTGTTTGACTAATGCCAGAGAGTCTTTATCAGCAAAATAAGAGATGCATGCTGGGCTTCAGACATATTTCTACAGATTTCTTTAAAAAGTCTGAGCAATGTTTAAGACAGAAGTGAGGAGGAGAAGCCATGGTTTGAAAGGATCCTCTGGTAGGCTCTATCACCGCTTTGACCTCGCCTCCACCCCCCCCAGCTACGTGCACCCCGTGAAGGTAATTCGTAAAGGATGTCTTCATCTCCAGAATGCCAACAAAAGCTCTGGCTACCTTTCTTCTATGTTTTAATCTGATGGTGCTGCATTATACAGATATTACTAAAAACTGTGAAAATTTGATGTAGGTAGAAAAGTCAAAAAGAAGACACTAGCAAGAATGTACATTTTAATTATTTTTAAATTATTTTAATTATCTTTCCTACGATAAGGTTGCAACTACTCAAGTACTCCTCAAAACTAATATCCTATAATATAATATCCTATATATATATAATATCCTATAGAATATATAGTCTATATATAATTTTTTTATATAATATAGAATATCCTATATATATAATATCCTATAAAAAAATAGAATGCCTTAATATCCTATAGAATGTCTTTTTTGAGCCACCAAAAACATATCTATCCTAAAAAATTTTTAAACTATTGAAATCCTGGAAAACGTGCCCTTTCCTTTGTCATCCTGTATATTATAAGGTAAAGGGATATTTGCATTCATTGTTCCTTACTGAAATGACTGTTCTATCAAAACTAATAATGCTGCGGTAATGGACTTAAAAACACTAAACCAAACCCACTGTCATCAAGCTGTTTCCGACTCACAGCAATCCTACTGGACAGAGTAGAACTGCCCCACAGGGTTTTCAAGGCTGAAGTCTTCAGGGAAGCAGACTGCCACGTTTTTCTCCAGTGGAGCGGCTGGTGGGTTGGAACCACTGACTTTTCTGTTAGCAGCCCAGTGCTTTACTCACTGCGCCACCAGAGCTCCTAAGAAAAAGTTAAACAGGTTTTTCCCCCCACATGTTTTGTGTCTATGCATGCTTGTGTCTTTGGATTGGGTTGGAATTATTTAATTAGTCTTCTTGGGTTATTGACCAACCGAGTTTATAGTCCTTATAGGTCTTCTTAATAAATACTGGAACTTAATAAATATTTAATGGTGATCATTATAGTGAAATAAGAAAATAACCAGAATATAATTCTTTATAATCAATGGCTATAATTAACCATGACACTTTATACATTTATTTAACTTCCGATTTTTTTTTGACATAATTGATAGAGTATAACTGAAAAAAAGCCAAAAACAAAAAAACCTTAGTAAATCTTTTAAAGCATATTCTTCCTTGCCCTCAAAAACACAGTACTGACATGATTTTATGCTTCACTTTTAGAGACCACATTAACCAAATTTTAAGAACTCATATATTAAGCCCATTGCCGTCCAGTTGACTCCAGCTCGTAGTGACCCTACCGGACAGGGTAGAACTGCCCCATAGGGTTTCCAAGGAGTGCCTGGTGGATTCGAACTGCTGACCTTTTGGTTAGCAGCTCTAGCTTTTAACCACTATGCCACCAGGGTTTCTGAATTCATATATTAAGTGTGAATAAAGAATAGATAGAGCCATTTAGATATGACACAACAAAATAATGACCCTCTAAAATCTGGAATTTTTTTCTTTCAGCAATTATATAAACCCTTATCCATGGACCGTATGTATATTTTTGTAAGGTAAAACCATTTGCTGTTGATTTAATTCTGACTCATGGCAACCCCATGTGTGTCAGAGTTGAACTGTGCTCCATAGGGTTTTCAGTAGCTGGTTTCTTGGAAATAGATCTCCAGTCCTTTCTTCTGAGGTGCCTCTTTGTGGACTCCAACTTCCAACCTTTCATTAGCAGCCGAACATTTGCACCAGCCAGCAACTCCTTGTATAAGGTATAAAGTAGGAGCCAGTAAATCTGTTCTTGAAAAATACTTTCTATATCATAGGAATATAAAGACAATGCAATCATTCATATTTTTCAGTTGTTTCAACAAATACTTATAGAAAACGACTGCCTTCATAATGATAACAAAAATTGTATGTCCTCGAACACTTTAATGGTAACAACAAATAACATGAACTTATAAAACCATTCCTGAGTCACTGTTTCTGAATTTCTGATATTTCAATTCATTTTTTTTGTTGCCAAATCCACAGCTGGGTAGACTCTACGCTTTTCCAAACTACTAGGTAATCAATTATGAGGTTGAACATGCATCCTAACCATGCATTTTCCCATTAGTCCTATTTTTCAAGCACTGGTAATTTAAATAGATATTTGTATTGTGGTTCTTTTCCTATGGGGAAATTGTAACAAACAAACAAGAAATGGGGCTAGCTACGTGATGAAATATTATGCAATCATTAAAAACTATGCATTTAAATTATTTTCCAATGATAAGGGAAACAGTGTATGATACAACTTCAAGTGAAATAAAGCATAAGGACCCAATTAGGCTCTTGCACATGGTAACACACACACACACATGCACACACACATACATACACACAGAGTGAGAGCAGGACCAACGGCAATATTTGAGAATATTAACAGTCTGGCGCCCCGCCGCCCCCGCCGAGTTACAAGATTTTGGAGGACTTTTCCTTTTTTAAAAAAATCAATGTAGATATTTTTAGTATTTTATCTACAATGAGCATATTTATTTTTATGATCAGGAAAAAATTAGAAGTATTTAAATAGGTTCGAAGGCACTGGTTTTTTTTTTTTTTTTAAATAAACATAACACTAAGTCATAGAATATGATCAGGCTTCTGCAATTTCACCCTGCTTAAACTTTGTGTTCAGATAGATTGTCTATTCTCCAGAGAACTTTAGAATCTAGCTTAGGTATGTATTTTGCAAAGCAGCAATGAGAAAAAAGACATTCTTACCCAGTAAAAGCTTAGAAGCATTACAAAGAGGAAGAGACCAGTGGAACAGGAAACAAAAGAAAAAGTTAAGACGAAGTACTGCTGAGAAGAAAAAGAGAGAGTTGATAACAAGTACTAAAAACATTTTCTCCTTGTCTTGGCTTATAACGTGAACTCAAAGAGGTAGGATGAAATGATATTTCTGGAACAGGTGCCCTACGGTGGGAGTTTCTGCCTGAGTATTTTAGTTTTGTTATATCATTTGATTCTCAAACATGGGTATGGTTATTCTTTTGTAAATTAGAAATGATTTATCTCACTCTGATATGTTACCCAGAGAAGCCAAGTAACAAGTATTGAAAGCTCGTAGCCTTTCAGCATATTCGGACTCATAGCAACCCTATGGGACAGAGAAATGCCCCCTAGAGTTTCCAAGGAAAGGCTGCTGGATTAGAACTGTCGACCTTGTGGTTAGCAGCCAAGTTCTTAACCACTGTGCCATACATCATGGGCACCCAATAAATGTGATTTCCTGTTTCCTTGAGTACTAGCTCTTGGCTACATATTACTTATTGCTTTATCTAAGCTGCTTATTGTCTGGAAACCCTGGTGGCATAGTGGTTAAGTGCTATGGCTGCGAACCAAAGGGTCGGCAGTTCGAATCTGCCAGGCGCTCCTTGGAAACTCTATGGGGCAGTCCTACTGTGTTCTATAGGGTCGCTATGAGTCAGAATCAACTTGACGGCACTGGGTTTTTTTGGGTACTCATTGTCCAGGACTTTTATTGATTGCTCACCCATAGCAGGTGGCAAGATATCTCCTAGATCCCTAGATACTTGTCATGATTTTGTCTAATTTGCTCCATGAACTTTAGTTTTCTGTTTCTGAAATATAGGGAACAAATATCATCAAGTCATAATCAAGCTTGTCCTTGTGGTGTGTAGAATCTCAATAGTCTACAGAAGGATCCCAAAAGATTTTTGAGTTTCAGATGCAAACAGGGCGAATCACGTTCATATCCTTTTAGTTTGATGTCTTAGTCATCTAGTGCTGTTATAACAGAAATACCACAATTGGATGGCTTTAACGAACAGAAATTTATTCTGTCACAGTCTAGTAGGTTACAAGTCTAAATTCAGGGCATCAGCTCCAGAGGAAGGCATCCTCTCTGTTGGCTCTTTGTCATCCATCTTCCCTTGGTCATGGAGCATCTCAGCACAGGAACCTCAGATCCAAAGGATGCACTCTGCTTCCGGCACTGCTTTCTTGGTCATATGAGGTCTCCAATTCTCTGCTTGCTTCCCTTTCCTTTTATCTCTTGAGAGATAAAAGGTGGTGCAGGCCCCACCCCAGGGAAACTCCCTTTACATTGGATCAGGGATGTGACCTGGTAAGGGTGTTACAATCCCACCCTAATCCTTTTAACATAAAATTACAATTACAAAATGGAGGACCACCACAGAATATTGGGAACCATGGCCTAACCAAGTTGATACACACATTTTTTTTGGGGGGGGGGACATAATTCAATCCATGACATTTGACTAGACTGCATTTCTTATCATCATCCTCTTTCAATGGTGTCCTCAGAAACATAAGCATTGCTTGGAAACTTGCTCGCTATTCTCAGGCCTCACCCCAAAAATCCTGAATCAGAAACTCTGTAGATGGAGTCTGGCAAGCTACATTTTAGCGCATAATCCAAGAATGCTTGCTAAATTTTGAAAACCTTTGCTATAAACGTTGCTATTATTAGGTGCAGTCGAGTTGATTCCGCCTCGTAGCGACCCCATGGGACAGAGTAGAACTGACCCACAGGGTTTTCTCGGCTGTAATTTTTACAGAAGCAGGTCACCATGTTTTTTCTCCCGAGGAGCCACTGGATGGGTTTGAACAGCCAAACGCTTAACTGTTTGTGCCACAAGGGGTCCTCTGTTATAAATAGTTAGGGGCAAACCAATGCTAGCTTTCAGCTTTCTTGACAAAAACCCCATAATTTCTCTGCTCCACTTTCCTGTCTGAAGTCAACATCAATTTACAGCGTTGTGTTACACCATCCCTTTCCTCATGGCATCTTCAGAAACCCTGTGATATCTCAGGTTAGTGTCTGCAGGAGAGTTTCTTTTTGCAACCGTCCCTCACAAAATGACATGCAAAACACGTCTTTATCTTCTCCAAATCCCTCCCCTGCTTACCACATCCTTAAGCCTTCCAGGGAAGTGAGAGAGCTCTTAATGTCAGTTTTTTTTTTTTTTTTTTTTTTTTTAAGCAGTAACAATTTAATCTTCTCTTGTCTTTGGTCAAGAAGCTGTGACTTATTTTATAGACAAAAAAAAAAAAAAAGCAAAACACAAACAAAATAAGAAATGCAACAAGAACAATCAAAGCGAACAAACAAAATCTCCAAAACCAGAGAATTTAAACAATCCATAAATGCTTAAGATGATGGAAGGATATGCCTATGTTACACAGCAATTTCCTGGTTTATGGACCAGAGTTTTGACTCCTCTTCTATTTAGAACATCAACACAAGTATGCTTCAATTTCTAACATGATTCATCAATGTGAAATAAACACAAATATGCTGGTAGAACAATAGAAAATAAAGAGAAAACTAAATTTTCTTTAGATTTATATCCATAAATGTTATTTTGTTTCACATGTTTTGGTTCCTTTTCACACAATCTTTTTTTTTTTTTTCCAAATCAGGAATACTGCCAGCATTACTGAAAAAGTCCTGTCTGCTTCTTCCAGGTGTATATAGGTAGTCAGAAACCAAACAGTTATAAGTGAGACAATTTTCACATTATCTTGTAAAGTTAAAAATTTTAACTTTACAAGATGCTGTGCTGATGCTAGCTAAAATGTGGCGAGTGGTCACTTACCCCACGCAATGTGCTAAGCCCTTTTGATGGGTTTTCTCATTTACCTAAGCATGGATATTTCTTCTAAGGCTACTTCTGAACCTCAATTCTTTTATCAGAAAATGTGGGGAGATTTAGGAACATTTCAGAAAGGCTCTTTTATAAAGTAACAAAAAACTAAATGCAAAGACAGCGAATGCAATACAGATACTGCAATAGAGAGAGCCTCTTTGCAAACAGCTCTTTATGCTCCGTCTCGCGCCACATTAGCCCACAGGAAAGCCAATCTTATCCCTCCAGAGCTGTGAAAAGATATCTAGGAATGTGGTTTACATTATCCGTGGTGCATATTTCGCTTTATTCTGGCCTCAAGAATAGAATCTATGGAGGCTTCTGACCAACATGGCACCATAGACAGAGGCACCAAGCCGTCCCTCCACAGCAAAGACTGAAAAAACTAAGCAAAACAGAGACAAACGTCAATCCTGGAACCCAAAGTGTTAAATGAAGAGATAAAGAACTCAGCCAAGCACCGAATGGAATAAGAAACTGAAAGAGAAGAAAGAGCGAGGAGAGAGACGTGTGGAGGTCCCCTATCAACTAATGCGGCACGGATTCACCATCTTGGACTCCTGTTGGAGATAGGTGGACAGGGAGTATGGGAAAGCAGCTTTACAGAGCTCCCAGCAGGAGACAGAGCACCCGGTAACCAGCCATAAACACTTTACCACTCCTCATCCTCTCCCTGCTGCTCTACCTCTGTGCTTCCTGGCTGGCAGCAGTGATTTGGCCAGCTGGGAAGTGCAGTGCCTGTGCTGCTTGGATTCACCCTCCCCACATGGGAGATCAGTGGACAGAAGTACAGGAAAGCAGCTTCACAAAGTTCCCAGCAGGAGTCAGAACACCCAGTAACCAGCAATATATGCTTTCCTAACCCCCACTCTTCTTCCTCCCCCCTCAGCCTCCTCTGCTCCCTGCTAGCCGCAGTTTCTTGGCCAGGAGGCAACTGCTTCAGCCCCAGGCAGCTTGGATTCACCACACCCACACTGGCCCGCTCCCTGAGTGCCATTTTTCTGTTGCTGATATTGTTTTTTTCTGTTTCTTTTAGTTTCTTCCGTGCCTCCCACCACCTCCCTCTCAATCTCTCAGATACCTGGCTCCCTGTGCCATCTTTGCTTCTTCTTGAAATGCTGTGAAGCGCCACTTGACCAGGGAACCACTCGCTCAGCCTGTGACACCACGCTGGTGGGGTCCACAGAGCTTTTTTTTTTTTTTTTTTTTGCTTTGTTTCATTTTATTTGTCTGTTTTTCTTTTTTCAGGTTGGGAGCCCCTTCTAGCTGTGCTATGCTGCATGGCTTAGGAGCCATTTCCCAGTCTGCGCAGCAGTGTTGGTGGGATACCTAGGGGCATTTATTTTTCTTTCTTTCTTCTTTTTTTCTTTCTGTCTTTCTTCATTTCTTAGTTTTTGTCTCTCTATACTTAACTTCTTTTCCCATCTCCTGAATGCCTGGTGCTGTGTGGCATCTATACCCTCTCTAGCCAGGCTGTACTGTGCAGCCAGGGAGTCACTTCTCCAGTCTTCACAGCTGCACTGGTGAAACCCCTGGGGGCTTTTCTATCTTTCTTTTTTTTAATTTTTTTTTAATCTGATTATTTTTTTTCCTTTCTGCATTTCTCCATTTCTTGGTTTCTCAACTCTTCACTCCAGTGGCAATCTCCCTTAGTACTCTCTCTCTCTTTTTTTTTCCTCCTGTTTCTATCTCCTATCTCTCCTCTTTCCCATACCCATATTAGCTTCACACATCACAACCTCCCCCCTCTTTCCTGCCTACCTGCACTGTGTGCTAAACCTCACACCCCTGAGCAGCACAGGTATGGCCTACTGGAACCTGCCCAGCACTGATTCCTGGCCTGCTCTGTTGGCCCTAGTATGTGCCACAAACAATCCATCCCAGCCCCTCGCGTTCAGATGGACCTGCCCTGCTGCACCATAGCTGAGCTACTGGCCCTGCCCATTGGACAAGGGTGTGAAAAGCATGGTGACCACAGATAAGCAAACAACAAAGAATGCACAGTCCACCTCCTCAGACATAACCCAGTAAAACAAAAAACAGGACAAAACAAACAGATCTACAGTCAATAAACAAAGAAAATAACTGCTGAATGTCCCAAAGACACCAAACCCAAAGACACACACACTATCAAAACATAAAAAAAAAAAAAAAAAAGGACAGGGTGATTCCAGTAGGCATCCAAAGTAAAACACCAGGTGACTTTCTAGTAGAATAAAAGGCAGTAGAACTACCTGATAGGGAATTCAAATTTCTAATACTCAGGGCTATCCAAGATTTGAAGCAAAAAAGCAGGAGAAAAGTAGACAAATTCATGGAAAATACAGAAAAAGAAATAGAAGAATTCAGAAAGATTATACAGGAAGAAAATGCCAAAATAAATGCACAACTAGAAGTCACACAAAAACAACAATTAGAAATCCATAAACTAAATAACAAGCCTGTGAGCAGCCATCTAAGATACTCCACTGGTCTCACTTCTTTGGGAGCAAGGAAGAATGAAGAAAACTAATGATACAAGGGAAAGATTAGTCCAGAGGACTAATGGACCATATCTACCATGGCCTCCACCAGACTGAGTTCAGTACAACTAGAGGATGCCTGGCTACTACCACTGACTTCTCTGATAGGGATCACAATAGAGGGTCCTGGACAGAGCTGGAGAAAAATATAGAAAAAAATTTTAACTCAAAAAGAAAGATCAGACTTGCTAGCCTGACAGAGAATGGAGAAACCTTGAGCTTATGGCCCCTGGACACCCTTTCGGCTCAGTAATGAGGTCACTCCTGAGATTTACCCTTCAGCCAAAGTTTGGATGGGCCCATAGTACAAAACAAGACTAAAGGGGCACACCAACAAAGGTGCCAGGACTGGAAGCAGGAGAGGACAGGAAAGCTGGTAATAGGCAACCCAAGATTGAGAAGGGAGAGTGTCGACATGTTGTGGGGTTTTTAACCAATGTCCTAAAACAATATGTGTACTAACGGTTTAATAAGAACAAACCTTCATCTAAAGTACAATAAAAAAATAAAATAAAAAACAAAGAATAGACTCTATGATCTGCTTGGTGTGAGAAATAAAATATTTTTGTATCACTGCTAGTTTACACAGTGACTTCAACCACACAGCCAATGTTCTTCTGAATGATTGATTATAAAAGTAAAAGAGCACCGAACAGTATTTTTTAGGTATATTATCTTATTATCCTTTGTATCTCACTACTTACTTCTTGGCACATTATAGACAATAATACTTGCTGAAATCACATGTGAGTGATCATTAATATGCATTGACTTGATTAATAATTTGAGTAGTTTAGAGGAAAGTCTCAAACTGGATGAAGAATCTGAAGCAGGGTATGACTCATCTTCGTAGATTAGCTAGTAGGAGTTTCAAAACTGAACAAAAAAAATAACCCTATTAGGAATAGCATCCGAGTCAGAAACTCAGTTATAGAAGCCCTTGAGTTTTAATAAAGTATGCCTTGTGCCCATTAAGTTTCAGCACTTCTCGTACTATCATCCAGTTTCACATACCAGGTTCAGTTAGCGATATGTCAGGATGTGAAATGAACAGCCTGTCATACAGAGTCCACAGAAATTACTTCTCTTCTACATTAGTAGCCTTGTGTTTTCTTTTAATAGAGGTAGTGGTCGCACCTTTGTGTTGCATCAATGCTCTAAGGCAATTTAATAAACTGTTAGATAGATGGCGATTGAATACACAAATCATTTCATTTATTTGATTTCTGTTTCATACAACTGATTTACATAAAAAATCTTCTCCAAGCATGGTCATAATTTATTTATGCAATTTTATGTTAGATCTAGATTTTTTTTTTCTTTTGAGTGTTTTTTTTCTACTTAGAGTAAACACTTCCATTTTGGAACATTCTCAGATGCCTCTGAGTCATATGAATTCTTGTGGAGAGTAATTTTCTCATAATTCATTTTGAAAATAGCTCAGAAAAAAAGCAACAGGATTAAAGAATCGGTCTCTCATTGCAGTTCTGTAGCTTAAAATTAGTCAAAATGAAACTGTGCAAGTGGTTAGTGTAGACTGAGCTTAGATGCGTTTCTCAACTAAGTTTCTTATTTTAGGCAAATGTACTGCAGTTAGTAATTTCTCTACTAATTCAACAAAGAATCAGAAAAAAGAGAAAGGGCTGTTTTAAAAAGTGTTCCCCAAGATTGACAAGTTAGACGACTAAATGCAATCACCCCATGTACAGAATTTTAAGTGTTTTTCTTACCTTCATATTTTTCATGTATTCATCCCAGACTCCCTCCCTGTATTCAAATTCATACTTAACTTCCTTTAAATCTATTTTCTAGACAATCACCTCTTCCAAGATAATTGCCTCCGTCAAGCTCATAACTTGTTCGGAAGCACTTGTATTTAAATACTACTCTATTTTGTATTTTCTTATACTCTACTTTAAAAAAGTCACTGGTTAAAAACAATACCAACAACAAAATTAATGGCAAAAAGTTTTCGCCATTCTCCATTACCTACCAAGTTAGATACAAACTCCTCAATCAGAGTCTCATGCATTTCTACAATATGTTGTTGTTGTTGTTAGGTCCCATTGAGTTGGTTCTGACTCATAGCTACCCTATGCACAACAGAACAAAGCACTGCCCAGTCCTTTGCCATCCTCACAGTTTTTGTTATTCCTGAGCCCATTGTTGCAGCTGCTGTGTCAATCCATCTCATTGAGGGTCTTCCTCTTTTTCGCTGACCCTCTACTTTACCAAGCATGATGTCTTTCTCCAGGGACTGATTCCTCCTGACAACATGTTCAAAGTATGTGAGATGCAGTCTAGCCATTCTTGCTTCCAAGTAGCATTCTTGTTGTCCTTCTTCCAAGATGGCTCCATGGGTCTCCTCGATTACTTTATCTCCTTCTATTTCTTAGCATAAATCACAACTCACTCTTTGGCCCAACTGGGGTCTTTCCAAATATAACTTTGAGATGTGTTCAACCTTTTTTGTATATGTTTCTCCCTTTCAGGTTCCTTTCCCCGTCAGAATTTTTATTATCAAATATCTGTTGGCTGCCATTATGTTTCTGGTCCTAAGCTAGTACCTAGGGAGGTATGAGTGAACAGTGATGAAAAATTGTCCTTCTGCTCATAGAGATGATAACACAAACAAACACACCCACTGACATTGAGTTCAATATAAAACTATAAGTTCACGATCAGCACTTAGAAGAAAAGATCTGGGGAGCCACGAGAGCAAAATGGAGAGATCCAATTTAAATTTGGGGGTCTCTCGGTAAAGCTTGTAACAGCTGAAGTATGAGCAGGATTAGTCAAGCAAAAGTTAGGTGAAAAGCAGTTCAGTCAGAAGGAATAGCATTTTTAAATTACTGAAGAACTTCCTGAAAATATAAGTGTGTCTGGAACATAGCATTAGAGGAAATTGCACCTAGATAGAATAACATAACCAGACAGCAAAAGTGAATGTACTCGTTTACTTCTTCTAAACTGTGTTTTTAACATTTTTAGGTAATTGGCTATCCTTTGTTTATAGATTTTGAACCTGGTTTATCTTCCTTACCAGATTATAAACTCTTTGAAGGCAACAGCTATTTATTAATTCATACTTGTGTCCACTGAAGTATTTAGCCCAAGCACTTTTAGCATATTGAACAGTAGGAAGTGACTACAAGGCTGGCTTCATGAGTGCATGACCTATGCAATCACATAGAATTCCACACTTACAAGGGTCCACCGTTGGTTTATGGGTCTTACTGTCGCCATCTTGAATTTCTTAATACTTTTTAAAGAAAGGGCCCAGCATTTTCATTTTACAACAGGCCCCATAAATTTTGCTGAATGAATGAATGATCCAAGGGCCAAAGGGATCTGATGGGAATGGCTCTACAGGACATTTTTCTTCTAGGGTCTACTTCACTCCTGGAACACTATATGATTCTTATTTGTTATGTGATGGGTGACTAAGAAAAGGGCAAAGTTGTCTTTTAAGGAGGGTCCTTAGTCCTCAAGTGTACTATTTCTTAAATACTAAATTGAACTTCATATTAACTCAGTCACTGTGATTCATTCAATTATTCCAAGACCCCTTTCAACTGAAGCATGTTCTCTCACAATCGTCACTGTTTGAATTTACACCCCCTACATCTACACCCCCAAACTGCCAAAAGAATGAACAAATCTGTCTTGGAGGAAGTACAGCCAGAATGCTCCTTAGAAGCAAAGATGGCGAGACTATGTCTCATATACTTTGGACATGTTATCAGGAGAGATTAGTCCCTGGAGAAGCACATCATGCTCGGCAAAGTAGAAGGTCAGTAAAAAAGAGGAAGACCCTCAACAACATGGATTGACACAGTGGCTGCAGCAATGGGCTCAAGCATAACAATAATTGCGAGGATGGCACAGAACTGGGTAGTGTTTTGTTCTGTTGTACATAGGGTTGCTATGAATTGGAATTGACTTGATGGCACCTAACAACAACAACAACAACAAACTAGGAGATACATATGTGAGAGTTCCAGGTGTTGTTTACTAGACCATTCATCTCTTTCCATTTTGTGAATCTTTGGCCACCTGCTGTATACCACAATGTGAATGAGAGACAGCAGTATGGAGAAACGTAAGTCATTCAGGTCCCTGCAGCTGAGTCTAACGAAATTTGCCAAAAAAAAGCAGAAGTAGCAAAGATCTTTAGTTACGAAGAATTAGCCACATGTGTGCCCAATAGTGAGTGAATAAGCTGAAAGCCTTGTGGCTGAAGAACTAGTTTAGTTTTTAGTCAAGTTCAGAGCAGTAGTATTTGCAAACACCTGAAATAAATATTGAGTTATTGATTGAGTTTCTCTTTGCAGAGTTAAGGAGCTCCTCTGAGAATTTGGAAGGGTTTTTAGCGCATCTGCGATAAACTACAATAAACACTCTCTTACTAAGCTTTGATATGACAGGCTGAGCTATCACTATCTGTTTGGTCAATGATCCAGGGATTATGGCCTCCCTAAGTGTAGTTGACAACTTAAACTAAGTTAGCTCGAGAGAAGTTTTTACGGTTACTTGTAGCAATGAGGCACAAAAAGGTTCCTATAGAGTAAATAGAACTTAAGCAACATACCTCTCAATTCATTGCCTGTTGACCCAATGTACAGATTCAGAGTTGATTTCATTGAAGGCTTTTGCCCAGTGGGCAACCTTTTGCATGTATTGAGTTTGGGCTTGGGTTGTCACTGTCTCTCTCTGCTAAACAAACAGTGGCAGAGAACCTTTTTCATTATTAACAACTGCTGTAGTTTATCATCTTTTTATGGTCGCTAAGAACTGATTGTAAAATTAGTGACTAAAAATATTGTTTTGAAAGAAAGTAAACTTTAATCCAATGCAACCAAGCAGGACTGAGTAAATCTAGTATTAAATCTACTTGGCAATTTTTAGAGATACGGAGTTATCTACTTACTTTGTCATGGTGGGATATAGTGAACATATATTATTTATGAACAAAATATCATCTCCCAACCTTGTTCTGAACCCCTCAGGCAGAATTCCCCCTTGGTGGTTGATGTTGTCTGTCAAATTGTCTGGGCCATGATTCTCAGTGGTTTGGTGGTTACAATATTCTTTGGCAGCTATGTAATGTATTAATCACCTCCATTACGAGATCTGCTATGAGAAGCCCATCAGTTGAATGGGAGCTTCCTTGCGAATGTGGCCTGTATCTAATATATGTGGACTTTCTGGCAAAGCCTGCTGGCTTTTCCTCATTCTGGATCCTACATCCGACTTGTTGTCTGACCCCCGTGGTTCTTGGGACTTGAGCTAGCAGCTTACCTGCCAATCTTGGGAATGACCCATCAGCCTACAACCTGTGAGCCAGAGGCCTGCCACCTGACCTGCTGATCTTGGGTTTGTCAGCTTCTGCAGCCTGTGAGCCAGATGACAGCTTTCTGGCATCTGACCTGCCAGTCTTGGGTTTGCCAGCCCCTGCAGCTACATGAGTTAGGAGAAGTCTTGAGCCTGACCCATGGACTTGGGACCTTCCAGCTCCTACAACTGCCTGAGCCATTTCCTTGATATAAATCTCTCTCTCTTTCTCTCTCTCTATATGAGCTTCACTGGCTTTGCTTTTCTAGAGAACCCAGTCTAAGATAGTGGTCTACTTGCACATTGTGCATTCTTTGTTTTTTGCACTGCTTAACCTTCTGTATATATTTCTTTTTACCATTTTGTCCCTTTCTCTCTAGCTGAAAACTCCTCAAGGGTACGGACTACCCATTCTTGATCTCTTTATACACAGTTCCTGGCAAATAATAAATAAATGTTTATTAAAGAATAATGAAAGAATGAGTGAATTATTCTGTAGTTACCTTTATGTCCTTAGCCTTAACACTTAGATAACCATCAAGGGTATTAAAAGAAGTCTGAACTGATAGGAAGTTTCTACTATGACCAGAAGTTTTAAGCACATTTGAAAATGTGCCTGTGTGGGATTGTAAAGGGAGAGCTGGGAAACAGAGAGTTTTCCATGTTTTTCACCTAGAAGCCAGAGGCCAGGATATCTAACTCTAAGGACAGAGGGAGATAGAAATGAGGAGAGAGCAACGGGTGTAAGGGCTGATACTTGCCTGCTTTGAACTCTCTCTGCTCATAGTGAACCACATCCTCACCCTTGTGGGGAGTTGCTCGATGAAGTGCTTGCCTTTTGCTGTAACGTCGGAAAGGAGGCACTTGTTTTTAACAACTGCCCTCAAAATATAGGCATTAGAAGGCAGATGAGGAAACACAATTAGAGCTCCTACCAGATGTTTCTTTGTCATATGATAGATACACCTGATTTAATAAAAGGAATTAGGAAGGATTCAAATTTATAAAATTCTGTGGGGCACAGTGCCAATACATTCATTTACAGAGAGATAAATATTTCACAGGTCTGTATATAAGGCATCTGGTGAAGAATGTTTTCTATAAACAAAATCAATCTAGATTGGGCTCTGCTACTCTCCTACAGAACCAGTATCAGTTCTTTAAAAAAGTACACATACCCACACACACGTATACACACACACACGCACACACACTTAGGAGTCCCTGAGTGGCACAACAGTTAAGCGCTCAACTACTAGTCAAAAGACTGGCGGTTCAAAACCGCTCAGGGGCTCCTTGGAAGACAGGCCTAGCGATCTGCCAGTTCTACTCTGCTCCCATGGGGTTGCCATGGTTGGAATCAACCTGACAGCAATGTGCCTGGTTTTTGGCTGGTGTATGGTCTTTTGTAGTCTTTGTTGGGTGAGGGTATAATATTTGGGGTGGTTGCAGCCAATTTGTAATTAAGTAGAACATATAAGCCTGAGGGCAATGCTGAGGAATTAGAAAGATGGACTGTACCTAGGTTAATGACAAAATTCTTCTAGATACATGAGGTAATAAATCCTCCTTCGATTTATACTCTTTTGAGAAGAATCCTCTGTTACTTTTACTGAAAACATGCTAAAGAATATACCCCCCATTTCTGAAAACTCATGGCTTCTACTGAGTGTGGGACCATGGGCTAATACCTGAAGATGATATTTAACTCGGGCATTTATTAAGCTCTACTATTTGATACATAGGATATTAGATGAAGACCAAGTTAGAATTAGTCCATTATTCTAAAATCTACATTTTTGGAAATAATTAAATGTTTAAGGTTATATAGTCAGTCACCAGCTTCAATGACTATGGTCTTACCTCTAGAACATCCCTGATGTTTTGAAAACTTCTCTCTTTTTTGTTTGTTTTTACCCAATTGATTACTATTAAACGATATGAAATGTTTTGATCCATCATCATTGTGATGGTTAGTTTTATGCGTCAGCTTGGCTGAGCTATGGTGCCCAGAGGTTTGGTAGAACACTAGTCTAGATGTTGCTGTGAAGATATTTACATGTGATTAACATTTGCAATCAGTGAGTTGCAGTAAAGCAGATTACCCTCCATAATGAGGGGTGCAGGAGGGGTCATCCAGTCAGTTGAAGGCCTTAAGAGCCCGAATTGAATATTTTACTGAAGGAAAGATTCTGCCTCAAGACTGTAAGATAGATATCCTGCCAAAGGCCTAGAGATTTGGACTCAAGACTACCAGAGTTTCCAGCCTGCCACTTAGCCTACAGATTTTGGACTTAGCAGTTCCCACAATCATATGAGCCAATTCCTTAAAATCAATCTCTCTCTCTCTTTTGTTTGTCCTTGCTCTCTGGAGAACTCTGGACTTTAGAAAAACTCTGCATACTGTTGCAAACATCCCCTTTGTAGAGGATGTGTGTGGTCTTGTTCAGACTCTCTGCATCCTGATTACTATTACTATATTGGGACAACAAAGTCATTGTAGAATGAGGGCTGAAAAATTAACCAACATGATGTAGGTTTTGGGGAACTTCACACACTATCAAGCATTTTATTAGGCCCTATATATATATATATATATATATATATATATATTTTATATATAGCTAAAGCAGTAGATTGTCATATATCAATGATATTTTCAGACTATTGCCATGAGAGTCAACAAAAAGACTACTGTCTAGAGCATTTGGAAAAAAGATCTCAGAATATCAAAATTAAAAAGAATGTTATAGACTGCCAATTTCTTTATTGTTGCTTTAATTTCTTTCTTCAACATCCTTACAGGTAGGTCTAACCAGTGAGTCCCCTATTCAGTGTCATTACGCACTGGTATGTAAGCGACAATTTTTGTGACTTCTAAATGAACACGGGTTAAATGAATAAACATTGAAAAATCCTCTTATTTATCTGACATTCCAAACAATGTTTCATTGCGATCTGCTAGTATTTTCCGGTATTTCTCATAGTGAATTTCTATGGAGGGTATATTAAACAGAAACCTATGTCAGAGCAGCTGAAGTAAAAAAAGAACAAAACACTGAGTTAAATGCTGTTGTCTCTACTGCAGATTGATTCCACCAGTGGCCGTGGACTCACATTCTCAGACCTTGCTGTGCCACAAAATGTCCCAGACCAGAAGGCTGGGTTGTGTGCCTGGCCTTTGGCTCCAGGTGAGTAGTAGCTTACCAGCAGCACATGAAATGAGAGGAGGAGTGATTTCCCACCATGGGCCCCGTTACCAGAAAAGTATGGCAGAGAGTCTGAACAATGCAACACACATCCTCCACATGGGGGTGTCTACAGCAGTATGCAGAGTTCTCTGAAGTAATTTGACTGGGAACTTTTTTTTACTCAGAACAGCTGTTACCATTTCTTGGGGGGGGGGGAGTTTGACTTAACACTTTGGGAAAACATTCTTTAGAATATGAGAAACGTTTTAGTATGTATTAACTCCCTAGATCCTCCTAACAACCCTGCTGTATATGTTGGCCAGGTATCCAGATTCAGGAAGGTTTAGAGACTTGAGAAAAGTCACACAGACTTAATGGAACAAAAGGGGATCAGTTTTTAAAGTTTTCTCTAATTCTGATAATACCTCATATAAGACTCTACACACAGCATCAATGCCACTTGAGGGCTTGGTCACTGTGGTATTTTATAACCTATTGGTACAATGGAACTCTGGTACCTAGCCACTTAGATTAGAATTCCAGCTGTTCTCTTTGCTGGCAGTGTGTGGTTGGACAAACTACTTTACCTCTCTGTGTCTCCACTTTCCACTCTGTGTCTAAGTTTCTTCATTTGGGAAGTAGTGTGAATAACAATGCTTTGTGATTAATGAAGGTAATTAATGCAAATTGCTTAATTCAGTGACTAGCCATACCAAAAACCCCTTTGCCTTCAAGTCTATTCCACTCATAGCGACCCTGCAGGACAGAGTAGAACTGACCCATAGAGTCTCAAGGACTATAATCTTTACGGAAGCAGACTGACACATCTTCCTCCTGTGAACACAGTGACTAAACTAAAAAAAAAAAAAAAAAACCCAAATCCGTTGCCACTGAGTGGGTTCTGACTCATAGCGACCCTACAGGACAGAGTAGAATTGCCCCATAGGGTTTTCATGGACTATCTGGTGGATTTGAACTGCCAACTTTTTGGTTAGCAGCCGTAGCACTTAACCACTAAGTGACCAGGGCTTCCCCATGGTTTATAAAAAAAATAATTACTCAGTAAGTGTTAGCTATTATTTTTAGGGACAGTTATCACACTTAGGTCATGGTTGAACATTCCAGAAAGTTTCATATTGATTGTATGTATAGATATCTTAACACATGCTTTTAAATACAAAGTCGTTCCTGCAAATGCATTTTTCCCCTAATCTATATCTTCTTGTATATCTTGGACAACAACAACAAGAGACACAAATGGAAATTAATTTACCCTAACTTAAAGCAGATGTCACTAAAATGCTCTGCTAACGCAATTTCACCCATAAGCAGCTAACGCATCAATTATGGAAAGGGAGAAACATCCAAGGCCAGATGTTTGGAATGTCTTTGGAAATTATACCCTTCCTTAACCATGGCCAGTTGAGTTACTGTGTGCTGATAACTGAAATAACTTTTCCTTAATTGCACATCATTGTAATTTCAAAGACGGCTCTCGGCCTTTGAATAGTCACAGATGTGCTTCTGCTCAAAGTGAGGCAAATGCCAGCGCAGGACCCAATCAGATGCAGAACATGCAGGCAAAATTATTCTGGATTTTTCCGTCAGAGAGGGGATTCAAACACATCTCCTTTTCCAGTCTTACTTCCTACCTTGGTGCAGTTGACAAATTTCAAAACACTCACAGCCATCCCACATGGGGACTTATTCCAAGTCAGAAAGGAGCAGATACAGATTATGGTTCACAGCCCATTGCTGAAAATAGGATATTGTGGCTTAAAGAAATATTTAGACATTACTTAAGCTTACTATTATGGGATTGAAATAAAGGTCTAAATGTTTTGACTGGAACTGCACTCATGTTTCTGAAGTTTTAAAGCAAGCCAGCAGCTTGCAGAACAAACATCGCTCTGAAGGGGAGAATGGGGACACACGCACATCCCTAGAGCCCCACCCCAAGTGCATACACACACACACTCACATACACACACATACACATAATTAGGCCCAAATAATAGCATAATTTATATGATTGCAATTTCCTAATCTTACTTCTTTCAATATCTAAATGGTACTGCTTAGGACATTTAATATGGGTAACCTCCTTCTGAATATTCAGAACTCTGGGCATCTCTGAGAGTTTGTATTATGAACCTGCCTGTTAAGTTGTCTTGAATGTACATTACAATCACACACCACCCCACATTCTGACTGACTTCATCGCTGGACCATAATCATAAAAATTGCCCTAAAACTATTCTACTCTTAAGTATGATTACTCTTGAGTTTTAGGTGGGCCTGTACAAAGAAATCCAAAGCTTCTACTCTCTCTGAAATGAGGGAGTTTGGCAGTAAATGGAGACAGCATCTGTTTCTGACAGTGGGGGTAAGAGATGACTTGGGACCATAGCTCAAAGCTGAATGCTTCAAGCATGACATGCCTTTGAAGTTCTGATTCAGCCCAAATTCATGTGAAATCAATAATGATTTTTATTCAAGTCTTTAAGTACAGTTAATTCTCTGGGGAGTAGTTATTTGGTGATTTTTCGCACTTGCTGGCACACTCCTACATATGAGAATACTCATATCCCACTTGAGAGGTATGGAGAAGGCCTATCTTTCTAGTCAATTGTTGCATCTCTTTGTACAAAGTGGGAAAGAGTTGACTTCGCGGAAAGTCTTTCATGACTATAAAGTAGAATCAGATGCAGGACCCAACTTTTAAACAATTTTCCTGCAAATGTTCTTAGGCTGTCAGCAGAGGATCAAGTTGCCACCCTGCCCTGACAACGAAAATCTTCAGGGAGTGCTCGTCACATGTCTCAAAGAAAAAATGGAAGCAGGAGGGCAGGAGGGGGACATCGCTATCTAACGTATAGAATAATGCCCTCACCCATTTCAAAGACTTGAGAGTCAAAATAGATTGAGTCTTTACTAAGTGGAATAAATGGGATATGATTGGACCTATATAGGGACCTCTTTTCTCTTTTACATGGGGGTTGAATTGGTCTGTGTCTGATAAAGCTTGTATACTTCTGTGCTTTGGAAGAATAAATAAAGGAAGGAGAAGGAAAGGAGAGGGAGTAAGGACAAAAGAGAAGCAAGAAGGTTTGGCTTAGTGTACCTTAAACTAAATGTGTAAGCAGAGCTGTGACAGTCCTCATTGTTAGGTTCATCAATATAGCTACCGAGGACTGCGAACCATATATCTTTATTCCTACAAACCAGCACAAAGTAGGTTTATTGTAGAATATGTTCTGTTTTATATCTTTTTTCCAGGATGTTGAAATGCGGGAGCAAGTGATTGGATGGGGTTTTAAGTTTTATTTAGGAGAAGGAATTCTAATACAATGCTAGTCAAAATTTAATTCTCACCGTAATTCAGCTGTGTAGAGAAAAGACACTCTACCCCTGGGGACTGGGAAAAGAATTTAGTACATACTCAATCCAATTTAAAAGTTAACCTTTTAGATGACTTATGTAATTTTCTTTCTTTTTTTTAAGGCAATCAATACTCAGTTTCACTGGCAAAAGAGAAAGGTTAGTTTGAGCCATCTTCTTCTCCCTTGCTTTTCTTCCTAAGTGGTAACTGAGTATACTGGGTGAGGGGAGCATTGCTATCCTTGGCCACAGCCTCCCCTGCCTGCCCTGGCCTCTGGGACATGTCCTCTTTCTACCAGGCTGATGCTTATCCACTTGGCATTCTCATTTACGGCTGGGGTGGAATGGTTCATGCGTGGATCTTTCTGATAGTTTGGTAAGGGTCTAGTAGAAATATCTGGGTGACCCAGCCTCACCGCAGTACCTGATGGTACTATAGACTGCTCTGACTCTTCTGTTGTCCCTCTGGTAGTCTAATCTATAGCTCTCTCCATAGAACCACCTTGTCGCTTCCAAAGCCACCCTGTCTGTCAAATTCCATACCAGATTCTCAACCATTTCCACATTCTCTTCATGCTATATAGAAGCCAAAGGTGACGATGAAAGCTAAATGTCAGGGCCTCCTTCTTCCTGACAGGATCACTGCAACCTGTGCTATACGGACGTATGGATGGTCAAGGCTCAAGGCTTGGGACATCTCTGATTGTCTTGCTCTCTAGTCAATCAGTATCTTCTCTTCTCTTTCCACTTCCTCTTCTCCCTATCACCCCCTGTGAGCTTTCCCTCTGTTTCAATTCTATCTTCCTCTCAAATATTAATGGAGAACAGGGTTATTTTCTCTGAACTGCAGAAAACTCTGACTAACCCTCCAGACTTGGTTTGAAATGGAAACCAGTAGGGAAAACCAGGTGAAAAAAAATTTTAGGAGGCTCTTTTTCAAGACAATGCCCTGGCTTGCAAGGCACTTTTCTTACTGCTTAATCTTATTTGCATATCAGAAGCAGAATATCTCTTTCCTCTTTTCATTCCCAGTGTAGTAAATGGTTTCCTTTTGTAATAAATTCTAATCTTCCTTCAGCAGATGGATACTTTAGGTCCATTAGTGCCAAGCTCATGAGTTCATGTATTTAGAAAAGCAAAAGTGGAAAACACATTAATGTTTCCAAGAGGTCAGATGCTGTATCCAGACTTCCCTCTTCCAGCTTTGACCCAGAGAGAGGCAGTATATGTGATAAGTAATGGTGATACCAAGGGTAGTAATTTCTTGCCCTATTTATCTTCTTGATATCCCAGACCAACATGTGGCAACCCAGTGCATTTAAAAGAGCAGTGTGGCATGGTCAGAACTTCTAGAGTCACCTCACAGCTTCTTTCATTTCCCACGTAGTATGGATATTGGGTTGAGAACACAGGCTATTGGTGATTTGCAAAGTAGGAGGCTCAATATAGGATACGGAGGAAGTGCCTGGGTCTACACTCAGTAAGAGCTGAGTGGAAACTGAATTAAGATGTTTCATTGCAGCCAAAAAAATGCACCATGATTGCAGCAGCTACAAACTTTGCCCCTGGAGGTGAGCGTGACACCTGACTTACAGGCAGTCAAGGACTGGGCACAAGAGATCCGTGAATGTAGGCAAGGCCCAGCATTAAGCCAGGGATTGAATTTCCTTGTCAAGACACCAGGTCACACAAACCACATACTCTTCCTTCCATACTCTTGCACATCACCTTAGAGAGAGAAGCTGGGGTAGACATTAGTTGGAGAAGAAACTGAGCATTGTGTTTTTCCAAGAGAATACTTAGCATTAATTGAAGTGATTGTTTTTGCAAACAGCCATATTAGACTATGGCTTAAAAGAGACTGGCCATTTACTTACCATATTCCACTTGACTTATCAGATGGAGATTTGGAAAGAACCCCAAACCTAAAAAAGGGCCTCATCCTTTTTTTCCCCCGGAATGTCAATGTGACAGGTACACTCCATGAGCCATCATATGACCTTGAAAATTTAAGCCACACATTAAAGATAGTAAAGCAAAAACAATACAAACAACACAGAAGCTTGGGGCTGTGATACATGGAACCACCATAACAACGCTGAATGTTCCAATTTGAACTTCCTTTACATGAGAGAATAAAATTCCCAAAACGTAGCCCACTATGGTCAGATCTCTGTTACTAGTAGTCAAACTCAATTCTTATCTGATACAATTGGCTCCTTCTCTCTCTTTGGATTTTTCCTGTTAAGAATTTATAGTTTCCACCTAGAATATGTTACGGACTCCGGGCAAAGTTAATTTTCTCAGAGATGCAAAAGAACACATTAGAAATGTTCAAAACATTACAGGAGCAATAGTGTATGACTAAAAGTCAAAGTTAATTGTCTTGGGTTTTTTTTTTGTGTGTGAGAACTTATGTCTAAATGGCATAGTGAGAGATTGTGTGTGTTTGCTTAAAGGCATGTACTTCTGTTCTCATGGTACGATAAAATGGGAAGAAATAGCAACAACTGGGAGGAGATGGTGGTGACATGATGGGTGTAGAAATAGAACAGCTGGAGGTCATTTCTGAAAAGTGCTTAGGTAGTGGCTCCCTGATCAAGGGAGCAAAACATGAACTCATGACTCTATGAAGTCTGAATACATTGGAACCGGAATTGGTCAATGTTTGGGGAGGGATGGGCTCCCGAGATCCCAGCATATAAACTGTCCAAGCAGATGGACTCTGCCCATGCTTGACCTCCAGGAGGCAATGACCCAGGACAGGGCCCTCTTCTCATGAAACTTCAGGGGGCACCCTTCACGCAGAAGGACATACAATAAGGGGTCTACCTGGGACAGACGGCTATTTTGAGACGCCACTGAAAATCTCTACACCTGGAATCTGGAGCTGTAAATTTCAATTTATTCTTTTAACAGAGTATATAATAGTTTCTCTGATACCAAATATCACTTCCATATTATTTTAAAAGAACTTTCTTTGTCATATTATCTCCATTTTTTCTAAACTAATAGCACATTCTAAAATTTAAGAAGTGTTGTATTTTAAAGCACAAATGTCCCTGGAAGGCCGCTGGTGGAGTGGTTATAGTCTTAAATATAGTCTTAGGGGACATAAATCTTGTTTGAGGAAAGAGGAATTAGATGATAGTATGGGAAATATATTGAAGAATGGAAAGGTAATTTTAGAATCTAAGACGTGGCAGGGGAGGGTAGGCCAATTTGGAAGCACTAAAGTCTTGTTTAGCAGAGGTATTTGTGTAAACTTCTAAAAACTTCTCACTTTGTTTTTTTTTATCTTGAGTTTTATCTATGGTAACTATATGTCCTACCTTGCATGTGACCATCCCAGTTGAAACCAGTTATCCTGGGGTAATTATTTTGCTCTCAAAATTGTCCCAGAATAGATGATAAAATTTATGGAAAATATTATAGGGTCACTATAAGTTAGATCGACTCAATGGCAACAGGTTTTTTTTTTTAATCTTTATTATTGTCCCATTTCTTTCCAATATCTTCATTTATTTTCCTTCAGAGAAAAGTAGTGGAAACACTGATTTTCAGAGATCAAGGTGACTCCATAATTCCTTTCGCTTGGAGGGCTACCTGTCTTACTCTTCTGTCTTTGCCTTTTCTGAAAAGTTAGTGCAGTTGTGGGGGGTGGGACAAGGTCCTTTCTTGGGACAAGGTTCTCCTATTTACTGAGTGGTTGGGAACCTCAGAATTGATAAAGGATACCACTAAAAGAGTCTTCTCTGCCTTTTACCTGCCCCAGGGAGGTGGATGCGGTGGTACTTGAGGTGTTTTTGAAAGCCCAAGGGTAGTGATGTTTGCCCAAGAGGGGTAAAGTACAACGACGGTGTGAACCATCACCACGGCACACGCGTGTTTCAGAGGATGTGTAGCCAATGCAAGGTGTCTTAGGTTAGGTTTCTCCAAAAGTAGACCTAAGGGATATGAACGCAAGTAGTTCATTTGAGCAATGATCTCAGAAAGCCAATAGGGTAGTGGGAAGTGGTGAAGCTAGAAGAAGGAAGGAAGCCAATGAAGACCTCACTATTAAGAAGGCCATCTCTGTGGGTATAGAGTCACAGTCATGCTGGGGACCTCTGGGAGGCCACGTGTCATCTCAAGTAAGGTGTGAGGAAGCTGGGATATTTATCTACCAACTTACAACAGCCAGTAGTTGAGGATTTCTCCCACGAAGCATAAACTCCACAGAAATCTGGCTGACCAGTGTACGAGCAGAATACCCTCCTATAACCATGGAAAGTTTTCAAGCAAAGAGTCACAGGTACTAGAAGTTGGAATCCCATGGTTCTACACAAATGAGAAGGCCAGAGGAATGATAACCTTTGTCAAAGTATGTGGATAAAGCATTGATAATGTCTGAGCATAGGGGATGGGAAATTAACAGCATAGGAAATATAATTTCAATGATGTCAGGGTGATTAATCCACACCCAGTGATAGTCTCTGCAAAATTCTTTACCTTTCATTAATGTTGAAAACAATATTATAATCTTTTAGTCACCAGTTAAATGAGGAAATTTATTAATTGGATGTAACTAAAATTTTCAAAGCGTAAGTCCTTGATTTCAGACATGACTGGATCCAGTATTTCTGATTATGCCATCATGATTTTCTGTCCCTTTGGTCTGCTTTTCTACATTTTGGCTTCATACTTAGGTAGGTCATTTTCATTGGCAGCAAAACTGACTACTAATTAGATCCAACCAGTTTAGCAACCCCAGTAGAAACAAAGCACCTATTTTCCAAAATGTCCAAGGAAGCTCTCACTGTACTAAACTGGATCACTTGTACATCCTTCAACCAGTTGTTGTGGCCTGAGGAATGGCATGTGATGATTGACGGAACCGAGGTCTTATACCCATCCCTGGAACTATGCGAGCTGGGTAAATCCTGCCTGAACCACATAGCCTGAGGTGTGGGCAGAGTGTCCTTAGAAAAACATCAGTTTCCTGTTATTTTAAGAAGGGAGAATGGATAGCAGCAGAGAGATTAAACACAAACACACACACACACCTGAATGCCAGAAATCCACCTGTACGCATTGGTGTTTTATCCTTTTAGCTTTGGTCCCTGAAAAAAATGCAAGCCTCCCTAGGATTTAATAACTTGTTACTAGCCGATTGACAACTTTGTTTGTGGCTTAGCAAAGAGCTAATTGTGTGATGCTGAGCAATTCATTCAATATAATGTTAAAATTAGATGCTTCCTTTTTTGGCAGTTCATCTAAAACCTCAAAACTGAAAATACCAAGTACCAAGTAATTCCATATTCTAATAGGAGATTCTAGACCATGTAAGTAGAATTTATAAATGAGGGGGTTCCAAAACCATTTTTGGTTCCTCTGTAGCCCATCAACACCCTGCAGAATTCATAAGAAAAGGAAGTTCATCAGTGAAAATTTCTTCAGAGAACTTAAGGTTCTGGTTATTCCCCTACTCCTCGTGGGGGAGGGGAGGTAGGACTTTCACTCAAAGTGAGTGAGGCCGGCTTCTAAAAGGCCTTGGCAGAGCTTAGCATGCACTCCTTCGGTTGGGTGAAAACAAGGAAGAGTGCTTGACTTTCACCTGAAAAGGTCTAAAAATGAGACAGCGGAGCTTCCTGTGATGCCAAGTAAAGAGACAGACTCAGAGGGGAAGACACACACTTGGTTGTCCTCCCTATACGGTATAGGGTTAAGACTGTGGTGGCCTCTGAATCTCTACTGCTTGAGTTAAAATCTTACCTTCAGCACTCATTAACCGATCATGGTTATCTCGCTAATTTTCCTGTGGCTTCATTTTCTTATATAAAAAATGGAAATAACGCAAATGAGTTTGTTGTGAGCATAAAATGAGCTAAAAATGTGTGACGTGTTTGGGACAGGAATGGGCACATAGTATGTGCTAGTTTTTATCATTATTCTCGACTAAGGAATGCTAAGGCTAAGGTAGGCATTTCCATGGCCCAAGACAAGGAAGCTGGATTTGAGTTCTCTGAAAAGGGACCCTGATTAAGAAAGCCACAGAGGGGCATGGTTACATCAGGAGGGTCTCTGCGGGACTCCTCGAAGTAGGGGCTGAGGAAGGCCAGAGAGAGAGATAGCTAGAGGAGATGGCGTGTGGTATTTTTTTGAGTCTTTATCTGGAAGATCTCTGGTCATGACAGTTGTCTTGGAAAAGCCCCCAGAGGTACCCCATGGGAGATAAAGCCAACATTTCAGGATCTTTATGGACAACTAAAAGAGAACAAATGATATGAGTTCTCTTTCTTTCTTTCTTTCTCCATCCTTCTTCTATACCACAGAAGAAAGAAGCAGCTTTGTGAATATGGGAGAAGTATAAAATTCAGGAAGAATAATAAAATAAACCCAAGCAAAGGTGGCCCTTTCCCTAAAGCTGGTTTAGTCAGGATTTATCTATGAATTAGGTAAGAGAGTGAAGCTATTAATTAGATAAAAGAGTGAAGTTGTATTAAACTGGACTAGGTTTTTAAAGGGGCACTGGTAGCGCAGTGGTTAAGCGCTTGGCTGCTAAGCAAAAGGCTGACATTGCGAATCCACCAGCAGCTCCTTGGAAACCCTATGGGGCAGTTCTGTTCTGTGCTAAAGGGTCGCTATGAGTCAGATTCGACTTGATGGCAACGGTTTTTTAGGCTTTTAAATGCCTGAAAAGTCAGATTATTCATTAATACCTGATAATGGCTATAAAAGCAATATTTTCAGCTCAAGATTCATCCCAGGGGCAGGGAAGGATATTTGATTAAACAAATCCAAAGTGGCAGCAATGAGAAGGCATGGGTATGTTTTCTAGGTGTCCAACTTTTCAATAATTTGGCTGCACACTTAACTTCTTTTGTTATTACAAAATGATAAGGCTGTTGAATCTCCTATGATCCAAGTCTCCTATGCGGCTCAGATCTTTTTGTTACATTCAGTGATTCATTTTCATTTAATGTGAATGGGATTCAGATGCTTTTACGAAAGCAGTTTCTGAAAAATAAACAAATTAAAACACTTCAAAAGAAAGGCACAGAGAAAAGGAACACTAATGAGGAGGAACTATCAAAGAACTAGAAGTCTCAAAGTTTCCAAATTTCGCACTTTGCTTAGGCCCAGCACTGTTGCCAGGATTAGCCATCTTATGAAAAAGGCCTCACGGGACTAAAAAGAGTAAAATTCCAGTGATTCCTGATGTGACAAGGAAGTCACCAGTGCTCCAAATATCCTTGAAAGCCTTGAACTCATTTTAATGAATATAAGTTAAATTATAAACAGCATACACACACCTTGATTTGACTAGGATGAATCTAAAGCCTCTGCCCATAGAAACAAAATCTTTGGTTTCCAGTGGACTATAGCTGAACATCCATGCTTCGAAAAGTTGCTCTAGTGTTCTGAAAGATGAGCAGAGGATTTCATCTCTACCCTCAGGCTACTCATCCTAGTAGCTCTTCTGTAAAGATAATTATCTCTTTCCTGTACCACAGAGGTTCTTATGCTTGGGGAAATTGCTATTTCAATTTTAAAGTTCTGCCATGCACTAATCTGAGGATTAAAGACTTTCCTTCCAGTGTGTCAAAGTCTTAGGCTTCTGAGGGGGAGAAACCAATGGAAATGTACACTCTAAATTCCCAGTTGAAAAGCACCTGCTGGCATGAAGGCATTTTACATTTAAATGGTGCCAACGATATGTAATTTGCAGCCTGCATGTATAGAAATGCTCCCTTGTAGTCCTGCCCAAATCAAGAGCCGGGGTTATTAAGAATTCTTTGTACCCTTTTCACATAAATCTAGTGCTTCTTATACAAACGTTTTTTCTCATGTCGAAGTGATTCATAAAGGCTGTAAGCCCACGGGTGTAATAGGACACCTCTCAATTATGCATCTCAAGGGTGAGTAATTTCACAAGCTGAGGGAAAGAGATAAACGCATTAAAATGCTCTTGCAAAACAAATTGAGAGAGAGAGAGAGAGAAAGGGCTGAAAAAAGGGAGTGAATTTTAAAATTGAAGATCTACCTCATTGTGCAGAAAAGAATATTCGACTTGCCTTGGCAAAGCTGGTAAATTCATAATTCTGCACAAAATCCTCAGTAACGGTACTGCCAAAAGCCTTCCTACAATATGCGTGTACCTGTGAATGTTCACCTTTGTCTCTGCTAACTGCAAAGTGTGAGAACTGTGTAAGAACAACATTTCATAGTGAATCGTGGGTCAGAGGGTGTGCGAAGGGATTATCTCATTATGTGGTTTCATTAAAGATTGGTTCTATTTAAAGGCAGAGTGGTTGGCCAGCTCTGAAGTTGTCAACCTCGTCTGTAGCAGCTATATATTGAGTGCTTACTGTGTGCAAAGGCACATGGTGCCTACGGCCTAAGTTGGGTGCTCCTAAGAACCAGGACTTACATAAGAAAAGGTAAATAACCATAAAAACAACATCATTGGTCCTAGGTGAGAAATCCTAAAGGTGTGCAGAGATAGACACCAACAGAGTGACTAAAGACAACTTCGTGGATGATTGGGCAAACTGAACCTTAAAAGGTAGCCATTCGATAAGCAGAGGTGGAGACATGATGTCCTGGAAAGTTCTCTCATGTTGGAGAAATGGAATCACTGAAACAAAGGTTGAAATATTTACGTATGTTTGGAGAGGATTTATATTATTCGGTTTAACCATATGAAGTGCTATTTTGTAAGGAAGATTTAGTCAAATAGCAGCCATTTCATAATAATCCAATCTGGTATAGTAGAAGTCAAAGACGAAAATTCTAATAGGAGTCAGATGATGAAAGAATTGAGAATGTCATGGCCAGGTGCTTGGAGGCAGGCCTTTCTTTAACCCTCATCGACAACACTTCATAGCATCTAAAATCCAAATAATTATGAATCGTAGAACCTTCTAAGGAAGAGGCCTTAGAAAAAAAACTTAAAGTTCCAGCCCCTAAATGACCCTTCTTCATCTGCTTTCATTGCCCCAGTGATAACAAACGTACGGTTAGTTGTGCTAATTCTGAGTCAACTCTCATAGTTTATGTATGTAAGTATGTACGTATGGATATATTTGTTTAGAACCAAAGATGGGTGCTATAGGAAAGATTAAAACTTCCAATCATTCCTTCAACCATTTGAAGACATCAGAATAAATAGTTCCTTTCCTTTTGCTCTTACTCTTTTGAAATAACTTCAAGTCCCTCACCATCCTAGTTGCTTTCCTTTAGACATGCTCCAATTTGTGAACGTTCCTCTGAAAAGTCAACACTCGATGCAACACAATACGCTATCTGCATGTTATATGGCAATTTCCTCTCTCCTTCTGGACATATATTCTGATAAATACATAATAATGGAACTTTTTTTTTTTGTCATTTGACCTACACAGGGGAATCATATTGAGTTTATTATTAGTTAAATCCTTAGCAAATTTCCTACCCAAGCTGTTAAACTACGAGCAACATAATTTGTAGTTGAGCAAATTGTCTTGAGTACCCACGTTTAGGGACTTTCATGAAATTCTTGTTAAATTACTTCTGGATACAGTCAGCTTCTTGTTTCAAACTGTTGGGATCCGTATTCTCTCATCTGTAAGTTTGATCGGCATGCAGCAAAGGTCCTTACAACTGTCTTTAATAAAATTGTTGAATACAGCAGGACTCTGAAGTACACCTAATTCAGATTAACTATGTAGAAAATAATAGTTATAAAATTCACCTAACCTTGTTATAATTGAACCAGTATTTCTCAGTGTCTTTTTTTTTTTTTATCATGAGAATGCCATGATACATTTGTCAGATATCTTGATGAAATAATGGAAGCTTATGCTCAGTGTTCTCTAGTTCATAAGCTCTCTCTTGATATTATCATCACAATCTTTGTTTAACGGGTTGTTTCCAGATTTCCCTTGTAAAGTAAAATTGAATGTAAGGGATGACCTGCTGTTATTCAGTAGGACTCTTTCAAATCAATTATCCCTCTGCTCCAACGTAAATGGCATATTAACACCGGGGTCAGCACACTTTCCATGTAAAGGGCCAGATAATAAATATTTCAGACTTTGAGGACTGTACAATCTCTGTTGTTACTGCTCACCTCTGCCATCATAGCAAAGGCAGTCATGGACCTTACTTAAACAAGCAGGCATGGCTATTGTCATAGATTGAATTGTGTCCCCCCAAAATGTGTCAGCTTGGTTAGGACATGATTCTCACTATTGTGTGGTTGACCTCCATTTTGTGATTGTAATGTTATGTTAAAGAGGGTTAGGGTGGGATTGTAGCACCCTTATTAAGGTCACATCCTGATCCAATGTAAAGGGAGTTTCCCTGGGGTGCGGCCTGTATCACCTTTTATCTTAAAATCTTACAAGAGATAAAAGGAAAGGGAAGTGAAGGGTAGGAGGAAGAGGGAAGGACCTCATATCACCAAGAAAATAGTGCCAAGAGAAGAGCAAGTCCTTTGGAACCAGGTTCTCTGAGCTGAGAAGCTCCTAGTCCAGGGTAAGATTGATGACAAGGACCTTTCTTCAGAACCTGCAGAGAAAGAAAGCCTTTTTTCTGAGTTGATGCCCCGAATTTGGCCTTGTAGCCTACTAGACTATGAGAGAATACATTTCTCTTTGTTAAAACCATCCACTTGTGGTATTTCTGTTACAGCAGCACCAGATGACTAAGACATTTGTATTCCAATAAAACTTTATTTATGAAAGCAGGGAGTAGGCTGGGTTTGTCCCATGTGCAGTAGTTAGCTGACCCCTGTTATTAACATATTAATATTAATGTGTCATCAATGATCATACCTGTAACATCTGAGAGTAAGGAGAAGGGGCTCTACAAGAATGCGAACTATAGATGGGAAAACCCAGGGAGAGAATTTGAAGATTTAAAACTTTCTCTGAGGAGGGCAAGTGGTTATTCCATTTCAAGAAGTCACCGTGGACAGCTGAGGGCCTTTAAGGAGGGGAAGGTGGGATAGTAACGTGCTTTAAGAGAGTATGGCTGGCAAAAAAATGCAAATTTCACCAATTTTGCACTTTTGTTGAGTTTTGGTTTCAGCATTGATATTACCCAAGGAACATTCTCTATTCTCTAGAGCCTTGACATAAAAAAAAAAAAAGTGGTACAACATTCAGACACCCTCACCCTGGAGTCTAGCTTGGCTGGTGACAGCTAGAAGGGCTTGGACAAACGTATGTAAAATAGCATTTAAATGTGGAGAACTGTGTGCTCGGTAAACCTTGACCTATGCTCTGAAAAAGTACAATTAGGAATATAAAAATAAGCAAATGAAACTTCCTCCTGGAGGAGCAGTTTAGCCCATCATGTGAACTGAAACAGGAACTGAAAGACTTTTTTTGGGAAGGACAATATAGTTCTGTACACTTGCGTGGCGTTCGTATACCATATTTCTTCAATTATAAAATATCACAGATTGTAAGATGCATAATTTAATAACACTTTTTTTCCAGAAAAGAAACCAAAACAAACTAAACAAAAACTCTACCATATTAAATGTCTCCGTCAATTGTCAAATACACCCTGGCTTTAGAAACTCAAAGAGTGAAAAAATTGCATCAGGGGGTGGAAACATTTTATATTCCTAACTCCTCCAACTGTCATACACACCTTGGCTTTAGGGGTAAAAGAAACAAGAAAGAGACTCTTACTTATTCTTCAGGGACAATGCAGCATAAATAAAGTTCATTTGTTTGTCTCAACTTGTCTATCCTGAAATGAGATGTGGTTTTATATCTAGATTGTTTTAAAATGGATGTGATATTCTTAAATATGACACCAAAAGAGAGAAGGCCCTATACCACCAAGGAAGACGAGCCAGGAGCCAGTGAGTCCTTTGGACCTGGGATCCCTGTGCTGGGAGGCTCCTGGGACCAGGGAAGGGAGAGAGAGAAAGTGAGGGTTGTAATCCTGAAGAGGTGAGAAGTGGTAGCAGGAAAGACCCAGCAGATGAGGCCCGGCAGGAGAGACCTGGCCACAGGCGATGGCGTGGTGGGCTTCCTGGCCCACGGAGAAAACTGACTGCCTTTGGGCAGAGGCCTAGGCCCAGGGCAAGGTGTGCCTGCAAGCATGGCTGGGAAAAGGCTGTCTCGATGGACGAACTGTATCCTTGAGCGTCCCTGAGCCTGAACTGTAGCCTGTTACTTCCCTAATAAACCCCATCACCATGAGTATTGTCTGTGAGTTCTCTGTGGCCACTGCAACGAGTTACCGAACCCAGCAGAGAAGTAGAGAGTATGTTATGGGAGGGACAGTTAGTGTCAGAGCTAGTAAGGCGGCAGAGAGGTGGAGAGAGGAGGCATGGCTGAACCACGCCTCATAGGAATCAGCCTGGGCTGTTGATACTGATTCTTCCCCCTCTTTGTGAAGTAAGAGGAGGTCAGATGCAGCTGCTACGACATTTTTACTAGATATTTGTATGCTAGTGTTCACTGCAGCACTATTCACAATAGCCAAAATGTAGAAACATCCTAAGTACCCATAGACAGAATGGATACACAAAATGTAGTCTATATATACAATGGAATATTATTCAGTCGTAAAGAGAAATGAAATTCTCATACATACCTACATGGATGAGCCTTGAAAATATTATGCATAGTGAAATAAGCCAGACAGACAAACATCATATGACACTTCTTACCTGAAATGTCTAGAACACGCAAATGCATAGAGGCAAAGTTTGTTAGTGGAGCCCTGGTGGCCTAGTGGTTGGGAGCTCAGCTGCTAACCAAAGTGTCGGCAGTTCAAATCCACCAGCCATTCCTTGGAAACCCTATGGGGCAGTTCTACTTTGTTCTGCAGGGTAGCTATGAGTCAGAACTGACTTGAGGGCACGTAGCACACGCAGGGGCTGAGGGGAGGGGGACATGGGGAGTTATTGCTGAAGGGATACAGCATTTGTTTTGGGGCTGATGAAAGGTTTTTGGAACTAGGTAGTGGTGTTGGCTGCACAACATAGTGAATACAATCAGTGTTACTGAATTGTCTGCTTAAAAATGGATAAAAAGGAAATTTTTTTTGTTACATGTATTTACCACAATAAAATAAAATAAATGTATATAACACTATTGAAAAAATTTTAAATGAGTTCCATATTTTAGAACAGTTTTAGGTTTATGAAGTTATTGCAAAGGTTAATTTTGATTCATTCTTGATCCGTTCTTGATACATCATTATTATTTGAAGTCCACATGTTACTCACATTTCCTCAGGTTTTCCCTAATCTTTTTCTGTTCCAGGATCCCATTCAGGACAGCACACTGGATTTGCTAGTCACAGGTCTTTAGCCTCCTCTTGGTTTGATAGTGTCGTAGACTCTCCATGTTTTTGATGACCTGGACAGTTCTCAGGATTATTGATCAGGTAGTTTCTAGAATGTCCCTCAGTTGTGATTTGTCTGATGTGTGGCATCCTGAGATCTCTTGACCCCCAAATGCTCTTTAAAAAATTTTTGTATACGTTAAAGTTTATTCTTAATGGTATAAAATGTTTTGTACCTGACAAATACTTTTTGTGTTTACCACTACAGTATCATGTGGAATAATTTCACTGTCCTAAAAATCCCCCTATGCTTTGCTTATTCAACCAGTTTCCCAATCCACTGAACCCCTAAAAACCATGAAGCTGTTTACTATTATTTTTTGCTACAATATCAGATTGTTTTTAGGTACGGTTGAGTTGATTCCGACTCATAGCGACCCCATGTACAACAGAACAAAACACTGCCCAGTCCTTTGCCAGCCTCACAACCGTTGCTATGTTTGAGCTCTTTGTTGCAGCCACTGTGTCAATCCATCTCATTGAAGGTCTTCCTCTTTTTCACTGACCCTTTACCTTACCAAGCATGATGTCCTTCTCCAGGGACTGGTCTCTCCTGGTAACATGTCCAAAGTACATGAGACGAAGTCTTGCCATCCTCATTTATAAGGAGGTTTCTGGCTTTACTTCTTCCACGACAGACTTGTTAGTTCTTCTAGCAGTCCTTGGTATATTCAATATTCTTTGTCAACACCATAATTCAGAAGCTTCAATCCTTCTTCAGTTTTCCTTATCCATTGTCTAGCTTTCACACGCATATGAAACGATTGAAAACACCATGGCTCAGGTCAGGTGCACCTTAGTCCTCACTATCAGTTAGTTGTAATCATAATATGTAGCCTTCTCAGACTGGCCTCTTGCACTAAGTACTATACATTTAAGGTTTCTCCATGTCTTTTCATAGCTCATTTCTTTTTATCGCTGAATAATATTCTATTGTATGATGTACCTCAGTTTATTTATCAAATCACCTGTTGAAGGACATCTTGGTTGCTTTTAGTTTTTGGTGACCATGAATAAAGCTGTTATAAACATTCGTGTGCATGTTTTTTTTGGACATAGTTTTTCAGATCAGTTTGGTAAATACATGTTTTGGTAGTTTTATACTCTTCTCTTGATTTATGACTTTTTTTCCCCCCAGCAGTTTTACCACTATGGTTATGCCCTGTGATGACTGTGTTACTATTTTGGGAGAATCTGGAGTGGTTGGTGAACCAGACTCTCACTTTGACTTTTTCCACTGAAAATTTTATGCCCGAATTATCTTTAGCCTCCATCTGGTGTTTGATGGAAATGACTTTATCTCAAAGATGAATTCAACCCCCTTGGCCATTTGAATCACAGTGATTCCATGTGTGCAGATGTTATGGGTTGAATTGTGTCTCCCCAAAATGTGTGTCAACCTGACTAGGCCGTGATTCCCAGTATTGTGTGGTTGTTCACCATTTTGTCATTTGATGTGATTTGCCGATGTGTTGTATATCCTACTTCCGTGAATTAATGAGTCAGAATTAGAGGCAGTTACATGAATGAGGCTGGACTCAATCTACAAGATTAGGTCGTACCTTGAGTCAATCTCTTTTGAGATATAAAAGAAAGAATCGGCAGAGGGAAGGGACCTCACTACCACTAAGAAACAAGAGCCGGAGCAGAGTGTGTCCTTTGGACCCAGAGTCCTTGCATTGAGAAGATCCTAGACTAGGGGAAGATTGATGACAAAGACCTTTCCCCAGGTTTGACAGAGAGAGAAAGCCTTCCCTTGAAGCTGATACCCTGAATTGGGCTTCTAGCCTCCTAAACTGTGAGAGAATAAATTTCTGTTTATTAAAGCCGTCCACTTGTGATATTTCCGTCATAGCGGCTTTAGGTAACTAAGACTGCTCCTGAGCATTTTCAATGCTGTGACCTTTTGGAAGCAGGTCACCAGGCCTATTTTTCTAGGTACTTCTGGGTGTGTTCGAACCACCAACCTTTCAGCTAGTAGTCGAACACTTAACCATCTGCACTACCTAGGGACCTATCAACTCAAAGGCAATTAACAGCAACAAGGAGCCCTTTGATAAAAAGGAAGGTGAATCACGATACAGGAAGAGTCAGTATAGTTTTATTATGAGCGTGTCACTGGAAGAGTTAATACGTCTGCACTGCAGAGAAAAGAAGACCCTGATCCCGGAGAATTTACTGAGTGAGAGGAGCAGGGAAATCCCTCTGGGATCCTATACAAGTTCCCAGAATTCTGAAGGTTGGCATCCAGTACAGCCTGTTCTTTGAGCCAGTTTTTCTGTGGAAAAGAATATTTTTTACGATACTTTAAGTTTGAAGGATCAGAACATATTTGTACGCTGTATACACAACAACACCTTTCAAATTTACTTAAAAATTTAGACAAGAGGGTAACTTTTTTTGGGGGTGGGTGGGAACGGAGAGAGTTTCTTTTAAGGCAATTTAAAATGCGTGGTCAACAGTTAAGTATAGATGTTCTCCAAATTGAACACTCATTCCAAAACCAAACCAAACCCATTGCTGGCGAGCCAATTCCGACTCATAGCTACCCTATAGGACAGAGTAGAACTGTCCCATAGGGTTTCCAAGAAAGGGCTGGAAGATTCTAACTGCTGGCCTTTTGGTTAGCAGCTGAACTCTTAACCACTGCACCACCATGGCTCTGAACACTTAATAGAGACTGGGAGATTTGGTTGTAAATATTTCTGCAATCTTGATAAAGTGAATTCTGTTTTAGCTGTGTTAGGAGTGGCAATAAATCTCCCTACAACGAGAATATAGCGTGGTTTGTCTATTTTGTAAAGTGAATATACACAGACTGGATTTTCTGAAGGTGAGATTTACTTATACATCTTTCTCTGAGAACTTGGAAATATTGACTCGTTTTGTGAACACTATAGGTTACAGACCAGCCCATTTCCTGGCCTTCGTACTCCTCTGGTTCTAAAATACTCCTAGTTGTTTTAGAGTCCAAGGTATTTGCCTGAAATATGTAATAAAAACAAACACACAAACAAATATATGAGTTAAAGAATATTTCTAGATTGGTGAGAGAATTAATGTTTTTTTAAAAGAAGAATTATGAACTGTTGGTGTGGACAGTAGGAATTATATTACTTAAATGGCTTTAATTGTGTGAGATTTTGAGTAACGTCTCCTTTCAAGGAACAGGTACCTATTTAAATTTTTAACAAGCATTTCCCACTCTGCCTTTGATTTCCTTGAATGCCCTCATCCAACAATATATGCTTTGCAAGCTTTCTTTTTATTGCTGGGGTTGCAAAAACTGTCATGAATTAAATATACTCTTGATGGAGTTTAGCTAATCTATAAGCCAAGATCATGTAATACAAGTTAACCTTGACTTTCTATGACAGTCGACATAAAATTTGCTTTTGTTTTCACTCCAGACCTTTTTGATAACCACTGTCGACATGGCTTCTCACCGCAAACCCTTTCCTATGATCTGAGTGAGGAGGTTCTAAGGCTCATTGTATATGTCAGGTCTTCTACTTATGTAAGAATAAGAGCTAATGTTGATGCCTTGCTTAAAAGACAAAACCGGATGCTCTAATGCAAAAGTATGACACCAGGTCAAAGTGTCTTCAGAAACTCCACTTCTCAGAACAAGCACCCTTGCAAACATTCTTCCCAGAGAATGCTGTAGTGGAAAGATCCCGGGTTTTAGGCTGCACAGAACCTGGGTTGATTTCCAGGCTCCCACCTATGTATTAAGGGCATTTTGGTAAGTCATTGAATGTTCCCTTATCTCATTGGTTCATTTTAAAGAGGGCTTGAGAATGTCTAACTCACAGATGGTTGTATGTAACAACAGAATTGCCAAATAGGAAGCATTCAACACAGTGCCCGGCAAGTAAAACCCAAGAAACCAAACCTGTTGCCGTTGCTTCGATTCCAACTCACAGTGCCCCTAAAGGACAGAGTAGAGCTGCTCTATAGGGTTCCCACAGAGCCGCTGATGGATTCAAACTGCCGACCTTTTAGTTAGCTGCCAAGCTCCTAACCACTGCACCACCAGGGCTCCCTAGCAAGTAAAAGAACCTCAGATTCTAGAAAATCCGCTCACTGACCAGATTTTCATCCCTGGGTTGTAGCTTAACCCCGAGTTTCACAGAATTTTTCACCACTGTGAGTTCCCAAACTACTGAAATAGAAGATAGGCCAGAGCAGAGCTAAGGCCGACAGCCTACATGGGGGTGGGGAGGTAAAGATATAAAGAGGGTTTAGCTATCTGTGTATAGATAGGCCTTAACAGAGCTTTCAAAAAATAAAAAATAAATAAATGTCAGCATATTGGCAGCAGTCATGGACAATTCTAAGAATAAATACTGGGTTTTTGCTATTTCATATATTCACATTATATGCAAAAACTACAGAATTTGAAGACAGAAGACATGGATTTGTGTCCCAGCTCCTCCTCTTACTGCTAGTTCTTATACAAATACCATCACCTACGTGGGCCTCAGTTTTCTCCTCTGTATGTAAATGGCACCTTCAGCGGGTTACTAGGAGAGTTAAATGCATTGATGTATATAAATCAAAGTACAAAGCCCTATACAATTGGTAACTGTCATTTCTTAGTCTGGATGAACTAGCCCGGTACTGTAGACCAGAGGAGATAGAAGAATTAAGACAGACTGATTTTATTAAAAAATTCTACCTAATCTCCAAGGGGACAATTCTCAATGAAGTAAACAGATATTATCAATGTATAAAAACAGTTGACGTAGATCATATGAAAATCCTCATAGACGCTTACATACAGACAGACAGTATTTATTTTGAGAAACTAAGTCAGTCCCCTTGGACTTCTCAGCAATTAAAAGTAGATTGTTTCAAGAAACGCCAGTGACCTGAAGATTTTATTACACAAGTTTAGACCTAGTAAGAATTTACATAATTATATAATAAATTAATATATGTACATATTTCATATATATGTGTACGTACACATATTTCAATAATGTAATACATTTAAAATGTAATAAAATTTTAAACTTTTTGGGAGGTTGAATAAAATGAGAATTCTTTTTTTAAGGTTATCCAATCAACCTCCTAATACGGGCATGAACTTCAGGGACTTGGTCCCTGAACCACGATTCCTCAAAATCAAGCAGGCAGTACCCACGACTTCACAGCATGATTTAGCCATAGGAAATGCGGTGCAAAAAAGGCTTCACACAGCACAACACAGACAACAAACTGCAATTAATGCAATAGTGTGGGAGAGACAGTACAGACACGCATTTAACAGTCCAGAGAAACTCCTTAACTTTAAAATTATGCCTGGAAACCAGAACACATAAAAACTGTTCATGGACTCCAAATGAAGAATAATGACAGAAATTAATTATGACTGGAGAAAGAATAAAATACCACTTATTCAAAAAGCGAGGACTAAGAATCCCAAGGAACAGACAGGCCACACATTCAGGGTGTGTTTAATGAGATTTCCAGAAAGCATTCAATTTTAAAAAATTGGTAGCATGTTTTGGTGACATTTGCAGAAGAACCCTGTACTGTTTTCTTTTTTAATCTGACTGGCATTTTAATTTTTGCCATGTCAAAGAGACTCTTAAGTGTTTTTTAAATGCTCTTTAAAAATTTTTCCTTTACTTGGCTCTTAATGTCGACCCAGTCAACCCAAAGAACAATGGGTTGATTAAAATATAATACCATCCTCTATATTTTGGATCTGGTACATTTTACCAAATGCTTTTATGATTCATATATATGATTTCTTGACATCAACATTTATCATCTAGATTTTCATGCATACGCTGCCGTTTAAATCTTATGTCATATTGCAATATATTTGCGTATTGTTTTAATAACATGAGGAAGAAATAAGACAGGTGATTTACTATAACCAAATTTTCTCATTTTGCATGAAGAGTAATTTTATGGAGGCCAATTTTTTCCGGCAATTTGTTCTTCTAAATAGATACAACATTCTTGAAGCATGAGCCTAAGCATTGCTTTTTAAAAATAGTTCAAGCCTGTTAAAAAGGAATTATTATTTTTACAACCACCCCAAGCAGAATTTCGTATTATAGCTCAGTTATTTTCCAATAACCATGTAAACCCAAACCTGTTACCCGTTGCCTTTGAGTCGATTCCAACTCATAGCAACCCTACAGGACAGAGTAGAACTACCCCATAGGGTTTCCAGGGAGTGCCTGATGGATTCGAACTGCTGACCTTTTGATTAGCAGCTGAACTCTTGACCACTGCACCACCAGGGCTCCAGGAATAACCATATAACTCATTTAAAAGAAGAGAAGAAAATGGCTGTGAGACTAGCATCTTAAGAAAAATTAATTGAATTAAGAGATTTGATAAATCAATTAATGAATTGGTGGATATTTTGCTGTGCATATTCTCAAGAACAACAAAATAAATAAAATTTAGAAGGAAAAAAAGTTCTTGCTGCAGTGTTATGTTTACGTAACCCGGATGTCAGCTTTCCTTTCAGAATTAAATAAGACTTGTATAAGCTCCTATTCCATATCACGTGGAGGCCTTTCCTAAGACATCTGCAAATTCCTCATGGCTTATATCTGATGGCATTTTTTGAGTTTCTGCCACAATAAATTTTGACTTTGTCATGGATTGAATTATGGCCCTCCAAAATGTGTGTCAACTTGGCTAGACATGATTCCCAGTATTGTCTGGTTTTCCACCATTTTGTCATCAGATGTGGTTTTCCTATGTATTGTAAACCCTACCTCTATGGTGTTAATGAGATGGAATTAGTGGCAGTCATGTTAATGAGGCAGGACTCTATCCATAAGATTGAATTGTGTCTTGAGCCATTCTCTTTTGCGATATAAAAGAGAGAAGTTAGCAGAGAGACATGGGGACCTCAGACCACCAAAAAAGCAGCACTGGGAGCAGAGTACATCCTTTGGACCCAGGATCCCTGTACTGAGAAGCTCCTTGACCAGGGAAAGATTGATGACAAACACCTTCCCCCAGAGCCAACAGAGAGAGAAAGCCTTTCTCTGGAGCTGGCACCTGAATTTGGACTTCTAGCCTCCTAGACTGTGAGAGAATAAGCTTTTGTTTGTTGAAGCCATCCACTTGTGGTATTTCTATTACAGCAGCACTAGATGACTAACACAGACTTCATGCACACCTCCAAAAAAAAAAATTGAATTAACATATTAGCTAAGAACATGAAAAATGAAGAACGTGAGTCAGTGAAAGACCTTTAAGTAATTACTATTACTTCCTCTTCTATGTTCTCAGAGCATTATCTGGACACAGCACTTCAGAATTTCGGTACATCATACTCAAATTGTTTGCATGCATATCAGTTTCCCTGGTAGAACGCCATGCTCACAAAGATAAAGACTGTCTTAGTCATCTAGTGCTGCTATAACAGAAATACCACAAGTGGATGGCTTTAACAAAGAGAAATTTATTTTCTCACGGTCTAGTAGGCTCGAAGTCCAAATTCAGGGTGTTGGCTCCAGGCGAAGGCTTTCTCTCTCTGTCAGCTCTGGAGGACGATCCTCGTCCTCAATCTTTCCCTGGTCAAGGAGCTTCTCCGGCACTGGGACCCTGTGTCCAACAGATGCACTCTGCTCCTGGTGCTGCTTTCTTGGTGGCGCGAGGTCCCCAACTCCCTGCTTGCTTCACTTTCCTTTTATCTCTTGTGAGATAAAAGGTGGTGCAGGCCCCACCCCAGGGAAACTCCCTTTATCTTGGATCAGGAAGGTGACCTGAATAAGGGTGGTGTTACAATCCCACCTAATTCCCTGAACATAAAATTACAATCACAAAATGGAGGAGAACCACACCATACTGGGAATCATGGCCTAACCAAGTTGACACATATTATTGGGGGGACAAAATTCAATCCATGACAGAGACCATTTTATTCTTTTTTATATTTCCAGTGTACTCAACATGTTGAATGAACGAATAACTACTCTACATATGAATGATATAAACATGATTTTGGCAGAGATTTCAAAAACTTTATGGTCTTGACTCACAGTAAGAAATACATTTCCCACTTGGGTGATATACATATATTTCACACATACGTACATGTATCCAAAACAAAAGAATCATAAAATAATGCTTACCTTACTTCATGTACCTCCTTCTGGTATTTTCTAATCTCTTTAATTTAAAAAAAAAAAAAAAGGCTCCTCAATGAGCTAAATGGATTTTATAAAGTACAAATGACTCAGAACCTACCATTTAGAAAACTCTAATTTGTGGAATAGAAAAGTGTAAGAGCCAGCTCATCACTGAATTAGCTTAGGTACACAAAGCTACCAGGAAATAGGTGTATAGATGCTGGCACAAAAGGTGCTAAAAATACAGACAGTAAAGAAGAGATTCTTGAATGTAAACTTCTAGAGATGGCTTCAGAGAAATAATTGCACTCCACTTGAAAGTTAACATTTTTAGAATTTGCATATTTAGAGAGAAGAGAAACATCCCAAGGTCTAGCAGATAAGATTAAGAGCAAGCAAAGGCAGGGGAGTGAAAGGCTGTAACGTGAGGTCATGTGACGGGAAATATAAAGTACTGGGCTGAGGACTTTATTAGGATGTTGAACAATACTATCTATCTGTCTATCTATCATCTATCTGTCTGTCTATTTATCTATCATCTGTCTGTTGTCTATCGATCTATCTATCCATCCCTCATCTATCTATCATCTATCTTGCCATCTATTTATCTATGTAGCTTTCTATCAGTCTACCTGTCTATCTACCTGTGTAATGAAAGATCAGAGTAGCATCAGCAAACACATATCCCATTGGTCAAAAATGAATGTGGTCAGGGAAAACCACTAGTCCATTAAAGCGCCATGAGAAACAGGTGATAAAGGTCAAGTTAGTTCGGAATCACAGTCCCTGGGTGGTGTGACGGTTAACGCACTCAGCAGCTAACCTAAAGTTTGGTGGGTCAAGTCCACCCAGAGGCACCTCTGAAGAAAGGCCCAGTGGTCTACTTCTGAAAAATCAGCCACTGAAAACCCTGTGGAGCACTGTTCTTACTCTGTCACATGTGGGGGTCTGTGAGTCAGAATCCACTGGATGGCAGATAGTTTATCTTGGAAAGCTGAAAAAGAAAGGTGTTCGGTTGCATAGAGAGCCAAAGCAACGTAGGAATTAGCCCTTTGTGTCTTGAGCCTGACCAAACTGGAGGAATATTGGCAGCAGTGACAGGAACAGGAAAGATGGTCTGCTTGAATCAGTTGTTTGAGCTGTTTTCAAGGCATCACTACTTTTGGGGATTTCAAATACCCAAATTCAACTTTTTACATTGAAATGCCTAATGGTTATTCATGGCTAAAGGTTTGTAGTCTCTTTTACAATTGGTATGTTCACTTCTAGTAAGACATGACAATAGGAATTGGCGTATCATTTTTAAGTCTTGAATTATTTTCACTTGCATAATTGGAATTTGGCTGACTTCAGTATCTAAGTAGTTTATTAGCATCCTGGAAATTAGCTGAATCAGATTACTCTTGGTCAAAACCAAACCCATTGCCATCAAGTCAATTCGGACTGATAGCATCCCTAAAGGACAGAGTAGAACTGTCCTATAGGGTTTCCAAGGCTGTAATCTTTATGGAAGCAGAGTGCTACATCTTTATCCTCTGAAGCAGCTGGTGGGTTCCAACCACTGAGCTTTCAGTTAGCAGCCAAGCACTTTAATACTGCAGCTCCAGGGCTCCTTTTACTCTTGGCATGGCCCTTGAAAATACATGGCTTAAAGTTGTTGAGATTCAGCATACAATGCTAGTTGCAAAAAAGTAACCAAAAACATGAGCAACCAAAATCTAAAACAAAACTAACAAAAAATCGAAAAGCATCAACAACAACATCAACACAAATTCCCAAGAAACCAACTGTATCAAGGAAATATTTTGAACACTACACAACACTTGGAGCCCAGGTGGCACAGTGGTTTAGAGCTTATCTGCTAACTAATATGTTGGCAGTTCGAATCCACCAGCAACTCCCTGGAAACCCTATGGGGCAGTTCTACTCTGTCCTATAGGGTCCCTATGAGTCAGAATGACAAAACTTGGGCCCGAGCATGATTTTCAAAAGCTATTAGTTTTCAAAAATTCTTTCCAAGGCTGTTCTCATCTCCTATTGCTTTTATGCCTTTTCCCTCTCCTCAAGTCACCGAATTAAGAAAGTACAGCAGTTGCCTCTGTCATATGTATATTTTTGGCAAAAACTAAGTCCAAGTGACACAGAAAAGTAACATGAGTTTTGTTTTATTAAAACAAACAAACAAAAAACCCCAGATCAATCCTCTTTTGGCCTCAGAGTATTAGTTGAGTGGTATTTTCATGACAAGTCATATTATTTGGGATCGATTCATCTGAAAAAGATCATAAATTTTATAAAAAACATCTATTATTGATTCATTTTAACACCATGATTTGATGTGAAACCGAAATCCCCATTGTGCCAATTCCCCTCCTCCCCGCCCCCCTCGTGAAAAGTCATCCAAGATGAAGGTAGAAATCAATGAAATAAAGTATTCACACCTAGGGGATTATTCTGAGTCATCGCGTATATGGCAGCCTTACACATCAGAGAGGTATTTTTTGTCTACAACTTTAGATTTGTTCAGATGTTTATGGCATAATGCTTTATAATTACAAAGCACCTCTCTTGATAAAGTCTGTTTCATCTGTTCTTATAGTTTCTTTGGGGTTGGTCCAAAGTTACATCACTCTGTTTATGAGGTGAAGTGTGATGCCCCAGCAAGTTCCTACAAAATCCATTCTGGGTGAGGATAGGAGACCATAGGCTAACCAGGCTGAGCAGATGACGGTGCCTGAGAAAAGCTCTCCTGTTGATGATATGCAGACCTGGGGGAAATAATTTTTCCGGATACCACTGCATAGTGCTGCAACAGGTTCGATAACACAGGCCTGAAGGAATCAGTGTTTCAAAATATCTCAGGTGACGCCCTGTTAAGGAAAAGACATTTTCCAAGTCTTTACTGTCCCTAACTTGTGTTAAAATATTTCCTGAACATTGTTGTTTTCACTAATTGCTGTCCGGTTGGCTCTGACTCAAAGCAACGTTATGTGTAGCAGAACAAAACATTGCATAGTCCTGTGCAATCCTCACAATTGTTGGTATGTTTGAGTCCATTGTTACAGTGATTGTGTCAATCCATCTAATGAAGCGTTTCCCTCATTTTCACTGACTCTCTACTTTACAAACATGATGTCCTTTTCTAATGATTGGTCTTTCCTGTTGGCATGTCGAAATAGTAAGCAAGATGAAGTCTTGCCATCCTTGTTTCTCAGGAACATTTTGGCTGTACTTCATCCACGACAGCTTTGTTCATTCTACTGATAGTCCGTGGTATATTCAATATTCTTTGCAAACACCACAATTCAAATGCTTTGACTCTTCTTCGATCTTCCTTTTCATTGTGCAGCTTTCACATACATTTTTAACCATAAGTACTGATAATGACTACCTTTAAAAACAAAAAAAGGTGAAATACCAGCCATAAGTGACTGAAATATTGCTAGAACACTTTACTAACAAGAGGCAAAACAAAATTGGAATTCAGAACGTGTTATTAGTTTGGTGCTGCCTTTTGGAGACAATATCTCATGGCTCAGTAATGAACACCTAAAAGATTATTCTTCCCAGATGACAAGACATTTTGTAAGAAACTAGTTATTCAGAATCTAGTCATTTTCTCTGTTAGTTCTTTGCAGTGGGTTTAAACGATAGAAAGAGAGAAGGTAGTGTCAAGCACCACAGATTTCAAGCCCATACAATCACTGACGTGGTTTAACTTTGGATGAGAGTCTGAAAAATGGAATTTGAATCATGACAAGCAGAATAATTCTGAGGCGTTTGAAATGTGACATTGCTGCTGATTGCTGAGAGTATAATTATTATAAAGAGTCAACAGCAAGTCTGCACTAAAATATGAGCTAGATGATCTTCTCTTCTTAGTAGTGCAAGAAAGTGCATAATTGAAAATTAATTTTGCTAAGATTCTTTGAGAAAATATGCAAATGAAGCAATGACAACCCTGAGAAACTGTACAATGGCAGGACATATCCCAGAAGGCCTCTTTCAGGTACTTAGCAATTTGGGAAGTAAAGCATATGAAAGCAGTCGAGTCAGGCAGGATTTGGGAAATCCAGCCGTGGTGGACTCAGCAGTCACCAGACTCGAACGCAGCCAACATCACCAGATCTACATGAAATTGTGAAGGAGATAGATTTGTGCTTTGTCACCAACTGACCAAACATTTTTCCCTTTCACATGTGGTGCATGTGAGGGGTGGGTAGGATTGGGTAGCTTGCAAGGAGGAGAAGGCTAAAGGCTGCCTTCTCAAACTCCTTTAAAATTTTCTGCTTTAGAGATTTTCTTATTCACTACCATGTAAGTGTCCGTTTTGTGTGCGTCATCCCAGAAGGCCGCCATTAGCTCACCTTGTTTTTCCCAAGAATTTTCACTGTTCTTGTCTACTGAATGCTCCCCTCCACATTTCTCATCTGAGACTAATCTGATAAGTTCCTGGGCACTGAGAAAGCCTTACAAAGCCTTCTTCTTGGCCTAGCTGGAAGATCCCCATCTAAGTATCTTTCCAAGCTTTAGATTTATCATCATTAATATACAGCCAATATACCAATGTCACAGAATTATGTTAAGAATCCACTGGGATTATTTATATAAACTTGCTGGTATCCTGGAGCTTGGCACAGAGTTGGGTCTTGGGTGCCCTTCATCTTCCACACCATGCTACTTAGGAGGCAATTCTGTATAATCTGAAAAGATGGTGTGTACTAGTTCTGAAACATTGTTCCTTCTTGTTTTTCAAATCCCAGTCCGTCTGAAGTAAACACCACATTCTCTTTGGTCATGGGTGTGCTCGCTATAAAAAGAGATCCTCGAAGTTGAGCCGTTTCAAAGTCTAGTGGGTGCATCTCATGTGCAGATTGAAAAAGCCACACAGGTGGCTCTGATACGCCTAGGGGATAGCTTCTATCCTGCAACCTTTAACTTTTACGGAGGCGCTTTTTGTTTAAAGCCTTTCTGGGGATAGATACGAGTGGAGTTGGTTTGACAGCAGAGAGAGGGTCTGAGGAGGACCTGGAATGCCTTCTGCTTTAACTGCTCGGTTACCCCATTAGCAGCATCCAAGAAGCATAAAGTCATTTTCGAGGTCCAATGCCCTGAAGATAATATATGTGTATGTATATACGTATTTGAAATCTACCTGTTCATTCCTCTTAGGAAGAAGACAGAAGCCTCCACAAGAAGGGAAGAGCTCAACAGTCGAGTTTCCAGTAACCTGCAGGAAATTCTCCAGCTTTTATAAACGTTGACACAGCAAAAGCTGGCTACTTCAAATGACGACATGTATTACAGTTTCTGGATTTTCCTAGGAAAAATCGAGCCTTCACTTTTTGAAAAACAGCACTCTATAGCTACAAAAAACTTAAAAAAAAAAATATTCTTTTCATATTTACATCAGTTCAGAGTCAAATATGCTTTAATAAAATTTCATTAAAATAAGATAGACATAGACTACGAAAAAATATTATTCAGAAAACAAAGTGCTGTACAAAGAGTTTGAGATGTTAAAAAACACAGCTTTCTTCAATTTTTTTCCCCCCACAGGCATTGTTGGGTATTATGAAGGAATACTCTGCTATATTACAATTTATACTTTTTATTTTGGAGAAAAAGCTTAAATATTTCTACACCTACAGGGTTTTAATACATATAATTGATTAGTAAAATTTAGAACATGTGCTAGCTTTGGGAACTAAAATGTTACAGTCATTAATAATACTGTCTGCCTTGAGGATAAAGTTGGGGGTCATATAATTGCACAATTTAACAGATGACATTTTAGACTTATATATCTTAGTTTGTTTTTAATAAGTTTTAATTAATTGGCTACTTATTTTGTGATTTAATGTTATTTATATTTACTAATAAGGAGCCTGGGAAACCCTATGGAGCATTCTACTCTCTAACATGTGATTGTCGCCATGAGTTAAAGTCAACGCCAGGACAGCTAACAACAATAAAATATTTACTAATATTTTTCCAAGGTATTTTTTTTTTTTTTTTTGGTCATAAATACATACTTTGCACTTCTTAGGTGCTTGTTACAGCCTCAGAGAGAGCTGGGAGACTAGGCCAGCAGCCAATATTGCTGTGTTTGTGTCAGAAAAATGGCGTCTGCAACTCAACTAGAGAGACTGTGTCCAAGCTCCCACACCCATAAAAGTTGCCATAATAACACTCATTCCCCTTTTATTTTGCAGACATCATGGAGATAAATAAGATAGTTAAATGAGCCTGAATATATGGGAACACATATACAAACCTGAGACAAGACTACTCTCATTGTGATGATGATGATGATGAACACTGGGCATATTCAAAACTTGAATAATTAATACAAAGGATGCCGGACCATTTTTTATAGTGCATGCATGGAGACACTTGCGGGGAGGGAAGGACTCACGAGCTGGGCAGTTGAGAAAGTTGAAGAGCCCTAACCCTGCCAGAGGCACTGTAGGATGTGGTGACTTACAACCCTCTTGTCTGGCGACTCAGGTGTGTGGATCACAGATTTGTGTCTCTCCCACTAGCCTGTGCTGAGTAAGCTTCCCCTGTGACTTAGAACCAGCCATGTTCCTGCTCACTTCTGACAGTAACAAAAGCCAGCCTTGTGGTGGGACTAGCAACTTTTCTCTTTCTGATCCCAGAAAATGTCCACCATGTCAGGAGTTGATCTGCTTTCGGTAGGTCACAGTCTTGAAAACCCTTTGGAGCAGTTCTACTCTGCACACATGGGGTCACCATGAGTTGCAATCAACTCAACAGCAAATAAAAACAACAACAACATCTGGAGTAGAATATTGAAATGGCTCCTGTAAGTGGTTAAGATCTTGGTTGCTAACTAAAAGGTCAGCAGTTCAAATCCACCAGCTGCCTCTTCAAAACTCTATAAGACAGTTCTACTCTATCCTGTAAGGTCACTATAAGTTGGAATTGACCCAACGGCAATGGATTTGTTTTTTTTTTTTTAGGAGTCCTTGAGTGGAGCAAATTGTTAAAAGCTCAGCTACTAATTGAGAGGTTGGCTGTTCAAATTTACCCAGAGTCTCCTTAGAAGAAAGATCTACTTCCACACAGTCAGCCATTGAAAACTCTATGGAGCATAGTCCTTCTCTGACACACAGAGGGGTCACCAAAACCTGGAGTTGGCTCAAAAGCAACTGGGGGCCACGGTGGTGGTTGTGGTGGTACTACTTTTGTGGCACAGGGCTAAAATGTGCAACCTTGGGCTTCGTTATCAGTCAGGTGCCAGATGAGAAAAGCTGTGGGTAGCCCTTCAAACAAGGCTTTGAGCGTTTTCTGCAGCACAGAGAGCAGTCAGGCTTTCTGCTCCTTGAACACATTAAAAGTTGGACAAGTGCTCCTTTGAATCTAAAATTGCTATTTTAGAGCAAAAGTGTTAGAGCACCTCTGTTACCTTTCCCAGCTATCTCAGGTCCACTGTCACTTCCACCAGGAACTCTTGCTAAGGTCCCCATCTTGACCAGGTTTCTCCCCCATTATCCTTCTGTACCTCTGCACCTGTGTCTTCTAACGCTCCTCTCAGTTGCAGTTTTTCCATTTACCTGTAGGATTATTTGATTAGTGTCTGCCTTGGCCTACCTGTTGCCTTCAAGTTGATTCTGACTCATAGTGACCCTATAGGACAGAGCAGAACTGCCCCATAGGGTTTCCAAGCTGAAATCTTTGCGAAAGCGGAGTGTTACATCTTCTTCCTGTGGGTTCGAACCACTAACCTTTCAGTTAGCAGCTGAGTGCTTAACCACGGTGCCACCAGAGACTCATCTGCCTTGCCCATTGGACAGTAACTTATAATGATGCAGGGACCATTATTAGGGCTGCTGATTTAGCAAAAATTAATTAAGTAAAATTAAAAAATAAAGGACATCTAGTTAAATTTGAATTTCTAATAAACATAGAAGAGTTTTAATGTATTATGTTGGTTATTTAAATTTTTAATTTAACTGGGCATCCTGTAGTATACTTGAGGACTTTTTTTTTGGTCACAGTTTTACCTTTGGTGACCAAATTATTTTCTGCTTTGAATTTTTTTGCTACCGTGTATTTTCAGCAATGGAAGGCATGCTGAATCAGTGTGTCTGAATTTCTGGTAGGTATTATGGGTAATATGTGGGACATCTATGTCCCTATTGTCTCTGGGGGTGTGTTTGGTGGAACCATAGATGTGTACAATGAATGACACCTAAAAATGAGGTATTGAAGTGAACATGGAATCATTGCGAGTAATGCAACTTCCAAATAACACACGGGAACTAGGAAATATGAGCTTATCTCCCACTTAAAAAAAAAAAAAAAGAGACTAAAGTTTTGCAAAATTGTATCTTTAGGATGCACCACCTAATACAACACCCTGTAAATGTAGTAATTTGCAGCACACATCCATTTCTTCGGTTTCAAACAGTTTTCCAGGCCCTAGCCTTGCTATAGCATGCACTCTTAAGTGGGAAAGCTGTTTCCCAGGAACCCCAGAGGCATAAAATGTAGGTGGGAGCTCTATGACCAATGGGTCACCGAAGTGTTAACGTGTGTTGTAGAATGATAAAACGTTATCTCCAATGAACATGTAGTTTGTCCCCTTACTGTCCTTGATTTATATTGTATTAGCCATTTCATTTGCTTGACTTATTCCATTAAAAATTAATACTATGAAACTCCTCTTAAAGTATAATTTAAGATATTGCTGTTGTTAGGTGCTGTCAAGCCTGTTCCAACTCATAGTGACCCTCTGTACAACAGAATGAAACACTGCCCAGTCCTACGTCATAGTCGTAGCTATGTTTGACCACATTATTGCAGCCACTATTCAATCCATCTCACTAAGGGTCTTCCTCTTTTTTTTAATGACCCTCTAATTTACCAAGCATGATGTCCTTCTCCAGGGACCGGTCCCTCCTGATAACATGTCCAAAGTATGTGAGGTAAAGTGTTGCCACCCTTGTTCCTAAGGAGGATTCTGGCTGTACTGCTTCCGAGACAGATTTGTTCATTCTCCTGGCAGTCCAAGGTGTATTCAGTATTCTTCGCCAACACCGTAATTCAAAGGCATCAATTCTTCTTCATTCTTCCTTACTCAGTGTCCAGCTTTCTCATGCATATGAGGCAATTGAAAATAGCATGCTTAGGTCAGGTGTACCTTAGTCCCCAAAGTGACATCTTATTTTTAACACTTTAAAGAGGTCTTTTGCAGCAGATCTGCCCAATGCAATGTGTTGTTTGATTTCTTGACTGCTGCTTCCATGGGTATTGATTGTGGATACAAGTAAAATGAAATCCTTGACAACTTCAATATTTTCTCTATTTATCATGATGTTGCTTATTGGTCCAGTTGTGAGGATTTTTTGTTTTCTTTATGTTAAGGTGTAAGCCATACTGAAGGCCATAGTTTTTCATTTTCCTCAGTAAGTGCTTCAAATCCTCCTCACTTTCAGCAAGCGAGATTGTTTCATCTACATATTACAGGTTGTTAATGAATCTTCTTCTAATCCTAATGGTGCATTCTTCTTCGTATAATCCAGTTTCTCCGATTATTTGCTCAGCATACAGACTGAAGAAGCATGGTGAAAGGATACAACCCTGACACACACCTTTCGTGACTTTGAACCACGCTGTGTCCCCTGTTCTATTTGAACAGCTGTCTCTTGGTCTATGTACAGGTTCTGCATGAGCACAATTAGGTGTTCTGAAATTCCCATTCATCCAAGGTTATCCATAAGTTGTTATGATCCACACAGTTGAATGTCTTAGCATAATCAATAAGAGACAACTAAACACCTTTCTAGTATTCTCTGCTTTCAGCCAAGACCCATCTGACATCAGCAATGATATCCCTCATTCCAAGTCCTCTTCTGAATCTGGATTGAATTTCTGGCAGTTCCCTGTCGATGTACTGCTGCAACTGTTTTGGAATTACCTTCAGCAGAATTGTACTTGGATGTGGTATCAATGATATTGCTCAATACTTTCTGCATTCCCTTGGATCACCTTTCTTTGGAATGAGTAAAAATATGGATATCTTTCAATCGGTTCACCAGGTAGCTATTTTCCAAATTTCTTGGCATAGGCTAGTCAGCACTTCCAGCATTGGATCCATTTGTTGAAATATATCAGTTGGTATCCCGTCAATCCCTGGAGCCCTGTTTTTCACCAATGCCTTCAGTGTAGCTTGGGCTTCTTCCTTCAGTACCATTGGTTCTTGATCGTATACTATCTCCTAGAATGGTTGAACATCGACAAATTCATTTTGGTACAGTGACTCTGTGTATTCTTTATGTCTTCTTTTTATGGTTCTTGTGTTGTTCCATTTTTTGCCCTTTGAATCCTTTTAGTGCTTGAATTTAAAATACTACTGCTGTATATAAGCATACTTTTACTTCACTGTTTTCTTAGAAAGAGGTGAAGAAATCTAATGGTACTCTCCTTATAACAATAATTTAGAAGACCACTTTGTAGTAGATTAAAGATGAACTACAAATTTATTTGCTATTCCCTCCACAGGAGGTGGAGTCTAATTCCCCTCCCCTTGAATTTGGGCTAGCTTTAATGAAATGTTTCCTTCTTTTCTACATATTTCAAAAAAGCATGGAAGATTAGAGTTTTTTTTGTTTGTTTGTTTCTTCAGTGTTTGGTAGAACTTGTGGGAGAAGCCGTATCTGGACTTGTTCTACTTTTGTTTTTGAATTTTCATGAGTGATTCAAATGCTTTAATGGTTATGGTATTATGGTGTTTGATCTTTGTTTTTGATTCGGTTTCCAGGAATTTGACCAATTTATGCATTTTTAAATTATTGGCATGAAGATTGTTCATAATATCCTTATATTATCTTTTAAAATCTCTGCATCCAAAAGTCTGCCTTGTGTTCCCTTTGTTGATTCTTTAAACCCTTCTGCTTTTCTCCTCACTACCTGCTTGCCTTCCCACTTCTCCTTTTTCTGTATCAACCTTGCTATGGTTTTCTCAAAGAAACAGTAATTCATTTTTGGCTATATTGATCCTTTCTGTGCATTTGTTTTCTATTTAGTTTTCACCATTTCTTCTTCTGTTCATAAGGATGAGGAATATAATGGATATTAGGTGGTTAACTGGCAGTGCGTCCCACACCCACTTGGAAGCTACATTCGCGTTTCCAGGACGGCTAAAGTAAAGCACAATTTTCATAAAAGCACAATTTCAAAGGTGAAATTCTATATATTAACACTTTTAAAATTACATATATTATGTATTTAACACGCCCATTATATGTTTTTGGAGCTCTGGTGGCACAGTGGTTAAGAGTTCAGTTGCTCTCCAAAATGTCAGCAGTTCAAATCCACCAACGGTCTCCAAAACATCAGACAATTTTATTCTATCATACAGGGTTGCTCCACGGTCGCTATGAGTTGGAATCTACTTGACAACAGTGGGTTTGATATATATATATGAATAACATATACGTATATGAATGTTATTATATAACTGGAGCCCTGGTGGTCCAGTGGTTAAGGGCTTGGCATAACCAAAATATCGGCAGTTCAAATCCACCATCTGCTCCTTGGAAACCCTATGGGGCAGTTCTACTCTGTCCTATTGGGTCAGTCAATGGCAATGGGTGTTGTATATTTAAGATAGAGAAAGCGGGTCTAAAACATTTGCAATCGTGCATGGTTGTCATTAGGGAGAAGGTGATTTTGGGAAAGAGCCAACAACCACAGGCAAACAGTGCAATCCCTTTAGCACTGGGAAAGTGTCACATTTACTGTGCACAGATAGCCACACAGAGCAGAAGACTCACCAGAGCTGCCCCGCTGGAAGGAAAAGTTTTCTTGGCCATTGAGTGCCCAGGATATCTGTTCTGTGGTATAACCTATTTTGGGTGAAAATGACAAAAAAGGACTTTGAGAATGTGAACCTGGATCTATTTAGTTACTTGTGTTCTTACTGACAAAACAGATGCATGTACCAACTGATCTGGGGTACAAAGGCAAACTCTAAGTCAGATGTACCAGAATATTAGACAACGAAGGCATGTTGCATTTTTACTATTTCCCTCCATGTATCTTCTCCACTTGGATATGAATATGAGGATGGTCCAGCATGTTCCTAAGCAAATACAATGTTTCAGATGAAAGCTCATTCTCTGGGTCTGGCTGTCACTGGTAGGTCCAGGTTCTTGGCCTTTCTGAAGTCCCAACGTCTTGGATAGTATAATACCATTTCATTTCAGACACAGAGCATCTCTAGGGAGAATTGACTTTCATAAAAAGCACATTCAAGGAGTTTGCAGGGACAGTAAATTGTCGCCTAGTTTCTAAAGCATAAAGATATTCTTATACTCAGGCAATCCCCAGGTTCCGATCATCCCACGTGTGTACAATCCGTTGATACGAATCAACTCCCATAGAGTCTGTTATATCAAAAATTTGAGGTACGTACAATGGTTCGTAATTACAAATGGGTGCTACTTTGCAACGTGCATCAAAATATGATTCTTATTATTACTGTATTATTATGTTAAAGATGTTTTAGTGTATCTGGAAGTGTTTCTCTAGTGTTTTTCATGCACCAAAAGGTACAGTATATACTATATACTAAGAAACATTTGACTAAATGACATTAGATAAGAACTGTACCTAATTGTTCCAATTGAGGTACAAATTCCACTTAAATACAGATTTGGGAATGGAACTCATTAGTGATCTGGGGACTGCCTAGTCTGGAAATAGCTTAAAAAAAATTGCTGTTGCAACACTTCAGAAAGTTCTTAAACTCAGAAAACTAGTAAACAGCTTTGTTTTTAATTTTCCCAGATGCGCTCCTTTTGACAATGAGTTTACTGAAACTAATTACCTTCTAAATGAAAAGTCCTTAAATGTTAAAACTGGTTTTGCTGTTGTTAATTTTTGTTTTGGAAAGCAGAGTGTCTGATTGGAGAATAAGATAATATATTTTGAAAGGCTAGATGGTTCTCATTATTTTGCTGAGTCAATTACCAATGTTGTATTCACTCCTTCTTACGTTCTTTTCCTTTTAATGCACTGATTTTTTTTCCTAGTAGATAATATACGAAAGTTTTACTAAAAGAAAGTTGATGATGTAAAAAGTGATAATCAAATGTGATTTAAAAAAGGAGGGGAGAGGAATCTTGATAAAAGTTGGAGAAAATGGGTGTGGTGTGTGGAAAGAGGAATGGGAGTGACATTTAGTCTTTCTGTCCAAGTTCAAGTATGAAAATACTCTGTTCCTATAAATTTCATTTAGAAGTAATTGTAAATATGTCTGGAAGCCGGGGCCCATACAATTAAAAAAAAAAAAAAAACCACACACACACAAAATAAATGAATACCACCAGATATTTTTAAAAGATTAAGATTTCTGTTGGGAAGTGACTTTACTTTTCCGCTTAAATGACTTTGTTGTTGGTGCCCTGGAGTCAGAATCGGACTGTTGTAATCCACGAGGTTTTCACTGGCTAATTTTTTGAAAGACGGTCACCAGGACTCTCTTCCTAATCTGTCTTAGTCTAGAAGCTCCACCTGTTCAGCGTCATTAAAAAAATAGCAACAAATAAACTTCCACTGAGACAGCAGCGGCGGCTGCGCTTGAGGTGTGTCGGCTAGGAATCGATCCCCCGTCTCCAGGACGGAAGGGCAGGATTCTACCGCTGAACCACCAGGGCCCTTGAAAGGACTTTACATGGCTTGAAAGATCCCATGTGACTGGGTCTCCGCTCCTGCATCATCTACAGAGGTTTAGGCTCCT